>NC_047165.1:19310011-19942511 GCF_009819705.1 Hippoglossus hippoglossus
ACAGAAGGGTTATTGTTTTAAGGGAGGCCTTAAGTTAACATTTGTTATTCTCTGGCTTTCTTTGCTGACTTAAATGTGCAGTGTTCAGCAACACAAAGGACCATATGAGTGAAATATTGCCTGTTTGTCCAGAGGCATTCCAGGCACCTGGTGAAGCACAAACACACACACACTCACTGTAGAAGAATGCTTCCACTGAACACTGTATAAAACTTAACCTGCTGCTGTATCTCCCACTCAAATACCCTCACTCCCTCTGTCTCCCCCACTCTCACACTTGGAAACATGCCAGCTAGGCCTACTGTATTTCTCACTGTGTATTACACACACCACACGCTGGAGAGGCCCACTGTTTATGGTACAGTGACGTATACGTATATCTATACATATAGCACGCACTCTCAAATCCAACACATTTCAACTCAGAGATGCAAATAAATCATCCCATTTTCCATCCCCCATAATGGTAAATGGGCTGTGTTCATAAAGAGCTTCTCTAGTCTTGATAACCACAGTTCTAACACTCACCCCTTCACACACACATTCATACAATGCATCTATGTGCAGCACTTTCTTCGATCACACATCACTCAAGACACTTCTGCATGTGGAATTGGGAAGACTGGAATCAAACTGTCGACCCTCTGGGTATTGAACAAACCACTCTACCTCCGCAGCCTCCCTAATATTACATAAAGCACATAATACACCTTGGTTTTGTCTTTACATCTTCACAGACACTTCTGTCTGTACCTGAAGGCTGACAGCTCTGATTGACGGCCTGACTTGGCTCCACTGAGTTAGAGATAAGCAGGCCCAGATGGGACAGGGTCGGATATGTCTGCCCTACATGATTTAGCCCCTTCTCTGGGACAGGTGGAGGGGACCTATGCCGAGCCTGCACCCCCACCCCTTCACCCATGTCAAATGCATACCACATGGAGAGGTGTAGATAACCGTTTGATCCGTCCTTTGGGGGAATAAGGATATCCAGACAGCCCTGGTGTATTCCACTGCCCTCAGCCTCTGTATGACCCAGCTACCATCGGGCATAGAGACCGTTTACAGTGCAGTGTATGAAATATGCGGCCGCTCATTATGACACAGAAGAAGAAAGCTAAATGACCATTTCTCTATGACCCTGCTGACTGGGAACGTTGGGAGATTGCTTTACACTGAGCTCAAGTAAAATAGAGTGGATTGAGGAATGACTACCCAGAAGATTAATGATGGCAAAGGAACAGAGGCAGATGGTGTCATGTAAGAAAAAGTGTTTCCGTCTGACCTGGTAGATTGAAAGGTTAGAAGATTATATCCATTATTTTGTAGTCTAATACAACGTATGAGGGATAACAAGTCAGTGATATAGGTGGTGATCGAGACAGAAAACAAAACCCTAACCCATTGACCACCAGGTTCAGTCTTTATAAAGTACAAAACAACAGCTTCTACAAAGCGCTATCCCTTACAATAACCATACATGCATTTTGCAGACTACATCATACAACCCTCCTAAATCATCACTGCTCACAGTAAAGTAAGTATATTACACAAGCCTTAAAGATAAGACTATATTTTAGCTGTAGTTGGCAAGTGTATTTATAATCCAAACCCAACACCTCTTTAAAAGGATTATTTACTCCCCCAGTGTCCTTTAGCTTAACTGATGTTTAAAGAGTTCATGCCTGAAGTTTTACATGCTACCATTATGGTTTACAGAGATATAGGGACTATTTTAGCCTTTGAGTTGGTGGGAGGAGCACCAAAGCTTATAAACAGAAGTACGGTTTCCTGCCGAAGATGAAGCCAAGCATGATGGATTTGGTGTAGATTAATAAGTGTATAACAAAACTAATGCTATGTGGTCTATGCGGCCCATAAAGGAGGCGCTATAGTCCGCAAAGGCCAAACCAAAATGAGACAGTCTGGTCTACGGAGGATTTCCTGTTTGCATCACCAGCTTTTCCCGCTCTTACCGTTGCATCATTAGCCACTTTGAGCGACTGCGCTTTCTGCAGGTAAACCACGCAGATAGCTAGCTCTGACACTGGTGCACAATGAATCCTGTGATGGGTTGGCATGAGAAGGATCCACCCGTTGGATTATTCCTTGTTCGGAAATGGAAGGACTCATTTATTTGAGATTTGAAGGAGTTTTTTAAATGAAGAATTGAGACACAGCTTAAAAGCCATGCAACTCTGTGAGACTGCTCCTAGATCCAGACAGACATAACATGTGGGTGTTTAGAAACTGTAAAGTTGTCCATGTTGCTTGTAAGCTACTGTGTTTAAGTGTAGCATGTTATCATGGAAATGTTTCCTGATCAGCAGAAAAGCCATACAAATGAGGCTCATGGAAATATCATTAGTTTATTTGTTCCTCAACCAAAGCAAATGGCAAAATGTGATGAGGCTAGATGTAAAAAATCAAGGGACAAACATTAATTAAACATTAATTAATACCTAAACAATAAGGAATCTCGGAGTGTACAGCAGACATTTTAATTATACCATGGAGACAGACATTTTCATATTCATAAATACATCAATGTCATATTCTCATTATCTTAGCTAAATTTGTAGTTGTTACAGGTTCCTATCTCTCTTTCTACAATACAGTGACTGAATAAACATCACCCTCTTAGAATTCACAAATACTAGATAACTGTCTGCATATGCAACAAATTCCATCCGTTCATAAGATTTAAAACTCAAAACTTGAGCTTGTTATTTCTTGAGAAGTTCACAAAATGTCGAAATCTTGCAATGTTAAAGAAAGTGAAAAAAACTATCATGTAGCCCCCCCTTAATCCAATTTGTTCCAAATGAGGATATTGGGTTCTTCCTTGGTACATGTCCCACCCTTCAATGAAGGTATACTTCTGAATTTGGGGGAATCTCCCTTTCACTAAGCACAAAATCCAGACCTTTGGATGCATTCATGTAAAAATAATTCATAACCTCAGTAAATTGATCTTGAAACTATTAATTTGTTAGCTGGAAATATAAATAAAAGATGCATTTGTCAATTAATTCAGTAATAATTTAGCTGTAAGCTTCCAATCAACATACACTTTCACACGATCAGCTCTTTTGTGTCCCCTTGGTGCCTCAGTTGTTTGCATGCGCTCAGTTTCACTGCACACGCTTGGTGTCTGTACACGCTCGGTGGCTCTGAATACAATCAAGCCTGAGGTATCTCTGGTATTTTGTCTAGCCCCCGCAGCATCTCCCTCTGCCTTTGACACAGGCCAGGGTTTCTGGGGGAGAGGCCATTATTACAGGCCTCTGCACAATCCTTTCTGAGCTAATTTCTGTGTTTGAGTAGAGAAATGCAGATGTGTGAATTTGATCTGGTCAGACAGACAGTAACCGAAGAGGTATCAAGTTAAAACGCAGTTTAAAACGGCTGTGTTTTTCCCTTCTGTAGACAGGTTTGGACTGGTCGACGCCGTGTTACGACCGTCAGCTTTTAAACTACAGTGTCAGCCTTATGTAACAGTCATGGCAGGTGGTAGTTGAGAAGTTGCTTTACACACCTTTGTCAGCACATAGGTTTAATTTACCTTTAATCGTTTGAATAAATACTGCTTGTATTTTCCAGAATTACGATTTTCTTTCTTTACACCTTCTCTGGGCATTGAAATTAAAGTTGTTCTAATCAATATTTCAATAGTGTCAATGAATCAAATGTCTGTGTAATGTTAAAGGGTTGGACTGTAGTTATAAAACCAAAGAAAATTATAGACTTATTTACTGCGCACAACGTTTTCATGAGTCAACATCGTTTCCAGTCACAGCAGAACACTGTACACTACCAGTCTAAAAACACAACGCAGCACAATGGCAGACAGAAAAAAGAAAAAAAAACTAGATGGAGAATGTAGCTGAGCATGAAGCAGCTAAACAGCAACGGCCCACTGTCGGTTGAAACCAAAGCAGAGCTAAAATAAAAATGACTAGGGCTGAGCGCAGCACTGTGCGGGCCCCAGCACTTGTAATCTCGGGACCTGATGCGACCACAGGGAGGACGAACAGGGACCGGGTGAAACGGCTCAGTTTTGTGTGCGTTTTGTGCATCGCGGGAAGGATGAACACGTCACTTCCTGCGCCCGTCACGTGGCGCTGGACCACGCTCACTAATCACGCATTACGGCCCACGCCATCAAGTGTAGACCACACGGTGTAAATTTTATGTAAATCAAATTAAAGTTGTAAAACGAGGCTTACCTCCTTTTGGCAGTAGGTGGTGCTATGACTATCAATACATACAGACTAAGAGATCTGTTCAGGTCAAAAAAACAATTTCTTGTTTCTCTTTAGATCGTATACATCTTTCACATTTGCAACAGTCTAAGACATCAGAGGAATCTTTGACCACTGACACTGACATTAAAGCAAACTGACAACAAGGAATTCTTTGCAGTTTTCTTTTATATAAAGCCTGGGTGGAGTTAAATAGTAAGTCACAAACAAGTTATTTTTTCAGCTTAACCCTTTGATACACAACATGGGTCAAAAGTGACCAGGCTCAGTTTTTATTTTCGATATTTGCAGTGAATGAATTTCATAATTAAGTATTTTAGGTATTCCCTAAGTGATCATCACAAATCCTTATTTAAATTCTTCCTTTGTTACCTTTTGAATAAAAATCATTTTTGTATCACTTCCCTTCTAATGCACAACATGGGTAAAAAATGACCCGTATTCATTTCCTGTGTTATTTCATGCATGAGTGTTTCTTTTGCTATATGTTTGAATTAAATGTATTTTATCATTTTATATTTTAAGTATTCATTAAATATGTTGTTTTTGATTACTACAAATCATTATTTTCCTTTTTCCTTTCTTATTTTATAAAAAAACGTAAACTTTGTATTTCTACATCACTTTTACACATATGGGTAGAAAATGACCCAAACAGTATGTATTCACTACGAAGCACCTACCATTCATTTCACATAGCTGTTTTTGCACATCTGATGCATGCAAGTCTTATTTTACAATCCTTTACTAGTGAGAAAGAGAAATATGTACGATACTAACTAGCTGTTAGCTAGCTAGCTTCTTTTCTGGCTAGCCAACCATAGCTAGATCAACAAAATACAACTCGAAATATAACAGTATATAGACTGATTGATATGCATTTGAAAATATGCTTTTGATTTTCTTTATCCAGAGTGTTAGTATAGCTGGTCGCAATCATTTCAGACTTACCGTTGACATGGTCATAAAGATGCTGCAAGAAGAACAGGATGAGGAAAATGAGGAGGCAATTCTTGGTCTTGATTCTGAGTTTGAAATCTCTGATGCTGATAATCTAGACTATGTTCAACAGGATCAAGCTGGAGTTGTGGGTGTGTCTTGGAATCCAGCTCTCCTAAATGAAGAAGGATCCTTCTAATAAATGAAGAAGGAAGAATAAGCTATAAAAGAATATAGCAAAGAAACACCCAGCCATGCATGAAATAACACAGGAAATTAATATGTATCATTTTTGACACATGTTGTACATTAGAAGGGGTTTGCACAGCTTGTGTATCAAAGGGTTAACATATTCAGAGTAATCACCTGAACAACTAAACTCAACATTGCAGTAAATCGAGGAAATGACCATAATGGCACACAGTTTTGCCAGGGATGTCATTGTAATAACATTGTTGAGATGTTAAATAAACCAATGCTACTGTTTGCAGTTACTAAAGTGACAAACCTGTAATATCCAAGTAACATCTATGCTAATGCAGGTGAATCAATGACATTTGAAGTTGAAAAGCTTGGATGCTCTACATTATTTCACTTATGAATCAAAAGCACACAGGCTGCTAGCATTGGTCTGTATGCAACCCTGCCAGGATGCTTTGTTATTAGAGGAGCAGTTCAGTAACATCGCTGCTATACGCAGGTTCGGTGTAGATGTCATCAGGCCGGGACTCTTGTCATTCATGTCCAGTTTGGAGTCAATTGGACCATGTGCTGTATGTCCGAGATACAACAACGCTATTCTGATGGAAGCTCTAGGAGGAGTTTGTTAAAATACACTACTTGTTAAATAGCCAAAATGGCCAAAAAATCCCAAATGGCCAACTTCCTGTTGCGTTAATCAAATTGGTGCCGCAGACTTTTTTTTCCAGCTGGTCATGATACATGTGTGCTCCGAATTTCGTAAAGATCGGTTAAACAAGATTTACCAGAATTTACTACCAAATCACTTAAATTCACAATATGCTGCTAGAGGTCTCTCAACCAAAACAATAACAAAATACTTAAATTACATTGTGAAGCAGTGTGGGATCATGGGAGTTGTTGTTTTGTCCACCATTACCGAGGAAAATCTACATGTGAGTCATTAGTCTTTACATTAGGTTATGTAGTCAAGTTTTATTCACATTACGCAGCAATAGTTATTGTGATCCATTGCGTGTGACTCATACAAACAGCTGAAGGAAAAAACTGTCGACTGGCTAACTAGCCAGGAGTGTGTTACTCCTTCATCACACATCGTTTGGCCTGGAAGTTACAGCAGAGACGGACAAAGCCACAGGGGAAGTGGGCACGACTCAATTAAAAGGCGACCAAAATGAATTAAATGTTACGTTACCTGTAATAAGTTAGAAGTTAGAAAAATATATAACATAGGTCTAGTTGTTTTATAGACATTTTAATGAAGCATTATTACATAATATATCTTTAATGGAGCCTTAAACTATCTGCACCCTTTCTGCAGGCTTTTTGTATAAAGCTCCTGCCCGAGGTTTAATTAAGCAAAGCTAATCTATTTATTCAAACTGAATGGAGAAAAACATGGAACCATGGGTTTTCTGCATCAGAGGTTAGAATTGTACCATTTCCCACATGTCGACATGACGTATTTTCAACTATCACAGGTTTTTATATCATCTGAAAAATAAAATAAAAGCAAAAGACAGATCATTCGGATCTAATCAGAAGAGATCACATCTGCACACTAAGTTGAATTCACTATTTAAAAGAGTGAAATTCTCAAATTAAAGCTGTTGGGGTAAATAAAAAAGTAGAGCAGATGGTCTCTGGGTATCTTTAAAACTCCTCGCTCAAATCTTCCTTTCTGCCGTTCCGTGCACAGCGCTGTTTTGGAACCAATAGTATGCTTTACTGAGGGATGCGTGCCACAAAAATGAGCAACAGTGCCTGAGAAATCCCCAAGAACGGGTCTCTAATTTCAAATAACACTTTTTAGCAATTTCATGAGAACTATGAATGCAATCAACTTAATCAAAGTGCTTCTAAGTCAGCAGCGGCAGCTGGAATCCTCCAACGCCTTTAATGGACTGAGCATTTGGAGATAATCTCACCAGATGTTACGAAGCACATTCGTGCTGCTGGAAATGAAACCACACATACTTGTATCTAAAGCTGATGAAAGGCTGCCAATACACACTCTGATAATGTAGAGTTCTGCAAAACACTCTCAGAAATCATAACACGTACTATTGTTATTGGCATTATCAGTTCTGCCATATAAAATGAAAGGCATGGCTTTCTGTCAGTCTCTTCTCTTGAGCTGACACTTTTAATAAAGTCTATATTTTCAAATGGACACAAAAAAGTGTGAGTTACAAAGAGTATGATTTTTTCTTGCTTCAACTGTGGAATGTTATTTACTGAACACACAGATAAGACCTTTAGAAACCAAACTGGAGCGACACATGGATTCCCAGTGGACATCCAAGTAGGCATGAAGAAAAACAGGAAGTAATCATTCGATCAGATTGGAAGACACCCAACAACGAATAGTTTCAGCGGAGGTCATCCTCCCCTCCCACAGTTGTCATGCAACGACCATATATTATTTTCCAGCCTCAGAAATAGAACTGAGCAGCTATTCAGCCAGGGTCTCATGTGTATCTCACGCGGAACGCTGAATGCTCTTCCTCTTCCACCTTGTGACCCATTAGAGTCATCGCTGAAAACCTCCCTGTCCGGGATGTTGCTTGATAGTGTCATCTAACCACCAGTTTACTCACATCCTCTCCTCACATGTGAAGCCATTACATAACTGTTGCTCTGTCCATACTCAAAATTCCAACCTGGTGGAGCATGTTCCAGAGCCTTAAACATGTTTCTAATGAGGAACAGACCCTGCCAGGGGCTGAAGAATAAATCTGTTAAGGACTCTGAATGTACAGTACACTGTGTCTCTCGGCCTATCTGATGATCTCCACAAGCACAACATGAGACATCAATGAGCAACGCAGGAAATACAGTACTATCCCCCTCCTGGCCAGTGATGTGAACGCAGCTCAGGTTCAGGCCTCAGAACTCAGCCTTACTCGAGCTGGTGTCCTACTCTGCTCACCAGTCTATTAGAACTGGGCGAGGGCACCCTGCCAGTTCTCATGGACATAACAGCGCTCTGGTTGTAGATGGAGCTAACCATTCTATTTTATAAGGTCATACCATCATTGTATTTCACTCTATTCTTATCGTATTATTCTACAGTGTTCTATCTATTTTATTTGTATAACTTTTCCCAACTTGTTTTTTAATCTTGATACAGATGTATCCTCTTTATTTCTTTTGCCTTTTTAATTATTTTGATCTCTTTTATATCACTCTGTCCTATCTTTAGTTTAGCTTGAAAATTGTTTCAAACTGTGCTTTCAGATTTTAAATTGTTTTCTTTTATTTTGAGCTCTTTGTTTTTTAATGTCCATACACATCACCTTGAATGTACCTCTGTGTATGAAATGTGCATTATAAATAAAATGTCCTTGCCTGTGGCACATGTGAAAAACATGCATGAGATTGTCTTTGAGTCAGACATGTTCACAACAACAGGAAAATGTCAGGAACATTCAGGCGAGAGATGGCGATTAGGTAGATCGTGCAGGAAGAAGGACATGGCGTATGAATTCCACTGGGGAGATCACGTGTTTTTGTTTACAACACATCAAAACTGACATCTGCCCTTATCGTCAAAATTTCTCCAATCTCAATGTCTTTCCAAGTTGACATCTTCGTCTGTGTCTCCTATGTGTATGGCTTCTCATCCTGAGATATTTGTTCGTTTGTTTTTTTCAGTTTTGCGTCTGTCACGTGTTAGAAATCACCTACTCGCTAGCTGAGAATTTTCCTGACGTTGTCCCGTTGCAATCTCACATGGTATTTTACAGGCATTTTACTAGGGGGCTGCATTAAAAAGTCCATAGTCCATAGTTCAGTGCAGCTCAAGTGACATACTCATTCCACCAAGTAACCCAAAAATGTGGCAGTATTTATTGGTGCTGTGTTAATTTGGTTATTATTTAATTATTATTTAATCTAATTCAATCTTTCTCCCTGGCTGACCTCAGCCTGACTCACCCGTCTATGATATGGACGAGGGCACACTGCCAGTTCTCATGGACGTAACAGCACCTTGGTTGTGGATGGAGCAGGATATGTCCTGGTGAAGTTGGACAACCACAAGCTGATTGCAATAGGATGGCCTGCATGTTGCACAGCTACTGGAATTCCAGCGGGAAGACTCAGTCCATACCAAGTGATGCATCACTTGCACTCTTTCCGAGGATGTGAGCCAGACATCAACACCCCTCCTGCGGATGTGGTCAGATGGTTTAATTGTAGGAGCGTGTTTGTATCTGAAAGGTTGAGGAAAAATCCCTCCTCGGATACAGTTACACTATCATCAGTCGGAGATCTTTCATGCATTCCAGGAGTTGTTTTGTGATGAATAGTACATTAGGTAAAATTGACTTGTCGTACACTTTCCCTTCTGTTTCCATCTCCTGGAGAACATGTCTCAATTTGCTGCAATCATCTGTGGTTTACACATGGAAATCACGTCAGAGATGCACAACAGCAATAACAGCAGCAAACATCAATGAGTGAGTGTTGGTGAGTTTTTTCCATTAACAAAATGAAAGAGTTATGCCCTTTATTACTAATGCAGCATGACTGTGGCTGCACTGCATTCTTGTCTTTGTTGAAGTGTTTGGTATCTGTTTCATATTTGAGATGATTTCTTCCAGTTTGAATTTTTAAAGCAGCAATGAATTTGGAGGGGGACACCAAGGGGCAGTGGAACAACCTGTAAACATAAAATAGACCTTTTAAAGATGGCGCTTGAATTGGGACCAGCTGATGATGAAAAGTGAAATATTCATCTCCCTCTGTCTGCATCAGCTCCTGAAGAAGATATCTGCAGCTGCTTGAGATCTGTCTTCACCAGCTGGTCTCTAACATTTTCAGTGAACCAGTTTTAGTTTTTGGTTTAGTTTGTTAAACGCAGCTGCAGTCAGGATGAAAGCAGTGCAACTGAACCAAAGCAATAAAGCTGCGAGCCAATGAGCTGAAAGATGCTGTCAAGCTTTGTAGAGCTGAGATGGATCCTGAAGTCCAGAAACAAAAGCCTGACAATCATGCAGGAGGCAGGATGTGATTATGAATATAAATTTCATTGCAGAAATCACATGTTTTTGTATACAACACATCAATACCGGTGTCTGCCCCGGTTGTCAAAAGCCCTAGAATCTTGTTGTCTCTGACGTCTTCCTCTGTGACATCTATGTATATGGGTCCTTTTTTCATCCTGAGATATTTGTGTTCTTTTTATTCTTTTTATTTTTTTCAGTTTTGTGTCCGTCACATGTTAGAAATACCATCAATGCCCCTATTCCGTAGCTGTTTATTTTCTAGTCATTTTCCTGCTCTATTCTCCGATATTTTATTCAAGGGGTTGGCAGGAAAAGCTCTGAAGAATGTCTACAGCAACGGACTCAGACATTTGCATTCTAACATACAGACGAAACATTTCAGAAAGATGTCCATAGTTCAGTGCATGTCTGAAAGCATCTCTTCATTCAACCCAGTAACATAACGATTGAAATATTGATTGGTGCTGTGTTCATTTGGGTATTTTTTTATATTGGTTGCTTGCTATGTGTGTGTGTGTGTGTGTGTGTGTGTGTGTGTGTGTGTGTGTGTGTGTGTGTGTGTGTGTGTGTGTGTGTGTGTGTGTGTGTGTGTGTGTGTGTGTATAAGTAACATTGGTATCAGTGTTTTAAATTCAAGGTTTAAATTTGCCTGGAAGTTAATGTTCAATCTTTATAAAAGAAACATATATAGGAGCACAGAGAGCAGATGTCAGTGGACTGAACTACTAATAACTACACCGTCAGTTGCATTGTAAAATATTTGAAACCTTGACCTCTTGCTGTCCTTACTCTGTCCTCCCACCTTTCGCCAAGTTTTGCTCAGTTGCTAAAATAGACACAAAAGCCGAGGTGCTACCTCTGGTGCGTGTGGTCTGTTTTAATTCAGGTTGGTGCATCGCCCACACACAAGAAAAAACATTTTGGGATACGGCCACAGAGCAAGACAGTGTTTAGACTACCCACAATCCTCTCCTCCCCCCCCCCTGCTTGGCTGCACATCTCCCGCACTCAGAACATTGGCCAGTGCCCTCAGGTCCCTCCCTGCGTGCTGCCTGTGAGCCTGAGAACATTGTGAAATGTTTACTGTCAGGAGCAAAATGAATGAACAGCGAAAGAGTACAACCCTGAGAGAAAAATTCGATAAGAATGTAAATGGAACAGTTGTAGATGAGGCCGTCAACATGCGGCGTTGAGTCTCCATCTGCTTACAATGTACATTGAACATGTGCGCTGAACATTTTATTCACTACAGTGTTTTTAAAAGCTGTTGAAAAAATGCCACTGAGGCCGCCTCCTGAGAGTTGTAGGGGGGGAATGCTGCTCTTACACCTACATACATCTTTATTATTGTAGACTTGTTCCCTCTGGAAACTAACCACTTCAGTGCCCTCCTCAGATTTAATCATAAAGGCGAGAACCCAACTTGGCCCTCAGTAAAGTGGCTGATACAGTATACATCTCTCATGGCTGCAATTATTATTGCGTTCGCGATATATTTTTCCATATCCTCTCCCCATTTTTCTGCGCTAGTCACATGATAGATGGGTTACACTATGTAAAGACTGGGCAAATTTCCATCCGTTTCAAATAAGTGCACCGAGAAGCCAGCAGCTGAAGCAGTAGCATTCTTTTTATAACAGACAGTGGTGCTTTGTGTTGTTTCTCATCCCTCACCTCAATCACTCAGCCTCCTCCAGACAACAAGTGATAATGATGTAGCTTGCTTCATAATGAGTGAGAACACGTGCGGCTGGAGGAGGGAGGGTGGAGCTGTGTGGTGGATGTGTCAACTGAGTGAGGTGTTAACAAAAGATTAAAATTAAATCTGCAAGACAGGAGAAAGTCAGCACACACACTGCAGATGCGTGCTACACTTTGTTACTTGAATGAAAGCAGTAAATATATTTATATGTTAAGAGCTGAGTATTTCCCTCTTCCTGTTTTTTTTTTCTTGTTGATTTACTTCAGGAGACAAGGACAGGCTTGTATACCTGACCTGGGATCAGTGCGTGCTGTCTCAGTTGGAGAAAAGTGACCTCAGTGGAACAGTTCCGACAGGACACCTAAACACTTTAGAGAAACCTCACTCAGAAAGCTCTCCTTGTGTACAGGGGTGAACACGAGCCAGAGCAGGCCAAGACAAATTAGTCCTGAACTGGAATAAGTCGAAAATAAGAGCAATTCCTCCCACAACACAACTTGTGATGGAAAACAAAAATACGATGACAAGCAAAGTCCTGGCAAGCACTGAGTTCAACTGAATACAACATACAGTGAAGGTTTGTGCTGCTGTGGGAGGTTTAGTGAAGGAGGAAATAAATCTCTCCAAAACACAGCAGAAATGGCTTCACCAGGGAAACTGAAAAACTGTCAGGACCAATAATCTAACACTGGGTAATGAAGTATTGGTAACACTGACCATTTTCTTACTAACATTTACTTGTGCAGATATTTTCACTTATTAAGGTTAGGATGAGTAAAACTTTGCTCATAATACTAGTGCAGTGCCTGTTCTAAACCTGCCTGTATGGAATGAGCTGTTTGCTTGGCCTGTGGTGACGCTGGTTAAAGATTTCTTTCTGAAACCGTAAAAGTACCTATTATCAACCAGATTCAGATTTTTTGCTCTGATATTTAAGTCTGTGTTTTTCATAAAATGATTGTAAATTTGCTTGAAAATTCACTCATTATCTAGTCACCACTATGCCTATGGAGGGGTGGGAGAAGTGTTTGAGTCCACAAAACACTTTTGGAGTTTCAGGGGTAAACAGCGTTGCAGCCAAATAAAATACAATTGAAGTAAATGGTGACCAATTCTTCAAACTTAAAAAAAACGTTAGAAAAAACACAACATGCCCTCATACTGCTCCTGTGGTATCATCCAATGTCTGTAAGCCCCGACATTCCAATTTGACTCGAAACGGCCTAAATGTCCACTACTGGAAGTAGCGATGCTATTGCGCATCCCGCGCGCACCCTTGGCGAGAGCTTGTGTGTGAGGTGTGTACGTGGCGAACGTGAACGCGGCTCTAAGGGAGGATAACAAAGGGAAATTTATTCCAATTTTATTAAAATTGAACATATCATATGTTCAATTCTTACCAAATTTGACACTGCACTTCCGCCGGCCCAAACAATACACATGGGAGGTGTGAAGCTGAAAAAGTTGAAAACTTCGCGACATATGTGTTCCTCATACAGACAAACAGCAAAGACAGACATTTGTGGAATTAGTTGATGATCAAGGTGGTTAAATAGCCCAACAAATTATGTTTCTCTTTATGTGTACTACTCTGCTTCGTATTTGATTCTTGGGGGGAGTTTGTGTGCTCTTCAGGAACAGTGTTTTCTGTGGGAGAGAAGGATTCCCTTTGTCACGGACTTTGGCATTTACAAAAGGATGTCTGTTAAAAAAAACAACAGCTGGCTAATACTAGCACATGTGATTTCCCCCCCCCACTCAAAATAAGTAAATTAACTGATTCATCAGCCATTTATAAATTCTTATTGACCCTTTCTACTTGTTATTTGATGTGGTTCTAAACTTGACTGATTTTCCCATCTCTACAGCTGAGCAGTTATTCCCGAAGGGGGTGAATTAGTTGCAGTTTCCCTTTAGAGCAGCAGCTCTGGAGTTTCCTAGGTTTATTGGTCTTTTTAAATGAGAAGACAAGTGTTGTGTGTTCTACTTTAAGATCATGTGCCGGCCACATGGATGCCACGATGACATCACCCCAGGGCGACACCACAACGGCGCTCTAAAAGGGCTCAATTCCCAACTGCTGTTTAACCGGTGCTAAATAACGCCTGTGAGAGTTAAATAGAAGGTGTCTGAGCGACTGTAAGCTGTCCATGAACATACACAACCCAGCATGCATTTTCAAAGCATTACATACGGGTAGTTATTTCAGCGGTGCATCCATCACTTGACATACAAAAGTAGGGAGACGCAGATTAAGGAGAATGAGCTCAACAGGCCAAATGAGGCAGGAGGAGGAGTGAGATTTTGTTGTGTTTGCAGAGGGATGTGCTGCTTCATACTCTGGACAAGACGGGATTATTGTTTAATTGCTACTACGGCTTGTGAGGACAAGCACTCACCCTTAATTCTCAATCGCAGACACACACACACCCACACACTGATTGAGCCACAAGCACCCCTCCCCCTCACCCATGTTCTTTCTGCTTTTTTACCACACTGTATGAGCAGACACACACACACCTCTCCTCTGCTTTCTTCAACCTCTTTGGGGGCAAAACTACACAGCACACGTGAGACATCACCTCTGAGCTGCACCGGTTACCAAGGTGATGGGATGTGAGAATAGAATTGAGAAATAGGGGATCCACTGGTGAGGTTTGCCATGTCCTTGACTCGAGGGCATCAGGTTATAACCCTCACATGTGCTGTCCGATGTCTCTGACAAGGCATTTCAAATCATCTTAGAGAGACAAAGGTTCACACTGTGGAACTCTAACAGCCAGCCGTGTGCTGCCCATTAGCCTGTTTGTAAAAGTCCCCGGCACATGCTGCAGTGCTGCAGTATTCCGCAGTGATCAGCCCATTCGTACAGCGTTGACTCAGCCTCCTGCAGCTTTGAATGAGGATTATACACAAAATAAATGAAATGAATTTTCAGAGCTATAGTTATAGGGAGGGTATGTTTGTGCATGTGTGATAGACAGATAAGGACAGAGGCTCAGAACAGTCACAGGGGAGAGTCCAGTCAAGTGTCAGTCAGCTGCAGGCTGCATTTACAGAACAGCTCTTATCAGATGTGGGCGGTCGCAGAGTCAGACCGGGGAGGGAAAGAGCACACACACAACCGCTGTGCATATCATGAGGGATTGTTTTAGAATAGGGAGTCAGCCAGACATCCCATGAGGTATCTGCCCGACTCTTGCACACTGCTAATTTTTTTGGGGCTGCGAGACCGGAGCTTGTCTTCCCTCATCACCACAGCTCCACCAAAGAGCAGGAAGCGAGGAGGATCCTCAGACACCACAGAGCTGCATAAAAATCTGAGCTCTGTGCAGGAGAGAGGACAGACGTGCACAGGTGCTGCTAGAGAGAGAGAAAGAGAGCGAGAGAGAGAGAGAGAGAGAGAGAGAGAGAGAGAGAGAGAGAGAGAGAGAGAGAGAGAGAGAGAGAGAGGGCAGTAACACCAGAGAAAGAGAGAGGGACAGAAACAGAAAGACAGAGAGAGAGAGCGAGAGAGAGAGAGAGAGAGAGAGAGAGAGAGAGAGAGAGAGAGAGAGAGAGAGAGAGAGAGAGATAGATAGGGACAGAAACAGAAAGAGAGAGGGAGAGAGAGAGAGAGAGAGAGGAAGAAGAGGGGGAGGTGTAGGAGGAGACTTGACTTGCTTCAGAGGAATAGGAGCCGGAGAGCAATTCCAAAACAGCTGTCCGGCAGACGTCCCAGTCGACAGAAGTGCAGCCCCGAGGCAGAGACAGGAGGCAGGGCAGTGTCAACAAGCCACAGGAGCAGCACAGCAGCCACTGCACGAACACACACACATACACATACATACATCATCCTGAGGGTGCAGCATTCAGGGGAACACCAGTGATACCTGGGAAGGAATCAAGATCTCCCCATCAGAATAACGGAGGTGAGTGAGAACATGTTTCATATCACCCTGCTTTGGTGCTGTGACCTGAATTAGAGGTGACAATGCTGCTGTCATGTTGAGTGTGTAGGTTCTTCATCAGCCTCTTCGTGAATGTGTGGAGCAGAATGGGACATTGGTTGATAACAGTGAAAAGCGTCAAAGCGTGCTCGTACGGGAAACGTTTGTCCGGCTCTCAAACATGTAACTCAAGAGCCGAACAGTTCAGAGCAACACGATATCCTCCCTACTTTCCAAGAGAGACATTTTAAGTCCGGCTACACACTTAAGGCATGTTCCTCTGAAATGCAGAGTTGGCTGTGCCTCTATCTCTTGAGGGGAGCAGATCTGGAGGAGGCTTTCGAGGGAGGAAAGGTCTATTTCTTTTTTTTGTCGGTATGTGTTGACATTCCCTTCATGTTTCATACGCTTTGATTCGTCTTCCTGCTCATCTCGGCCAAGGATAACTCTGGCAAGTGCTTGGCCATGCTTGTGGGTGGTACAAGGGGAGCGAGAAGGAAAGACAGAGTAAATACTCCACCCTGCTATTCGCCCTGGTCCCAGCACCACCACCAGGCCCCCGAAAGTAAGGCCTTTGCCTATAATTGAGGGTTTTTTTATGCAACAAAAAGCTCAGTCTATTCTTTAAGGCTGCCATTACCCTCTGTGGTATGTGCATGTGCTTTTTAGAACAGCCCCAAAGAGAGGGTCTTTCTGCTATTCAAGGACGTGACAGAAATCAAAGCCACGGTTACATGTTTGACTTGTATTTGGAAACGTGTGTGGAGTCACAGTTGGCTCCTATGTGCTGATGCTGTTACCCTGACTAACTACTACAGCTCTGCGGAATAGCATGCTATCTTTCAACAGCACTGATGGGAAATGTCAGCGCAGTAATCCCATCATGGGAGGATGATTTAGGGGATGCACGGTTTCTATTTTAAAGTATGGTGAAGTCATATACCGGTTTGAACAGCTGCTCTCTCCGTCGCTCCCTCATCACCAGCTGTGGATCTTTGCAGCTCCTACTGAAGCATCATCCAACTGTAGCATTTATTTAGACTGCAGTGGGGTTACACTGCCTCTAAGAATATACTGACCCACTTATATCGCACGTGACTTTTAGGTGTCCAGAAATACCCAGACAAATCACGAGCCATTAGTTTAATTACCAGATACCAACCCCACATTTATCTGCCCCCACACTCAAACTTTCATCACCTCGCTCCTTCTGCTGCCCCTTCGCTAATACCTAACCCTCCAAGCACGCACCGGTGAGGCTGGAGTGGCTCCAGATCACTTCATACCCAGACGGATAGCTGTTGCTGAATCAATGACACAGTGACTTGCAGCCCCCAATATGGCTGGGAGGCTGCTCAGCAAAGGCACCGGATCATCAGATCCCGGGTTCCCCAGAGGTGTAAATGAACCCCCCCGGCCGCATTCTGTGGTGGTGGCGCCGCCGGGCTCAGAGCGGTCAACACGTGCCAAGGCACCTCTTTATGGAGTGGTGCCAAAAGGAGGGTGTAAATCTGGCTTTGAGATATAACAGAATACACCTGCTCAACTACTAACAGGCTGCACAGACACAAATGCATTCACTGGGTTAGGAGGCCACGAGGGTCCGTCCTGTGATATCCTGGGCGGTTGTAATTGATTCATTTCCTCTTTGGCCAAACCAAGCTTAGCTAACATTGCTAAGACTCCAGAGATTCTCCACATGCACTCAAATCAATACTAATTCACTCAATCCCTCATTAAATTAACTCTTATCCTGGTTTTGCAGCAGATCCCTGGGAGACTAACATGAGGAAGTAGTTGTCCTCTTACTTTGCTGCTGGTCTCTGGAATTCCAATCATGTTTGCCATATAGTCCAAACTGAGCACCAGCAGGACGGCCGACGTGAAGGTCAGGCCTCCAGGCTTTCAAAGTACCAGCTGACTTCTCACGGGCCACAAGTGTTGACCTTGTGTAGGATGCACAGCAGATGTCCCCCTGCGAGAGATGAAAGAGTTGAGCTGCTCATCTGCTATAGAATGTCTGTCCGTTTATTGATTTCAACCAGCATTATCATCTCTTATAATGCATGGGCTGTGTGTTTTCCTCTCGCAGAGGACCAGGCACATGTTGTAGTGTCATCAGGGAAGACCAATAATCAATGGGTATGTTTGATAGGAGGTGTTTCCGCCAGACGTGCAGCAGTGACCTTCCTTTCTGGGAGACAGTAAAGCAAAAGTTGATACAGATATAGACGTGTGCACTGGAGGCCCACAGGAAGCAGCTTTCTGCTTGGAGGTGCATTCGTATCATTTCCTATCTGAGACCAATTTCCCACTGCAGTGAGCATCACCTCTCAAGGTTAGTAAGGACAAGCGGAAGAGATTTTGGGACGAAGAGAGATGCAGGGAGGAAGAAAAGGAGAAAGGCTTGAGCTGAACAAGTGAGCGATTTTGCCTTTCACCCCCTTTCTCCCCCTCCCTTCATCAAACACTGCAGCACTCCTCTTCGCCCCTTCCTTCCCCTTCCCTTTCTCTTCTTCACTAGTAGCAAACAAGCTCTCCTCTGCACACATGGCATACATTCAAAAACTGCTATCTCTCACGAGTGCAGCCAGGCACCTCTCACAAACATTGACACTCACACCGGCACTCAAACACATAAGGGCCCTCGATGAGCGCTGTTGCCGTTCAACACACTCGCACATGTTCTGCATCCGTCGATGTTTGTCATGGTTATATATATCCCCATATGTGTTTCTGGCAGGCAGGTTTATTTGTCTTGTAATGGCACCTTCCCATCCTGTACTCCTCATCCTTCAAGTTTAGAAGTTGCAGCCTAAGGAAGATGTTGTTGCTCTGATGCTTCTTCAACTCCATGTTGAAAATAGGTGTCAGTGCGGTGGTTTCCAGTCTCCTGTTTGGATTCAAATACGCAGCAAGTGTCTGTCTCTCTCTCTGGCTCCACACTAACGTGCCTGCGGAGTGACCATAGCCTACTTAAAGTGTCTCTGATAAGGTCTGTGGGCTCAGATGCAGAAGGAATGTGGATGTTTTCTCAGTGAAACCTTTTTATTTTATCTTATTTTTTGGGGTAGGGGGTGGACTTGACCGCCCAGGCACTTTTGTGAAGCGGTGCACTCTGTCAGACGGTCACCGCTGACAGACCTCTCAAAAGTAAATATGTCTATAAATGGGCAAGCTCTCTCTTCACTAGTGCTCTCCCCCACCACCCCCATCTCACACACACACACACACACACACACACACACACACACACACACACACACACACACACACACACACACACACACACACACACACACTGTCAACTCCCTCCACAGTGTGTTTTTTTCCCCCTCTCCTTGGTTGCCATGTCATCTAAAACGGTCAAACCAATCCTCTCCTCTTTTCACATCCTAAATTAATGTCGCGGCCACTGAGGCGACATTCTCCAATTGGTTTGTAATGGAAAAGCACAAAGAAGGCACCATGCAATCAGCCACCTTTTATTTGATCAAATCCAATACCCCCTTAATAAAATGTACCCACCCTGATGTATTGTGCACCCAAAGCTGGTATCTCTGCACTTATTAAACCTGGAGCTGACCCTCTGCCCACCCAATCAATTCACAATCTGCATCACCTTCTTTCCTAAGATCCACTTGCTCTGTAACCCCTTCACTCTGTCGCTCTCACACAATCCCCCTAAACCCCTCAACCCCCCTGGTCCATCTCTCTCTATCTCTGTGCGTGTCTGAGCAGTAGCTCACTCCTGAAACAAGCTGCCCCGCTCTGATCCTACTAAATTCCCCCTTTGCTTCTCCTCTCCCAATCTGTGTTCCAGCTGTTCCACATTAGCACATCCAGAGTTGCGGAGGCCAAAGGAGGCTCATGTTGTGAATAGAGCAGCAAAAAAGCCATAGAGCCAGGCCTCATCCTCCTCTGCTCTGGCTTTTAAGCTCGGCAAATGCAAGAAAAGGATGAGGATGTTATTTTTCTTGCAGGATCCAAAGTTTATGTCTAGGACTTTTGTTAATGACAACATTTCTTCTTCAAAAAGGCACAGGACAGGAGGTTTTTATACCAGCAGCAGCAGCACTCATCTGACGATTTGACAGTGAGTCCATGTTTCAGTGCTGATGTTTTCTTTATCTGTTTCTGATTTTAGGAAAGTGTCCATTTGCCCTTTCTACACCACCAGACATCACCAGCCCTGCTTGCATTCCTGTTTCCTGATCGATGCTGCAATTGCTGAAATTATTTTTGGAGTCCTGTTTGACTGGCAGGCTACTGAGAATGTAACCGGAGCTTCACCTCTGGGGAACTGTAACGTCCAGAACCTATAGAGCACTTCCGACTTTTCTATCCTGCACAACTTAGCTCTTTTCTAAAATTACAGCCATGCCAGCAAAAGCACCCATATACCTGAAGCCCACCAATAATAAGAAGGGGAAAAAGTGTCGCCTCCGTGATATGTTGTCCCCAGATATGATCAGTCCACCACTCGGTGACTTCCGCCACACAATCCACATTGGCAGGGGTGGGGAGAGAGACGCCTTTGGAGACATGTCCTTCCTTCAGGGGAACTATGAGCTCCTACCAGGGAAAGGAAATGTTCACCCTCAGTATGGCATCCAAAGTGAGTTTCTGCGTGCAAACAGCACAGGTGATGCATCCTTTGCCGAGACACCCTCTCCAGTACTCAAGAATGCCATCTCCCTCCCAACTATAGGTGGCTGCCAGGCCCTCACCCTTCCCCTGATCTCCTCCACTGTGTTCTCCATGCCCCCAGAGCCATTGGAGGACATCATTGGGCCTACAGCTCCCATGAAAGTTGACAGGGCTGAGGAGGTGGAGATCCTGCAGATGGATGCTCTGTTGCGCTCTATGGATGTCTACATCAGCGAGCCTTCGTCTCCCTCCGCAGCTATCCAGTCGAAGCCTGACGTCCTCTTGGATCTGCTGGAAAACACAGATAAGTCCACCTCTAAGGCAGTTGCCAAAGCCAACAAAATCAACAAGAGTGAAAGCAGATTTGATAAACCATCATCATATTTTATCAATGGCCACAGCAACAGCATCTACAAAGGTAACGGAAGCCTTAACAGCAACACAAGCAGTGACAGCTTTGACAGCTTTAGCTATAAAGGGGACTTCCAGGGAAAGACCTGCAATGGTAGCATGAGTCTCAATGGCAACTGCAATGGTTATGGACACTTTGACAATGACATTACCCTTGGCTTCAAGCAGGAGCTCTCAAAGTGCAACAGAGAGTGGGTGGATCGGGACAGTGGCGTGGAGGAGGGCCGCATCTGTGATTTTGATTTAGAGTTTTCCAAGGAGAAGAGCACATCGCAGGGTTCCCTCAACCAGATCACGGGGTCATTCCTCTCGCTCGAACTTGATCTGGGCCCATCCATCCTGGACGATGTGCTCAACATAATGGATAAACCCGCAGCAAAGAGCAGGCCTTGAGCTGTGGTGAGGCCCCAGGAGGAGAAAGGGAATTTTCAAACTATAGCCATGACGAGAGAGAGACTCACAAAGCAATCAAATGGTGTCTGGATATATCATTAAGATGAAAATGAGCTACAATAGACAGAGCTGCTTATGTTTTTATTGTCAAAACACAACTATTCTAGCTTCTATGGAGTGTTGATTCTTCTTTTTTGTTTACCATGTCAGCCGCATGTTTAGGATGCATGTCATAGTGAGTTGCAGCTAAAACACAGCCATTGTGCCTTTGATTTGATTTTACTGTAAAAATGCTACATGATTAATTTGTTTTACGTTGACTTTCACCGTATAACTTTGAGTCCCTATGCTTTTTTATGCTCTCAGACTCTCTATGAACATATAGCATTTTGTGAATTTAAATGTGTTAACAATGCACCACACTGTTTGTCACATAGTTCATTTGCCACATGACTATTTCAAACAACAGAACACTATGCATATTTGTGTTTTTTTTATGTTATTGTAACAAAAATAAATTGATTTTGTCCGATCCTGACCAGTTTCTTGCAGGAAATGTGTGCATATGCCAGAACTGAAAATTACATTAAAAAAAATGCTTAAATTATATAACTCCAGTAAGACTGAAAAATAAGAATAATGCTGGGAAAGGTTGAGGCGCAAGAGGAGAAAGACAAACAAAAAATATAGAAAGGAAACAACGAGCTACAGATTGACAGAAAGAAGGATAGAATGGATTTCTTTTTCTCGCCTCTGACATTCCTTACATTCTGCTTCCCTGCCCTGCAGTGGGAGCACCGGTGGGTCTTCATCTGCCCAACCAGGCGCCTGCTCCATTTCTTTGCGTGTGGAAAGGACAGGCAGAGGAGGGGTCTTTGAAATTTCCTGCATTCCAGCCATAGAGCACAAGTGTCCAGGACCAGACATAAATCCGCTGTTTCAAGAGAGGAGGGAGGGCTTTGGTCTTGGGGCCACACTATTCATCAGCTATGTGTGTGTAGAGAGATGAGGCTATAAAACACGTCCTTACACACCGCAGGGAAATTTTGGTCAGTGCTGAACGATAGCTTTCTTGACAATAAAGATATGTTGACCCAGCAGAGTTAAAGAAACAGCCTGGATGTGCAGGGCAACAGTCATTATCCATAGGACCTACATGTAGCCTCTTGAACTCAGTCACCACTCAGCCGTGTCCTCCTCAGCCTGATACTCTGTCCCTATGGGCCTTTCAGTGTAGACATGAAGGGTAATACATTACAAGATCCTAAGGAGTCTTTGTCATATCTGTGTAGAAAAACCAAGACAGCTAGTTAATTTCATATGCAAATAGTTATCTGGGTTCGATTCCACTTCTGTCATTGAGCGAGCCAATGTGGCAAACCTCTCCAAATCCCTCAGAATGTCCATAAACAACCGCAACCAGCCCAGCCTTGGCGTTTGAAGCCGCTGTAAAACCAGATGTTCGAGGAGACATGAGCAGTTCCCCATGCAAGAAACCCCATGTCATGGCAGATGCCTCAGCCATTGGAAAGTCCCAGCGTTAGCGCACTAGAGTTTGCAAACACTGAGCTGAAGCATGTAACCTTGACGCATGAATAATGAAAACCTTTAGGTAGGGTAATTACTATGCTTATACCTGCAATGGTACATCACTGACTCAATGACAGACCTTCATTTTTACAGGCGTGGACCCCAAGCAAACTCCCTTTGGTTTACAAAAGAACTTGCGACCACAGCACTGTAGCCAGTTGTGTAACAGAGGTATTTCTGTATAGATGCCAATGTTCTCTGACACAAAATACCAAGAAATACCAGAGTTTATGAAGTCCAAATAAAAGTACTCTACACTTTACACCATGAACAGTGCTCTGTTATTGAGCGCTCTACATAAAATACAGATATTTGTTCCACCAGTAGGGTTTATGCGATTATTTTATAGACATTTGTGTAAATGTACAATTTATGAAACCTTTTAAAGCCTAGATAACAAATCACTGCCTCTGTGTTGCACAACCTGTTGGCTACCGGCAGATGCAGAGTGTCTCGTCTTGTTCCTGGCTTGGGTCTTCTATGAGGAGCCTGAGGACAGAGGAGAAACAGCCAGAGATGGAAGGTAGAAATAGACCATGTGGTGTTTCTCATCTCCACTGGGCCAAGATGGAAGTTTGACCTGAAGAGACCTCGCTTCTGATAATCCATGTCAACACAACAAAGATGCTGTGTACAGCAACACAATCAGACAACTCATTGTGACGCCCACAGACTCACAGAGAACAATCTTCCTCTTGTTTTGCTTGCAAGTCACAGCATTGTGAAGCTTGTTTTGTTGTTTCCAGTTTGCTTGAGTCTCCATTAAATTACAATCTCTCAATTAAAATGAGATATTACTATTTCAAAGATGTTAAAAAACATTTAAAATATGTGAATGTGTAGCCAAACTAGTGTTACTGAAAAACTCCAGCTGCCAATGGTGACGTTAGCCGAGAAAGG
Source organism: Hippoglossus hippoglossus (assembly GCF_009819705.1). Taxonomy (NCBI): domain Eukaryota; kingdom Metazoa; phylum Chordata; class Actinopteri; order Pleuronectiformes; family Pleuronectidae; genus Hippoglossus; species Hippoglossus hippoglossus. The sequence goes on from NC_047165.1 coordinate 19,334,004, forward strand.
GAGGTGACACGGGTGTTGCCACTACCTGCTACCTTGTAATTTCCCAACCAGATGGTTTCTTGACCAAACCAGAAAAACAAGCTGATCTCTAAATTCTGTCTCTTTAATGCTCTGCTAAACCATGATATTGGAAAAAAGGAGAAGAGATCATATAAAACTTCTCAAGCATGTTAGCATGTCATGATTTATGCTGATTTAAGGTAACATAGGACAAATTCTTCATATAGCAGGGTTTCTGCAGGGTGTTGAAAAAGTCTGGAATTTAATCATGTTAACTTCCTAAATACATTACAATATCATGGAGATATTATTAATGTTAATGATCATTTAATTGGGGTGGGGGGTTAAGAGAAATGTTTTGTTGGCGTTCATAGTTTTAACTGTCTCAGTGTGTTGTAGCTCTTTCTCAATGACACAAATATTAGCACGCTCTCATAAAATTTGAAACTAGCGTAACGTGAAGTTTATAATTGATAGTCTACTGTCTCTTTCTGTGGTTTGCATGATAATGTTGCGTTTAAAAAGTTATTCTCTCACAGGCTACTTTACCGTCTCATCAATTATGGGGAATTGGGAGTAATTATGGGAGTCCCAATATTCCTTCATATCTGTTGTACTTGACATGGGTCTTAAATTCCATCCATCATGATTTAAAAAAGATTTTGAAAAGTTAAAACCTGCCGTGACCCTGTTTAAATAGAAATGATCATCACAAAAACACACAGAGAGGCTATCTGCTCAAAACATTTATCGTGACATTACAAGGTAAATCCTTCAAGAACGTTTCATGAAAGTTCCTCCAGCACATCGGTGATTCCGGTGGATTCAGCCCCTCAGTTTCCTGGGCTAAGGTGAAGCTGTCAGTTCACAGATGAATAAGCTTTGGTCCAGAGGCGACTGGTGCCAAAGAAAGCACAGCTAAGACCCAGCAAAACTTTCCACCCAACCTCCACAACAGAGCTGCATTATGTGCAAGCTGTCTTTCACATGGAGGTGTTGGGGAAGGAGCCCCTCATATAGCCGGACTTGAGCCTTGTCAGATGGATGAGAGTGGAAACTTTAATAAGACGTTTCCTTGCTCACCGGCCCTAGATGGAGACAGCAGAGATCTGAGCAGCAGGATAAAGCTCCTCTTGTTTTCACCTGCTGTAAATGTTCTGCCGCGCTAAATGAGCCCCAAATCAGATACAGTACTTTCCATCCAGCCAACGCACTGGGCAGGAGGAAATATCTGAGGTATGAGCACAGCTTTTCTCAGAAATGTTATTGTGAAATATTTCTCCTGCTTGCTGGAGAGATATCTTTCATTGTTGATACATACTGTATGTGCTCCAAAATTGAATGCCATGACTGTGAAAATTGGGGCCTCTGTAGTAGAAGTTTCTTAGGAACATTTACTTTGGGATGGCGAGCACGGAGCTTGGACTCAAGTGTTCCGCAGATCTGCTGATTTAGCTCTGTCGAGCTGCAGCTCCCTTTCAAAAGACAACAACAGAGAGAGCTTATTCTCAGGGGGGAATAAAATGAGCCCGAGCACGGTTTGATGCAGTGCAGATACGAGGGGGCGCACACACGCAGCTCGGTCTGGCAGGCAACGGATACCTCAGATTCGCTGCACTGTTGACTGTTGTTTGGCAGACAGTAACCATAGCGAGTGGAGTCTGTATCTCCAGCACGTGACAGCTGAGCTGAAGGGAGGGCAGAGAGAGGATGAGAGTTAAACAGCGGCGTCACCTCAGAGGCACCAGAGCATCGATGTGACAAAACGCAGGCACGGTTAATTGTGATTCTGTGCTACGTAGAGCAAAACAAGAGCTACTCTCCTTTTAATGATGTGCTTATCTCTAATGTGAATCATAAATCTGAAGTTATATGCACTCAGTAGTTGGTGTAATTTGAAAAGTGAATGAAAATATTGGGTTCTGATTATTTATCATAATGCAATAATTTTGCAATCAGGACCAGTTTAATGCTTTGTAATCTTACTTAAAGGTTCAGTGTGTAAGATTTAGTTGAAAGGGATTTATTGTCAGAAATTGAATATAAAATATGATGTTTTCATTTGTGTGTTTCAACTAAATTGTACGAATTGTTGTTATCTTTACCCTCGAATGAGCCCTTTATATTTAAATACTTTATATTTACATCGGGTCGGGTCCTTTCAATGGGGGCTGCCATGTTATTTACAGTAGCCCAGACTGGACAAACTAAACACCTTTGACTTTTTATGACAACTGAAGGCTACCACAGGTTCTCCTTCAATTCTGGAAGGGGAGTTTGATGTGAGGGGTATTCAGCTGCAACATGCAACTTCATCAGTAGGTGTCACTACATTCTACACACTGAACCTTTAAAGCTAGGGTTGGTAATCCTGGAAAAGCTGGCAAGCGCAGGCTACACTTGTGAAATGCAACTGATGCATCCCACCCCCTCTCGTCTAAGTTACGCCCCCAAAACACATGAACGTGCACCAACAACTGCTAGAAGCCGAATTTTCCTTCAGTGGTGTATAAGGTTGCAGGCAGGGAGGCAGGTCGGTTAGTGACAGACAGGTACGCCAGCTAATCATTTCCTTTATACCAAATGGAATGATTGGTCAGGTTTATTACATTACAGGGCCACTGACACTGGCATTTTTTATTGATGGCTGTCAAGACGTGAAGAGGATTTCAACCAGATACAAAGTTTCTCAGAAACAAATCACCATCCATACCTTTTATCTTCTCAGTGTCAATTTGGGTACAGTTTGAATACAGTTGATGAATCTGTACAGTAATGTTCACCAGGAAATGTGCCAGTGTTCAAGTGGAGGCATATAAAAACAAAGTGCTACTGTAAAGTCTTTATTGGAGTAAAATGAAAGACCAGCTTCAAAATTCAAAAGTATGAACTCTCACTCAAATGTTAAGGATGGAAAAAATATTTCTGATAGCAAAACTGTTGAACCTATTATTTTGGTTACAGTTACAAGTTTTGTTTTACTGGGTTGGCTCCTGCAATTGCCTATTGCCAGGTGCCACAGTACAGTGAATCTTTCCAGATAGACACTAGATACTGTATATTACTCCATTAGGCTCAGCCCTCAGTCAGCCACATTCCATGTCCTCCTGTCAGCTTTATGATAAATACTGCAAGGGTGCTGTGAGACATTGGGCTTAGCACATAGTCTGTCCTCGCCTATTTAATCGGCTTAATTAACAAAAAACCCTACTCAGCAAACAGCCATGAATTATTCATATTTAAATACGTGTTCCAGCCTGGGAAGAATGGGACTGTGACTGAACCGAGTAGGATGAGCCAGTAATGTATGCTGTCTTTATCTGGGCTCTCCTTCTAAGGCAGCACAAGGGAATGAAACCAAATTCAGAGATCATGTGAGTCTTTCTAAAAACCCTTGTCTATAGTTTGTCTCTATTTAAGTGGCACGCCCCCCTAACCCGTGGCAGCAGCTGCCTGTCCGTTCCGTCCCATGCTCCCCTTCGGCCGGCGATCTATATTCACCCAGAGGAGGTATTTATATATTTGCTCTTTGCTGCATTTCTTCCAGACAACCATCTGAGAATTCCTCCAGTGCCACGCAGGGGGAAGGGTGTGGAAGGGGGAATGGGCTTATTGGATAACAGTCCTTATAGATGTGGGTGACATCACTTGCCATGTTTTCCTTTCACAGGTCAACAACATCTCTGTCAGCCTGATGAGGTGACTGCACCCAGTCACCTTCTGAGATCCAATAATGAGGACAGGTCACTGAGTTGCTCTGCGGGGGTGCAGGGCTTATTGTTGGATGTATACCACTCCTCAGAATAGTTTCAATGTTGTATATAAGTATCTTTTCTTCTTCTTGTCTGATTTTCATTGTTACGATACGTTTCCCTGCGGCCATTTTGACATGAAATAGAAGGTGAACACACATGTTTCTAATCATATTAACAAAGGCTTAGTTCTATTTATGTACAAAGTCTTCAGTGATTAGTAACAAATATGTTTATCACCCATTTCCTTTCAAAATGGCTGTTGTGATAAAGGTCGAGAGCCTATATACAGTTCGTTCATAAGCCCCTAATTTAATTAAACCAATCATTTTTATGTATATACGTTTCATTGGCTTTAAATGGGGTCATGTTTATTTTCTTCATGAGTATATGAACACTCCCCTTGGACCGTTGTCTTATCTGACAGCTCCGAGTTCACGCATTGTTATATGTTTGCTGACGTTTTCAAAAATATTGGCGGCCAACTATCATTGCATAGAAATTTGCTATTTTGTGATTTTTTTCTTCAGAATTTTATAATACGTCTGAGAAATATGTCCATATTCCCAATATTGCCTCATTTTCTCCCTCTGTAACTATTCCTCCTATATAAATAAGATGGAAGACAAGACAGCTCCCCAAAAGTGAAGCCAAATCTACTCAGTCGCTCCATAGTTGGCTGCAGTATAGGTCATAAACCCTGCCTCCTCCATGATAGTGTTTGGGACATGGACCATACTAAAATGAGGTGAAATATTATGATTCTTTTTCTCCTTCTGGGTTTAATGCTCATATCCAATAGGTGCATTACCGCCTCTGACTGTATGGAGTGTGGATCCAAAGATTGGCAGCAAACAAAAAAACATATGTAAAAAATAAATACATAAATAAAAAGAACAACATAAATAGAGATGTCATGATTGACAGCTGAGATGGTTAGGGTTAGTCTGGCACGAGCAGACCTATGGGACCTATAGATCACGGATCCATCCTCCAGTCACTACTGCTCAGACTCCGCCTCTAAATTATTTTGGCTTCATTTCTGGATAGTGGGAGGAAGTAAAGACACATTGTCTGTCTTTAAATAGTTTATACACCCGCCTGCTTGCTTGATAAATTGCTAGCCACCTCCTTTTTAACATACATTTTGCCATTGCTTAGCAGCGGTGTTCTTTGAACTTGAGCCACTTGAGGGTGGGAGATACTGTCGCTGTCAGATTTAGAGGCTGACGTGAATGTTTCTTTCTGACTCAAGTTATTAAGTTCATAATTATGATCTAAAACAAATGGGATCTGAAGCTTCATAGTTGGCTTACAGAAAGAAGATAAAGTTTTTTATCTTCTCATCTTTAATAGAAGTAAGCACATTTTTCAAGATGTTAAGCCTTAAATAGTAAAATCCCCCAGCGACTCCACTGAAATGAGCAGGGAAGTGACTGTGCTGATTCAAAGGCTGATATACCCTGAGCATTATTTGGTGCTTTAAGCTTTAATCTTTCTGAAAAGACTTTGTAAAGATTACAGCTCTGATGAAGCAACACTATCCACATTGCCAGACACTCACCTTGGCTCTAGAAATGTTGCCTTCTGTTCATTTTCAAGTTGCCTCTGGTCTCTGCTTAAATCCTGACTCTCAATTCATGCAAGAGAGATGACTCAATGCTGAACTCTCCAAGTGGTAGCTACATTTTCATGTAAAGAGTTTTTCTACTCATATTTCATGTCATCGAGTATTCTGTATTTACCTAAACATTTCTTAAATGTCTGTCTGACTGTGGAATGTAAGCGAACCATTCATCTTTTCTGCTTCAAACTTGGAATGTGCGTCCTTAATGGCCTGAGGAATTGCAGTTTAGAATAATGTGCGATAAGGACACGGGATACGTTCAATATTAAAACCATTTGAATAAACAGTCTAAAAGCGCCTTGCAGTTATTGGGGGGGGGTGCGGCAGAGTGCCTTCAGTCTGCGGACAAAGTTGAGAATGTAATCATTCCATCAGTTCAATCTGTCTTTAAAGTAAAAGCCCAATGTTTGTTTTGTTGCAACAATGCATTATATCAAGCTGAATTACACAGCTTTGCTGAATTTTGGTCTAAAGACTGTCAATTGCTTAACAGACCTCTGAAATAGCCAACATGCAATCTATGAAAAAAAACAGCATTTAAGTAAATCATTCATACTTATATAAGCCACACATGTGAACAGTAAAAAAAAAGCCAATTCCGTTTAATTCTATGAAAAAATTGCCTAAAGAAATCTGAATTGCTAAAAGCAGGTAACCCAGATAAACCAGGTAGGATGAACGCAAAGTTTTCTAACTTTACTCTGCACCATAGACTTTTCATAAAAAGCTCTGCACACAAAGTCCAGCACACAAACAATAAAAAGTGACAGTATATTGTAGAACTGTTGGATGACTCACTAACGACAAGAAATAATTCTGAAGTAGCTCGGGAGCATCCCTTCACCAATCAAACAGCTCATTCCAAACAAACATGTTTAGAACGTGCACTGCTAGTTTGTTAATCATGTAATGTGAGTTTTACCTGTTTGGAGTTACAGTTAGAGAAAGTGCAGTCCATGAAACCACTGGGTGTTCAGGTCAGAGGACAACATTCCTGTCATTATGGCCGACAGCCTTCAGGATTCTCCCTTTTAAGGTAAGACCCCACTCTGTTTCTCCTCATCCCTGTGCAGGCCTGATCCCGCTGTCTCCCGGGGGCTCAGTGGGTGCCCCAGTCTCCTTTTATAAGTTGTCACCAGCCAGTCATGCGATCACATCTGCAGGAAATTTCCTAACAGGTCCTTTTCCCTACGACCCTAAAAAAGACACAGCAGCTGGCGGCCATTCATTTTACGCTTTGTTTGGAGGAGCTTTTACACTTCAGATTTGCACGGTTGAATTTGGCAGTAAAGCGGAACAACACACATTACAGAGAGAGAGATTGAAAGAAAAACACGGCTCTCCAAACTTCCAATTTTAGATCAAAAGTGGCGGGGAGCAGTGTGTTGATGACATTCTCATATAGCGCTGTGGCCTCTGTCCTGCACTCAAGAGCTGCATTGTGCTTCCACATGAAACACACCACGCCACGTCTGCAAAACTCATCTCATTTCCATTTGACACCGTGGGGAGTAAAGCAATATAACAGCTTATACTTCAGCCTCTTTCACTGGACTGTCAATCATCTTTGAGGACTGAGGAGCCCCCATCAACATTAAGAATGTCTTGGACAGAGTCCCACTATACATCAGGATCAACAGTCAATGAAAACCTATGCTAGATAGATATTTATATAGCTCTTTTTTCTAGTCCTGATGACCACCCAAAGTGCTTTACAGTACAGTTTTCTTGCCACACATTCATACAGTGCATCTATAGGCATCACCTTCCCTATGAGATCAGCACAGCCGTGAGGGGCAATTTGGGGTTCAGTATCTTGCCCAAGGAAACTTTGGCAATTAGAATGGAGAATGATGGGATCAAACCGCCAACCTTCTGTTTAGAGGGTGACCCGCTCTACCCCCTGAGCCACGGCCGCCCCAAAAAAGCACCTAAGAATTTCGGAGGTAAAGTAAAAGTAACAGGCTGTGCAAATGCTCAACAAATTAAACAAAAATACTAAACTTAAGTGAGGAAAACAATTATTATTATTATTAATTCAAACATATTGTGCAAAGGTAAAAGTGTGTTTCTAAGGCTTAACTTAGGTGAATAAAAAGTACTTAAGACCACTGTGTAGAAGTGGATACATCAGAGGACGTGTCAGTAATTAGAAGCAGTCAGTCAGTCAGGAGTTTGAAGAATATGTCTTCAAATATACTGTTTTTCCAAATAAAATATATGCCTGTATATCTCTTCCCTGTAGGTCTGTGAATCAAGATTTTAATTCTTCACTCAGCTGTCAGAGAAAAATATAAAATATGTCCAGAGAGCGCTCTCTAGCCAAGTTGTGCCATAACCTCAGGTTTCTTTGCTGGTGGCATGACTTCTTCTATGTTGTTGCACAACAAGCTCATTAATCCCTCACACCAACTCTTACATAATTGACCTTTCCCAGGGATCACAGGTCACAGGGTCTTCTTTTTCTTGCAAGAGGGGAAAATACCAGCAATGAAGTCTCCCAGATGCAAAGTTCATTTGCTTTTAGGGCTGTCAGTGGGTTTGAAGAACAGGACATTCTGTGAGGAATATTCCAAAATAGTCACTGAACACTGAGGTCAAAGTCAATGACCTCTGAGGACCTCTTGGTGCTCTTGGCCTTCGGCTACTGCTCTGCCGTCGAGTTTTTTGAAATATACCCAAATGTCAAATTGATGGATTATTGGTAGTTAATCAGATAAGGAGCCTTCAAAAACAGACATATTAATACTGCTATGAAGAATAGTTTTAAGAGAAAAGTAGTAGGCCACTGATCACAAAGTTCAAATCAGGACAGTAATGGAATGAGCCCACTTCAACGAGTTTATAAGAGCATTAATGTACAGCATAGGAGGACAGTAACTAAGTACATTTACTCCAATACTGAAAGTGCACATCTGATGTACTTTACATTCGTATTGGCATTTATGCAACTTCCTACCTCTACTCATACTTTTTACTCGACTACATTTGCAGTTACTGTTCAGATGTCAGTGTAATCCATGTATCTCCACATGTTGAATGTTTGTGACAAACTGAAGGATGAACTGTCCCTTTGTGTGTTGAGAAAATCAGAAATCAACTCTTTAAAAAGCCTCTTGGATCAGCAGGAAAACGCATCTTCACAAAGCTGTAAACAGGCTGTTTATCTGAGCGCATGAAAAGACTTATGATGATCTTAGAGAATATGATACAATGCTGTAGATAAAACTAACCAGCGTTGTATAAAGTAGTTAAATGAGCCTAACCTTAAACATATACAGTAGTAAAATGCAACATAGAAATTAATGCAGCAGGAATATTAATCCAAATGGTTATGTTCTGTAGTAGTTTTGAATCCAGGACTTACTTGTGGTGGAGTATTTTCAAAGTGTTTCTTTTACTAAAGTTAAGGATCCGAATACTTCTTCCACGACTGCTGTCCAGTAGCTTTACATGTGTGAAGACAATATAATTTGGACTTCTATGGTTCTAGACAGCAAGTTTGTTTTCACCTCGATCCTGGTGAGGAGACTGACACACACACACACACACACACACACACACACACACACACACACACACACACACACACACACACACACACACACACACACACAATTTAGTATTATTTATTATGGAAGTTAAAATTTAAAGTTTTCAAGGGCTTTAAAAATGTTACTGATTTATGTCCAAGGTAAACAGAGGTATTATGGTGGTTTATAAGAAAGAAAACTTGCAATGTCCTTGTGACTTATAGGAAACAAAGCTCACCTACAATTTTACTTCTACCTTTGCTGCATGTCAGCTCCATGGACTGGATGTAAAGGTCAGCTCTTCTTTGCTCTGTGTGTTTCGTATCAATTTCTGCTGCATCATCTGTCAGATCGCTGGGTTCCTGAATCTCCTTCCTGCTCCTGTGATAACAGACTGAGGTTTTTCACATCAAGGTCACTCCCATAGCCCAGATTCAGACTAAGCGGGAGGACATAACAAGAGAGGCTTTAAACAACACTGAGTATGAAGTTGATACTAATGTATTTAACACCACTTTCTCACCACTGCAAATGAGAAAATCAAATATGTTGTATCACAAAGGATTTTTGAGATAATGTAATTTCGGTTTAAGACATGATAACCATTTTAAATTGTAAAAAGAAGCCATGTAAAATCACCCTTTTGTTGTTCCTATTGCATAAGATAGATTCTACGTATTAATTTACCGACATGAGTTATTTTCTTTTTTTTGTGTGTTTGTTTGTGTTCTTTTATTTGGTCATATTATATTGTTGAGAAGTAAATGCTGGTAGAAAGCAGAAAAAAGTGTTTCTAAAGTGTATAGATACATATAAGTCATCATTCCAACAATGAGAATTACCGTTTTATCTTAAAACTATAAAGTGAAAAAATCCTCCAGTTTGGAAAAATGTGTATAAAAATGATCAAACCTTATGAGACCTGTGGAAAACCTCACAGTGGTTACAATGAACAGTGAGCAGCGCCCTCTGCTGTTCTGATAGATGGCGTCCGTCTGCTGCTCTGCGTCTACAGCCCATCTAAACCTGCTCATTACCGATCTGAACGCAGACTCATTTAACAAAAGGGCTTTAACAATCACAGATTTAATTTCATTAAGAGGATTTTTGTCCTTTGTTGGCATGAAGCCGATCTCCAGACCACCCGGATTTGTCTTGACTGGAACATTCCTCACTTATGAATGTCAAGCACAATTAGGATTGAATGCGTCGCCATGTTGTCCCGGGACCAAGACCTCCTTTGTGTGGAGAGATTAACATGTGTCGTGGTGGTTAAAATGTGGATAATCTGTTTATTCTATACAGGGACCTAATTCCTCCTAAACTTTCTATGTTCTGTGTCCTAACCTGACAAACTGTTGTGACTACTGAACGGAAGTGTTTTAGTGATCAAAGTGTGTCGATGGCAATGCAGATCAACGTTTTTGTGCTTTAACCCCACAAATCAGATCGTGGCAGCTCCACCGTCATTCAACTTCCATCCGTCACAACAGGGTCGGGTCAGGGGTGATCCTGTCGGGGCTAAACGGTCAAAGCACAGAGTGATCTGTTAGTGTGGTTAAGTGGCCGATGAAACGCGCAGATAAGTCTGAACTGCGTCACATGGTGTAGATAGTGAAGATCATCACATGAGGATGATGTGGCGATAACTTTTCTCTTTTACTGATATATTATAAGAGACGCCCCCTGTATAAGAGGCCCGTGCAGAGGAACAGACTGACAATGTCCAATCAAGGGTTACTTACAGCTCATTTACAAAAATTATGTTTTACTAATGACATTATCTGGTTGGCACTTCCATCCCGGGGCAGAGAGAGGAAGAATGAAAATGACTCAACTATTTTGTGGTCTGGCCTGATCCCAAGATCCCAAGTCCTTTGCATGCAACCGGCTAATTCGTCCGGCTGGCTAACAACGTGCTTGCGTGCAAGTGGATCATTAGCGACCCGTCAGAAACGGTAGCCAAACCTGTCACATGCGCCCCAGGTCACTCTATGTGGGGCTGACTGCTGGGGGCCATGACACACACACACACACACACACACACACACACACACACACACACACACACACACACACACACACACAGCCAAGGAAAACTAAATGAATGAGCAATGACAGGCTGCTAATAAAAGCAACACAGACTAATGTTCACACTGTTTATTTTACAAAATTTACCATTTTCTTCTCTAGATTCTAGATTTAAAGCAGATGAAGTAAAACCGTTTACAGATTTCGAACTAATACATTCTGATTGAATAAATAAATGTAATAAGTACACGTAGATACTGTATCATTACACTGATCATTTTTTATTAAAAGTTAATAAAAAAAGATATATATACATTCGAATTTACTTTTTCCAAATGATCACTGTTGCACTTCTGTGCTTTTATATAACTGTTATAAAACTAAGTTAAACAGAGTGGTTTTAGGTTTTGTTTGCTTTGGAGAAGACTTTATTTGCTTAATTTATTTGCTTGACTCGTGCTGCCAATCCAGTGCAAGTGAAGTGAGCAGCATTTGTCCTCAAAACATTGACATTTATGAAATTCAACATATTTTAACACATATCAAAACATAAAAACAAATAAATCATCCGATGGATGTGACACAGTGTGTGGCTGCATTCCACCAGTGTTAAAAGTATTTATTTATTTTGGGTGAATTGAACCTTTTAAGCCTCCTGAGTAGTTTAAGTAGTTTAAGCAACGAAACGTCTGCAGCGAGTGTTATAATGTTATTCTGGTACAACTTTCTCAAGAGACACCATTTATAAAAAATATAAATATAAAACAATTTCTCATTGATGGTAATTCATCAGTTAATAATGCTTTAAAGATCAGTTAGGCTAAGCCATTAATTAACCCTACATTTGGTTTATCAGGTTGTAGTAAAACCTCATGCAGAAAAACACTTTCACTGACATAATCATATTAACATTATTATTTAATTATCATTATAATCGTATTATTTAACTGACGTATAAAATTTGACAAAGTGTTGACTACAACACAGCACAGCACAGTAAAGTGGTGATGTAAGAGCAGCAGAGCTCTCTGTTGTTGGATAAGAACCCTGAATGAAACGTGTGGATTATAACATGTATGTCTGTCAGATACTGCACTGAGTCATCGTGTTTGCAGTTAAAAATGTTAGTATGACAATAACTAAGGAGCCATCAGCAAACATTAGTCATCTGCAGTTATAACTGTAAAGAAGTTATACCTTTAAGTTGAGTCATTATGTTCACATTGCATTGCAAATGTTTACAATTTAAATGGAGATGTCCTGCAGCCTTTTCCCACAGTGTAGAAGGTCAAACAGTCACCAGAGGTCTAACTCCTGAATTAGAGAGCTAATGACACAGGGTCAAGGCCTCATGACTCAAACACGGCCAGCCAGTGAGTGACAGCACCAGCATGTGTGTCGTTTTCTCTATGGTGGTAAATTTTAGATTTAGAGAGAGAACGGTGGAAGAGGCATGATTGTCGATTTTTATGATTTTTACTGTGTTTGCAAAACTGGGGGACTTGAAGAGCACATACCTCCATCAAGGCCGATTAGTCATCATGTCGCTTGTGTATGTAATGAGATCAGATACATATACAATGTATGCAGACATTTTCTACAAACTGCCTGAACGTTCACCTGTTCATATTTACATATTTCATTAAGATCACTGCTTTATTTGTTGAGAAATTCCCATAAAATGTTGAAAATTGCCCTATCGCGTACCAAGTCCCAAAAGTACCTACCAGTGATATTTATTTTTTATTGTGTGCGCACAAAATAATAACTTGATAAATATCTTGCACGCACAAGATATGAACAAATTGTTCCCACAAGATATTACAACTTCATGAATCTGCATCAAATGATTCCTGCTAATTTTCTGTACAAGTGCAGAAAAAATTTCATTAAATGACTTTCCAATGTGAAAATAAAACTTGATTAGCTGCGTTCTCTTCATTGACACTGTGTGCATCTACAGTCGAGACAAACTTGAATTTTAAGTAAATTATCTTGAACAAAATATTAACAATAAAAAAAAATCACCTGTCAAGACTTTAGGGGCTTTGTATTCTCACAGTGTTAAGGAAAGTTAAAGAACATTTCTAATGAAAAGTTAATGTGCTCTACCTTGGCCCATACCTGTCACCAAGTTTCAAGACAATCGGTTTGGTATTTTTTGCCTAATCGAGCTAAAAGACAAATGAAAATGAAAACATGGCCTCAAATGCTGACTCTGATTTGCAGGCAGTGAGGGAAACGAGGAGGCTTTGAAATCGAATCATTAATCCTTTTAGAAACATCAAACTTGAGTGTGGTCAGAAGTCATATTAGTGAGTGTGATTATCCACTGTAGATTGAGTTTTCTTGTTATACGAGGAACCACTGGGTGTCACTCTGTCATCACTGAGTAACATCCAAAGACCATATCTCTGTGCTGCCATGAAATCACAGGCAGCAGAGAACTTTGAACTCACAGGGCGCAGGACGTCAACACACTGACAGTTAATAAGTGTCTCAGCACTGGACTGTAAGGACTCCCTGGGCTTGTGGTTTTATAATTACTCACATATTCACAGTGTTGAAAATGGTCCCACACTCTGGTTCAAAAGCACCAAACCTCTAAAAGTCTATTTCCTATTCACAACAGAGTATTAGGGCCACTATAATATTATATTGTATATTTACATTATTAAATGTGTAATATCATGCGAATAAAGTCATCATTTTAGGCTACATGTCATAGAGGGGAAATATCAGAAGATCAGCAGCCAGCATTAAAATGAGGAATGTGGAGTTACTGTAGTAAAGGTTTCACAAATAACAAAATTTTGTATCTTTTCATCAGCACCACATTATCATTAGTATCAGGATTTAGAAAATACTGAGTAAGAAACCTCTGAAGAAAAAACCTCACAGAGGACTTTTTATGACTTTTTATCTCATTAAATTACTTCATTCTCATAATATTAGTACTTTATCTCGTAATATTGCGACATTCTTCTCAGTTACCACTTTATTCTCATAACATTGTGATATTATTCTCATGATATTACGGCAATATTCTTCAATTCTTCAATATGACCCTAATATTCACACATATTTATTGATGTGAACTTGTGTTTTGTCTTGAGAAAAGTAAAAAATAAACTGAATGACACAGCAGTTTTTGGAAAGTTTTAATAAGAAAAATACTATAAACAAAACAATAGAAGATTCCTCCTGTTTTGTGGAAAAATTGATGGTAAATTCTTCTCCACCATCAGGAGAAGACAAAACATAAACATGAGATCATCGTTCCCTAGATGTTGAAAATATGTTAAATTAAAACGAAGTAAATATTAATCTTTAAAATTTTCCTCAGGGTGTTTTAAGGGTTTTATTGAGTGCCATTAAACGCCATTAAAAGTTTGATTTTATTTTCAAATGTAAGTCTACACATGATTTTGAACAGAACTTCAAGTTCAGCACCATCTAATTATGACCTGCCTCCTTGTGTTTGTATTACAAGGGGCCTCTCGCTGGCACTAAAACTGAAAATTATGAGGGAATATTCCAGCAGCTTAATCCTTGCATGCTAACTGATCCGTTAAAACCCCAAAATGATCCCGTCCAAGTCAGCTTTTCTAAATTACATAAACCTTATTAGAAGAGTTTAACAACTCAGAAAGTGGAGCAGTCACAATCGAGCTGCCATATGACTGAACTCTCAACTGTGAGAGCAGCGAAATTATGTTGTTTTTGAAATATCTTCTGTAATCTCACACGAAAACCTTTTGTTTCATGTTTAAACCAATTGCGGTGACTTAGCAAGCCATGTGGAAAGTTTTTGTTTGGTCTTAAGTGATCACAGTTCACAGTTCTGGCCCGGCTGTTTTGTTATTTAGTTTTTTTTGTGTGAATGTGTGCATTTGTACATTTACATGTGTCTATTTGTACACTGTATGTAGTGATTAAATAGACAAGACAAGTTCAGCTGCTTGTTTCAAGGTGGTGAGATCAAGGAAAAAGCAGTTGAAAGCCGACTGAAGGGAACAGACAGTTTTTGAGTTTGAAGTGTTGGTTTCTTTCAGTATTTATTTATTTATTTGAAGTTTGAAGTTCTTAGACTTCAAACTGGTCAAAAATCAAAAGGAAGGTGGTGAATCACACAGGAAAACCTTCCTAGTGTTGATTATTTAACCGCATGTGCCATCTAGTGTTCAAATGAATATGGTGCAACACAAACTGCTGTCTGTACAGTGCTGTATAACAATTCAGACTAAATGCTGAATTCAAAATGTTTTATGTCAGAAGTCTTATTAAGAAAAATCACATGTACTGTATATATCGTATATCCTGTATAAATACACGCAAAAAAACTGACAGTTTATCATGATACCGTAATACACAGCTATGACAGTGTTGGACCAACAATGTGTTTGTGGTTGGAAACACCATCAGGTGAGCAAATTACACATTAGTGGAAGAAAACTCACTGAAATTTCAATTCCTTTAAAAACCGAAACTCTGTATTGTCACTTTTATCACTGACTATGTTTACATGGACACCAAAACTAAGACTGTCACCCTTATTCAGAATAAGACATTATTTCGAATATGATGTTTACATAAGTTGCTGATGTTTTATTCCATTCATCTTCCTGTTTATATGTAACAGACCAGAGTCAAATCATGACTCAAGTAATTACATCCTAGATTATTCCGCCAGTTTTAAAACCCCAATGTGAAACAGTTTAATGTACAGGGTGTCATGGAAGTTTTGTGGAATATGCTGAAAGGAGAACTCAGGCAGCAGCCTATGTCTCATGCAGAAGGTTTTAACGTAGACTTGATGCATCAAGGAGACCAGAAGGTGGAACAATATACAAATGCTAACAGAGCAACATGAGCAATTGTCACCCCCGAGTCTGAAGATGTCTCCCACAGCATCCCAGTATATCTTCCTCTACTTGCGTCACCCATTCTAACAGCACATCCATGAAAGGCTATATTTCTGTCACTCTCTATGTTACATGTAGGTGTTCGCATCCTATTGGATAGTTAAGCCTAAAGAACGCATTCCTAATTCACATTGTGTCCTTACGTGTTGCCACTGGTGAAATACGCAAAAGAGTTAAAGTTGGTGAGAATTTAAGTTGGTTCCTCTCTGTCTGGTGCATCTGAGTTAGATATGAAAGTCTCTAAACTTGGACACTACAATGTACTGTTGGATGGCCCTTGTATCTATAACCTGACATCGGGTCCTGCTTAGAGAGAGTAGGGAGTATCTGTGGAATTAGACAGGCACAAAAAACAATAATGAATTTACAAAGACAGCACTGACAATACTAAAAGAAAAAAGATGGGGCACAGTCGAGCCACTGTTAGATCTAATAGGTTCTGCTTAGAATAACCCCGAAGGTTCTGGTTCATTATACTTTTAGTGGACTTGTATTACAGCTATAATTCATTTGCAAATGAAGATTGAATTACTATCATTGTAAACAACTCAGCAGTGTATGAAGTAGTTAGCATCACCTTAAAATAAATCTGAATTCAAGGCAGGTATGTACAGGACTTGGTAACATTAGAGTGAGTTCAGAATGACCCAGTGCAGAGCCCAGACTCAACACATGTACTGGGGAGAGGAATGAGCTCAGAGGACTGCTCACAATATGAATATAATACAATATGAATATAATACAATATGAATATAAGAATATGACTGAGCTGAGGCAGCTCTGTAGGAAGAATGGTCCAAAGTTCCTCCTGCTGCCAGAGGAGGTTTTGAGAATGTTTTAAATCCAACGTTGTTTACCCCTGAAACTCCAAAAGGGTTTTGTGGACTCAAACACTTCACCCACCCCTCCATCGGCATAGTGGTGTTTTTGTTTTTTTAATACAGGACAAGATGTTGAATATACCTTATATGTTTGAAGGTCTTCTGCACAATTTAGGTAAGCAGGTGTTAGCGGCCACCAGCGGATGTTAGGGACATAACTTCAGTTATACCTTTTGAGGGAGGCCACACATCAATGCCACTTCATGTGTTTTGGCCTAGTAATCAATGATACAGGCCGAGCTTGAGGGTACACTGAGTCTAATGGTAAATCTGACTGGCTACTGGCTTGAATGGCAGTACTAGGAAAGCCGCCATGTGGCTCTCTCAGTAGACCAGACATCATTACCTCTATGCCTTTTTAAACTAAACACTTTCCCAGTTTAGAAGAAAGGACAAAATGGAGAATATCCCTTGTACGTTCTACCTCACTAATTAATGCCTATACCGCCAGTTGGTTTTATCAGATGTTAGTGGGCACCAGTGGATCTTAGGGACATATCTTCAGCTGTGTACCATGGTGAGTAAATAATGAGTTAATCTTAATTTTGGGGTGAAATGTCCCTTTAAATGTTGGTACGGATCTGAATAAATGGGAATAAATTGTTTTAATCTATCTCTTCATCCAGCTGCATGTTTCCTTGGCTTGAATAGGAAACTAAACCAGGGGGGGATCCAGGGGCTGGGTCAAGTGGGGGCACTGGCCCCAGCTAAAATCTGATTGGCCCCTGTCAGTAGTTTTTTATTTTAAACTAGTCACTTACTAATAATATCAACAATACATGCACAATGTGTTTGAACACAGAACATGTTTTAAATTATGTTCAATTATGTGTGGCTTTGCTTGAATCAGGAATTGTGCATGGATGTTGGACATATAATTGGCCCCTCTGTTTAAACTGGGGCCCCTTTATGGCCCCTGATTTAGAAAAATCCTTATTCTGCCACTGGCTTGTCTGATATCTGCAATTTGTGTCCTGTAGCTACACGACAACTTCTGAAGGAGCAGCTGTGCTTAACAGTACAGTTTGTGGTCAGTTTGAGGTCCTTTGCAAGTTATTCAGCCAAGACACTGCTGAATAATTCTCAACCATCTAAATATCTTAGAGCAAAGGGGAATCAGTATAAATTTGTATGACTTAATATTGTAATCTCAATTCTAATATTCAGAGAGAAAGGTAAAGTAAAACCCTCAATATTACTCAACTGGTACATTTTAATTGCTTTAGTGCAAAAGTCAACCCTCAGTTAAGATAACCCTGACCTTCTGGGAGCCATGGCTAATTATAAATGCATCGAAGTGATTAAATGTTTCACTGTAAGGCTTCAGCTTATGCTATCTCAGTTCACCCTATGCTCATCATCTGTAGGATGTCATCATGAAATCCCTCTGCTCTGCTTTATTAACGGTCATTAGACATACATCCTGTTTGCCATACGATGGGAGGTAATGGCATTAACCAAGAGGCTAAATTCAATTAAATGCTTTTTTTAAAAGCAAGGAGGAGCAGGGAGAGAGAACGCTGCAAAGTCATCCATCACACAGTGTATCCATAGCAACAGTGGAGCTGTGGTAAGGGGTTACACCCTGTATTTGGGCTGTACAGCTCCCAGTTCCCACCCCCTGAGTTCTACCATGATGAGTCTGGTGTCATTAATCACCTGAGATCGTACTGGATAATCTATCATTGTCCGTCTTGGCTTCACTTAATAAGTGAGGATTATTGGCCTTTAAAGGGAAATTCTGATGTATTTCAACCTGGGTCGTCTAATATTTATAACCACTCTGAATATGGGTCATGCTAACTTTGCCATCTCCATCAATGATGTAGAAATGCGGGAACCACAATTTGACCAAAGCACTGTAAATCTTTGCAATGAGCGTTAGCCCCTTTAATTATCAACAAAAAATGTATTTAAATTTTAGGCAAATTATTTGTGAATAGTCTCTGAGTGAATACAGAGGGTACTCTCCTGGATCAGCTTTTAATCATGGTTAATCAACTACTTTTTGAGAATAGTTGACAACCAAAATGGAGTAGTCATGAATGCCCTAAAACATACAACTATTCACACCTACATATAATTTACAATTCACCAATTCACCTGTGGGTGCAGGTCCTCCACTGACCAGAAGGTTGGCGCTTCGTCTTCCCCATTGTATGTGCTGAAGTGTCTTTGGGCAAGATACTGAACCCCAATTTAGGCCTGATGGACTTTGCCAGTCGTGCGTTAGTGATGTTTGGTAGAAAAAGTGCTGCACGTAGATGCAATGCCTGAATGTGTGTGTGTGAATGGGTGAATGGCAAAACTGTACTGTAGAGTGCTTTGAGTGGTCATCAAGACTAGAAAAGCTCTTTGTTAACAGAAACCTTTTACCTAACCTTAATCTTCAATTAAAATTCTCTTTGGATTGTTCACCCAGAGAAAACCCACGCACACAAGGGGAGAACATGCAGCTCCATATAAAACACCTGGGCCAAATTGGGATTTGAACTGAGAACATCAAGCTGTCAGGTGACAGTGTTAAACACTGTTCCACCGTACCATCCTGAATCACAAATCACACCTTAACTCTTTATCTTTGCAAAGAGTACTAGATTCTTAAATAATTAACACCTAATAGAGTTAAATTTTACACAAATGATATCTGAACTGTCTCTGAGTGAGTAAAGAAGCCCCTTGGATGTGCGATTGTAACTATGGGGGGGGGGGGGGGTCTATTTTCAGCTAAGCTGCTGCCTTTTCCTTCTCAAACGGCAGGTTATTCAACTGTGAAGGTGTTGGTGTATTTCATCAGAACAGCTCGCCAGCTCAAACAGCTTCATGAACCCCCTGCACCCACACCTTCCGGATTATCTGTGCTGTGTCGGACCATTTCTGTAGCTTTTTGTTACAGTTTATTCAACTTTCCATTCACACTGTGATAGAACCGAGGAGCCAGGGTTTAGACCTCTCCCTCACTCTTTTTCTTTTACTCTTTATACAACAATCATTTTTCTTCGGTACAAAATAGTGCAACACTATAAATGTCTTTCAGGAGAGACAGTCTGTTAAACATGCACCATTATCTCCACATTCAAACACATCCCACCCTAGTAAGTCTGGCCTTCACTGAGGAAAAGTATAAAACATGATTTCTGAGTCAAAAAACAAGTCAGATGAACCATTTAGCTATAACCAGACCCTGTGAAATACTAACAATAGAATTGTCTTCTGAACTAAAACTAAAAGCAATTTCTGTGTTGTGTGAATTCTACCTGGCTTGTCATTATTAAATGCCATGCGTATTCTCATCAATGCTTACCTCACCTTCACCTGGTAACTTGAATCGTACCCCTCATTTACAGCATTGTGCAGGCAGACTTCCTGACTATAGGTAGGTTATGGATTCCTCACTTTTCACCCTAACTTTCTGACATCTGCCAGAATAATGAAGTAATGTGGTGAAAAGAGTCTGTGCTCTGTCTTAAAGTCTCCAGAGTCCTGTCTTGATCAGACATTTATAGAGCTACCACCCACTATCAGCTGCCACTCCTCAGTCTCTCAGGTGTGTCCAGTTGTCCAAAATAGGGAAGAGAGGCCGACATGTACAAGATGACTGTCTCTTGTTCCTTGAGGAGGAAAACTTTCATGTCATTTTTGATTGGTTCATGTAACCAAAAATCACAGAGAAGAAAATACTACAGTTTGCTCTCTATATATCGACAGCAATTTAAAGCAACCAAAGCCTTTCAGGATTTTATCTGCATTTTTGTCATGCAGATAAAGTGGCATTTTGCCTACTGGATGACCACGCTACCTTCCAATCATGACAAAAACATCCAGGGAGAAAACTACTGGAATTTTAAATATTTTATTCATACCCCTTTTGCATTTCTGCCAGTGCTGTAGAAAAAGATGCTTTTAGCCCACAGCAAGCAAACACAGCACAGCACATTCCGGGCATCATCCAGTTTCACCCGCTGGCTGAGATTTTCATGGTCGACCGGTGGGAGCGGGAATGTGGGTGGAATTACAGATATTTGTCTGCAGCAGTGAATCTCTGCAGTAGCCAACTGCCGGCCCCGGGAATAAAAGTGATCAAAGGGACTCCCTCAGCACTGGGGCACTGCCAGAAGACGCAGAGCGAGCAGACGAGATTCTCTGAAAGCAATGAGAGGAGACGAGTTTGAAGTTTGGTTCGTATGAAACACTGTCAACCTGAGCCTCCGTAAAGCATTGATCTCTCCTGAGTGTGACGATAAAAGAGTTTGACTGACAGCAATCAGCTCCTTTATTCCAACTGATCCTAATGTTGTGTAGTAACCTGGTGCCCTGACGTGACCTGAAAGAAAGAGGTCAAAAAATAAAACAAGACTAGTGGATGATTAATTCAGTCTTTAACTCCCTTAATCCTCAGACATGTAAACAGAGATACAGCGTATCATCATGCAGTCTGTTTAAGCACCTTGAATCCAAGCAAGCCTCTGTTTGGGAAAATACCAATGAATGTTGAGTTAGCTGCCTAGCCGCCTGTGAAGGGCTCTTTAAACGTGGTCCCCTCAAGGACCAAGTTCTGTATGTTTTAGCAGTCAGTTAGGACTCAGTGTTTGTCAGGCTGCCCCTCAGCGTCAGGTCTCAAGACTGTCTCCATTTGATGAATTAAAGATGCGTTGTCGCAACCTTTATCTTGTCTTTTCCACAGTGAGAAGACTACGCGGAGCTGCGGTCTGCGTCTGGAGCGTTTCATCCTCTCTTGTCTGTCATGATACACGTCATGACAGCAGGCATTTTCAAAGTGTTCTCACATCTCTTGGAGAGCTGTCGGGGATTTGAGAGAGAGGGTGCACCTGAGGGATGTGATGAAAAAAACATGGATGATCAATTATCTGGACTGCTTTTCAAATACCACTTATGCACGACCACAACAAATCCCCATCTGTCCACCTGGGGTTCAGCTCCAACCTCTACTCCAGTTCCGTGGCAGCAGGAAAAATGAGAGATGACAGTTGACGCCACTCTCTGTGATGGAGTGCACGCGGTGAAGTAGAGAGGTATATACCTTCACCACTTCACCACAAAGCGAAAGGACATCGCAATTCGGTAACAGAAGTAAACTGCTGAGCGTATCGGGCCTGGGCTGCACAACCTTAATTACTAGCGCACTTTGGGATGGCACTTAGAATGATTTGCTCACCTTAGATAAATTAAGGGCCAGAGGCGCAACTGGGTGCTGAGTGCTAAATCCAGCACAGTGGACGGGAGCTCAGCAAGAGGGCAGCTAAACATCCATGTCAATAGTGTTGCTCTCAGTTGTACAGTCTACTAACTTAAACCCATGTTCACGCAGGAGACAAAGCATGAGCTGCAGCAGCTTCTGTCCTACATCTCTCCAGTGTGTCGACTCAGACTGGTCAGGGACAGTTAAAGAGAAGAAAATTGTCCTGAAGTGTAAAAACATGACTGAAACTCGAGGCTGGGGTCTGCAGAGGTGAGACTGGTGTAGACTAAATAGGCATTTTCAAACATGAAAGTCTGAAACAAGGTTCATGCCTTTATTCTGCAGTTTGCATTTGTTCTGGATAGTTTTGTTTTCATTGCAATCTAGAGAGCACGCCAAAGACTTTTGTATGATAGGTGTGCGTCCTGTTGTCATCCCCTATATAGGCATAGACATTGTTTAGTTGGTAGATGGGCGTGCATCTGAGGTTGGCGTGTCGTCAATTTGTCAGGTGGTAGTCTTTCCTTCTGAATGGAAAAAAAATGTTCATTTCGTGGCCATGATGGTATTAAAACCAGCATCACCAACTTCCGCCCCAGAAACTAGTTCTAATTTGCCAAATGAACGCCCTCATCATTCAAACATTGTATCTTAGGCAAAGACAGCAAGCAATCTAATGAACCCGGGTAACTCTGCCTCTGGAGACCAGTAAAGCTTCTGCTTCTTTTTGCTCTTCTATTGTCTAATGCTGTCTCAAATAGTGTGAACTATCCAATAAAGTGTTTTCACATTGTAAACAATCCAAACCATGGTTCAATTTGATCCGTACTGTGACCAGCACTTTTGGGCTGATTAAACATTTTGATTGTTGGTCCAGACCATGATCCAAGGCACTGGCCACACCTGTTATTTTTGTTCGGATTAAACCATCTTCAGTCTAAAGCTATGTCACAATTCAGGGACCACATCCTTCGGAGGACCTGGTCTACGCAGCCGTCATTGGCTGCATCCTTCATCAGCCGTGTACACTGCATTTCAACTGTAGGTCTGTTGCTTGGCGACAGTTGACAAAGTTCTTCGGTTGATTAAGAATGTTGACAAGGTGTTTTTAACATGTGCACCATTAAGAGTTCGGCTGAGTACTTAAAATTAAAAATAAATTCCTCTGACGTTTTCTCCTTGCCTTTTGCCACCTCTTTGAAAGAAACTGTTTGTCACAGAATGTGAATTTCCAACCAGTAAAAAGCAAATGTTTGAGGTTGCTCTGCTCAATCTCCAGTCAGGGGCCATCAAACCACTGCAGAGGAAGAGAACAGCGCAACAAGATGATGAAATCAAACAGTAATTGTAATTTTGCTGTATGTCAAAGAAAGGTAAACTGTACATTTCAAAGCTGTCATCTTGTGAGTGTAATAAAGCCTCCAGCTCTCAGGGTCCAGCACTTCACCTCCAATAAAATTGCATGTCCAGTGCTCGTCACATGACGTCTTCAGCAAATATGAAATTTATAGTTTTATCAGCGCTAATGTTGTCAATACCAAATGTTATAAGGTTTATACATTTTAAATTATTGTTTAAGTTTATCTTAGTCAAGGACAGGAAGAGGATTTTGACACATCCTGCTGCTGTGTCATAAACATTCAAATTAACATTCTCAATAACATGTATGCAAATACTGTATTTATGTCCAAATGTAGAATAGAAATGGTTTCTCTTCTAAAGCAGCTGGGAAAACTTAACCTTTGTTATTTGATGAAGCTGGTCTCGATATGATTTTATCAGAAAGAAGATTGACAGCAGAAATAACGTTAGTGTTTAGTAGTTTTAATGAATGATTACAACATATAACGCAGTAAATATTTTCTTCTTTTGTGTAATAACACACATTATCATCATTTCCATCTTTTGTGGCCTCAATCAAATGTGAAAGCCCAATTTGTGTCAAATACAAAACAGTAACCACAGGGTCCAGCACTTCACCTCCAATAAAATTGCATGTCCAGTGCTCGTCACATGACGTCTTCAGCAAATATGAAATTTGTCAAACCCTCAATGAAAAGCTGAGAGACGAGGTCTGATTCAATCTGTCATTAGCAATTCCTGTCTCGACTTTGCTGTGATTGTCACACACCTCATTTAAATTCAGCACAAGCAAACAGCCTCCACACTGGATCTTTAAAGCCGGAGACGAAGACAGACCTCAGATATGATGTCCCTCTGTGCCTGTTTTTATCACAGCTGCCTTATGAACACTGTTTTGTTGTTTAAAAAGCTGAGCTGGAGATGGCAATCAATCATTTTTTTTAAATCCCAGACTCTCACAGCAGGAAGCGCCAAAGAAGAGGCAACAAAGCTGGACACAAATAAATGAAACTTCTGGCTCCCATGGTGACCACTACTCTAATTGTCCCCCCTGTCTGTTTATTTTTATAGATATGTCCAAATGTGGTCCACAACAGTTGACAACATTTATATGCTTTTGATGTTTGAATAAATTGACCATAAAAACGTTTGCCAAAGTTTCGTTAAGATCACAATCTTTTTTAACTCACCATGAGGGCAGCTTGTAATGACGTTTCAAGCACAGAATGTTTTTGTAAAAATGTTTTTTTTTTACTTTACTGACACACAGCTGACTGGCTGGAATTATCACAGCCTGCCATTTCCGTTCATTTCATTTTCATCTGCCAATCTCCCTCTCCCACACATCCCATTGAGACACTGCACTGCCACAATATTTCATCTTTCAAATACAGTATTCGCCTGCAACACGACAGTTCAGAGTGTGTTTGAGTTTTATTAAGACAAACTGATGTACACCTCTATACATGAAAGGGAAAATAGATGGATTTAACTCTTTCAGCTCCAGTGCTGTCATTGAGATTTTGTCATACTAAATATGTCAAAATGTCCAGCTATTGCTTCCCCAACTTGGACAGCGTCATACTTACATTATTGAGAATGTATATATATATATATATATATATAGACCCTTTTTTATGAGATTGTGTAGATTAAAAAAAGAAAATAGTTTTTCAAGTTACTCTATAAAGTCGCCCAGGCCATGCAATGCCCTACATTGCTGGTGGATTTGCATGAAGAGAAAAATAAGCAATCACTTTACAATGACTATGTTGAACATTGGCCTCTTACCACTAAATAGAAAAATCTAAAACAACAGCCATCTGGAGGCAAGAAAAACACTTTTGATGGATCACTTCTGAAGTGATGTAATAACAGCATGTTCACGGCTGGGTGGGAAAAATGTCTCACTCAAAACAAAGAGCGTGAAAATTAGGGTCAAGTTTAATAGCTTGCTTTCGAGCTTGCTTTCGAACTGCGGAAAGTTTATCATTAAATGTTTTTGACAGGAACATTAATTCATTTGCTTCCTTTATATTTTCATGTTTCAACCTTGTGTCAGAGGACGTTCTACAGTGGATAAGCTGGTTGGAAGTGGGTGAAGGGCATAAAACAAGAGAGCAGTGTCCCAGTGGGCTTTAAAGACTGAAACAAGCCCGTCAGCAGCCTGTCGCTGGGCTGCCAGGTGAAGAGCAGGAGGAGATAAGATCATTTAATCAGAGCTGCGCTGATTCCTTGCTTCTCGGGATTCAGCTGAGCAGAAGCACCTCAGGAGTGATGGGGTCAGCAGCATCGGGGTTAAAGGTTCACACAGAGTTGTGAGACAGTTAGGAGAGCTGATTGACAGTTCCAGGGGAAATGCCACAGGATCCTTAAAGCTGCTCCTGACCACCCTGTGCACTATCAAGTGTGACACAGCATTGATGTTGCATCTCTTCAGAATTCATTGCTTTTGATAAACTGTCAAATTTGCATTCAGCCTACGTCTGTCGTACTTCACACGTCTTCACTGATGTTGCAGAGGCAGGTGCAAACACAGAACCATCACCTTGTAGAAAGTGACGATGCTTACCTGATTTTTCTCTGGAGGTAGGTCTTCATTATTATTGAAAAACCAAATTGAGGAATATTGAGGGACTTACAGACAGATATAGAATGCTGTGGACATCATCAGAGAGAAGAGACAGAAGAGACTATAGAAGCCGTTTTTGGACATGAACTGAGGAGAATGTTTGCAGGATTCAGTCCGGGCTTTCTTCAGAGTTTGCCTTTCACACATAAACAACGCAACAGGAGATCCTCCCCTCAGACGTGTTCACATCTCTGGAGCGTTCAGGTGAGGGCTGGTGCAGCAGGCAAAGGCAGGACCTAATTTATTAATTCCACTGTGGAGATCACATGTTTTTATTCACAGCACATCAACACTGACGTTTTTTCAGTTTTGTGTCTGTCGCATTTCAGTAGTCATCAACATGCACCCACTCGCAATGAATCCTGCAGAGGATCTTCTACTGTGTACTCACATCGCTCATTCAGGCATAATCTGGAGTTTTTACTAGGGAACTGACAGGAGAAACTCTGGAGAATGTCTGGAGCCTCTCACTCAGACATTTGCGTTCTCACAGTCCTTCTGGAGAATGTCAGGAGATAATCAGGACTCCACCACATGTCTGAAAGCAGAAACATTTAATAGTCCCTGCAAACTTCATGCCTCATTAACAATGTCAGCTCTACACACACTAACCAATGAGAACTTGTCTTAATGTGGGGAAAGAATGAGGGCAGCGGGGTGGTGCAGTCTTGTTTGCATCTTCTCCTTGTGTCCGTGTCCTGTTTCCTCAGAGTACTCCAGCTTCAACCCATGGTATAACAACATGCAATTGAAATTGAGGTAAGGTTAACTGATTACTCTAAATTGACCATGTGAGTGTGAAGAGTTACTGGTCTTGGTGTGTTGGCCCTGTGATAAGCTGGCGACCTGTCCTGGGTGTACCCCGCCTCTCACCCAGTATCAGCTGGGTTTGGCTCCAGTTCCCCCTACGACCCTTTAAGGATAAGCGGTATAGATAATGGTTTGATGGACAAAAAATTAGGTTACGCCCTGTCCCAATTCCTCTCCCTTGGCCCTACCCCTAGATATGAAGTGTCCTTCACTGGGAGTGTCCCCTTGCAAACAGAGTCACATGGCAGAGGGCTAGAAAATCTTCCCCTGGGACTAGGGACACCACTCGTTACGTCATCAGCAGTCAACCAACATTATTACAGTGACAGATGGGACAGACTGATCTACTGATCAATACATATACATTCAGAAATTTTTATTTACTCCTTTGTTTTGGGGGGGGGGGTCCTGAATACAGGAATATGGTTAAAAGGGTGTTTGAAGCGCTAGATGGCCACTAGCCCTACATCACATAAAGAAAGGGGACAACACTACCCCTTTACAGACACATGCACAATGAAGGGGTAGGGCCAAGTGGTACAGCTAAGGGGTGAATTGGGACAGGGCATTAGTTGTGGTGGTTAAGGTAAGGGTAAGGGCCAAGGGCATGTATTATGTTATTAAATGTCTGTCATGGAGTTAGTGAAACAAGTTTAGTGTGAGTATATCTACTTGTTAAGTATATCGCTGATTTTTACAAAATGTCCTTTAGCAACTCTTCTAGTTTACCTAGCAACCCAATCTCAAGTCTGACACATTGGAAAAAAATTAAGTTGAAGGGGTTTAACCTACAGTCATAAAATGAACACAACCAATGGACACTAGCAGTCCCTCATCAGAAATATATACAGGCGTCCAGACAACAGGGGTCAGCAACTATGAATGTTTCAGATGAGCTGCAGCAGAGACAACAGCAGATACGAGCTGTGGCTTGTCAGCTCAAACTTGTCCAGTGGGCTGCAGGTGGAGGAGCAGTCTATATTGATCTGCAGGCCTGCAAGCTGGGCATCAGCTGCCAACGCCCTGCAGTGCAAACACAGGTTGGCACCATGAGCATTATCTTGCACTGTTTGCTGCCTGAATCCTGAATTCATCTAAACAGACCAAACTGTCTCATGCGTCATCATGTCACATGTTGCATTCCTTCATGTTTTAGTGTAGTTCAAAAAAACACAAAGCTGTGCTACAGGGTGGTGGATTGATTGCTAAAGATAACTACCCCTTAACTCACAATGTTTTCAAGATTGTGGTCTGTGCAGAATGGGCAAAGGGGAAGGCACAATAAACAATTCTTCTCACACAGGTACAGTGTGTGTGTGTGTGTGTGTGTGTGTGTGTGTGTGTGTGTGTGTGTGTGTGTGTGTGTGTGTGTGTGTGTGTGTGTCAGTGCTTGTTACAAGTGTGAAGCAGGCAGCAACAGCAATCTGTCTCAGCAGTGCCTCACTCTACCACCTCCACTAGAGTGTGATGAAGGAGGAGGATCATGGGAAGAGAAAGGAGGGAAAGGGAGGAAAGCCAAGGTGGCAAAAGGGACGGAAGACTGAACTTCAAACTTCAAAAGGCTGAAAAAAGGAATGTAATGAATGCAGATGAAAAAAAATCACAAATTATTATTAGGCTTAGCTGACTCTTTTCTGCCGTGTCAACAGAGAGTTCCCAATGGCTGTCACCCTCAGCTCCAGTGTTGGCCTTAACATGAGCCTGATGGGCTGAGTGACAGGACTATATATTCTGTATGCTGCATGTTTCTGTGAATGACTAACTGTTAAGGCTGGTTTATAGCTGATCATTCACGTGGGATTTTTTTGGAATTAGGCGCCTAATGCGTGTGGCGTGTGCTCATTTCAACATGGATGCCCTATAGTAAAGTAGGGTTAGTGAATGAGTGGGTGATTTCAGACAGAACAGAACTACTCAAACTCAAACAAATAACCATGACACCGTGACTTTGACTGACCATATCTCCCCTGATTTAGGTCAAACAGATATGGCTCTCATATTATTTTAAAGCTCTTTATTTACTTTAAGTGTTTGCTATCCCCAGTAATATTCCCAGTTAAAGGTGAATTGTGCTCTGAATTTAGTGAGATTCTTTCTTCCTGGTGGCATCTGAAGTCAAATGTCAAATCATAGGCTCCACCAAAAGACAGAATATGCAAGATCCATAAAGAATAAGCCAGGATATCTTTTATTATACATATTAGTCCATTCACAGTGTTTTTCAGATTCTTCCTCGAAGAAAATGTTGACATATCGTGTGGATGTGCACATACCTTTAGTCATGTTATAAGCGAATCATCATAATAATACTTAGAGCCATCTTTATTTGTACAGCACTTTTCTTAACAAAGTTACAAAGTGCTTCACAAAAGGGTGAAACATTGATATGATGACTCTCTCTCTCTTCCCCCCTTTTTTTATTGGTCAACTCCTGCCCCACTGAGTCTTTTTAAGTTACTGCATCAGCTGCATGTGTTTCATTCCCCTGCCAAACATACATTTTAGTGATCTGTGAAAGGCTCTTAAAGGAGCCTGTGTAAAATATTCACATTATTCAACATTGAGTAACTGTCAGTTACACATGCATCTCAAGCCAAAACAACACATGTTAATTAATAAAACTGTGTATTACAGATACATGTTTTATCTATTAAATTTTAAAAAGGAGAATCTCATTATTTAGCTGAACACTCACTGGGATGCACCAAACAATGTCATTATCAACTTAGCAACTGGGTCACACACAGAAAACACACCTTTACTTTTTTCAGTGACTGTTGAAAAATGAAAGAATATTACACATCAAAACAAATAGAACTTGAATTTGTTAGGAGGTATTTAAAAAGGAGATGAAAACAAAACTGGTGATAAAGTTCACACCTCTAAGAATCTGCTCTTCCTGTTTTAGCGTTTCTGCATCTATATGACTGACCCAGAATAATAACAACATATAAATAAACCAACTGCCAACAGTTAATGAAAAGACTCGGAAAGTTTCCACACTAGTGGATGTTTTGGGTCCAGCAGTGGAAGAGGACGAGGGGCTAAGATAATTTATAGTTTTATCAGCGCTAATGTTGTCAATACCAAATGTTATAAGGTTTATACATTTTAAATTATTGTTTAAGTTTATCTTAGTCAAGGACAGGAAGAGGATTTTGACACATCCTGCTGCTGTGTCATAAACATTCAAATTAACATTCTCAATAACATGTATGCAAATACTGTATTTATGTCCAAATGTAGACTAGAAATGGTTTCTCTTCTAAAGCAGCTGGGAAAACTTAACCTTTGTTATTTGATGAAGCTGGTCTCGATATGATTTTATCAGAAAGAAGATTGACAGCAGAAATAACGTTAGTGTTTAGTAGTTTTAATGAATGATTACAACATATAACGCAGTAAATATTTTCTTCTTTTGTGTAATAACACACATTATCATCATTTCCATCTTTTGTGGCCTCAATCAAATGTGAAAGACCAATTTGTGTCAAATACAAAACAGTAACCACAACAAGTATTTTCCTACATTTTCACCATGAGTAAAGTCTGAAGAAAAGCAATAGATAAATAAATTAATTAATTAAGAGAATTTAAAGAAACATTGGTATTTTATTTGATTAGAATCTCGCACCTGTACTGAGTCACATTGGCATCAATATACGAGTTTAAAATAATATTAAATACTGGAAAAAATGAAGAAACATCAAATAAAGCTAGTTAATGTGACAAAATTTTTTCCTGAAGTATGACTTTCATATTTGCCAGAATTTAGTATTATAATATTTTGAAACAAGGTATTATAGTTGTACAGTTTTCAAAAAAAGTTAAATAAGATCAAATCTATAACAGTATTCAGTCCACTTCAAATATGAACACAGATTTGTGAAGAAATCCCCAGTGAGCATGTTCCCGTGAAACTATTCCACTTAAATTAAATTGAATAAAAGTTAAGTTACAGTTTTGTGTGCGTGTGTCTATATCATTGGAGCTGACTTAGCTCACTTTAACTTCACCCAGACCCTATCCCCTTTTGACTAAATAGGTATTTTATAATCTGTCCAATCAAAGATGGCAGCAAGTAACCCAAGACCAGACTTCTAAAGGTTCTCTCAGAGTCCTTCCAGTGGATTCTAAGATTCATCCATTTTTGTTCTGAAATCTAAAATAGGATGAAAATGAGGAGTCCAATCAGCAGATGCAGCATTCCCATTCTGACACAACAGGCATCACTGGCAGGGGTTGTTGTAGACGTAGCTGCCTGTGTCGAGGTTGTTGTAGATGTGGTGGCAGTAGTAGTTGTGGTTGTGGCAGCAGCAGTTGGGGCAGTGGTTGCTGTAGTTGGGGCATTGGCTGTAGTTGGGGCAGTGGCTGTTGTAGTTTGGGTAGTGGTTGTTGTTGTCGGTGCAGTAGTCGTAGTAGTCTGGGCAGTGGTTGCTGTAGTTGGGGCAGTGGTTGTTGTTGTTGTGGTTGTTGGTGTTGGGGTTGTGGTTGTTGGAGTTGTGGCTGTTGTCATTGGGGTAGTGGTTGTTGTCGTTGGGGCCGTGGTTGTTGTAGTTGGAGTAGTGGTAGTTGTCGTTTGGGTTGTGGTTGTTGCAGTGGGGGTAGTTGTTGTTGTCATTAGGGTAGTGGTTGTTGTTGTTGATGTCATGGTTGTTGTAGATGGGTTAGTAGTTGGGCTAGTGGTTGTTGTTGTTGGGGTTGTGGTTGTTGTCGTTGGGGTCGTGGTTGTTGTAGTTGGGGTAGTGGTTGTTGTCGTTGGGGTCATGGTTGTTGTAGTTGGGATAGTGGTTGTTGTAGTTAGGGTAGTGGTTGTAGTAGTTGGGGTAGTGGTTGTTGTAGTTGGGGTAGTGGTTGTTGTAGTTGGGGTAGTGGTTGTAGTAGTTGGGGTAGTGGTTGTTGTAGTTGGGGTAGTGGTAGTTGTAGTTGTAGTTGGGGTAGTGGTTGTTGTAGTTGGGGTAGTGGTTGTTGTCGTTGGGGTCGTGGTCGTTGTCATTGGGGTAGTGGTTGTTGTAGTTGGGGGAGTGGTTGTAGTTGTTGTTGTTGTTGGGGTAGTGGTTGTAGTAGTTGGGGTCGTGGTTGTTGTCGTTGGGGTAGTGGTTGTTGTAGTTGGGGTAGTGGTTGTTGTAGTTGGGGTAGTGGTAGTTGTAGTTGGGGTAGTGGTTGTTGTCGTTGGGGTCATGGTTGTTGTAGTTGGGATAGTGGTTGTTGTAGTTAGGGTAGTGGTTGTAGTAGTTGGGGTAGTGGTTGTTGTAGTTGGGGTCATGGTTGTTGTAGTTGGGATAGTGGTTGTTGTAGTTGGGGTAGTGGTTGTAGTAGTTGGGGTAGTGGTTGTTGTAGATGGGGTAGTGGTAGTTGTAGTTGTAGTTGGGGTAGTGGTTGTTGTAGTTGGGGTAGTGGTTGTTGTCGTTGGGGTCGTGGTCGTTGTCATTGGGGTAGTGGTTGTTGTAGTTGGGGGAGTGGTTGTAGTTGTTGTTGTTGTTGGGGTAGTGGTTGTAGTAGTTGGGGTCGTGGTTGTTGTCGTTGGGGTAGTGGTTGTTGTAGTTGGGGTAGTGGTAGTTGTAGTTGGGGTAGTGGTTGTTGTCGTTGGGGTCGTGGTTGTTGTCGTTGGAGTAGTGGTTGTTGTAGTTGGGGGAGTGGTTGTAGTTGTTGTTGTTGTTGGGGTAGTGGTTGTAGTAGTTGGGGTCGTGGTTGTTGTCGTTGGGGTAGTGGTTGTTGTAGTTGGCGTAGTGGTTGTTGTGGTTGGGGTAGTGGTTGTTGTAGTTGGGGTAGTGGTTGTTGTCGTTGGGGTAGTGGTCGTTGTCATTGGGGTAGTGGTTATTGTAGTTGGGTTATTGGTTGTTGTAGTTGGCGTAGTGGTTGTTGTGGTTGGGGTAGTGGTTGTTGTAGTTGGGGTAGTGGTTGTTGTAGTTGGGGTAGTGGTTGTTGTAGTTGGGGTAGTGGTTGTTGTAGTAGGGGTAGTGGTTGTTGTAGTTGGGGTAGTGGTTATTGTAGTTGGGGTAGTGGTTGTTGTCGTTGGGGTAGTTGTAGTTGGGGTAGTGGTTGTTGTAGTTGGTGTAGTGGTTGTTGTAGTTGTTGTAGTGGTTGTTGTAGTTGGGGGAGTGGTTGTAGTTGTTGTTGTTGTTGGTGTAGTGGTTGTAGTAGTTGGGGTAGTGGTTGTTGTCGTTGGCGTAGTGGTTGCTGTTGTTGGGGTCGTGGTTGTTGTCGTTGAGATACTGTTTATTGTAGTTGGGGTAGTGGTTGTTGTAGTAGGGGTAGTGGTTGTTGTAGTTGGGGTAGTGGTTGTTGTAGTTGGGGTAGTGGTTGTTGTAGTTGGGGTAGTGGTTGTTGTAGTTGGGGTAGTGGTTGTTGTCGTTGGGGTAGTTGTAGTTGGGGTAGTGGTTGTTGTAGTTGGTGTAGTGGTTGTTGTAGTTGTTGTAGTGGTTGTTGTAGTTGGGGGAGTGGTTGTAGTTGTTGTTGTTGTTGGTGTAGTGGTTGTAGTAGTTGGGGTAGTGGTTGTTGTCGTTGGCGTAGTGGTTGTTGTTGTTGGGGTCGTGGTTGTTGTCGTTGAGATACTGTTTATTGTAGTTGGGGTAGTGGTTGTTGTAGTTGGGGTCGTGGTTGTTGTCGTTGGGGTAGTGGTTGCTGTTGTTGGGGTCGTGGTTGTTGTCGTTGGGGTAGTGGTTGCTGTTGTTGGGGTAGTGGTTGTTGTAGTTGGGGGAGTGGTTGTAGTTGTTGTTGTTGTTGGGGTAGTGGTTGTAGTAGTTGGGGTCGTGGTTGTTGTCGTTGGGGTAGTGGTTGTTGTAGTTGGGATAGTGGTTGTTGTAGTTGGGGTAGTGGTAGTTTTAGTGGGGGTAGTGGTTGTTGTAGTTGGGGTCATGGTTGTTGTCGTTGGGGTAGTGGTTGCTGTTGTTGGAGTCGTGGTTGTTGTCGTTGAGATACTGTTTATTGTAGTTGGGGTAGTGGTTGTTGTAGTTGGGGTCGTGGTTGTTGTCGTTGGGGTCGTGGTTATTGTCATTGGGTTAGTGGTTGTTTTAGTTGGGGTAGTGGTTGTTGTAGTTGGGGTCGTGGTTGTTGTCGTTGGGGTCGTGGTTATTGTCATTGGGTTAGTGGTTGTTTTAGTTGGGGTAGTGGTTGTTGTAGTTGGCGTAGTGGTTGTTGTGGTTGGGGTATTGGTAGTTGTAGTTGGGGTAGTGGTTGTTGTAGTTGGGGTAGTGGTTGTTGTAGTTGGGGTAGTGGTTGTTGTAGTTGGGGTAGTGGTTGTTGTAGTTGGGGTAGTGGTTGTTGTCGTTGGGGTCGTGATTGTTGTAGTTGGGGTAGTGGTTGTTGTAGTTGGGGTCGTGGTTGTTGTCGTTGGGGTAGTGGTTGCTGTTGTTGGGGTCGTGGTTGTTGTCGTTGGGGTAGTGGTAGTTGTAGTTGGGGTAGTGGTTGTTGTCGTTGGCGTAGTGGTTATTGTCATTGGGTTAGTGGTTGTTTTAGTTGGGGTAGTGGTTGTTGTAGTTGGCGTAGTGGTTGTTGTGGTTGGGGTATTGGTAGTTGTAGTTGGGGTAGTGGTTGTTGTAGTTGGGGTAGTGGTTGTTGTAGTTGGGGTAGTGGTTGTTGTAGTTGGGGTAGTGGTTGTTGTCGTTGGGGTAGTTGTAGTTGGGGTAGTGGTTGTTGTAGTTGGTGTAGTGGTTGTTGTAGTTGTTGTAGTGGTTGTTGTAGTTGGGGGAGTGGTTGTAGTTGTTGTTGGTGTAGTGGTTGTAGTAGTTGGGGTAGTGGTTGTTGTCGTTGGGGTAGTGGTTGCTGTTGTTGGGGTCGTGGTTGTTGTCGTTGAGATACTGTTTATTGTAGTTGGGCTAGTGGTTGTTGTCGTTGGGGTCGTGGTTGTTGTCGTTGGGGTAGTGGTTGCTGTTGTTGGGGTAGTGGTTGTTGTAGTTGGGGGAGTGGTTGTAGTTGTTGTTGTTGTTGGGGTAGTGGTTGTAGTAGTTGGGGTCGTGGTTGTTGTCGTTGGGGTAGTGGTTGTTGTAGTTGGGATAGTGGTTGTTGTAGTTGGGGTAGTGGTAGTTGTAGAGGGGGTAGTGGTTGTTGTAGTGGGGTCGTGGGTTGTGTGTCGTGAGATACTGTGTTATTGTATTGGGGTAGTGGGTTGTTGTAGTTTTGGTCATGGTTGTTGTCGTTGGGGTAGTGGTTGCTGGTGTTTGGGGTCGTGGTTGTTGTCGTTGAGATACTGTTTATTGTAGTTGGGGTAGTGGTTGTTGTAGTTGGGGTCGTGGTTGTTGTTGTTGGGGTCGTGGTTATTGTCATTGGGTTAGTGGTTGTTGTAGTTGGCGTAGTGGTTGTTGTGGTTGGGGTATTGGTAGTTGTAGTTGGGGTAGTGGGTGTTGTAGTTGGGGTAGTGGTGGTTGTAGTTGGGGTAGTGGTTGTTGTAGTTGGGGTAGTGGTTGTTGTAGTTGGGGTAGTGGTTGCTGTAGTTGGGGTCGTGGTTGTTGTCTTTGGGGTAATGGTTGCTGTTGTTGGGGGTAGTGGGTTGTTGTAGTCTGGGGGAGTGGTTGTAGTTGTTGTTGTTGTTGGGGTAGTGGTTGTAGTAGTTTGGGGTCGTGGTTGTTGTCGTTGGGGTAGTGGTTGTTGTAGTTGGGATAGTGGTTGTTGTAGTTGGGGTAGTGGTAGTTTTAGTGGGGGTAGTGGTTGTTGTAGTTGGGGTCATGGTTGTTGTCGTTGGGGTAGTGGTTGCTGTTGTTGGAGTCGTGGTTGTTGTCGTTGAGATACTGTTTATTGTAGTTGGGGTAGTGGTTGTTGTAGTTGGGGTCGTGGTTGTTGTCGTTGGGGTCGTGGTTATTGTCATTGGGTTAGTGGTTGTTTTAGTTGGGGTAGTGGTTGTTGTAGTTGGCGTAGTGGTTGTTGAGGTTGGGGTATTGGTAGTTGTAGTTGGGGTAGTGGTTGTTGTAGTTGGGGTAGTGGTTGTTGTAGTTGGGGTAGTGGTTGTTGTAGTTGGGGTAGTGGTTGTTGTAGTTGGGGTAGTGGTTGTTGTCGTTGGGGTCGTGATTGTTGTAGTTGGGGTAGTGGTTGTTGTAGTTGGGGTCGTGGTTGTTGTAGTTGTTGTAGTGGTTGTTGTAGTTGGGGGAGTGGTTGTAGTTGTTGTTGTTGTTGGTGTAGTGGTTGTAGTAGTTGGGGTAGTGGTTGTTGTCGTTGGGGTAGTGGTTGCTGTTGTTGGGGTCGTGGTTGTTGTCGTTGGGGTAGTGGTTGCTGTTGTTGGGGTCGTGGTTTTTGCCGTTGGGGTAGTGGTTGCTGTTGTTGGGGTAGTGGTTGTTGTAGTTGGGGGAGTGGTTGTAGTTGTTGTTGTTGTTGGGGTAGTGGTTGTAGTAGTTGGGGTCGTGGTTGTTGTCGTTGGGGTAGTGGTTGTTGTAGTTGGGATAGTGGTTGTTGTAGTTGGGGTAGTGGTAGTTTTAGTGGGGGTAGTGGTTGTTGTAGTTGGGGTCGTGGTTGTTGTCGTTGAGATACTGTTTATTGTAGTTGGGGTAGTGGTTGTTGTAGTTGTGGTCATGGTTGTTGTCGTTGGGGTAGTGGTTGCTGTTGTTGGGGTCGTGGTTGTTGTCGTTGAGATACTGTTTATTGTAGTTGGGGTAGTGGTTGTTGTAGTTGGGGTCGTGGTTGTTGTTGTTGGGGTCGTGGTTATTGTCATTGGGTTAGTGGTTGTTTTAGTTGGGGTAGTGGTTGTTGTAGTTGGCGTAGTGGTTGTTGTGGTTGGGGTATTGGTAGTTGTAGTTGGGGTAGTGGTTGTTGTAGTTGGGGTAGTGGTTGTTGTAGTTGGGGTAGTGGTTGTTGTAGTTGGGGTAGTGGTTGTTGTAGTTGGGGTAGTGGTTGTTGTCGTTGGCGTAGTGGTTGCTGTTGTTGGGGTCGTGGTTGTTGTCGTTGACATACTGTTTATTGTAGTTGGGGTAGTGGTTGTTGTAGTTGGCGTAGTGGTTGTTGTAGTTGGGGTAGTGGTTGTTGTCGTTGGTGTAGTGGTTGTTGTAGTTGGGGTCGTGGTTGTTGTCGTTGGGGTAGTGGTAGTTGTAGTTGGGGTAGTGGTTGTTGTCGTTGGCGTAGTGGTTGTTGTCATTGGGGTAGTGGTTGTTTTAGTTGGGGTAGTGGTTGTTGTAGTTGGCGTAGTGGTTGTTGTGGTTGGGGTATTGGTAGTTGTAGTTGGGGTAGTGGTTGTTGTCGTTGGGGTAGTGGTTGTTGTAGTTGGGGTAGTGGTTGTTGTCGTTAGGGTCGTGGTTGTTGTAGTTGGGGTAGTGGTTGTTGTAGTTGGCGTAGTGGTTGTTGTTGTTGAGATAGTGTTTATTGTAGTTGGGGTAGTGGTTGTTGTAGTTGGGGTCATGGTTGTTGTCGTTGGGGTAGTGGTTGCTGTTGTTGGGGTCGTGGTTGTTTTAGTTGGGGTAGTGGTTGTTGTAGTTGGCGTAGTGGTTGTTGTGGTTGGGGTATTGGTAGTTGTAGTTGGGGTAGTGGTTGTTGTAGTTGGGGTAGTGGTTGTTGTAGTTGGGGTAGTGGTTGTTGTAGTTGGGGTAGTGGTTGTTGTAGTTGGGGTAGTGGTTGTTGTCGTTGGCGTAGTGGTTGCTGTTGTTGGGGTCGTGGTTGTTGTCGTTGACATACTGTTTATTGTAGTTGGGGTAGTGGTTGTTGTAGTTGGCGTAGTGGTTGTTGTAGTTGGGGTAGTGGTTGTTGTCGTTGGTGTAGTGGTTGTTGTAGTTGGGGTCGTGGTTGTTGTCGTTGGAGTAGTGGTAGTTGTAGTTGGGGTAGTGGTTGTTGTCGTTGGCGTAGTGGTTGTTGTCATTGGGGTAGTGGTTGTTTTAGTTGGGGTAGTGGTTGTTGTAGTTGGCGTAGTGGTTGTTGTGGTTGGGGTATTGGTAGTTGTAGTTGGGGTAGTGGTTGTTGTCGTTGGGGTAGTGGTTGTTGTAGTTGGGGTAGTGGTTGTTGTCGTTAGGGTCGTGGTTGTTGTAGTTGGGGTAGTGGTTGTTGTAGTTTGCGTAGTGGTTGTTGTTGTTGAGATAGTGTTTATTGTAGTTGGGGTAGTGGTTGTTGTAGTTGGGGTGGTGGTTGTTGTCGTTGGGGTAGTGGTTGCTGTTGTTGGGGTCGTGGTTGTTGTCGTTGAGATACTGTTTATTGTAGTTGGGGTCGTGGTTGTTGTCGTTGGGGTCGTGGTTGTTGTAGTTGGGGTAGTGGTTGTTGTAGTTGGGGTAGTGGTTGTTGTCATTGGAGTAGTGGTTGTTGTAGTTGGGGTAGTGGTTGTTGTAGTTGGCGTAGTGGTTGTTGTAGTTGGGGTAGTGGTTGTTGTCGTTGGTGTAGTGGTTGTTGTAGTTGGGGTCGTGGTTGTTGTCGTTGGGGTAGTGGTAGTTGTAGTTGGGGTAGTGGTTGTTGTCATTGGGGTAGTGGTTGTTTTAGTTGGGGTAGTGGTTGTTGTAGTTGGGGTCGTGGTTGTTGTCGTTGGGGTCGTGGTTGTTGTAGTTGGGGTAGTGGTTGTTGTAGTTGGGGTAGTGGTTGTTGTCATTGGAGTAGTGGTTGTTGTAGTTGGGGTAGTGGTTGTTGTAGTTGGGGTAGTGGTTGTTGTCGTTGGGGTAGTGGTTGTTGTAGTTGGGGTCGTGGTTGTTGTCGTTGAGATAGTGTTTATTGTAGTTGGGGTAGTGGTTGTTGTAGTTGGGGTAGTGGTTGTTGTCGTGGTTGTTGTAGTTGGGGGAGTGGTTGTAGTTGTTGTTGGGGTAGTGGTTGTAGTAGTTGGGGTATTGGTTGTTGTCGTTGGGGTAGTGGTAGTTGTCATTGGGGTAGTGGTTGTTTTAGTTGGGGTAGTGGTTGTTGTAGTTGGGGTATTGGTAGTTGTAGTTGGGGTAGTGGTTGTTGTCGTTGGGGTAGTGGTTGTTGTAGTTGGGGTAGTGGTTGTTGTCGTTAGGGACGTGGTTGTTGTAGTTGGGGTAGTGGTTGTTGTAGTTGGAGTAGTGGTTGTTGTAGTTGGGGTAGTGGTTGTTGTAGTTGGGGTAGTGGTTGTTGTCGTTGGGGTAGTGGTTGTTGTAGTTGGGGTCGTGGTTGTTGTCGTTGAGATAGTGTTTATTGTAGTTGGGGTAGTGGTTGTTGTAGTTGGGGTAGTGGTTGTTGTCGTGGTTGTTGTAGTTGGGGGAGTGGTTGTAGTTGTTGTTGGGGTAGTGGTTGTAGTAGTTGGGGTAGTGGTTGTTGTCGTTGGCGTAGTGGTTGTTGTCATTGAGGTAGTGGTTGTTTTAGTTGGGGTAGTGGTTGTTGTAGTTGGGGTATTGGTAGTTGTAGTTGGGGTAGTGGTTGTTGTCGTTGGGGTAGTGGTTGTTGTAGTTGGGGTAGTGGTTGTTGTCGTTAGGGACGTGGTTGTTGTAGTTGGGGTAGTGGTTGTTGTAGTTGGCGTAGTGGTTGTTGTTGTTGAGATAGTGTTTATTGTAGTTGGGGTAGTGGTTGTTGTAGTTGGGGTCGTGGTTGTTGTCGTTGGGGTAGTGGTTGCTGTTGTTGGGGTCGTGGTTGTTGTCGTTGAGATACTGTTTATTGTAGTTGGGGTAGTGGTTGTTGTAGTTGGGGTCGTGGTTGTTGTCGTTGGGGTCGTGGTTGTTGTAGTTGGGGTAGTGGTTGTTGTAGTTGGGGTAGTGGTTGTTGTCATTGGAGTAGTGGTTGTTGTAGTTGGGGTAGTGGTTGTTGTAGTTGGCGTAGTGGTTGTTGTAGTTGGGGTAGTGGTTGTTGTCGTTGGTGTAGTGGTTGTTGTAGTTGGGGTCGTGGTTGTTGTCGTTGGGGTAGTGGTAGTTGTCGTTGGGGTAGTGGTAGTTGTAGTTGGGGTAGTGGTTGTTGTCGTTGGCGTAGTGGTTGTTGTCATTGGGGTAGTGGTTGTTTTAGTTGGGGTAGTGGTTGTTGTAGTTGGGGTCGTGGTTGTTGTCGTTGGGGTAGTGGTTGCTGTTGTTGGGGTCGTGGTTGTTGTCGTTGAGATACTGTTTATTGTAGTTGGGGTAGTGGTTGTTGTAGTTGGGGTCGTGGTTGTTGTCGTTGGGGTCGTGGTTGTTGTAGTTGGGGTAGTGGTTGTTGTAGTTGGGGTAGTGGTTGTTGTAGTTGGGGTAGTGGTTGTTGTAGTTGGGGTAGTGGTTGTTGTCGTTGGGGTAGTGGTTGTTGTAGTTGGGGTAGTGGTTGTTGTCGTTGGGGTAGTGGTTGTTGTAGTTGGGGTATTGGTAGTTGTAGTTGGGGTAGTGGTTGTTGTAGTTGGCGTAGTGGTTGTTGTTGTTGAGATAGTGTTTATTGTAGTTGGGGTAGTGGTTGTTGTAGTTGGGGTCGTGGTTGTTGTCGTTGGGGTAGTGGTTGCTGTTGTTGGGGTCGTGGTTGTTGTCGTTGAGATACTGTTTATTGTAGTTGGGGTAGTGGTTGTTGTAGTTGGGGTCGTGGTTGTTGTCGTTGGGGTCGTGGTTGTTGTAGTTGGGGTAGTGGTTGTTGTAGTTGGGGTAGTGGTTGTTGTCATTGGAGTAGTGGTTGTTGTAGTTGGGGTAGTGGTTGTTGTAGTTGGCGTAGTGGTTGTTGTAGTTGGGGTAGTGGTTGTTGTCGTTGGTGTAGTGGTTGTTGTAGTTGGGGTCGTGGTTGTTGTCGTTGGGGTAGTGGTAGTTGTCGTTGGGGTAGTGGTAGTTGTAGTTGGGGTAGTGGTTGTTGTCGTTGGCGTAGTGGTTGTTGTCATTGGGGTAGTGGTTGTTTTAGTTGGGGTAGTGGTTGTTGTAGTTGGGGTCGTGGTTGTTGTCGTTGGGGTAGTGGTTGCTGTTGTTGGGGTCGTGGTTGTTGTCGTTGAGATACTGTTTATTGTAGTTGGGGTAGTGGTTGTTGTAGTTGGGGTCGTGGTTGTTGTCGTTGGGGTCGTGGTTGTTGTAGTTGGGGTAGTGGTTGTTGTAGTTGGGGTAGTGGTTGTTGTAGTTGGGGTAGTGGTTGTTGTAGTTGGGGTAGTGGTTGTTGTCGTTGGGGTAGTGGTTGTTGTAGTTGGGGTAGTGGTTGTTGTCGTTGGGGTAGTGGTTGTTGTAGTTGGGGTATTGGTAGTTGTAGTTGGGGTAGTGGTTGTTGTCGTTGGGGTAGTGGTTGTTGTAGTTGGGGTAGTGGTTGTTGTCGTTAGGGACGTGGTTGTTGTAGTTGGGGTAGTGGTTGTTGTAGTTGGCGTAGTGGTTGTTGTTGTTGAGATAGTGTTTATTGTAGTTGGGGTAGTGGTTGTTGTAGTTGGGGTCGTGGTTGTTGTCGTTGGGGTAGTGGTTGCTGTTGTTGGGGTCGTGGTTGTTGTCGTTGAGATACTGTTTATTGTAGTTGGGGTAGTGGTTGTTGTAGTTGGGGTCGTGGTTGTTGTCGTTGGGGTCGTGGTTGTTGTAGTTGGGGTAGTGGTTGTTGTAGTTGGGGTAGTGGTTGTTGTCATTGGAGTAGTGGTTGTTGTAGTTGGGGTAGTGGTTGTTGTAGTTGGCGTAGTGGTTGTTGTAGTTGGGGTAGTGGTTGTTGTCGTTGGTGTAGTGGTTGTTGTAGTTGGGGTCGTGGTTGTTGTCGTTGGGGTAGTGGTAGTTGTAGTTGGGGTAGTGGTTGTTGTCGTTGGCGTAGTGGTTGTTGTCATTGGGGTAGTGGTTGTTTTAGTTGGGGTAGTGGTTGTTGTAGTTGGGGTCGTGGTTGTTGTCGTTGGGGTAGTGGTTGCTGTTGTTGGGGTCGTGGTTGTTGTCGTTGAGATACTGTTTATTGTAGTTGGGGTAGTGGTTGTTGTAGTTGGGGTCGTGGTTGTTGTCGTTGGGGTCGTGGTTGTTGTAGTTGGGGTAGTGGTTGTTGTAGTTGGGGTAGTGGTTGTTGTAGTTGGGGTAGTGGTTGTTGTAGTTGGGGTAGTGGTTGTTGTCGTTGGGGTAGTGGTTGTTGTAGTTGGGGTAGTGG
The DNA here is from genome assembly GCF_009819705.1 of Hippoglossus hippoglossus. Lineage (NCBI taxonomy): Eukaryota > Metazoa > Chordata > Actinopteri > Pleuronectiformes > Pleuronectidae > Hippoglossus > Hippoglossus hippoglossus. The sequence goes on from NC_047165.1 coordinate 19,375,625, forward strand.
TTGTTGTCGTTGGGTTAGTGGTTGTTGTAGTTGGGGTAGTGGTTGTTGTCGTTGGGGTAGTGGTTGTTGTAGTTGGGGTCGTGGTTGTTGTCGTTGAGATAGTGTTTATTGTAGTTGGGGTAGTGGTTGTTGTAGTTGGGGTAGTGGTTGTTGTCGTGGTTGTTGTAGTTGGGGGAGTGGTTGTAGTTGTTGTTGGGGTAGTGGTTGTAGTAGTTGGGGTAGTGGTTGTTGTCGTTGGCGTAGTGGTTGCTGTTGTTGGGGTTGTGGTTGTTGTCGTTGAGATACTGTTTATTGTAGTTAGGGTAGTGGTTGTTGTAGTTGGGGTCGTGGTTGTTGTCGTTGGGGTAGTGGTTGTTGTCGTTGAGATACTGTTTATTGTAGTTGGGGTAGTGGTTGTTGTAGTTGGGGGAGTGTTTGTAGTTGTTGTTGTTGTTGGGGTAGTGATTGTTGTAGTTGGGGTAGTGGTTGTAGTAGTTGGGGTAGTGGTTGTTGTCGTTGGCGTAGTGGTTGCTGTTGTTGGGGTCGTGGTTGTTGTCGTTGAGATACTGTTTATTGTAGTTGGGGTAGTGGTTGTTGTAGTAGGGGTAGTGGTTGTTGTAGTTGGGGTAGTGGTTGTTGTAGTTGGGGTAGTGGTTGTTGTAGTTGGGGTAGTGGTTGTTGTAGTTGGGGTAGTGGTTGTTGTCATTGGGGTAGTTGTAGTTGGGGTAGTGGTTGTTGTAGTTGGTGTAGTGGTTGTTGTAGTTGTTGTAGTGGTTGTTGTAGTTGGGGGAGTGGTAGTTGTAGTTGGGGTAGTGGTTGTTGTCGTTGGCGTAGTGGTTGTTGTCATTGGGGTAGTGGTTGTTTTAGTTGGGGTAGTGGTTGTTGTAGTTGGCGTAGTGGTTGTTGTGGTTGGGGTATTGGTAGTTGTAGTTGGGGTAGTGGTTGTTGTCGTTGGGGTAGTGGTTGTTGTAGTTGGGGTAGTGGTTGTTGTCGTTAGGGTCGTGGTTGCTGTTGTTGGGGTCGTGGTTGTTGTCGTTGAGATACTGTTTATTGTAGTTGGGGTCGTGGTTGTTGTCGTTGGGGTCGTGGTTGTTGAAGTTGGGGTAGTGGTTGTTGTAGTTGGGGTAGTGGTTGTTGTCATTGGAGTAGTGGTTGTTGTAGTTGGGGTAGTGGTTGTTGTAGTTGGCGTAGTGGTTGTTGTAGTTGGGGTAGTGGTTGTTGTCGTTGGTGTAGTGGTTGTTGTAGTTGGGGTCGTGGTTGTTGTCGTTGGGGTAGTGGTAGTTGTAGTTGGGGTAGTGGTTGTTGTCGTTGGCGTAGTGGTTGTTGTCATTGGGGTAGTGGTTGTTTTAGTTGGGGTAGTGGTTGTTGTAGTTGGGGTCGTGGTTGTTGTCGTTGGGGTCGTGGTTGTTGTAGTTGGGGTAGTGGTTGTTGTAGTTGGGGTAGTGGTTGTTGTCATTGGAGTAGTGGTTGTTGTAGTTGGGGTAGTGGTTGTTGTAGTTGGGGTAGTGGTTGTTGTCGTTGGGGTAGTGGTTGTTGTAGTTGGGGTCGTGGTTGTTGTCGTTGAGATAGTGTTTATTGTAGTTGGGGTAGTGGTTGTTGTAGTTGGGGTAGTGGTTGTTGTCGTGGTTGTTGTAGTTGGGGGAGTGGTTGTAGTTGTTGTTGGGGTAGTGGTTGTAGTAGTTGGGGTAGTGGTTGTTGTCGTTGGGGTAGTGGTAGTTGTAGTTGGGGTAGTGGTTTTTGTCGTTGGCGTAGTGGTTGTTGTCATTGGGGTAGTGGTTGTTTTAGTTGGGGTAGTGGTTGTTGTAGTTGGGGTATTGGTAGTTGTAGTTGGGGTAGTGGTTGTTGTCGTTGGGGTAGTGGTTGTTGTAGTTGGGGTAGTGGTTGTTGTCGTTAGGGTCGTGGTTGTTGTAGTTGGGGTAGTGGTTGTTGTAGTTGGCGTAGTGGTTGTTGTTGTTGAGATAGTGTTTATTGTAGTTGGGGTAGTGGTTGTTGTAGTTGGGGTCGTGGTTGTTGTCGTTGGGGTAGTGGTTGCTGTTGTTGGGGTCGTGGTTGTTGTCGTTGAGATACTGTTTATTGTAGTTGGGGTAGTGGTTGTTGTAGTTGGGGTCGTGGTTGTTGTCGTTGGGGTCGTGGTTGTTGTAGTTGGGGTAGTGGTTGTTGTAGTTGGGGTAGTGGTTGTTGTCATTGGAGTAGTGGTTGTTGTAGTTGGGGTAGTGGTTGTTGTAGTTGGCGTAGTGGTTGTTGTAGTTGGGGTAGTGGTTGTTGTCGTTGGTGTAGTGGTTGTTGTAGTTGGGGTCGTGGTTGTTGTCGTTGGGGTAGTGGTAGTTGTAGTTGGGGTAGTGGTTGTTGTCGTTGGCGTAGTGGTTGTTGTCATTGGGGTAGTGGTTGTTTTAGTTGGGGTAGTGGTTGTTGTAGTTGGGGTCGTGGTTGTTGTCGTTGGGGTAGTGGTTGCTGTTGTTGGGGTCGTGGTTGTTGTCGTTGAGATACTGTTTATTGTAGTTGGGGTAGTGGTTGTTGTAGTTGGGGTCGTGGTTGTTGTCGTTGGGGTCGTGGTTGTTGTAGTTGGGGTAGTGGTTGTTGTAGTTGGGGTAGTGGTTGTTGTAGTTGGGGTAGTGGTTGTTGTAGTTGGGGTAGTGGTTGTTGTCGTTGGGGTAGTGGTTGTTGTAGTTGGGGTAGTGGTTGTTGTCGTTGGGGTAGTGGTTGTTGTAGTTGGGGTAGTGGTTGTTGTCGTTGGGGTAGTGGTTGTTGTAGTTGGGGTCGTGGTTGTTGTCGTTGAGATAGTGTTTATTGTAGTTGGGGTAGTGGTTGTTGTAGTTGGGGTAGTGGTTGTTGTCGTGGTTGTTGTAGTTGGGGGAGTGGTTGTAGTTGTTGTTGGGGTAGTGGTTGTAGTAGTTGGGGTAGTGGTTGTTGTCGTTGGCGTAGTGGTTGCTGTTGTTGGGGTTGTGGTTGTTGTCGTTGAGATACTGTTTATTGTAGTTAGGGTAGTGGTTGTTGTAGTTGGGGTCGTGGTTGTTGTCGTTGGGGTAGTGGTTGTTGTCGTTGAGATACTGTTTATTGTAGTTGGGGTAGTGGTTGTTGTAGTTGGGGGAGTGTTTGTAGTTGTTGTTGTTGTTGGGGTAGTGATTGTTGTAGTTGGGGTAGTGGTTGTAGTAGTTGGGGTAGTGGTTGTTGTCGTTGGCGTAGTGGTTGCTGTTGTTGGGGTCGTGGTTGTTGTCGTTGAGATACTGTTTATTGTAGTTGGGGTAGTGGTTGTTGTAGTAGGGGTAGTGGTTGTTGTAGTTGGGGTAGTGGTTGTTGTAGTTGGGGTAGTGGTTGTTGTAGTTGGGGTAGTGGTTGTTGTAGTTGGGGTAGTGGTTGTTGTCGTTGGGGTAGTTGTAGTTGGGGTAGTGGTTGTTGTAGTTGGTGTAGTGGTTGTTGTAGTTGTTGTAGTGGTTGTTGTAGTTGGGGGAGTGGTTGTAGTTGTTGTTGGTGTAGTGGTTGTAGTAGTTGGGGTAGTGGTTGTTGTCGTTGGGGTAGTGGTTGCTGTTGTTGGGGTCGTGGTTGTTGTCGTTGAGATACTGTTTATTGTAGTTGGGCTAGTGGTTGTTGTCGTTGGGGTCGTGGTTGTTGTCGTTGGGGTAGTGGTTGCTGTTGTTGGGGTAGTGGTTGTTGTAGTTGGGGGAGTGGTTGTAGTTGTTGTTGGGGTAGTGGTTGTAGTAGTTGGGGTAGTGGTTGTTGTCGTTGGCGTAGTGGTTGCTGTTGTTGGGGTTGTGGTTGTTGTCGTTGAGATACTGTTTATTGTAGTTAGGGTCGTGGTTGTTGTAGTTGGGGTCGTGGTTGTTGTCGTTGGGGTAGTGGTTGTTGTCGTTGAGATACTGTTTATTGTAGTTGGGGTAGTGGTTGTTGTAGTTGGGGGAGTGTTTGTAGTTGTTGTTGTTGTTGGGGTAGTGATTGTTGTAGTTGGGGTAGTGGTTGTAGTAGTTGGGGTAGTGGTTGTTGTCGTTGGCGTAGTGGTTGCTGTTGTTGGGGTCGTGGTTGTTGTCGTTGAGATACTGTTTATTGTAGTTGGGGTAGTGGTTGTTGTAGTAGGGGTAGTGGTTGTTGTAGTTGGGGTAGTGGTTGTTGTAGTTGGGGTAGTGGTTGTTGTAGTTGGGGTAGTGGTTGTTGTCGTTGGGGTAGTTGTAGTTGGGGTAGTGGTTGTTGTAGTTGGTGTAGTGGTTGTTGTAGTTGTTGTAGTGGTTGTTGTAGTTGGGGGAGTGGTTGTAGTTGTTGTTGTTGTTGGTGTAGTGGTTGTAGTAGTTGGGGTAGTGGTTGTTGTCGTTGGCGTAGTGGTTGCTGTTGTTGGGGTCGTGGTTGTTGTCGTTGAGATACTGTTTATTGTAGTTGGGGTAGTGGTTGTTGTAGTTGGGGTCGTGGTTGTTGTCGTTGGGGTAGTGGTTGCTGTTGTTGGGGTCGTGGTTGTTGTCGTTGGGGTAGTGGTTGCTGTTGTTGGGGTAGTGGTTGTTGTAGTTGGGGGAGTGGTTGTAGTTGTTGTTGTTGTTGGGGTAGTGGTTGTAGTAGTTGGGGTCGTGGTTGTTGTCGTTGGGGTAGTGGTTGTTGTAGTTGGGATAGTGGTTGTTGTAGTTGGGGTAGTGGTAGTTTTAGTGGGGGTAGTGGTTGTTGTAGTTGGGGTCATGGTTGTTGTCGTTGGGGTAGTGGTTGCTGTTGTTGGAGTCGTGGTTGTTGTCGTTGAGATACTGTTTATTGTAGTTGGGGTAGTGGTTGTTGTAGTTGGGGTCGTGGTTGTTGTCGTTGGGGTCGTGGTTATTGTCATTGGGTTAGTGGTTGTTTTAGTTGGAGTAGTGGTTGTTGTAGTTGGCGTAGTGGTTGTTGTGGTTGGGGTATTGGTAGTTGTAGTTGGGGTAGTGGTTGTTGTAGTTGGGGTAGTGGTTGTTGTAGTTGGGGTAGTGGTTGTTGTCGTTGGGGTAGTGGTTGTTGTAGTTGGGGTAGTGGTTGTTGTCGTTGGGGTCGTGATTGTTGTAGTTGGGGTAGTGGTTGTTGTAGTTGGGGTCGTGGTTGTTGTCGTTGGGGTAGTGGTTGCTGTTGTTGGGGTCGTGGTTGTTGTCGTTGGGGTAGTGGTAGTTGTAGTTGGGGTAGTGGTTGTTGTCGTTGGCGTAGTGGTTATTGTCATTGGGTTAGTGGTTGTTTTAGTTGGGGTAGTGGTTGTTGTAGTTGGCGTAGTGGTTGTTGTGGTTGGGGTATTGGTAGTTGTAGTTGGGGTAGTGGTTGTTGTAGTTGGGGTAGTGGTTGTTGTAGTTGGGGTAGTGGTTGTTGTAGTTGGGGTAGTGGTTGTTGTCGTTGGGGTAGTTGTAGTTGGGGTAGTGGTTGTTGTAGTTGGTGTAGTGGTTGTTGTAGTTGTTGTAGTGGTTGTTGTCGTTGGGGTCGTGGTTGTTGTCGTTGGGGTAGTGGTTGCTGTTGTTGGGGTAGTGGTTGTTGTAGTTGGGGGAGTGGTTGTAGTTGTTGTTGTTGTTGGGGTAGTGGTTGTAGTAGTTGGGGTCGTGGTTGTTGTCGTTGGGGTAGTGGTTGTTGTAGTTGGGATAGTGGTTGTTGTAGTTGGGGTAGTGGTAGTTTTAGTGGGGGTAGTGGTTGTTGTAGTTGGGGTCGTGGTTGTTGTCGTTGAGATACTGTTTATTGTAGTTGGGGTAGTGGTTGTTGTAGTTTTGGTCATGGTTGTTGTCGTTGGGGTAGTGGTTGCTGTTGTTGGGGTCGTGGTTGTTGTCGTTGAGATACTGTTTATTGTAGTTGGGGTAGTGGTTGTTGTAGTTGGGGTCGTGGTTGTTGTTGTTGGGGTCGTGGTTATTGTCATTGGGTTAGTGGTTGTTTTAGTTGGGGTAGTGGTTGTTGTAGTTGGCGTAGTGGTTGTTGTGGTTGGGGTATTGGTAGTTGTAGTTGGGGTAGTGGTTGTTGTAGTTGGGGTAGTGGTTGTTGTAGTTGGGGTAGTGGTTGTTGTAGTTGGGGTAGTGGTTGTTGTAGTTGGGGTAGTGGTTGCTGTTGTTGGGGTCGTGGTTGTTGTCGTTGGGGTAGTGGTTGCTGTTGTTGGGGTAGTGGTTGTTGTAGTTGGGGGAGTGGTTGTAGTTGTTGTTGTTGTTGGGGTAGTGGTTGTAGTAGTTGGGGTCGTGGTTGTTGTCGTTGGGGTAGTGGTTGTTGTAGTTGGGATAGTGGTTGTTGTAGTTGGGGTAGTGGTAGTTTTAGTGGGGGTAGTGGTTGTTGTAGTTGGGGTCATGGTTGTTGTCGTTGGGGTAGTGGTTGCTGTTGTTGGAGTCGTGGTTGTTGTCGTTGAGATACTGTTTATTGTAGTTGGGGTAGTGGTTGTTGTAGTTGGGGTCGTGGTTGTTGTCGTTGGGGTCGTGGTTATTGTCATTGGGTTAGTGGTTGTTTTAGTTGGGGTAGTGGTTGTTGTAGTTGGCGTAGTGGTTGTTGTGGTTGGGGTATTGGTAGTTGTAGTTGGGGTAGTGGTTGTTGTAGTTGGGGTAGTGGTTGTTGTAGTTGGGGTAGTGGTTGTTGTAGTTGGGGTAGTGGTTGTTGTAGTTGGGGTAGTGGTGGTTGTCGTTGGGGTCGTGATTGTTGTAGTTGGGGTAGTGGTTGTTGTAGTTGGGGTCGTGGTTGTTGTCGTTGGGGTAGTGGTAGTTGTAGTTGGGGTAGTGGTTGTTGTTGTTGGCGTAGTGGTTATTGTCATTGGGTTAGTGGTTGTTTTAGTTGGGGTAGTGGTTGTTGTAGTTGGCGTAGTGGTTGTTGTGGTTGGGGTATTGGTAGTTGTAGTTGGGGTAGTGGTTGTTGTAGTTGGGGTAGTGGTTGTTGTAGTTGGGGTAGTGGTTGTTGTAGTTGGGGTAGTGGTTGTTGTCGTTCGGGTAGTTGTAGTTGGGGTAGTGGTTGTTGTAGTTGGTGTAGTGGTTGTTGTAGTTGTTGTAGTGGTTGTTGTAGTTGGGGGAGTGGTTGTAGTTGTTGTTGTTGTTGGTGTAGTGGTTGTAGTAGTTGGGGTAGTGGTTGTTGTCGTTGGGGTAGTGGTTGCTGTTGTTGGGGTCGTGGTTGTTGTCGTTGAGATACTGTTTATTGTAGTTGGGGTAGTGGTTGTTGTCGTTGGGGTTGTGGTTGTTGTCGTTGGGGTAGTGGTTGCTGTTGTTGGGGTAGTGGTTGTTTTAGTTGGGGTAGTGGTTGTTGTAGTTGGGGTCGTGGTTGTTGTCGTTGGGGTAGTGGTTGCTGTTGTTGGGGTCGTGGTTGTTGTCGTTGAGATACTGTTTATTGTAGTTGGGGTAGTGGTTGTTGTAGTTGGGGTCGTGGTTGTTGTCGTTGGGGTCGTGGTTGTTGTAGTTGGGGTAGTGGTTGTTGTAGTTGGGGTAGTGGTTGTTGTAGTTGGGGTAGTGGTTGTTGTAGTTGGGGTAGTGGTTGTTGTCGTTGGGGTAGTGGTTGTTGTAGTTGGGGTAGTGGTTGTTGTCGTTGGGGTAGTGGTTGTTGTAGTTGGGGTAGTGGTTGTTGTCGTTGGGGTAGTGGTTGTTGTAGTTGGGGTCGTGGTTGTTGTCGTTGAGATAGTGTTTATTGTAGTTGGGGTAGTGGTTGTTGTAGTTGGGGTAGTGGTTGTTGTCGTGGTTGTTGTAGTTGGGGGAGTGGTTGTAGTTGTTGTTGGGGTAGTGGTTGTAGTAGTTGGGGTAGTGGTTGTTGTCGTTGGCGTAGTGGTTGCTGTTGTTGGGGTTGTGGTTGTTGTCGTTGAGATACTGTTTATTGTAGTTAGGGTAGTGGTTGTTGTAGTTGGGGTCGTGGTTGTTGTCGTTGGGGTAGTGGTTGTTGTCGTTGAGATACTGTTTATTGTAGTTGGGGTAGTGGTTGTTGTAGTTGGGGGAGTGTTTGTAGTTGTTGTTGTTGTTGGGGTAGTGATTGTTGTAGTTGGGGTAGTGGTTGTTGTAGTTGGCGTAGTGGTTGCTGTTGTTGGGGTCGTGGTTGTTGTCGTTGAGATACATTTTATTGTAGTTGGGGTAGTGGTTGTTGTAGTTGGGGTCGTGGTTGTTGTCGTTGGGGTAGTGGTTGTTGTAGTTGGGGTAGTGGTTGTTGTAGTTGGGGTAGTGGTAGTTGTAGTGGGGGTAGTGGTTGTTGTAGTTGGGGTAGTGGTTGTTGTCGTTGGGGTAGTGGTTGTTGTAGTTGGGGTAGTGGTTGTTGTAGTTGGGGTAGTGGTTGTTGTCGTTGGGGTAGTGGTTGTTGTCGTTAGGGTAGTGGTTGCTGTTGTTGGGGTCGTTGTTGTTGTAATTGGGGTCGTGGTTGTTGTAGTTGGGGTAGTTGTTGTTGGGGTAGTGCTTGTTGTAGTTGGGGTAGTGGTTGTTGTCGTTGGCGTAGTGGTTGCTGTTGTTGGGGTTGTGGTTGTTGTCGTTGAGATACTGTTTATTGTTGTTAGGGTAGTGGTTATTGTAGTTGGGGTCGTGGTTGTTGTCGTTGGGGTAGTGGTTGTTGTCGTTGAGATACTGTTTATTGTAGTTGGGGTAGTGGTTGTTGTAGTTGGGGGAGTGTTTGTAGTTGTTGTTGTTGTTGGGGTAGGGATTGTTGTAGTTGGGGTAGTGGTTGTTGTAGTTGGCGTAGTGGTTGCTGTTGTTGGGGTCGTGGTTGTTGTCGTTGAGATACTGTTTATTGTAGTTGGGGTAGTGGTTGCTGTTGTTGGGGTCGTGGTTGTTGTCGTTGAGATACTGTTTATTGTAGTTGGGGTAGTGGTTGTTGTAGTTGGGGTCGTGGTTGTTGTCGTTGGGGTAGTGGTTGTTGTAGTTGGGGTAGTGGTTGTTGTAGTTGGGGTAGTGGTAGTTGTAGTGGGGGTAGTGGTTGTTGTAGTTGGGGTAGTGGTTGTTGTCGTTGGAGTAGTGGTTGTTGTAGTTGGGGTAGTGGTTGTTGTAGTTGGGGTAGTGGTTGTTGTAGTTGGGGTAGTGGTTGTTGTAGTTGGGGTAGTGGTAGTTGTAGTGGGGGTAGTGGTTGTTGTAGTTGGGGTAGTGGTTGTTGTAGTTGGGGTAGTGGTTGTTGTAGTTGGGGTAGTGGTTGTTGTAGTTGGGGTAGTGGTTGTTGTCGTTGGGGTAGTGGTTGTTGTCGTTAGGGTAGTGGTTGCTGTTGTTGGGGTCGTTGTTGTTGTAATTGGGGTCGTGGTTGTTGTAGTTGGGGTAGTTGTTGTTGGGGTAGTGCTTGTTGTAGTTGGGGTAGTGGTTGTTGTCGTGGTTGTTGTAGTTGGGGGAGTGGTTGTAGTTGTTGTTGGGGTAGTGGTTGTAGTAGTTGGGGTAGTGGTTGTTGTCGTTGGCGTAGTGGTTGCTGTTGTTGGGGTTGTGGTTGTTGTCGTTGAGATACTGTTTATTGTTGTTAGGGTAGTGGTTATTGTAGTTGGGGTCGTGGTTGTTGTCGTTGGGGTAGTGGTTGTTGTCGTTGAGATAATGTTTATTGTAGTTGGGGTAGTGGTTGTTGTAGTTGGGGGAGTGTTTGTAGTTGTTGTTGTTGTTGGGGTAGGGATTGTTGTAGTTGGGGTAGTGGTTGTTGTAGTTGGCGTAGTGGTTGCTGTTGTTGGGGTCGTGGTTGTTGTCGTTGAGATACTGTTTATTGTAGTTGGGGTAGTGGTTGTTGTAGTTGGGGTCGTGGTTGTTGTCGTTGGGGTAGTGGTTGTTGTAGTTGGGGTAGTGGTTGTTGTAGTTGGGGTAGTGGTAGTTGTAGTGGGGGTAGTGGTTGTTGTAGTTGGGGTAGTGGTTGTTGTAGTTGGCGTAGTGGTTGTTGTGGTTGGGGTAGTGGTTGCTGTTGTTGGGGTCGTGGTTGTTGTCGTTGAGATACTGTTTATTGTAGTTGGGGTAGTGGTTGTTGTAGTTGGGGTCGTGGTTGTTGTCGTTGGGGTCGTGGTTGTTGTAGTTGGGGTAGTGGTTGTTGTAGTTGGGGTTGTGGTTGTTGTCGTTGGAGTAGTGGTTGTTGTAGTTGGGGTAGTGGTTGTTGTAGTTGGGGTAGTGGTTGTTGTAGTTGGCATAGTGGTTGTTGTAGTTGGGGTAGTGGTTGTTGTCGTTGGTATAGTGGTTGTTGTAGTAGGGGTCGTGGTTGTTGTCGTTGGGGTAGTGGTAGTTGTAGTTGGGGTAGTGGTTGTTGTCGTTGGCGTAGTGGTTGTTGTCGTTAGGGTAGTGGTTGCTGTTGTTGGGGTCGTTGTTGTTGTAATTGGGGTCGTGGTTGTTGTAGTTGGGGTAGTTGTTGTTGGGGTAGTGCTTGTTGTAGTTGGGGTAGTGGTTGTTGTCGTGGTTGTTGTAGTTGGGGGAGTGGTTGTAGTTGTTGTTGTTGTTGGGGTAGTGGTTGTAGTAGTTGGGGTAGTGGTTGTTGTCGTTGGCGTAGTGGTTGCTGTTGTTGGGGTTGTGTTTTTTGTCGTTGAGGTACTGTTTATTGTAGTTAGGGTAGTGGTTGTTGTAGTTGGGGTCGTGGTTGTTGTCGTTGGGGTAGTGGTTGTTGTCGTTGAGATACTGTTTATTGTAGTTGGGGTAGTGGTTGTTGTAGTTGGGGGAGTGTTTGTAGTTGTTGTTGTAGTTGGGGTAGTGGTTGTTGTAGTTGGCGTAGTGGTTGCTGTTGTTGGGGTCGTGGTTGTTGTCGTTGAGATACTGTTTATTGTAGTTGGGGTAGTGGTTGTTGTAGTTGGGGTCGTGGTTGTTGTCGTTGGGGTCGTGGTTGTTGTAGTTGGGGTAGTGGTTGTTGTCGTTGGAGTAGTGGTTGTTGTAGTTGGGGTAGTGGTTGTTGTAGTTGGGGTAGTGGTTGTTGTAGTTGGCATAGTGGTTGTTGTAGTTGGGGTCGTGGTTGTTGTTGTTGGGGTAGTGGTTGTTGTAGTTGGGGTAGTGGTTGTTGTAGTTGGCATAGTGGTAGTTGTAGTTGGGGTAGTGGTTGTTGTAGTTGGGGTAGTGGTTGTTTTAGTTGGGGTAGTGGTTGTTGTAGTTGGCGTAGTGGTTGTTGTGGTTGGGGTATTGGTAGTTGTAGTTGGGGTAGTGGTTGTTGTAGTTGGGGTAGTGGTTGTTGTAGTTGGCGTAGTGGTTGTTGTGGTTGGGGTATTGGTAGTTGTAGTTGGGGTAGTGGTTGTTGTAGTTGGGGTAGTGGTTGTTGAAGTTGGGGTAGTGGTTGTTGTAGTTGGGGTGGTGGTTGTTGTAGTTGGGGTAGTGGTTGTTGTCGTTGGGGTAGTGGTTGTTGTAGTTGGGGTAGTGGTTGTTGTCGTTGGGGTAGTGGTTGTTGTCGTTGGGATAGTGGTTGTTGTAGTTGGGGTAGTGGTTGTTGTAGTTGGGGTCGTGGTTGTTGTCGTTGAGATAGTGTTTATTGTAGTTGGGGTAGTGGTTGTTGTAGTTGGGGTCGTGGTTGTTGTCGTTGAGATACTATTTATTGTACTTGGGGTAGTGGTTGTTGTAGTTGGGGTCGTGGTTGTTGTCGTTGGGGTAGTGGTTGTTGTAGTTGGGGTAGTGGTTGTTGTAGTTGGCGTAGTGGTTGTTGTGGTTGGGGTATTGGTAGTTGTAGTTGGGGTAGTGGTTGTTGTAGTTGGGGTAGTGGTTGTTGTATTTGGGGTAGTGGTTGTTGTCGTTGGCGTAGTGGTTGTTGTCGTTGGGGTAGTGGTTGCTGTTGTTGGGGTCGTGGTTGCTGTCGTTGAGATACTGTTTATTGTAGTTGGGGTAGTTGTTGTTGTAGTTGGGGTCGTGGTTGTTGTAGTTGGGGTAGTGGTTGTTGTCGTTGGCGTAGTGGTTGTTGTCGTTGGGGTAGTGGTTGCTGTTGTTGGGGTCGTGGTTGTTGTCGTTGAGATACTGTTTATTGTAGTTGGGGTAGTGGTTGTTGTCGTTGGCGTAGTGGTTGTTGTCGTTGGGGTAGTGGTTGCTGTTGTTGGGGTCGTGGTTGTTGTCATTGAGATACTGTTTATTGTAGTTGGGGTAGTGGTTGTTGTAGTTGGGGTCGTGGTTGTTGTCGTTGGGGTAGTGGTTGTTGTTGGGGTAGTGGTTGTTGTCGTTGGCGTAGTGGTTGTTGTAGTTGGGGTAGTGGTTGTTGTAGTTGGGGTAGTGGTTGTTGTCGTTGGCGTAGTGGTTGTTGTCGTTGGGGTAGTGGTTGTTGTCGTTGGCGTAGTGGTTGTTGTAGTTGGGGTAGTGGTTGTTGACGTTGGCGTAGTGGTTGTTGTCGTTGGGGTAGTGGTTGTTGTTGGGGTAGTGGTTGTCGTTGTTGCAGTGAGCGTGTTACACAAACTAGTGTCACAACAGGCTGGTCCACTGATATTGGTCAAAGAATTTGACATGAAAGGCAGTGTCCTCAGGCTGGTAGCAGCTGCGCACATATGTAAAGATGCACAGCCAAAGATGGGAAAAGTGCCGCTCTCATTTGTCACTAAAGATGAAACACAATCGTAGGTTTGTTAGTAGGATAATTTCCTTTTGATGACAGTAGTTTAACATTATTTGTTGCCATGGTTACAGTGGTGCAGTATTTTAACATCGCACCTTATTACTGACATGTACACGTGTACTTCAGGACCTAGTGACATCACTGATTTCACTGTTTTATGTTCTCACGTATGCAACAGAGAATATGTGTGATCAAATCCAACCACACCCTTCAACTATACTGGTTGTTTTCAGAGGTGATACAGGCCTGAAACTTTCAACCAGCACAATTTAAAGTCCACAATTTAAACATACGTTCACGTCAGTAAAAATGTTGAACTAAATCTAACTCAATTAATGAGTTTGCTCAATGTTTATTGTTGTGCAGTATTTATCTCATGTTTTCAAAGCTGTTAATATTTCTTAGTTCAATGATTATCAAAACAAAGAATTGTTCATTTTAGTCATTTTGGAATCAAAGAAACTCTCAAAATGAGCAAAAATGTTTCGACCTTGTCAAATGTTGGAGTTTTCTGCTTTTCTCTGTCTTAGTAAATAAAACATTTTTTAGTTGTGGACAAAGCAAGAGACTTTTATAATCACGTTGAGTTCCAGGAAATCGTGATGGAAAATAACAAACAGATTAACTGAGAAATAATCAATAGTTTGGTCAACGGGTCAAGATGGAACTAATTTGAACTACTTTATCTGCTGTGTGCTCTTTAAATCTAAAACATTATGATGATCTTTAGATCATGAGAAAGTAAACATTTCATAAAAAGAGATAAGGCAGTAAAAAGTAAGTTTTTAATCTTTGAATCCATGTTATGGATCATAAATACAGAGTAACACAGATGATACAGATTTAATTAAAGTGCTTTAAATGTTTATTACATGAGTAAATACATGTATATCTTAACTCTTCACTCTTGGTATATGGTATGGTATATGTTAAAAATACTAGTAAAAAGGTAGTAGAATAGGTTTGAAGTAATCTTGGTTTAAATGCAGTATATAAGAAGAAGACTTACGACTGGCTTGAAAGCAGCGATCCTCTGTTCCCTTACATTGTAATGAAAGGCTGCAATCAGAGGTGAAGGGGCTACAAATGTGACACTTTAGACTGTTATCTGCTGGAGCCGCAGGGTCTGAAACAGACAAAAAATAATTGTATTTATTAGAGGAAGAGAGAAGATGGAAGTGTTGTGGATTAAAAATAGAACATGTCAGAAGAAGGATGCAGATTAATGAGATAGTCATCTACATCTACTTACAAGGCAGAGTGACGGAGTTGCAGCTGTCTGTGCTGCAGCATGTAGCACTTGCAAGTGAACTCAAATCACCCAAGTTAACTGAAAATGTCTGAGAGCCTGTGGATGGACACAGGGAGGGGGGGGCACAGGCCTTGTAGATTTGCTGTCCAGGAGTCCCAATTACAACGGCTGCAGAGTCAAAGTGCAGTTTGTTAATGGTGATGGAAAGCACACGTCACTTTGCAGTACATGTATTTCACTGGAAAGTAACTTGTACAGAAGTTTACCTTGAATGGAAGCTGTGATACACATCGTCTCTGTTACACATGTAACTGCTGCTGTGGTTGAACAGTTAGGATTTGTGCAAGTTTCACACACAAGTGCTTCACCTGCAATGTGGAGAAAAATAGTCCGTGATATGATGATCTGATCTAAGTTGTGGTTCATAAAGGCTCAAAAATCTTCTTACTGTTCAAAAGGAGTTTCAGACATATGGGTTGTAATTTAAATATAAATAGACACTACATACATGACTCTAAATTATTTCATCTGTTTCCTACCTGTTTAGTCTGTTTCTTGTACTGCTGTACTGTAGCTTATGAATTTCTCCTCTGAGGATCAATAGAGCCTCCTTATATTTTCAAGGATATTAAATTACTTCTTTTAAGTGGAACAAACAGCTGGTGAATATTATTGTGAAAGTATTTAAAAGTAGATTTAAAAGAGGTTCTGTTATAGCTGCTGAATTGGTATGATAGAGATAATTAGTTACCTGTGCTGGAGAGCACCCAGATGAGAGTCAGAGAAAGAAGCAGCTTCATCATGATGAACAGGTAAGTTCAGCAGATTCCTTATACGACCTCTCATCAACACGGAGGCACTTTATATACTCTACAGGTGTTGAACGCCTGTATGACTGATACATGTCTGAATATCTCAGGGATTGGGCGTTTTTCCATTTATACAGCATGATCATTCCAACTGTCAGTCTCTCTTTTGTCACACAGGAAAACATGTCAACACACATCAACACACCCATTTTAACTTTGACAGGATTAACCTCTTTTGGGTTGTGCACCAAAAACAAAAAGCATAAAACACAGACCTACATTTCCCTCAGGATCATTTGAGTATCTAGACATCAATATAGACTGGTAGACGTTCATCTGTCACCAACTGATTTCCTTACGTCTCTATGTTCATTTGTATGGAAATAGTTTAACAGCAGGACAAACAATAACCTGCAAAAAGCTCAGCTTCTGCTAACTTGATCAAAACTACACAACCAAATTAAAGAACTTGAATGTAAATGTAGTGTTTTACTTAAATGATGTGCCATGTTTCAGTACATGTCCATCCTGTCTGTCCTCAGAATCAGCATCTGCCCGGACTTTGTCTGTACAGTATTTTCCTCTCCTTTTGGAAAAGTACTCTTTGAATTATTTTCTATCATATGTTGCTTTTAGACCTGCACTGAAGTCCACACATTTTCCTGAAAATGTCCAGAGGGGCTGTGAGGACACAAATGTCTGAGTCAGTTTCTCTGGACATTTTCTGGAACTTTTCTTGCCAGTTAAATGTCTGGAAAATGTCAGAGTGAGTCCATGTGAGAGTACAGCAGGAAAATGTCACAGTGAGCGAGTGGACGTGTTGGTGAGGTTTCTAACACGTGACGGACGTGAAACTGGAATAATACAAATATCTCATGGATATTTATACCACATGTCTGACCTCCTGCCGCTCCACCCAGCATCCCCCCCTCGCCTGAAAGCTGTGGAGATTTCCTTCTTGTTGACATTGTTTTTGCCTTGGTCACACTATTTCTGTGTCGGAACACATCATGGAGTGTAATTACAGGGAAAGCAATGATGCATTTCATACTTTATCACTTCTGACAAGGTGCTTATGTTTTTGTCAGCATTTTTTTTTTTTGTTTGTTTGTTTGTCTGTCACTCAGCAGAAAAACATTAAATGTGTCACGTGTTCCATAGTTTTACTGCTACAGCTTTTAGTTAAAATGTTCTAGCCAGGTGTAGCCTATTGACTCTGAAACCGGGCAGGACCTGAACACGAATATTATTCAAAACATTTCATCTGAAATGGGTGGGTGCCGTCACGCTCAGGTTGAGTATCCACAGATGCTCAGCCGAGGGTAAAAATCTGACATCAAACTATTTTTTTTACTTCTCTTATGCAACCGTCTCCTGATACAGCTTTCACTGAACATTTTTATGTTCAAAATATAACGTCGAGCTTTCAACTTATGAAGACATGGCATTCATCAATATAAGAAAACAGATGCAAACAATTCTGCCGTTTACGAACACGCCGTGAATCTGACATATCGGACCGTTTTCTTAGAAAAGATTTAAAGAACAAAGTTACAAAAAATCGTAAGAAAATATTGGTGAATGAGGCCCAATGAGATTTGAGAGTTATTGGCAATAATGGACGACGGCGAGATTCTCAAACAAGTTGCGGGTTGGAAAGTGACTGATGGAATTTTTACATCATGTCCGGCCTCCTGCTGGTTCACCCGTCATCCACCCCTAAAACACAGTATATGTCACATATGAACATTCATGAACGCTTTGAGAAAGAAAATGTTTTGAGAAGAGAATTAAAAAAAAAAAAAAAGCAGAGCTCCATTCACAGATCAAAGTGAACGCCAAGGTACGTAGGGGATTCACCCACATCTGCAAACTAGTCCGGGTGCGATTGCTAAGACAGAACCGGTATTGTCAGTGTAGAGTGATGGAGCGGGGAAAATTAGGTATTGCAATAACGCCACCTGGGGAATTCCACCTCCAGGAAATAACCAAACCCTATTGTTTGCAACTGCACAGGTTCGTAGATATCACTTGTAGAAAAGAAACAACTTTTATTCAACTCGATAAATGCATAATTCAACAAAAAGCAAAATGAAACAACAACCACCAGAACACAAATTATCATATGAAATTAAACACTTAGACAAGGGAAAAGGACCGGGCTGGGACTTACCACGGCGACAAAAACCAAAGGAAAAAGGGAAGGATTAATAAACTAACCACCCGCAAATAAACAAAACGGGTCGTGAAGAAAACGCCACCACCAGGGATTGGGTCGCCGTCTCAGGTCCGCAGCACCTGTCCAACAATAAAAATATAATTAAAACATGTCACAAGTGTTAATCAATGCTGGTGAAAATGAACAAAACATTAAAAACAAAATGTACAAAATGATTATTACGTCAACTCAGGTAACAAAAAATGGGATTAGAACAATATCAATAGAAGTCAGGCGTCCCTCTGAGGTGGTCACTCCAAGCTTCTAATCAAATGAGCATAGAGAGCCACAGTGAAAGAGGGAGAGAGACAGAGAACACTTCCATAAAAGCCAGAACAGTTCCTTAACAGCCAGAACAGCAGGGCAGTCAGAAGCCTGGTGGCCAATGACGGCCGACAAAGGACCATGAACAAATTTAGTAAATAAAATGACTAATACACAATTTCGGGAATATTGGGACCATACGTACCACCTTGTCCAGCCAAAGCACAGCCACACAGTGACCCGGAGGGTGAGAGTCTCCACGGCCGTAACTGAAACAGGCTGTAGCGCAACAGGCACAACAATCATCAGCTGGGATAACATAGTCCAGAGAGATAGGCAGACAAGGCTACCTACCTAGCAGACCCGCATCTGTGCCCAGAAGGTCCCTGGCAGAGCAATCCCACTCCAGTGGTCAGCCGCACTACAACGAGTAGGGCATGTGTCACCGATATGCACACAATGGCCATGAATGACAAGGCGATGGCAGAGCGCATTACCTTTGTATAGGGTATGTCCGAGCGGTGCGCTGGCTGCCGCGCCAAACACCAGCTCCGCCACGGCAACAAATCGACTTCGTCCATGCCAAACAAAAGACTCCGCCACAGGAAACGAGCGGAAACGGAAGGAGGGAGAGCTATGCACGGCCGCTTCCTTAAATATGGGGGCGCACGACGTCTCCTAGCAACCAGCATGCCATGAAAGCAGGCACAGCACCACGCAGTGGCAGGGAGGGAGTGCACCTCCGGCTACATCAGCATCGGGCCGCAACCTCCCCAGTAAAGAGGATAGAGCTAATCTATTATCATCATCATCATCAGACCAATAGTTGTCACATCTCATGGGAAGAATGAACACATCATTTCCAGTTACAGTACAAAGTCTCATGTCTGTAGCTCCTTTCAGCTAACAGCAACTCCAGCAAAGGAATAAAATGGCAGATAAAGGTTAATAGGTTAAACCCGAGCACCGGCCAATATGGTGCATCAGATTTTGGTCCATACCCCCAGAACATGTGCACCAAGCTTAGTGGGATTCTGTCCTCCAGGTGCACACAAACACAAACACAGTTGACATGTGTGACATTGTTTTGGCCTTGGTCACACTATTTCTGTGTCGGAACACGTCATGGAGTGTAATTACAGGGAAAGCAATGATGCATTTCATACTTTATCACTTCCAACAAGGTGCTTATGTTTTTGTCTGCATTTGTTTTTTTTGTTTGTTTGTCTGTGTGTTACCCAGCAGAAAAACATTAAATGTGTCACATGTTCCATAGTTTTACTGCTACAGATTTTTGTTAAAATGTTATAGCCAAGTGTAGCCTATTGACTCTGAAACCGAGCAGGACCTGAACCCGAATATTATTCATCTGAACTTGGCTCGGCCGATGGGTGCCGTCACGCTCAGGTCGAGTATCAGCAGATGCTCAGCTGAGGGTAAAATCTGACATCAAACTATTTTTTTTACTTCTCTTATGTAACCGTCTCCTGATACAGCTTTCACTGAACGTGGAACTGTATTCCATGTATCATTGTTTGTGGTATTTTATATTCAAAATATAACGTCTTTTTTTAGAGTTTGAGTCCGGTGCAGCGCTGTCTTTAGATTTCTGTTCCATCATTTAAATGTTCTTTTCAGTTTCTGTGTTGTTTGTGTGTGCACTGCAGTCTCATGCCCTTTTGTGGGCATTGACGTGGGCAGTTACCTATGCTAATTGGGAAAAACAGACACTGCGCTTTCAACTTATGAAGACATGGCATTCATCAATATAAGAAAACAGATGCAAACAATTCTGCCGTTTAAGAACACGTCGTGAATCTGACGTATCGGACCGTTTTCTTAGCAAAGCTTTAAAGAACAAAGTTACAAAAAATCTTAAGAAAATATTGGTGAATGAGGCCCAATGAGATTTGTCAATTATTGGCAATAATGGACGACGGCGAGATTCTCAAACAAGTTGCGGGATGGAAAGTGACCGTGTCCGGCCTCCTGCTGGTTCACCTGTCATCCACCCTTCCCCGGAATGTTATGTCAGAACAATATGACAGAACTTAAATAGGTAGAGCTTAAGTTCAGTGACAACACAGAGTCGACACTCATAACACAACCACAAGTGCTGCTGACTGGGAGTGATGTGAATTTAGGGACACTGGTATGAGTGAATGAATCATTCCCTGGTCATGAAATCATCACACATTAAGGCTGCATTGTCACAGATGTTAATCACAGTTGTGCTCATTTGAAATTTAAGGTGACTCACGTTGCAATCAAGGGAAATATGGGTAACGAAGTTTGAACTTTAAGTGGTGACTCGATGCAGTGAGCAGGTGGATCCAAATGCAGGAGCGAGGCAGATCCAATCAAAAAACAGAATTCATTGAAAAATGAATAAAATAAGGTTGCAGACACAGCAGGAAACAAACTACAACAAAGCAGGACCAGGAATATACAGCCGACGACGCAGGCAGAGAGGCAGACGACTCGACAAAAACTGAAGTGAGGGGTTGACTTGAATACAAAGAGAACCAATGACAAACTTGCAACAGGTGGCACATGACAAGCAGGTGAAACTAATCAAGGCAGGACAAAAACAGAAGTGACACATGAGGGAGGCTGTGTCGGAAATCACTCTCTAATCACTTTATAGTGAGTTCACCATTTAGTAGCAGTGTCCGAATGTTTAATGAAACTTTATATTCCCTATGCACTCATGGTTTCCCATAATGCACCATGAAAAATAGTGAGTAGTCAATAACCGAGCAATATGTACCATCATGCATTGTGCTTGCAGCAGAGAGGCGAGGGGAGAGAGGGAGGAATGAACAGCCGGACCTGTCTTATAAATGTAACTAAGAGCAGCTCATCACAGCACAAACTGTGGGAAACAAGTTTATTTCTAGAGTTAAAGATGATCATTCAATGGTTTTTACCTTAAAGTATTTATCCTAAGTGTAAAATATACATCTGAAATGTATTGTGGGGTTTTCTGATGAGCTAACTATATAGTGCTCTATATAGAAGACCCTTTATAGTAAAGTACGGTTAGTGAACAAGTGAGTGATTTCAGACAGAACAGAACTACTCAAACTCAAACAAATGACACCGTGACTTTGACTGACCATATCTCCCCTGATTTAGGTCAAACAGATATGGCTCTCATATTATTTTAAAGCTCTTTCTTTACATTAACTGTTTGCTATCCCCAGTAATATTCCCAGTTAAAGGTGAATTGTGCTCTGAATTTAGTGAGATTCTTTCTTCCTGGTGGCGTCTGAAGTCAAATGTCAAATCATAGGCTCCACCAAAAGACAGAATATGCAAGATCCATAAAGAATAAACCAGGATATCTTTTATTATACGTATTAGTCTATTCACAATGTGTTTCAGATTCTTCTTTATTCTTCCTCTAAGAAAATGTTGACATATCGTGTGGATGTGCACATACCTTTAGTCATGTTATAAGCGAATCATCATAATAATACTTAGAGCCATCTTTATTTGTACAGCACTTTTCTTAACAAAGTTACAAAGTGCTTCACAAAAGGGTGAAACATTGATATGATGACTCTCTCTCTCTTCCTTCCTTTTTTTATTGGTCAACTCCTGCCCCACTGAGTCTTTTTAAGTTACTGCATCAGCTGCATGTGTTTCATTCCCCTGCCAAACATACATTTTAGTGATCTGTGAAAGGCTCTTAAAGGAGCCTGTGTAAAATATTCACATTATTCAACATTGAGTAACTGTCAGTTACACATGCATCTCAAGCCAAAACAACACATGTTAATTAATAAAACTGTCTATTACAGATACATGCTTTATCTATTAAATTTTAAAAAGGAGAATCTCATTATTTAGCTGAACACTCACTGGGATGCACCAAACAATGTCATCATCAACTTAGCAACTGGGTCACACACAGAAAACACACCTTTACTTTTTTCAGTGACTGTTGAATATGAAAGAATATTACACATCAAAACAAATAGAACTTGAATTTGTTAGGAGGTATTTAAAAAGGAGATGGAAACTAAACTGGTGATAAAGTTCACACCTCTAAGAATCTGCTCTTCCTGTTTTAGCGTCTCTGCATCTATATGACTGACCCAGAATAATAACAACATATAAATAAACCAACTGCCAACAGTTAATGGAAAGACTCGGAAAGTTTCCACACTAGTGGATGTTTTGGGTCCAGCAGTGGAGGAGGAGGATGACGAGGGAGTTAGATAATTTATAGTTTTATCAGTGCTAATGTTGTCAATACCAGAATGTTTTATTGGTTTATCTTACACAAGTACAGGAAGAGGATTGTGACACATCCTGCTGCTGTGTCATAAACATTAAAATTAACATCCACAATAACATGTACATAAAATAAAAATATTTTTTTATCAGAAAGAAGATTGACAGCAGAAATAACATTGTTGTTTAGTAGTTTTAATGAATGATTACAACATATAATGCAGTAAATATTTTCCTATTTTGTGTAATAACACACATTTATCATCATTTCCATCTTTTGTGGCCTCAATCTAATGTGAAAGCCCAATTTGTGTCAAATACAAAACAGTAACCACAACAAGTATTTTCCTACATTTTCACCATGAGTAAAGTCTGAAGAAAAGCAATAAATTAATTAATTAATTAATTAAGAGAATTAAAAGAAACATTGGTATTTTATTTGATTAGAATCTCGCACCTGTACTGAGTCACATTGGCATTAACATATGATTGTAAAATAATATTAAATACTGGAAAAAATGAAGAAAAACTTCCACTTGAAGCTTGAAATAAAGCTGTTAGAAAATGTTAAATAGATAATGTGATGACAGTTTTTCCTGAAGTGTGACTTTCATTTATGCCAGAATTTTGTATTATAATATTTTTAAACAAGGTATTATAGTTCTACAGTTTTCAAAAAACATAAAATAAGATCAAATGTATAACAGTATTCAGTCCACTTCAAATATAAACACAGATTTGTGAAGAAATCCCCAGTGAGCATGTTCCCGTGAAACTATTTATGTTTCACTTAAATTAAGGCTAATAAATTGAATAAAAGTTTTGTACGTGTCATTGGAGCTGACTTTAACTTCACCCAGACCCTATCCCCTTTTGACTAAATAGGTATTTTATAATCTGTGTTACTACCAATCAAAGATGGCAGCAAGTAAACCAAAGACCAGACTTCTAAAGGTTCTCTCAGAGTCCTTCCAGTGGATTCAAAGGTTCAACCATTTTTGTTCTGAACTCTAAAATAGGATGAAAATGAAGAGTCCAATCAGCAGATGCAGCATTCCCATTCTGACACAACAGGCATCACTGGCAGTGGTTGTTGTAGATGTAGCTGCCTGTGTCGAGGTTGTTGTAGATGTAGCTGCCTGTGTCGAGGTTGTTGTAGATGTAGCTGCCTGTGTCGAGGTTGTTGTAGATGTAGCTGCCTGTGTCGAGGTTGTTGTAGATGTGGTGGCAGTAGTAGTTGTGGTTGAGGAAGAAGTTAGGTTAAAAACACATCTCTTCCGACTACACCTTGATTAAGAAGACGATGGTCAAATAAACATGGTCAACTCTGATGTTGAAAAGAAAAAGAAAGAAAGTTAGTTGCACTTATATATTACACTTGCATGTAGCACTTCGTAGTTGGGCTTAAATGATTCATGCTGTTCTGGGTTTGTACCCTCATGGTTGAATGCACTTATTTTAATTCACTTTGGATAAAAGCATCAACTAAATGATATGTGTTGCCCCGGGTCAATTCCCCAGAGCTAAGAGGGTATATAATAAGAACAATAATAATGTAATGCAGTAGCCACACTATAGAGCAGTGGTCACCAACCCTTTCGAGCCCAAGATCACTTTTTAAATTCCAAACGTGAGCCGAGATTTACCACCCTGATATCTTCCAAAAAAACAGTGTGAAAAACAGACAACCGACACACAGCTGATCTAGCGCGACGACAGCCAGTGAGTCCAGAGAGTTTGGGGATCGACAGTGAAGACTGAGAGATCGACCTGTAGATCGCGATCGACGGGTTGGCGACCACTGCCCTAGAGGGAAGACTGGCCGAGCAGGTTCACCTTTACAAGCGTCTCCACAACTCGTCCTGCAGAGACCACAGAAAGAGGATGGATTTTGTCTGGAAGGACACGAGAGATCGATTTGTTAAAGAGTGGAGACCCAGGGGGAAACAAAGCGGTACCGCAGATTCTGGTGGAGCAGAAAATGCACAAATTAAATGTTTATTATTGTTGCCATGTAGCCTGGTTCCCTTTATATCTTTCTTTATCTTTAGTTATCCTCAGACTTCCTTTCTTAGTATGTCCACTAGCAGTTTGGATCATATTAAAATGCCCAATGCATTCACCATCAACGGATTTGTGCATGCTCAGAGTTTATGCACCATCTGTGGAGGCCAACACGAGTATAGAAAAGTTACGCCTAAACAAACTTACTCAAATTGTTTCTCTTGCTTTGCTCTTTCTGTCAGTGCATATTCAGATGGATACAATTTGTGAGGCTTGAATGTAGCAGCAGCAGTAGCAACACTATTGTTCTCCTCAGGTTACACTAAGACAGTGTATGTTTTGCAGCCAGCCATCAGGAAAATGAATGCATTCCAATCGATAGCCTGTCTGCACAACAACCCCTCAGAGAGGAGACAGGAAAGGCAGACTCTCATCGACATTACGAAAGAAATTAACATCAGACAGCAAACAATGCTCAGTCAAATGGCAAACCATGGATTATCTTGCATAAATGAAATTATGTTCATGTTATTAATGTTAATGTTGAATCAGTGAAGCCACATGCTGACTGAGTTACATACTGACAATGAATGGAAGACTGTAATTATTATCTTTCCTTTAATTCCCTGATTCAGACATTGAGATGTGAGTTCAGAAACTTGCAACCATTGCAACTATGCTGAAGCTTACACAAAGCTTTTAGGAATAAATACTATAGTCATGTTTATATAATGGAATAGTATGGCAATATGATACAATGCTCCTAAACTCAGGGGCCTGAACTATATTCTGTGTGATTTACCTTAATGTATGAAAAAAGTGTCCTGTTGTTTCCTTGATTATTTAGTCTTTCAATGTATTTTTAAAGGCCTAAACATACTCAAAACTCACAAAACTTTGCACACACATCCAGTCAGTGACATGAAGCATCACGTTAGTTCATGCAGGACACAGAGTCATGGGCTCAGCTGTCAGCTACTGATAGGTTTATGGTTGCTCGTCAGTCACTAAACAATCACAGCCCATTCTCTCACCAAAGCGGCCTATTTAAATACGACCTCCTCCTCACTGATCCCTGCTCAGCTACACTGCCACTCATGCTCTGCAAAATGGAGCCATCCGCGCCAAGCATAACTGTATTCCCATTTGCACAATAAATGGTTAAGTCATGACGAAGTGTTTCTGAAATATTATATATTTTATGGCTCTCAAGTATGAGAAATGGCTCAATAGCGCCGCCTAACAGTTTAATAAATCAAAGCCCCCTGCTTTAACTGAACTGTAGATGTGTTAAACTTGGGAGGCACGTCTATTAGGCGTAGACTTACAGGAGACATTTTACTTTTTACTGTTCTTCCTTTCGTGTGTTAAAGTAAAACACTGCTCCTGAAAAACATTTTCAATCCAATACTTCATCATTATTTTGACATCTGCATGATCCATTCACACAACAGAACCATAAAAGTACAATTAGTATATATCGATTACATGAAATACAATTTTTAAAATCTTTTTAGTTTCAAAGTCTTCCACCAAATCTGCTTATTTTCACCCACTTCCTCCTATAACCCCCCCTCCTGTGTGGCTCCTCTGAACTGTACAGCAGATGGACTCAACATTTCAGTAGTTCCAGTTCACTGTTGATGGCATTTCCCTGTTAACCTTCCTATGGAACTGAATGTGCTACCTCATTGGTCCAGGGTGGCCGATACTGACTGTTTGGTGTAAAGCAATTATGCACTTGGCGAATTGGGGTTTTGTAGGTAAAAATCCCCAGTAGATTTTTGTACTTTCAGTTCTCTTTCAGAGATAGGCCGGGGAATGGAGTTTTCAAAGTGACCAATCAAAGGAAGGGAACATCAGCCACTATCTTCTTCTCTGAAACTTTTAAAGAAGCCAAAGCCAGTGGCAAAGGGAGTCATTCTCTCCCAATTAAAACACTGAAGTCACTGTAACACCTCATTAGCTGTTCTGGCGTGCTATATAGGCCAGAACGGGTATATATATATATATCCGTTATATATAGTCCTGTTTGTGAAGATATTTTGTGTCTAATGAGTGACTCATCCAGACTTTCAATATCCAATTTGGGGTCAAATTGGTTCAGGCACAACTGATGCCAAGATAAGATAAGATATAAATGAATTGATCCCACAACGGGGAAATTCACTTCAGCAGCAGACAAGTCTGAATGAGGAAGACAATAGAATAGAAATAAAAATGGCAATAGAATAAAAATTTTAAAAAACTGAATATGTACATAATATACACCTTAAACTGCAAAAATATTGTCTTGAAATGTACATGACTAAAGTACAGTGGTACAGGATGAATGTACAAGCATGTAAAACTGCATTTGTGCATTAGTATAAGGAGATATTGAGATAGATAGGTGATATTGTATACAAAAACAATATGAGGTTAAAATGCTATATTTACAGTATATAGTAAAAAATTATATATGTATATCCACAAACAAATAAAACATTAGATCAGGGGTCTTCAACGTTTTTCAGGCCAAGGACCCCCAAACTGATGGAGAGATAGAGAAGGGACCCCCTACTATATATATTGTATAAAATTGTGTTTTATATTAAACTGGGCCTAGTGCCATGTATAAACATAGCTACCCTGTTATTGTGCATTCAATACTAAGCTATTCAAATATTACACAGGTTCATATATTCATGTTTCATTCATGTGCAAGGTACAGGGTGGCCGTGCCACTGCCATTTATAAACATACATCTTGCATACAACACTGAGCTATTCAAATGGCCTCTTTTATGCTGTTTTATGCTGTTTTATGCTGTTGTAGCAGTGACTCCAAATGATATGTGGCATTTTGTAATTGTATCGGCTTTTGTAATGGCTCATAGATTTGACCTATAAAACAGAGACAGGTACAAGGGAATACTACCTCATCTATTATTGATTAAAGCATGAATATAGCATAGTTGTGTCTAAACTTTAAATTATACCTTTCCTGAATAGAAATATCAAGTATTTAGGCAAGGGAGGTATAAAAAAAAAAGTCTATCTTTATCATGTATAACAGAAAGAGTGTTGAAACGATCATCAATAATGAAATATTTGAATAGAACCAGGGCAGCTTAATTTTGAGCAATGTTGCCATAGAAACCAAGGAGGAAGAGGGTGAGAGTTTGGAGCTGCCATGGAGACACCCACCAATGGCTACGAAAGCAATTAAGGAAAAATACCCCCAGAGTCGGCAAGAGTGGGGGCAGAAGACGACTCACTAATGGACCACATGGCTAATGATCCTGGAGTGGAAATGACAAAGAGGAAGGCAAGCGCAATACAAGAAGCTAACACAACAGAATCTGACAAGAAGCTCCAGATGTGTCCCTGTGACTGGGGGAAAATAACATT
This sequence comes from Hippoglossus hippoglossus, assembly GCF_009819705.1. Classification (NCBI taxonomy): domain Eukaryota; kingdom Metazoa; phylum Chordata; class Actinopteri; order Pleuronectiformes; family Pleuronectidae; genus Hippoglossus; species Hippoglossus hippoglossus. The sequence continues at coordinate 19,402,142 of NC_047165.1, forward strand.
GGCAAAGTGCTTGATCGAAAGAAAGCAGGGATATCTCATTGATCAGTACTTTCTAAGCAGTCAATCAAGTCAGTCGAGTGAAGTCCAGCGAACCCAAAGTTTGCAGGACATCAGCCCCCCTGTATCTGAGGAAGTCAACTCAAGCACAGAGGTAGTAGCAGAAGACGGTATAGAGCCCCCTCAGCCAGGATAACCAAAAAGGGAGAAGAAGCCTTTACTAACCTTAAAGCTTCAGAAAAAGCAAAATGGCCATCAATGCAAACCTAAGAGGTATCCTTGACAAGATAAAGGGCACAGTTGGGACAAAGCTTGAGAGGATTGGTAGTATCATCTACAACTACGGAGCAGAACATTTTGGAGTGACACAGAAAGGTTAACACCAACCCAGTCCAGAAGGCAGTTGGAAATAGAACGCTTGGTACAAGAGAGGAGGCAGCTTAAAAAGCAGTGGAAGAAAGCCTCAGAAGAGCAGAAGGGGGGAATTAACATACTGCAGGAGAACATCAAGAGCTGACTGACAACCTTAAGGCGAGCGAGCACCTAAGAAAAGCTTGGAAAAGAAAGAGCAAGAACTTGTTTCTTTAAAGACCCCTTCGAGTTCGTGAAATCTCTCACCACCACAAAGAATGGAGGAACCCTGAGGACTTCGAAGCAGGACTTGGAGGAGCACCTGGAAAGAACACACTCTGATCCAAATGATATGATAGCTATTCCATCTGATATCCCACCCATTAAGCAGCCAGAACACCAAATTGATGTGAGCCATCCGAAATGGAAACAAGTGGAGAACACAGTGAGGCAGGCCAGAGCGTCATCAGCTCCAGGCCCGAACGGTGTCCCGTATAGTGTATATAAGAATGCTCCTGATGTTCTACGCTTTTTGTGGAAATGAATGAGAGTTGCATGGGTAAGGCAAATTATAGCCAAAGCTTGGCGCAAAGCTGGAGGAGTACGGATACCAAAAGAGGAGGAATCCTCAAACATCAGACAATTTCGGTCAATCAGTCTCCTCAGTGTAGAAGGAATGATCTTCTTTAGTGTCATAGCCCAAAGGCTGACGAGCCATCTGGTGATAAACAAGCTGGTGGATACAGTCCAAAAAGCTGGAATATCAAGGTGTGACACAGGGTAATGTGTTCCGGATTCATACTCTCTCACCTCAGTTAGTCAGCCACACCAAACAATTAACAGTTATCAGTTTTTTCATTTAGAATCTGTTTACTTGCTTTTAACTCACATTGTTTAGAAGAATGCACACATTGTGCCCGTTTTATGCTGGTGATAACAGATTATGCTGCAAAGTACCGAGAAGTTTTTCCTTTGAAATCTATAAAGGCAAACTCAGTTGCTTTCTGTTTGGTGCAGTTTTTTTCCAGAGTAGGCTTTCCACATGAAATATTGACTGATCAGGGAACTAATTTTATGTCCACTCTGTTGAAACAGGTGTGTTAGTTACTTGGTATCAGGAGCCTGAGGACCAGTATCATCCCCAAACTGATGGACTGACGGAGCGCTGTAATCAGACCCTGAAGGAGATGCTTCGAAGTTTGTGAACACCAGCGTTACAGATTTAGATCAGTGGCTGCCATACCTCCTCTTTGCCTACAGAGAAGTACCCCAAGCCTCGACTGGTTTCTCTCCGTTTGAACTTTTGTACGAGCATGAAGTACGAGGGCCTCTCTCACTGCTGAGAGAGATTGGGGAGGGAGACAGGTGGGGGGGGTTGTATCTTTTAACATTGTGTCCAATCACACAGACTACCTCTCTCACTGTTCCAGTGAGAGTCCTGAAGGGGGGGAGTGTGTGATGGCCACGGCCACACAGGGTAATCTCTTCCAAATTCACAGTCTCTCACCTAATTAGTTTGCTACACAGAGGTTCATTTAATTTGTAGTCACAAGCTGCCACACCAAACAATTAACATCAGATTGTTTTTTTAGAATCTGTTTATTTGCTGTTAACCTAACAGGCAAAAGCCTGTACCCTAAAGCACTGACCCTAATGAACTGACCTGAACCCTAAAGAACCGACCTGAACACTAAAGAACTGATCTGAACCCTAAAGAACTGACCTGTACCCTAAAGAACTGACCTGTACCCTAAAGAACTGACCTGTACCCTAAATAACTGACCTGTACCGTAAAACACTGACCTGTACCTTAAAGAACTGACCTGAACCCTAAAGAACTGAGCTGTACCCTAAAGCACTGACCTGAACCCTAAAGCACTGACCATAAAGAACTGACCTGAACCCTGAAGCACTGACCTGTACCCTAAAGAACTGACCTGAACCCTAAAGAACTGAGCTGTACCCTAAAGCACTGACCTGAACCCTAAAGCACTGACCATAAAGAACTGACTTGTACCCTAAATAACTGAGCTGTACCCTAAAGCACTGACCTGAACCCTAAAGCACTGACCATAAAGAACTGACTTGTACCCTAAAGAACTGAGCTGTACCCTAAAGAACTGACCTAGACCCTAAAGAACTGACCTGAACCCTAAAGAGCTGAGCTGTACCCTAAAGCACTGACCTGAACCCTAAAGCACTGACCATAAAGAACTGACCTGAACCCTGAAGCACTGACCTGTACCCTAAAGAACTGACCTGAACCCTAAAGAACTGAGCTGTACCCTAAAGCACTGACCTGAACCCTAAAGCACTGACCATAAAGAACTGACCTGTACCCTAAAGAACTGACCTGAACCCTGAAGCACTGACCTGAACCCTAAAGAACTGACCTGAACCCTAAATCACTGACCCTATCTATGTCTTTGTATATGCACTAATTGGTGAATAAAGGTTAAAAAAATGATAAATATGACACTTCTATTGGTGGCAAGTCTCTCAACGTTTGCTGATTTTAACCCTCAGGGACACTTCGCTGATCCTCCCACCACTGCAGAGGTGGGAGGATTTAAATTGATTCTGAATAGCAATCAAGCCCTGTAACATTTGCTGTGGTAATTACTGTGAAAGAAGTAATCCTTCCTTCAGAAACTAAGACTCAATCTGAAACGACACAGCAGTGTGAGGTGAATATCTAAAATGAGAATTTGGAGGGATTATTGTCAATGTCATTATATCAACACACAGGAACATAAACTGAGCAAGGACACTTTAAAGTCAAAAGGGCCGTTTTGTTTTGAGGAATTAATGCATTTCCAAGGACAAAGACAAAGTCCTGGCCCTTTCATCACCCCATGATCACTGCTATCACATTCGACATCTATGTTTAACATAGCTGTGCTGCATGCATCAGTAATTTCCTGCACAAACTGCTATTCTTTGTCTGAACTGCTGGGAAATCATTAAGTAGAAAAGTAGATGTACATTCCAGCCCTGGACTCACAGCAAGATGCTAAGAGAGTGACATTTAACTCCACCAATGCTATACCACCTTATTTTAGATGTCGTTGTAGTAAGTATCTTCCACCTTGCGCACATGTTTTAATCAACATAGCTAGTATTTCTACACATCAACTCTATTGCTGTCTAGGTGCAAAACTAAAGTGATTATGTGTTGATCTCTGATAAACTTGGGTGACCTACAATATAAATCGCACCTGATTGTTGATGGAGGGTATGTTATCCACACAGCGGCTAATGACTCTAGCTTCATTTTACTTCACAGAGTTTCACTAGGGATGAATAAAAGACTCTTAAACAATAACATAGCATTTAGTGGTGAAAGTGATAATGTTTCACCTTTTTTCAGGTCCATCAAACTGGACTGATTTTAAGATTAATGTAAATAAAGCTTTCTGGTCATCCACCAGGAGTTTTTAAACCTTAAAAAAGGTGGACTGACAAAAAACCTTTAAAAAAAACATGACAGAGAACCTGTGGTAGCCTTCAGTTGTCATAAAGACTCAAAAGGTTTTTATTTTGTCAAGTTTGGACTAAAAAACATGGCAGCCTCCATAGAGAGGACCCGCTCCAGATGTAAATATAAAGTATTTTAATATAAAGGGCCTGTTTTAGGGTAAATCAAACAATAATTAACTTTTAGATGATTACACACAAGGGATAACATCACTAGGGTTATTTTATATTCAATTTCTGCCAATAGTTCCCTTGCACCTAAATCTTTGACACGACCTTTACTAGAAGTAACAGTGGAAGTACCTCTTTGTGTACATGCATTATCTCCTGTGACATCACATGTCTTTGATCTTGTCAGTGTGACATTCCTTTGATATTTGAATTTAATTCCAAGAGCACTCTTGGAATTAATTACTCAAATATTTCAGCAGCTTATGATTCGCAACACATTTTCATCTTCAACAAAGCATTTCAGCATGTATGTATTCACATGACATTTTTTGTCAGGAAATTCATTTTCTAGTCATACTTGGTATCGCCTCTTCACACGCCTTTCATGAATTGACAGGCAGATAAACTCTATCCCAAATTTAAGTAGTAGTAAAAACTTGCACTAGGGTAAAATTTAAAAATAACAAACAATACCAGCACATAAGTACGATGTTGCTAACTATATCATGCACTGCTTTACTGAAAGCTATTAAAAACATTTGGCCACGTGAACACCATGTGTATTTTTATTTGCTAATAAGCTATTCGAATGTCTCTGATCTACAAAAATTTGCATATTAATGAATGAATTACAAACCCAAATTTGATACTTTTTTACGTACCAACAATGCTTTCAAATGCCTGAATGTTTGGATGATGTCCAATAAAAAAAGGCACAAGCTTTCCCTGGCCTCTGACATGGAGAACTGCCCAGTCGTGGACACAGACACATGTGCCTTAAATGATTGCTACACAAATCCACACGTAGAGGATACTAAAAGACAAAAATAATTAATAATTAATAAATTAATTGACTAGTAAGCAGTACATTTGCAATTTTTCAAGAAGGCAATTGCCAGATCATCAAAACTATTATTGATTGCATGACTAAACATGACTAAATCCTTCTCACATACCTTATGCTTATTGTTTTATCAGGTCTCACAACCATAAGCACAATTCAGTGGCCGGACCCATGACTGGAGCTGTGAAGGTAAGAGGCATTGACTCAAGTGTGCTTTTAAGGTCTAATATGCATCAGTTTGTGAACTGATGCATATTAGACCTAAAAATAACTTGTTCAATGTGCATAAAGTTTTGATTTAGCGAACAGTTTTGCAAACTTTTTTATCATATTAATGTATTCATTTAAAACACACTAACAACCTCATGTATTGTGACAGAGTGGAGCCGACCGGCTAATCTCTGCCTCCCAGCCAATGACACCCTCTCGGCCAATGAATGCCTCCCGGCCAATGACCCCCTCTCGGCCAATGAATGCCTCCTGGCCAATGACCCCCTCTCGGCCAATGACTGCCTCCCGGCCAATTAGTGCTTACCGGCAAATGAGTACCTACCGGCCAATGACTGCCGTTAGTGGTGCAAGTTACACCTCCTCAATAAGTTGTGGTGAGTTCTACAAAGTCATAAGCAAATGTTGTTTTTTACAGTTTTTGTTTTTGACTCATTCTCTCTACATATATGTTTATTATATGATTATTATGTGATCTTGTATTAGCTTGTGATTCAGGGGCTGTTCATGTGAGTGTGTCTGCATTGTGGAAGTTATTCTACAACAGAAACGGATACAGAGAAAAATTGTCAGTGTGGTTCTCAGAGTAATTAGTGGGTTATTACTTTATTTGTTAATTTCCTCTACCCACTGATTTCCCTCTGTCCAATAGTATTTATCATCTATTAAAGACTGTGCTGTCTGACTTTGTATTCATTTTGGATCTTGCATTTTTAGATTCAACTAATGACCCTTCTGACAAGAACCCTTCTCTTGAAGCAGAGGATGAGGACATGTGAGTTGAACTTTCCAACGTTCTTTGAAGAATATCACTGTATCACCCAAACCCAGCAATTTCTCCTTTGCAGTGTGTAACTGTAATGTTTATAAGAACGGTGTAGAATTTTCAAGTTCAGTATAATTGATATTTAAAGAAAAATGTTATAGCAGTGGTAACATTTTACATTTAAGTTACAATTAATGTATATATATATATATATATATATATATATATATATATATATACAGTAATAAATATACCATATTCATGAATTGTGAATTAAAAAAGCCCAGACATTTATTTATGTATCTGCCCTGATATACTGTGCATGTCACTGTCTTTTGAAGAAGGAGAATTCGTTGTGCTTTCCAGCAACATTATCACACGTTGTATTTCTGTGTCTGCCGTCTTCCAGGTCCGAAATGCACAAGATCCTGGAGGAGGAAGTCAATGAATTGATCAAAGAGAGCTGGATAGCACAGAGCAAGGGAGACTTAAAATTGGTCAGATTCTTTACTACTTACTCTACTACTATAAATTTCAATACTGTAGGAAAGCTTTCTGCTCATCCAACAGACGTTTAAAACCTTAAAAAAGGTTGCCGGCCAAAAAGGCTCAAAGGTTCAGTGGGTAGAATTGAGTGACATCTAGTAGTGAAGTTGCATGTTGCATCAGAACACCCCTCACCTCACCCTCCTCTTCCAAACATGAAGAAGAACCTGTGGTAGCCTTCACTTCACAGGTCTTTAGTTTGTCCAGTCTGAGCTACTGTAAAAAACATGGCATTCCTTTAACCTAAATCTTACACACTGGACCTTTAAGTATATTTCCAATGCTTCAGTGCAGATGAACAGTATTTTTCAGCCAAAGGACAAAGTTAACTGACTTGGTATTGTTCAGTTTGGACACGGATGTTGGTGTCTCTTCTTATGACCTGTGCATGTGTTCGTGTGTTGTGATTCTACAGGCTCTTGAGAAAGCCATAGAGGCAGTGAGGAATGAGCGAGCATTGGTGAAACAGAGGGAAAAGTCTGGGTACAGAATCAATGTCGATCTTTCCTTCACTGTAAGTAAGGCTGCTGTACCTCATTGGCTGCTGTAGTGCCTTTAGGTGATATGATGGAGTTTTACTTCCTATAGGACTACTCTAAAATGATATGCCTAAAAGCTTAAATACTATCTTGGGTAACCCTCTTAAAATCTGGTGTTTAGTTGTCACGTAAGGAAAGGACAATACCTGCCTTTTTCCAGCACCTCTCATGTACAAATGCACCCAGGAAGGCAAATTACATTATTTACAGCTATTGTATGTGGCAGGGGGAATTCTCCTTCATTTTGTTCTTTAGACGTGATATCAAATGTAACTTTTATGATCAGTTTTCCCTGTAAATACATCAATTTTCTTCAGAAGACAGTGGCAAATCTGATTTCATTTCTCATTTTATTTAATTAATTTGTGATTATTTTCATGTTAGAGGAAGAGACAGTAAATTAAATATATGTCAGGGTTTTAGTTTTTTTAATTAATTGACTCATTACAGTAAATATAATATTTCCATCATTACCAGGTTTTGTTTAATCTTGCAAACCAGTTTGAGAACAACAAGATGTACCCAGAGGCCCTGAGCACCTATCGGGTTATGGTAAAGAACAGGAACTGCAATTATACTGGTAAGCAGACTGCTATCATAAACCTGTGAGTGCATCCACCATCAGTAGTTGAAATAACCCCAGATACTTGTATACTGCTTTTTATATCAGTCGTACTAGATTTTCCTTAAAACTTTGTCTGTGATGTTCCTCCAGGCCTACTGAGACTCAGCATGGCTAACATATATGTAAGACAAAAGAACTATCCCAAAGCCATCAAGCTCTACTGCAAGGCACTGGATCGGACCCCCAACTGTCACAAGAAGAGGAGGATGAAGATCAAGCAGAATATTGGCGTGGTCTTTGTTCACATGCACCAGTACCCAGATGCCATCTGCTGTTTTGAAGAGGTCATGAGAGAGAGCCCCAACGTCACGGTGGGCTACAACCTCGTCCTGTGCTACTATGCCATTGGTGACAAGATGATGAGGAATGGGTTTGAGATGCTACTTTTGGCCCCTCTGGGCACTGATGATGAGGCCAAGCACTTCCCGTCTGAGGTGCGTAACAGGAAGATATGTGTACTCAAAGCAAATTAAATTAGACAGCACACCAGGAATAAGAAATTAAAGTTGATTGCTGATTTTCAAGAATTACTCCTGTCTTTTGTTGGTCACTACAGACGATACACAAAATACGGTGCTAAACGTCTTAAATCAAACCTTGTACTGTCGACTTTTCCAGGGTGACACCTGTCCAAACGCGACCATCGAGTCCATGAACGACGAGCTTCACCAGACGAAGGAGGCACAGTAAGAACACAATGCCTGCAACACTTAAATTTAAAGGTTCAGTATGTAGAATTGAGGGACATCTAGTGATGAAGTAGCATGTTGCAGTTGAATACCCCTCACCTCATTATCCCCTTCCAAACATGAAAGAGAACCTGTGGTACTCTTCAGTTGTGATAAAAACTCAAAAGGTGTTTAGTTTGTCCAGTTTGGGCTACTGTAAAAAACATGGCGGCCTCTGTAGAGAGGACCTGCTCCTGATGTAAATATAAAGTATTTAAATATAAAGGCTCCATTCTAGGGTAAAGAAAACAACAATTCGTACAATTTAGATGAAACACAGTTGTGATAACATTACTAAGATTATTTTATATGAAATATCTGCCAGTAGATCCCTTTCACCTAAATCTTACACACTGAACATTTAATTTATGTTTTTATTTTACCCTTAATTTCCTCAATTCGTGTCCTTTCCTCTTTCCCTACATAGAGAAAAACAGGCAGAAAAGTACATTGTGACCGCTGCCAAGCTCATCGCTCCGGCTATGGAGACTTCTGCTGCAGCTGGACTTGACTGGTTGGTGACTATTGTGCTTTTGTTTCACATCTCACTGTTAATAGCAGATGACATACAGTGTATACAACTGAACTCAAGTGAAATCAGCAGTTTCTAAATCGAACTTCTCGATTTTGGTGCTGAAAATCAAACCTGGATATCGCTCGATGTTTCCTTTTGGTGCAATTCTACTTAACCAGGCTTCATATTGGCATCAATTCTCCATGCAGCTGTGTCCCTGTGCAAGCAAAAGTGAAAACAATAGTTACTGCTGGTCACCAGTGTAAAGTTTTGATTTGTGCACTGTTGAAGGAGCATGTAGCAAGTTTTTCAAGCAGGAACCGAAATAATTTGTTACAATTGGGCATTTTTCTCACTTTTTTCTCTCTGCTTAGGAGAGTTGGATTATTCCTGTAACATTTTTTGTATAAAAAAAACACCTAATAATCATACTGTGTTGGTTGCTTTCTTTTGTTTTTAGGTGCATGAACATGGTGAAGAATTCTCAGCATTCTGAGCTCGCCAGTGACCTGGAGTTTGCTAAAGCCATCGCCCAACTTAAACAGAAGGATTTCAAACCGGTGAGTGTATTGTTATCATTTATTATGCAAGTCTTCTCTAATACATGTTGGAAATAACCATGTCAAAATAGGTGCATATTATCAAAATTAATAATATAGTTTGTTGGATTTATGATGATTTTGGATCATCTTGTTTTCCAGAATATATATTATAATTCCACATTAGTCAAAGTTTGCTGATAGGAATAATATAAATTTAACAAATCAATTTCATAATTCGACGAGCATGTGGAAAATGTATGTTTTTTGAAATTCAAAGTTAATAAAAACTTGGGTTATAATGTTTGGAAGTATGCTGCATGCTGGGAAAACAGGCTTTAACCATAGTCAGTATAATAATATAGTAATAAACTAGACAAAAGCCAGGGTCAAATGTTTTACTAATGTTGTTTTTTTTGTATATATATCTGATCAGGCATTTGAAATCCTGAATAAATTTCATTTGAAGGACAGCAGAGTGAAGGGCAACACAGCCAACAACCTCTCTTTTCGTCACTTCCTGGTAAGACTCTTCAATGACTAAACATCACAAACATAAAGAAAGAGGCATGTTTGGAGATTATTGCCTATTGCATTAGGTCAAATCGATTTTCTACAAAATTATTCAAGTGAATTTTATTTAAGAATTGCAGCCTACACTCTCTGTGCCAAGCTAGTACCAGTAAATGATTCCCTCTGATCTTTAACTTCTTACAGGACAAGAACTATGACCAGGCGGAGGAATACGCTCATCTCGCCTTGAAGGCTGATCCCCACAACCCAGCAGCACTCATCAACAAGGGCAACGCAGTGTTCGGCAAACAGGACTATGAGAGGGCTGTGGAGTGCTACAAAGAGGCACTGACGAATCATTCCGCCTGCACAGAGGCCCTCTACAACCTTGGTAACACATCCATTTATGATATAGTAGTGGTACAAGGGGTGATTTATTGTAGTGTAAATGTGCAGTAGTTGTGGAATTTATAGCTGAAAATTGTTTATTGTGGCTGAAGACTACAGCAGTGAAACAGTGAATTTGATGGCTGCACAAAAACAATGAGTTGAACATCACTGTGAAGCTTTTCATTCCAGAGAGGAGCTTTTACATTGACACATTATCATCAGACTTTCTTTTGACTCATCATTATGATAAAAAATATTAACAGCAGCTGATTTAAAGTCGCCCTTGAGCAAATGTTAATCAACAACTTTCATCTCCCTCTTCTTGTACCAGGTCTGTGCTATAAGAAGCTGACTTGTCCGGAGGAGGCTCTGCACTGCTTCCTGGATCTCCACTCCATTCTGAGGAACGACAACCAAGTCATATATCAGCTGGTCAAACTGTATCCTACTCATAAGAAGTGTTTGTGGATGTGCTTGTGTTATGAGGTGTAGCTTCTTCAGTCAGTTATACCTCAGTGGTTGTTGCCTCATTCAGGAATTCAAACCTGCGCCTCGCCCTATCGCCATAGGTGCATCTCTTGGTCCTTGACTCTCTGCGTCTCAGATTTGAGCTTCTGGGGGATAACCACCAGGCGATAGAATGGTTGATGCACATCATCAGTTCAACTCCCACCGACCCAAGTGCACTGGCCAAGCTGGGGCAGCTGCATGATGCAACAGGAGACAAGTTGCAGGCTTACCAGTACTACTACGAGGTACAAGGTTTATGACCAAGTGTTTTTCTGAATTAACATTTCAGCTCTGGTTACATGAAACCTCGTCCACTACAGAAATCTACCGACCTGTAACCTGGACATTCCTATGGGTAGACACCTGGCACCAATGGGTGGATGCTCAGTTATGGGCCAGGAGCCTCTGTAGTCGAATAGGCGTTGAAATAACACAGACACACATGGAAGTGCTCTAATATTTTTGTATTATGTTGCTGTTTAGTCCTTTAAGCTCTACCCTTGCAGCGTGGAAGTGATTGAGTGGCTTGCGGGATATTACATACAGACTCAGTCCTGTGGGAAGGCCATCAAATCCTTTGAGAGAGCTGCAGTCCTGCAGTAAGTAACCAGTATTTACTTAACTTTTGAAGACAAGAGCATAAACCAAATATATCAATGTAAAATGTATGATAATTTCAGCATCATCACCATAATGCCAACTTATCTGAGAGTATTTTTTGGTCACAGGATTTCTTCTGTCGTCTTTAATTGTTCTTGTTTGAATTCTTGTGTAGAAATGTTCTCTCATCAACCACACTAGAGGAAGACATCTTTTTTTACTCGAGCAAAGAAGACAGATTATCTGCTGCTTTTGCCTCTCAGCTCATTTCAGAATTGGATAATAATTTAATTTCAACCAAATAAAAAAAACGTTTGCCGTGTGTGTTCGTACTCAGCGGATGTCTTTCTGTTTTGTTTTCTCAGACCGACGCTGGTGAAATGGCGGCTCTTGGTGGCAGCCTGCTACAGGAGAAATGGTGAGAATGATTTTAAAGAATGAGATCTAACTGCATAATCTCTGCCTGTTTGCTACTGAAAACCTCATCATTTAAAACCAAACTCCTACATATTATAATCTAGGTCCAGTGTGCAAGATTTAGGGGAAAGGGATCTTTGGCAGAAAGTGAATATAAAATAATCCTAGATGATCATTTAAATTGTACAAATTGTTGTTTTCTTTACCCTAGAATGGGCTCTTTATATTTAATATATATATACGGAATATATATATATATATATATATATATATATATATCGGGAGCGGGTCCTGTCTATGGAGGCCGCCATGTTTTTTATAGTAGCCCAAACTGGACAAAGTAAAAACCTTTTGAGTTCTTATGACACCTGAAGACTACCACGGGTTCTCTTTCATGTTTGGAATGGTAGAATGAGATCAGGGGTATTCAGCTGCAACATGCAACTTCTCCACTAGATGTCACTCAATTCTACACACTGAACCTTTAAGTAGTCTTCACAGATTATGATGAAGAGCCACCCTTTCTTAGCTCAACATATCAGTAATGTGTCTGTTTTTGCTTTTTTTAAAGGAGACTACCAGAAAGCTTTGGAAAAATACAAACACATCCACTGCCTGTTTCCAGAGGATATAGAATGTAAGTAATCCTGTTTGTTACAGAACTTTTAACCGAACAAAAAAAAAAACACACAATCGACTGATCAGAGTGTGGAGAAGATAGCAATATGTTAATGTCTGTGTTCAGGTCTGCGTTTCTTGGTGAATCTGTGCATGGATATGGGACTAAAGGAAGTCAACAACTACAAGGGCAAGTTGGAGAAGGCGATGAGGATCAGTGAACAGGTACAGTATAGATATGATATACAGCACATCTCATGACTGTCGCAACTTTACAGTTTACTTAAGGTAAGCAGAGTCATTGTTTTCAAGTTGTCATGTAAAGAATCGTCTGTTTTGCAGTTGTGACCCTGATAGGGTTTCACCCTGTAGCTAAATTATTCAAGCTTTTACGCTGTTTTTGTTCAGATAATACGTAATCAAATCCTCTTTGTCTCTTTCTGCAGAGGCTGAATTCAGGACGAAGGCTCAGTGTCCATGGCTGGAGAGAAAGCACAGAGGGCAGTGTTGCCAGTGCTGGTGAGTTGGTCACTATAAAGCACAAGATTCCTCCTGTTGCAGAAACATATAGTCCAAAACACCCAGCACCTGTTTCCACACTTTGAATGGTTTTTGGACCTGTAATATTTTAGAGTGCAAAGCAAAATATAACAAACATGTTAAAAACACTTTCTTTGCTTTATGTGCACTGTCACACTATGCAAGAGATAGAAAAAACTGTATTTTGAAGGTCAAAGACATCTAACAGCCCTGCACATGTCATATGTGCTACATAATATACGTGTACATAAATTAGTCGATCACCAATTGTGTGTGTGTGTGTGTGTGTTTTGCGCAGACTTCAGCAATAGCATCAAACAACATAACCGGAGATCCATGATAAGGTTGATCACTACCTCCGACGAGCCCTACGAGGCCAACGCCCCAAATGAACTGGGTGAGGAAAACTTTCTCTTCATCTTCACCACTTACCTATCTGAAATCAATGAAATGTTTAAAGCTGTGCTGCTTCCCTTTCCCTTGAGCCATTTGTGTTCTTGGGGTTCCAGGACAACGCTGGAAAATGTGTAGAAGCCAAAAATGCTCTTAATCACTAAGAATGATTGTTAACAGGTTATAGAGCCCAGTGCATTTCATAATGATTAACACTTATCTTGCTGTCATGTGTAGATGCGTTCTATGTGGATCCACTGGGGCCTCAGATGGCGAGACCAAAGACAGGAGGGCACATGCTCAAGGAGGTTGTCGGCTTCAATGATGTAGTGCTGGGAGAAAACTTCCTGCCGTAATCATAATAAAAAAAGGAATAAACTTTATTTCTATAGGTTTGAAGGTGTTTTACATGTGAATACAGAACAAAACATGGCAAAACAAAAATGGAGAAGATGACACAAAAGTAAATACAACAACTAGCAAGTGATGGTTTGAAGATCTTGGATTACAGCTTGGAGCACAGGGAGTTTGTTGCTCTCTAATATAACTTGGGGCCAGACTGTGATGGGCTTTAAAAGTTATTAAAATAATCTTTAAATCAATCCTAAATTTAACTGGCAGTCAATGGAATGAAGCAAGGATTGGAGGGATATGAGTTCTACGCTTGGTGTTGGTTAAAATGTGACGTTCAGAATTTTAGCTGAAGCCTGGGCACTGAGGATTCAAAGTGACATGATTTAATATGCTTATTGACATGAGCTTCAAAATTTAGTTGTGAATTAAATGTGATACAGAGGCAACTTGCTGTGGATACATTGCCAGTGGACCAATAAACAGTTGTAGTTTGCCTGCCAAGTGATTAGGGCCAAAGATTTCTATTTCAGTCTTTTCTGAGTTTAGCTGCAGAAAGTTAAAAGACATCCATTTTTCTATTGCCGTGACACATTTAATTCCTTAGATGACATTATTGTTTCAAAGAAAAGTAAACTTGCGCATCTCCTTCGTAGCAGTGATAGGAGGCTCCATTTGTTTTCCTATTGGAAGCATGTTACGGGAAAACTAAATTGTACCGTCGGTGCGGCTGATGATATAATATGATTACCAATAGACACTCTGTTTCTTTCTATTATAAATCTCTACCTGTCAAATATGACTGAAACCATTGAATTGCAGTGAGTTAATCTATTGAGAAGGATGTTATGATCAGCAGTGTCAAAAGCTGCACTGAGATCGAGCAGCAGTCAAATTGAGCAGTCACCAGTGTCAGAACTCATCAGTGAATCATTTGCAACCATTGACATTTGGGAGTTAAGAAATAATCTCGAAGATGAACACATGAGACACAGTATCGATGAGCTCAGGAAAAGAAATTTGCTGAAAATGGAGCTCAGGACAGGAAGGATAATAATATGTCTGTGCAGCAACCATGGAAAATGTGCAATATTAGTCCTAATGTTACTTTTTGTTTGAAGAAGGATAAAAACATTTCACCATTTGATAAGGCTGACAGGACAGGGGAGAGGGTTGATACGTTTAGGAATTTTGATTGTGTTGGTTACTTGAATTCAGGTTAGAGTAATTTATTTTTACTTATTTGTTTGTGATAGAGATTAAAAGGGTCCTATGCTTACATATGCAAATAGTAAACTTGCAATTTTAGTTTTTTTCAATTTTCGATCTGCTCTTCTGCAGCTTTTTTATAACTACATAAAACTGTTGTGTGGAGGTTTTACAAGTGACTTACCGTAGATCTGAGTAGAATTAGAGCAATGACATCCAAGGTAGATTGGTAGAGATTGTTAAACTTGTTGACTAAATCATTGGGATGAGATGTACCAGATAGAGCATGATGTATGATTTTGAAGAACTATTTTCATGGTCCTGAGACTCGGGTGTGTTCCAATAGTCACATTTTGCTTAGGAAGGTTATCTGAGTGAAATGATCTGAAAGTATTTCAGTGGCCACCGTAATAAGAGTCATTCAAATTTTCTAAATGATAAGGAAGGGAGCTTAACTTATGTCCTTTAGCATAGGAAACGCTGGACCATCCTTTGTGAAAGGGAAAGAGAAAATGTCTTCCCACAATTTAGTGATTGTCTGAGCTCCTGATTTTTGTTCTAGTTTTCCTTTCTTTGATGCTGTGTCTCTAGCTCTGGTATTAACATGCATCTTGAGTGATCTGATCACAAGTGAACAGCTCTACATTTGTCAGTACACACCTGGCCTTGGAATGCGAATTTTAATCAGATCTCCTCTCCACACGGAACGCAAATACACACGTACGTGTTGACAAATACCTCATGATGTTGTTTGTATGATAGAGGGGTTTGTGTGAGTCGTTGAGTCAGACAACGTATGTCTACACACAGGAGGACTTAATTAACATCGGACTGCAAAGCAGCTCAGCCGTTACAAGCGACTTCCGTGGGACATAATGAGAGCACCGGAGTCTTGTGTGTCCTTTGCCTTCCCTGGCAGACAACTCCAGCTCCCGCTGCTTTCCCAGAACTACAATATACTGAGGGACTCCTCCCATCCAGCGCACCACCTGTTTGACCTCTTGACCTCTGGCTGCTGATGAATGATTGTGTATGGTGTTTGATGTTGTTTTTTAATTTTAAATGCACTAAACTTGAGGAGCACTGTTGTGTCCTGTATAATGACAATAGAGCTTTCCATCTTCTATCTATCAATGCACTGCACACAGCTGTATAATGCAACAAGATCTTACTCTTTTGAACTATCCATTTATCCCTCCATTACATATACCGCTTATCCTTTGAGGGTCACCGGGGGGGAGCTGGAGTCAATCCAACTGACATTGGGAGGTAAAGTACACTGTAGCCAGTATACAGTTTGTTTCGATGATGTGCGGATGTTTTTGAAGGATTATAGAACTCCTCTGGTTCTTTAAGGGTAAAGTAATTGCCCACCACTCTGCTGAAATGTCACCGACAGCCAGCAACAGCCTTTCAATAGCTGCAATCACATGGATCAAAGAGTTCCCACCTGGAAAACTACCACAGTGGGAGTAGGTTCAGGAGAGCCAACAACAAAACACCATCTGATTTGAACGATTTTCATTAGTTGAGTTGAAAAAGGCTTTGCTTAAAGATAACAAACGTTACACACGTGTGTTTGTGTGAATGACTTCACAGTCACAATGGACCCGCCTGCAATTAAGAAACACACAAACCCTCGGCGCAAACATCAAAGAAGCATCCAAACCTCCTCCTTAAGGGTCTTAGTCCTCACAGATGTGCCGAAGACGAGACCAGATTCCTCATCAGCAAACCGATTTCTAATCAGGTTGGAAGACTTCAAAACAAGGCTCTGACTCAGCCCTGCCCCTCAAAGACAACAAGTGATGCATTAAAGATGAGTGGAGCTGATCGTTTTCTACCTGCCTCCGTCCTCCGCTTCTCGTTTCCAGACCCATTGAAAGCTCCACAGTCAGCCCTTAGACCCAGCTATTTGCTTCATTCATAAGATTCCTGGGAGGGGACGATTGAAATACCCTCCCGCGCCTTTGTTTGCCTCTGATTTACAGCGTTATGTAACCAGGACCACAAAGACAAACATGATCAAAATAAACACCACACAGCTGCAGACTGTTGCTGAATTGATCTGTGGTTAACTCGCTGCTCATTACATATCTAGAGCCATGCTGGAATGTGATGAAAGTGTGAGGACCCGCACATTGTTGATGAAGTGAGTATAAGAGATGTGTCTTATACAAGGAAAAGTGGCACAAGAAAACACAAACAAAAGTTGTTTTGACAAATATCACATTCAGGATAAAACCAACTCCAAACTGGAGAGCCACAATAAGGAACTCAGATCTCATCATCTACCTACTAATTCCACAAACATCCGTTGCTCATGTTTTCTTCTCTGCCTGGAATAAACTACAGCAGTGGTCGGCAACTGGGTGAAACCACGGGTCAAAATCGACACTGGATCATTTAGATAATTTGATTATTATAATTTCACCATATAGGACTGACACAGCCATGGCAACCAAATTCACAACATCACCTCCATTTTAATAAGTAGTCTATGAAGTAAAACCAAAAGTTACTGTCATGCTTTTTATGAAGGGGAATAAAAGAGGTTTGAGAAAGGTTGTGAAATTGGGTCTGAAGATGTGTTGCTTGCTTAACAAACTTCTCAAATAGCCAACATGCAATGGATGAAAAAATAACACCGGTTTAGGCAATCATAAACACTAAAAGATATAAAATATATAAGCCACACATGAACACTAATGAAGCAAATTCATTTCCATTTGATTAAAAAAATTACTTTAAAATCTTCAGCGCAGGTAAACCAGGTAGGATGAACACAAAGTTTTCTAACTTCACTCTGCACCATAGACTCTGCACACAACGTTAAGCACACAAACAATAAAAAGTGACAGTATATTGTAGAACTGTTTGAGGAGGACTCACTAATGACGAGGAATTATTCTGAAGTAGCTCCGGAGCACTAACATGTGGCGGCAGCTGATCGTGAATAATGATTACAACTATATTGCTTAGATATAAAATATGCCAACTCACATATACTTCTGTTATTGGCAATACTGTTATCATTACAATCGTCATTACTTCTCCATTATCTCTTTCACACATTTTCTTTTGCATGAATACAAAAACAATAATACACCACTCCGTTTATGTTATTATGATATAATAATGTTATATAATATAGCTATTTGGTTGACGTGCTCAGCTACATCTTTTGTACTTCGTGGGAGAGAAGGTTTCTACATTTTTTGGTTAAGGGCAGACAATGTAGCACATTGGCTGTCTTTTTTAAAGCAAGTGATGAAGTACTTTTGTTTGAAAAGTAATTGTTGAAACACAATCTCCACTGACCTCAGTCCACCTTAAACCTGGACAGGACAGAGCTGCAGGTCTGCTGTCACCGTGAGGAGATTAGCTTAGACAGCGATGGGGACACAGTGAGGATCAAGTGGCCTCTGAACTGTCACCATCCTCTCAACATGTTATTGGGTTTCACCCCCACCTGTCTATACGTTTTCAGGCTGTGCAGGGGTCTGCTGAACGGGGAAGGAAGTCTGAAGCACGAGTTCTTTTCATCATCTGTCATCAGGGGCCAGGCGGTCATATCAAATGGCCGACTGGTGCCCATCCTATCTGTTAGTGGGGACTTTAATGTATTGGGTCAACAGCAACAGAGACCTCCCCATTCTGTCGTTCATTTTTGCTGTAGGGCTACATTTGCTCATTTTGCATAATTTTCCCCCTGCAACAAACTTCTGAAAACCATTGGTCAAAACTTGTTGTCTTTCAAACAGTAAGTTTGAAAGTTGCTCCCTAAAATTAAAAGATTCCAATCATCAGATGGTGGTGATGGTGATTATTTATGCTTATGTTTAATTTATTTAATACATCTCAGTCCACAGAAGTAGCTGCAGAGTGAGTGCTCCTCACTTTCACACAGCACTCCATAGTAAAATCAGTCAGGTATATCAAGTAGTCGGCTTTGTGAGGCATTACATTACATTACATTACATTTCAGCTGCCAAGAAGAAGAAAGGCCTTCTACGGTCGGGCTCTGATATAATGTTTTCTTCTGCCTTCTGCTTAGAGGTGGTGAATTTACAGCGTACAGCAACAACAACATATTCTCTTCCTTTTGTGTGACATCTAATATTTGTTTGCTACTACTGCAGTGTACATTTTATACCTGCTTGTTTGGAATGTTCTGTTCTCTTGTCCTGTGTTGATGCTCCAGAGCTCCATTAGTGAGTCCTCCTAAAACAGTTCTACAATATACTGTCACTTTTTATTGTTTGTGTGCTGGACTTTGTGTGCAGAGCTTTTGATAAACTGTCTATGGTGCAGATGGGAAGTTAGAAACTTTGTGTTCATCCTACCTGTTTTATCTGCAATCAAGATTTTATAGTCAACGTTTTCATTAAATGAAACTGAATTTGCTTTATTACAGTTGCATACATTTGTGTGGTTTATATATAAGTTTGAATGACTTACTTACTGGTGTTATTTTTCATAGATGGTCTATCAAGCAATGGATATAGGACCCAAGTTCAAAACCTTTCAAAATAAAAGCACTGGAATTCAGCTGGATATAAAGCATTGCCGCAAACAAACGTCCCTACTGACTGCTACAGAGCGCTGGTCGCCTGTTAAACAATTTATTTTTATATTCAATGTATCACATGTCTAACTCGCACCAAATTCAACACTGCACTTTGCTGGTCCACTAGAAATACAAATCACAAGTGTGAAACCAGTTGCAAGGTTCGGGAGAGAAGCGTTCCACATTCAGACCGACAGACAAACAGAAATGTTAGGTACATATAATTGTAAGTGAACATCCTTGCCACCCCAAATGCCCAATCAAACCATGCTAAAAAATTTGGCAGTTCAATAAATCATTGCTTGATTTATTGAACTGAACTTGATGATTGGTACATAAAAAATGTACCAATCATCAAATATTTATGTTGAACAGCCACATCTAATTCAACTCACAAAGTCTTAGTCAGGTACATTCCTGATAATTGAATGGCATCAATCAGCAAACAGTCCACAGTCTCAGTATAACCTCAGGTACGTCATATCAAATCTTATACATTCTAATATTGAATATAGAACATTAACGTCAAACATCAATAGAAGAAGTGATATATTCTATGAAAAGCAACTTATGTGACTTTTAAAACAGCAGAGCATGATTTCCACTTTCACTATGATTTCCAATTGTCGGCTTGATTTCCCCCTGGATTCCAAGTTAAAAAGAAAATACAGGATTATTATACTGTCTGACATTGAAGTACACTAATCCTGGATTTTGTTGTCCCAGGACTCTGCTCTCTCTCATCTTGTCTGCTGTGACCTTTTGTCTTCAATGCATTCTCAATGCAGTGCTCTCCTTCTGGAAACTGCTGTCAAATAAGCACTGAAATACCATTTGATGTCTGCTAGCAGAAGCTGAATTTTATGCATTCTGCAATTTGAGTAAAACATGTTAATAGTCAATAGAAGTTGAATAAAAGATAACAGATCTGTGTATTGGACTACAGAATGTTGTGCACTTGAACAACTTCTGAAGATATCATGACTTGGATGACTGAGTCTCTTCAGAGAGGGTATGGGAATTTAAAACAGAACAGCACGAGGAAAACTAAGGATGTTAAACTGAGAGTGGGTAGCACAGACACTGCATGAAAAGGAGGCAGGGATAACTGAACTAAAGTGTGACACATCAGGGCAGGCGTAGACAATCATGAAGGAGGGAATCCAGACAATGACAGGAAGTAAATAAGAGAGGAAAGAAGCTTCAACATAAAATGAGTATATAATAAACTCAAAGTGCAAACAAAGATATAAATCCGAACACCAAACACAATGCCAAAGAACACAATGAGTCCAGCAAAAATAAATTACAGTCCACAAAAACTTCCAAAGTGTCAAAGGCTCATGACAAGGGCAGAATCATGACAATAACAAGTCATTTGCTTTTTCAGTAATTCATAATGTCATTACTTTTTTGAAATAACACAAAAGAACTACTTCAAATAAATTGCTGCCAACAAAATGAGCAGCCTACCACTCCAGCCATAATGTAATTAATTGACTGTGGTGCTCAGCTTCATGACACCACTTCCCCAGATGCCATCATTTCAGACTATGATTGATATAGGGTTTAATTAAATGAAAATCTTCAGCAGAAATCTTATATAACAGGGATCCAGTGAATAACATCAATTTGGCAGCTACAGCACGTGGTAATTAAGAGAGACTATATGCCCACTCACTTGTCTATAAGTAGTGTAGGGTTCTCAAGTAAATGGGAAAGTGGTCCCAGACCTTTGGACCTCACTGTACAGAAACAGGCAACAGATCAGACAATGACCTTTTAATGAGTTCGCACTTAACTAAGAAAAGGAATTTTCTTTTCTCTCTAACATAAGAACATTTGTACGTACTACACATGACCTTCATCTTTGTCTGTGAGAGCAGCGAGTCGTTTGAGTTGACAAAAAATAGAACAAAGTACCTGACCCCTGAGGAAGATTAAAACCAAGGTGGCATTTGGGAGAATGTGTCAATCAAGGGGAAAGCTTGTGTGTTTGTCCTTGGACAGAAGTGTAGTCTCCTCAGCCTAATGTGTCTTGTCACACAACCAGCATCAGCAGAGGCCAAAGCTGGAGCACAAAGAACAGGACAGGCAGCAGAAAATGTCAGAGCAAAACCTCTAAAATCGTTTCAATGATAGACTCAAGGGTCATTTAGTGACAACTGCCAACCTACGGTGACGTACAACACAGATACACACAGACAATCCATCTATCGAGCTAGCCTGACTAATGGTTAAGCTATACCTACTAAGCTGGTAGGAAGGTAGCCTGACTGTTTAAAAACATTTAAAACAATAATTCAGCTTTACTTAATTTTACTTGATGAGATATTTGTTTCATGGGAATATAATTGAACCTGTAAGAGCAAAAGAGCTTTTTTATTGTTTTATCATCCTCCATATACAACTACAACTTGTTTATTAAAGTAGTGACGGCTACACCAACAGGGGCGGTTAAAGGGATAGTTCACCGAAAAATGAAAATTCACTCATTGTCTACTCACCACTATGCCAATGGAAGTGAAGTGTTTGAGTCCACAAAACACTTTTGGAGTTTTGGGGGTTAACAATCCAAGTGACCAAGTCTTAATAAAGAAAAAAAAAAAAACATACAGTACAATGCCTCCATATTGCTCCTGTGGTGTCATCCAAGTGTCCAGAAGCCCGACATTCAAATTCGATTCATAACAAGGTACTTTACACCATGTTTTTAGCCTAATGTCCGCTGTGATCCTCCCCCGGAGCTGCATACATGGTAGCATTTCGCTAGTTCCGATCGCTGCATAGCTGCAGTTACTGCTGAGTATCGCTGATGTTGTGACATGCCCCTTTGGCTAGAGCATAGAGGCGCAAGCATGTGCGGTGTGTGCGTGTGTGATATCCCATACTTCATGTGTTGTACCAAGTGAATCGATTGAAAGGGAAAAAACTATTTCAAGGGGAATATTATGGTCTTCAACCTGAGAGCAGTTTTTATCAGTCCACACTTCAAACTTTTTTGTTGTTGTTTTAACCACACAACAATATCCATAGCTTTCTAAAACATACTTTTTATAATGTTTCCTCCTAAATGTAAAGTGTCTGCAGCAATGTTTACGAAGTTTGAGCAGGGTAAAACTCATAGTTGAAAGTTATTCAGATGGACTGACAGTTATTCACTTAGATATTTATTAAGCACATCAATTGTGAAATAGCAATAAATTGGTTTTAATTGGCCACAATTTCTCAGGGGATGAGCCTCTTCTGGTTTGAATTTGCTCATTATAATAATGTGCATACATGTGCCTATGTGTGTTGGGGGACATCAGCGTAATTAATGTGATGAAGAGGACCACCAGTTGTTTATGAATCAGTATTTCTCACTGTGACAGCAGAGGACATTGAAGATGACGCAGACGTTTGCTTGCAGTGCATGTTTCAGAGGGAGCTGGGGGACATCATCGGCAGAGCAGTTATTTATAAAATGGTGGCCAGTGCAAATAAGTTAGTTTGAGATCAATACAAACACTGTTATTCTTATGGCAGAGTTAGAAAGCAGCACTAGACTGGCATGCAATGACCCAGCGAGGTGAGGAGAGAGACTGATCATGTTAGTCAGAAAATGGACAGGAAGGGTCACACTGGGTGACAGCCTGATGCATGCTTTCATATCTTTAAACCACTAAAAGCACACATAAAACTACATCTATGACACTTTTGCATTTCAGCCAGCACTGGTACATCGGTCATCGGAGGAGGTGTGTGTTGCACGCTGTACTGACTTCAAACTTTTAGCACTAACTCCAGAGATGTCAGGCACATCAGAGAGAGAGGGGAGAAAACACATTTCCGTGGAGGGAGGAAAGTTGGTTCTCAAAAGAGAGTTCATCTGAAGAGAGAGACATGCACAAAAGCGAGAGATGTAGGTCAAGAGTCTGAAAAATGCGTGTGTGGGAGAAAGATTTCACCAGAAAGATCAATTCATCTCAAGGCCACTGAAAACACAATTCAAATATGTAGAAAATTGATTGGTGAAAGTTGTGTGCGTGTACACAGATTCTGTATCAGTTCCATTAACATTTATAAGCAAACCTCGAGCAGTGTAGGAATTTGAGTGTATAGATCGGAACAAAGAACAATCTGTCCTGGTTTAGCTTTTAACACAATTCAACAACAAGATGCATAAATCTGTGTGTATGTGTGTTGTATATACATACATATATACATATGCACTTGTCTGTGTGTAGTGTACAAGCCTGTTAACAGTATGACTAGAGCAGCTATAAAATTTGGTAAATCTAACAATCCAATCAATATTGTTCATGTTGTT
This sequence comes from Hippoglossus hippoglossus, assembly GCF_009819705.1. NCBI lineage: Eukaryota > Metazoa > Chordata > Actinopteri > Pleuronectiformes > Pleuronectidae > Hippoglossus > Hippoglossus hippoglossus. The sequence goes on from NC_047165.1 coordinate 19,425,890, forward strand.
AAGCCATTGTTTCACATGCGGTGAAGACTGGTGATGAAATCATACCATGCATATAGACGGTATATAAAGGTGGCAGCTTACCAAATCCTCTTGATCGCCCCCTGGTGGCTGGCTGTTAGAGAATGGGACATGGGCTAAACTAAAAAGGAAAGTAAGTAAAGTACATTTTCGCAAAGATGGTTTCTGTCATTTTAGGTGGTTCTTATCACACTGTTAATTTTCCCCATTAAGTCTGGTTTCACTTAGTTATTTGATGCTATAAAAAACGAGATGAAAGGATTGACAGCTGACACTGACTCATGAATGGCCGAGCGTGTGTATCGGCGAGACCTTGATTGCACGGCTCCACTCCACGGTCACTACTGCGCAGACTCTGGCTCCAAATCACGACAACAGCACAAGATGGAAGCTCCTGTATCCAGGGTAATTTTGACTTCATTTGACAACAGAAGGAAATGAAGATGGGAAAACAACACATTTAATTCCCTCACCCTTAGCTACTGGCTAATGTTGTCTGCATGTGTTCTGGCCAAGTAGTGTAGTGTTCATTTAATAAAACCAAAACAATAGCTAAAAGAGGCTAAATAGTCCAAAAAGCTGGAGGCATATTTGTGCATAATGATGAAATAATTGGGTGGGTTCCTTGTTGTAGTACTTATCATATACTCATTATGGCTTGTGTTAATATACATTTTTAGATTATTGCATATCTGCATCCTTCTTCCAGCTCCTCACAGGCTGGGAAACACTGGATGTGAAACCAGACACCAGCCCGACAATTCAACCTTCATGACATCATGGATCCATGACTCCTCTGCGGAGAGAAGCCACCAGAGGTGGAAAATAAAAGCATCCAAGAATACCTCCACTGCTCCTCTGTGGCTCCCAGAGCAAAATACCCTGAGCATCAGTGATAACCTTTTTATGTCTCTCACTATGGTATGTTATACTCATAGCTGCTAAATACATACACGCACACATCAATTTTATCCCATTACTGCGAGAGCAAGATATGGTGTAGTGTAATGAATTATTCATAAATCAGTAAAGACAACATGAAGGTTAGTGTGTTTATCTGGTGTCTGTTCCTTTGAATCTCTTTAAAAGATTATTTCTTGAATTCAGCTGACATCACAGCTTGCCATAATAAAGTAGCTTTTTGTGGAGGCAGAATTGGGCCGGCAATCTGTGACTCGCATGTGAGCAGAGTTTAATTCTGCCTGCCCTTGTGCCTGCTCATGGAGTTTGTCTCGTGACACATTAAAAACAAAGTGATTAAACTAGATCGGAGAGAAATTCCTGGCAATGTCTTATACCGCAGTCTAACAGTGTAGATATGCAAATTATTTGCACAAGCCAATGTTTATCTGTTCTTCAGAAGTGTGGAAACAAAGACACCTCCTGCAACATCTTTATCTAATCTTATATATCGTACAATCTTGGATGTTTCTTTTACATGTGAAAGGCAAAGACACTGCATAACAGAAACATTCACATTTTTAATTAGAAGAGCTCATCTGGCAAATTCTCAAAGACACTCTGCGGTGTCAGGGAAGAGGAATGATGAAAACGACTGATCATTGAAGGCCAAGTGTGAAAATAACAATAACAGATGCTAGAAATGTTCTTTAAAATGTGTAAAATAACTATTTAGCTTGATTAAATTCAACATCTATAATCCAGCTGCAATCTAAAAAGATACACAAGCATTTTAGCTGTGACAACAAATAGATTAAAATTCCAGGTTAACAGATGTTAAAAGCTAAAAGCATTTTTCTTTTTTTTTTTAATCATGCACAGCTGCAATACAGCAACATCACCCCCTGTCCTCAACTTCCAAATTCACATTCTCCTCTCTGTTAATCCCTCTGAGAAGGTTGGGATGATATGACACAGCCACTTGAGAGAAGCAGATTTTCAGCACGTGCATTATTTCCACTAAATATTTCTCAACTGCTACAGTGATGAATGTGTTCAGGGTCTGTCAAGGACTTGTGCAGTAGCTCATCAGGATCATATAGCAAGTCTTGCCGGGGTTATTATCAGGACAATTTGATGAGTAATGCCAGAGACATGTTGGTGAATGAAATCAATGCAAAGAAAACTGAACTAGTTTTGTGTAAGTAAACTTAAATAAAAGGTATGATTTGGGGAAATTCATGCATGTCCTCTTCTCCTGCTCCTCCCTTACTAAGAGTTAGATTATTATCTAAGAGTTACATCATTTGTGATTAAATTTTGATTGGGGAAGAGCTGGCTTTCTCTATGACCAGAGAAAATCCACAGAATTGCTCCTTAACTCTTGGCAAGAAAGAGAATAAGCGTCAGATGTTGATTTATTTATTTAAACCCCCCCCCCCCTCTCCTCTGCTTGTCTGTGTATCAAAAGCTGCACTGATCTCTTTTGACGGAATGAATATGATTCACTCTCTTGTTCTGGCTTTCTTCTTGTACTTGTACATTTGAGATCATGAGTGTGGTTTTAATTTCCAACATAAATAAACCATGACTAATACTGCCTTTCCAGCAAATTGAGAAAATCAAAAAGGCCACATGTTAACAGCTTAATGTTTGTCTGCATGCATAACCCCGGTTCTGATTGAATGGGCTAATAAAGCCTGGATATCACCTCTTTTCTGAAGCTGTTCACAAGAGACAGGAAGCTGCAAAGATATAATGTCATTGAATTATGCGTGGACATGTGAGTGGTGCTGGCGGAGCGGGTACAGAGCTCGGTCATGTCTGAAGTGCTGATGGTTCTGACAGTGAAAAGCCACTTAAAAATCCATCATGGAGCAAGTTCACAGCAGAGTGAGTGTATTTCTATAGTAATTGCTTCTCGGGGGGGCACAGCAGTGGATGCCTGTGTATACCCAAGCAGCTTTGCTAAAGCGTGAAGGCTCATATGCTCTGAGATTACCCTTAATAACTCGTAAAATAAATAAATAAAAAGAGAGGCCGACAAACAGTTGGGAGGAGAGAGAAAGATGGACAGATTATTTGATTGGAAGATTGACCTTGTTGCAGAAACTCTGAACAGAGATTTAAAAAAGATAGGTGGAAATCCAAAAGAAAGCATCTGTCTTTTAGTATTTATCGAGATTATCCAGACCTGGATTCGAAGGGTCTCTTGATAGTTAAGCCTGTTACATTTTTTACATCTACAGCACATAATGAAATAGATTTTCTTAAGGTCATTCAAATGCCATTATGCTATCTATTAAATGGATTTCAATATTTATGTTGGAAGCGTTGCTGGTCTGAACAATTGCTCCATGCGTCACTTGTGATTCAACTGTTTCCCATTATTATTAAGGCTCGAGCAACAAATGGTGATCTTTTGTTTTTGTCTTTCGACACATTTTGAAATATACTAGATAACTCTTGAACAAAACTTTACAGATACTTCAGGTCATGCAAGAACTTATGTATTTTATGGGTCTCATGCTTGGGCATAGCACAATTGCTAAATACAATTGCACCCCCTAAAAGTTTAAAAAATATAACTCTTACTCGTGCTTTAACTTTGCCCTAGATGTATGAAATTTGGGGTGCACGTATATTAGACTCTGAATAAAGTTGCAGTATTTTACTTATTCACTGCATCCTGCAGTACTTCATGTGTATGTAACTGTATTAGTCAGAACTACTCTGATATTGTTCATATCTTTGTCTCTCTCTGCCTTTTCATTTGTAACTCCAGTTGAAATGTCACCCAGCATATTGAGCTACTTTCATATCTTCACTGAATTACAGACATTTTTATGAAATTTTCTGGAGAGGCACAGGATGTGAGAACACAAATGTATCTTGCTCCTGACATTTTCCACAACATTTTTCTGCCAACCCCCCCACCTACATGCAGGCTGCACCAAAGTTGAACTCTAAGTGCAGCTCTTTCTCTATCATACGCGCACATCCGTCAGTGTCCCAAGGAGACTTTGACACATGGAAGGGGGAAGACTGGGATTGAACGAGCCGCTCTATTTCCTGAGCCACAGCCTGCGATACATTTGTGCATGTGTGACCCGGGCGCTAAAACTCGCAAAGTCACAGGGAGCGAGTGGCTATGTGGATGATGTTTCTAACACAGGATGGAGTCAAAAGGGGAAAAAAAGATGAGAAATATCCCAGGATGAAAAAAGAGGTGTCATACATTTAGAGGGCTCAGACGAAGATGTCAACTCGAAAAGATTCAAGAGCTTGTATCGATGTGATGTAAACAAAAACACCAGATTTGTATATTATCTCCTGCCTCCTGCATGCTCTTTTCAGGCATCATCCCTCGCCTGAATGTTCCGGACATTCTCCTGTCGGTGTGAACACATCTGACCAGAACAGTCTTCTGCTGCGTTCTTTATATATGAGGAGCAAACTCCAGAAAAGTTCATGTCTGAAAACAGCTTTTGTTCTCCATTTACAAAGCCTTACTATTTTATAAAGTAGAAATATGTCCACCCCCTTCATGTCCAAAGGAACAATCTGCTCCTTCATGCACAAGGTACGAGGGCCCTTCACTGCTTCTTGCAGCTTTAATTGCACTTAAAAAATAATGTGATATCTTCATTTTTTTTATATTTAAAGCAAATTAACCAAAGACCTCAGTGCCCTTTTTTTATTCCTTTGGGCAAAGGAAAACATGTTATTTTTGTGTCAGACTAAAGCATAAATCCTGGTAACTAAAACAAGTTGAGTGTTAAGCTTAATTGAAACCTTTAGTGAAATACCCTCAAACCATGAAGGTGATTCATTGGATGAACTGCAGCACGTAACAAAACAATCTTCGAGTCAGTTTGTCATTCGAGTCTTCAACGTACACTCTCACCTCTTGTGTTGTTCAGGAGGTAGCTGCTATTCTGTATCAACCTGAGGGCACGGAGAAATGAGGTCAGACACAAAGCTTCACAGCAGGAATTCAACGTTTCAACGTGGTGACATTTCTCTGTGGACGAATCGACCAAAGGACAGCACCTCAAAATGTCACAGTGGGTAGAAACCGGAGGTTCTCAAACTTTCTCTGGCATCATGACCCCCGACTCCACTGACGCACACACCTTCAAAAGCCACAAAATATTACAGACAACCTTGTACTTCTATCTTAGTGAGGACACCAATTGCCATCCTGCATTCCCTAACCTTTACCATAACAACATGTCTAACCCCAACTCTTACCCTAACCCTGACCTAAACCTAATTGTAACACTAAAAGTAAGCAAGTAACCTTCAAACAGCCCAATGTAATGTCCTCACTCCACAAGATATCTGTACAAGTACAAACAAACACGACAAGATTTATCAATCGCAGGGGAAGTTACAAATGAAGAAATATTGAAAAAAAGGTCACTACAATAGCATCATCAAATTCTTGTTTGTTGTGCTGTGTTGTGTTGGTTGTTGTCATTTGGTCTGATAATTTGGAATTGACTGGACCAATGCTCCCCATGTTTAAGCTCCGTGCACTCATGACCCCAGGATCATAGACGTGGACTTTTTGCTTTTGGTGCCTCCCCCTCTGTTGTTCTCACACTCTCCTTTTATCCTTTCCAATTAAAAGAAAAAGAAAAGGTTTCCCACTGTAATAAAAACAGCTGTATCTTCTGAGGAGACTGAGGTTTTTGGGGTACAGGGGGCCTTTTGATTGATCCTTTGTTGAATATGTTTAATGATTTATTTAAAAAGGGAGTTCTATGTCATAGAGGGAGGCTAATATCTCCTTAATCTTAAAGAAGATTAAACAACCTGGGAATTGTGCGTCCTAGAGGCCAATTTCTTTATTAATTGTGGATCTTAAGCTCCTCTCAAAATTCTTGCTACAAGACTAGAAGGTTTACTTCTATTTCTTAGACATGAGGACCAAACTGGTTTTTATTAAAGGCCGCAAAAATATGCGCAGGTTATTAAACACAGTTCGTTTTTTTCACCAACAATCAATAGATGATCTGGTCATTTCAGTAGATGCAGAAAAGGCATTCTACCAAGACGAATGGCAGTATTTGTTCCACACATTGTATCAATTTGGTTAAGGTGAACAGTTGACTAGATGGGTTAAGCTGCTATATAATAATCCACTTGCCGCAGTGCTTACTAATGGCTTGCGTTCTCCCAACAGGTACAAGGCACAGATGAGCCCTCACCCCCCTACTTTTTGCACTGGCTATAGAGCCTCTAGCTGAGGTAATTAGGACAAACCCAGACATACATGGCCCAACCACAGCACACAAACAACACAAGATATCCCTTTATGTGGATGACGTCTTAATCTTGTTAACCAGGCCCGAGGTATGCACACCCACTCTTATTGAGACCATAAGCAAGTCTAATGCCTTTTCAGGTTACAATGTAAAATCCAGCAAATCTGAAGTAATGCCTTTCGACAGTTTAATAAAAAAAAAACTCAAACTCCATCTCTCTTTCCTTTTAAATGGTCTCCTACAGGTTTTGTTTATTTAGGAATATGTATAGCTCCTGATTTTGATCGAATGTATAAAATGAATTTCCCTCCCCTACTTCAACGCATTAAATTGGATTTGGAGAGGCGGAATACCCTTCTTATTCCCTGGCTGGGCTTTGTTGCTCTATTAAAAAAAAAGGTCTCCCACCTTCAGAGGGTGGTCTTGACCTTTTGGACATTCAAAAATATCAGCTTAGTGCCCACCTACGCCTTATAGCTGACTGGGTGCATAAAGAGCCTACATCTTTATGGCTTGATATTGAGAGCTCCATGTCCAAAGTTCCTTTAACGCACCTATTATTTCTTCAATAGCTTAAATTTAAAAATGTTGTTGTAACAAACCCAATAAACACTATTAAAGTGTGGCGGGCTATAAAAAGAATAGAGGGTCCATCTCAGATCACCTCTGTCTTCACCCAAATATGTTATTAAATAACAGATATTGGTTTCCGGGTCATGAGTGCTAAAGGCATCTCTAATCTGTATGATTTACTTGAGTAACTTTAATGACTTTAAGTCTATTAATCAAAAAATGTCATATCCCAAACCAAGATTTGTCTGTTATTAACAGATAAGAGATCTTGTTTGGAGGGACACAAAACTACTATCTAATCAAAGTCAATCAGGCACAGAGAGACAGCTTTTCCTATTGCAGGAGGACAACTCTGTGCTCATAGGTTTGGTAATGCAGGCACCTTGTGATTAAGGCAAACTTCGGAAAAGGAGCTTAATATAAATATTTCAGATGATCAAAGAGATGATGCGTGGGAGAGCGCAAGGACCTTAAGTGTCTGTAATAGAATAAAAGCAATCCAATTTAAAAGGGCCCATATTCCTCCCTCGCAGCCCCACAAATTTGATGCTGACTCCTCCCCCCTATAAGTGGAAAATAGAGTGGAAAATAGAGACAACAAATTGTCTGTGGTCCTGTGGGAAAATCCAGAGGTTCTGGTATGTTATAGGGCAAGAAATTAATACTATTCTAGCCATTAATCTTAAAAGTGTTACTTGGGACAGTTTGGGGCTTCCTGTCTGATAAGTATGGAGGTAATCTCTATAAAATGTTATCATTTAGTGCAAGAAAACGTACACTACCGTTCAAAAGTTTGGGGTCACTTAGAAATGTCCTTATTTTTCAAAGAAAAGCACTGTTTTTTTCAATGAAGATAACATTAAATTAATCAGAAATACACTCTATACATTGTTAATGTGGTAAATGACTATTCTAGGTGGAAACGTCTGGTTTTTAATGAAATGTCTACATAGGTGTATAGAGGCCCATTTCCAGCAACTATCACTCCAGTGTTCTAATGGTACATTGTGTTTGCTAATCGCCTTAGAAGACTAATGGATGATTAGACAACCCTTGAAAACCCTTGTGCAATTATGTTAGCACAGCTGAAAACTGTTTTGCTGGTGAGAGAAGCTATAAAACTGGCCTTCCTTTGAGCTAGTTGAGTATCTGGAGCATCACATTTGTGGGTTCGATTATACTCTCAAAATGGCCAGAAAAAGAGAACTTTCATGTCAAACTCGCCAGTCTATTCTTGTTCTTAGAAATGAAGGCTATTCCATGCGAGAAATTGCGAAGAAACTGAAAGATTGCAGACCTTGGAAGACAGAGGAAGATTGGAAAAAAGTGTTATGGACAGACAAATCAAAGTTTGAGGTGTTTGGATCACACAGAAGAACATTTGTGAGACGCAGAACAGGTGAAAAGATGCTGGAAGAGTGCCTGACGCCATCTGTCAAGCATGGTGGAGGTAATGTGATGGTCTGGGGCTGCTTTGGTGCTGGTAAAGTGGGAGATTTGTACAAGGTAAAAGGGATTTTAAATAAGGAAGGCTATCACTCCATTTTGCAACGCCATGCCATACCCTGTGGACAGCGCTTGATTGGAGCCAATTTCCTCCTACAACAGGACAATGACCCAAAGCACACCTCCAAATTATGCAAGAACTATTTAGGGAAGAAGCAGGCAGCTGGTATGCTGTCTGTAATGGAGTGGCCAGCGCAGTCACCAGATCTCAACCCCATTGAGCTGTTGTGGGAGCAGCTTGACCGTATGGTACGCAAGAAGTGCCCATCAAGCCAATCCAACTTGTGGGAGGTGCTTCAGGAAGCGTGGGGTGAAATTTCTACAGATTACCTCAACAAATGAACAGCTAGAATGCCAAAGGTCTGCAATGCTGTAATTGCTGCAAATGGAGCATTCTTTGACGAAAGCAAAGTTTGAAGAATAAAATTAATATTTCAAATAAAAATCATTATTTCTAACCTTGTCAATGTCTTGACTATATTTTCTATTCATTTTGCAACTCATGTGATAAATAAAAGTGTGAGTTTTCATGGAAAACACGAAATTGTCTGGGTGACCCCAACAGACAAAGCTACAACTCTATCACAATGTCACAAGGTCCTACTTGAATATGTCTTGTTAGATTACCTAACATGTCTACTACATTCTAAAGACTATGTTTTTCACCTTCATGTCCTATATTGGATCGGATTTTCTCCATTCCATTATTTAGTAGTATGAATTATTATTGTCACTTTTTATTCTATTAATGATATTTTTTTTCTTATTAATTCAATATTTTTGTATTGTGTTTTTCTTTTAAGTTTGGTTGTCATACATTATGTAACGCCTGAGTCTCTTTCTTGTCTAAATGTTTGTGTCAGTGGGCCGAGCTTTTTCTGTTCTGTTCTGTTTTGTCTTGTTTGTCTGGAGGGGAGTCCAGCCCTGATACTGCTGTGTTGTTTGTTTTAAAGAAAATCAATAAATAGTTAAAAATCAATAAATAGGCCAGCTCGGCCCTGGGATACCCCCTTGACCATGTAGAGGTGCATGGGAAAGAGGAAAATGGTGGCGAAGCTGTCATCTCTGATGGAAAACCATCACAGCACTGAGCAGCTCCTTCAGCGACAGACTGCATCTGAAGTAGAGGTATCAGAGGTCGTTCCCTCTTGCAGCAGTAAGATTCTACAACCAGTTCTGCTCCCAGTAGACCATCACCATATCTCATTCAAGTTTTCAACTGGTTTAACTGGGCAATAAACCTTTTCTATCCACTCAATTTAAATACACTGTTTTACCATTTATATTTTGTTTACATTGTGCACATTACTTTTTTATAGTTCCCTATATTGTATTGTGTTACAGATTGATTACCTTTACTGAGTGTTTATTTCACTTTTCCCTTTTTGCTGCTGTAATGTGGTAAATTTAGTGGCACCAACACTGGGCTATTTTATCTTATAGATCACAAGTGTTCTCTTTCTCAAACATAGCCAGGAGCACAATGAGAGTCATCTGTAGAGTTCCAGTTGGTTGCTCTTGTCTAAATAAACTATGACACCTGGTAAAACACACACCCATCTGTGACAGGACACTGGTGTTTTGTCAGTCGTGCCTGTATAGAACTTGATTCTTGTTTGTGTATTTATAAAAGTAAAATCATTGATGCATTTGAGCATTATCATTTTATTAGAGTTTAACCTGCCACCTCAACATTCACAGGTCTTATAGCTTATTTGTACTGAACACTAAGAAGAAGAAGAAGAAGAAGAAGAAGAACATACCAGAGTAACACATTATAAAAACATTAAACATTATATGCAAACATTTTTAAAGTGTGAAATAACCTTAAAATATGTGCAGTCTATGTTCAGAGATGTAAACAAGATAAAACATGACGGTGTTGATGATTGAATTGAATTCTGTATCAATTCGCTCACTGTTAGTCACAGTAAAATTAGTCGTCGACATTAGTTTCAAAATAAAATACAAAATAATCAACCAGAAAAAGAATGCAATACAGCATAATTTTGAATTTTCTATAGCAGAGGGAACTTTGCAGAAGTTATTCCATATGCTTCCTCTATGCATACTACTTTTAAAATCTAAATACAAACGCACTAAAAAACCTGTGTTTGTCATCAAAGATGTGGGAGGAAAAGAAAAGAGTTTACTTTGAAAGCGCACCCGGAAGTGTGTCGTTGATTCCCTGTGTGTGTGGACAGCGGTACATTGACCCATTTTCTACCAACTGCGCGTGGAATGGATGAGCGGCGCGTGGAGCGCGTGGAGCCCGCACTCCTCTCGGTGTGCGGGACACGCGCCGACACACTGCGCGCACCGCGATGCTGGGACCAGAGTTGGTGAGTTCACGCAATGAATCCCGCCAACGAGACCAGAGCCGAGAGAAGTGCGGAGCGCCTCCTGTTCGCCGTGGGCACCTACAAACTTCTGGCTGTCACCATCGGGACCATCGGGCTGCTCGGCTTCTGTAACAACGCGGTCGTCATCGTGCTCTTCTGCAAATTCAAGCGGCTCCGCACGCCCACCAACCTGCTGCTGGTCAACATCAGCCTGAGCGACTTTCTGGTGTCCGTCATCGGGATCAACTTCACGTTTGTTTCGTGCGTCAAAGGCGGATGGGTCTGGAGCCATGCGACGTGCGTGTGGGACGGTTTCAGCAACAGCCTGTTCGGTGAGAGAGAGAGAGAATCAGAATCTGTTTAGAAGCTGTTTACTCACACCAGCCTGCTGTGTCACATTAATCATCAACTTTTTTTTTTTTTTTGTATTCATCCAAAAGTAATTCATTAAAGTGTTTGCCCTCTCTGACCTGCCGTGGTTCTGTCTCCTGGTGTTACTGAGCCGATGAACACATGCAGCCTAATGTGGTTCTGTAAACAGCAGAGAGGCGCTCATCCTCTACTTGACTTTTCCACTACGCAGGAGAGAATGGTGCCCCGAGTGGAAATGGATTTTTCTGTGATAAGTGTTTAAATTCACATGTCAGTCCGATTTGATTTGCGTGTAGCCCACATTCACAAATCACTATTTGCCTCGCGGGGCTTAACAAGGTGCGACATCCTCTGCCCTTGTGGCGACACATTTTCTGTTTGCTCGTATTGTGAGCACTTCCTTGCAGAATATAAAGAGATGTCGAATTAAAACAGTTTGCACACCCTCTATAGTTTGCCTCATGGTGAGCTGCAGTGAAATGGGACCTTTTAAAGAGCTTTCCATCCTGTTGTTTATGTTCCTATCAGCCACTACAGAATGCTTTTTTTATAAATAATTAAGAGGAGCGTTTTCCGTATGTCCATTGCATCCACAGCTTCCTCTTGACTGGAACATTGTCCTTTTATTATCAGCCTAACTGTGCCTGGCAGTGACGTGTGATGAGCACTGACTGGGGGTTGCTGGGCAGGTCCCACCCTGCAGGAATTGCAGCTAAGGAGGATGGATTTGTGGGATAATTAGCTCATTAGTGCCAACCTGCAAGTCTTCAGCTGCTTTATCAGCAAAATAATCACAGAGCTGAAGTGGAGGGCTCACTCCTGATTGATCCTTATCTGCCACCTCTCCGTCCTTTAATTGACATTGTGTTTCTTTTGCCCTCGATCTAAGGAACACGTGTACCTGCCTCGGTCATGCGGCGCCACAGTCTCCAGGCGGCAGTGATTTTGTTGATGTGGTTTGCATTGCAAATAGGTCATGCAAATGAGACTGACGAATCAATCCATGCAAAGCTGTTTCAGCGCGTTTATAGTTAATATGTCGATTCAGAAGCGAATATCCTGTCATCAGTTATACGAATCGTCCACAGTAAACGAAGGGCACGGTCACACGCGAGCGAATATCGCTGGCCAAAGTTCACCAAAGTTCAACTCCACGTGAAGCCACGCTGCAATTTGCCTCGCCACAGGAAGCACATGTTTGATTCGCTCGCACAGATTGGAAGTGAACTGCTGCACTCGTGCTGGTGTGACCTTGCCCTCAGAGGGGGATTTAACACCTTCCAGAGTGCGGATTTTGTGTCTCTGTGTGTACATTGAAATCAGATCATTTGGGAAACAATGACCCGGCAGCTTAACTCCGTGCATGCACGCTGTCGTTTGTGTGTATCTGCACTTTGGGCCATGTGCCAGAAAGCCCTTGCTCTTGGATAAGGTGAGGGAACAGATGTGAAATATCTATAATTAAAGATATGAGTGAAAAAATGATGAGATACGGTTGTTTTGGTTTTGAAGTTACGACCACCAAAGGCAAATAAGCTGATTGAGCATGCTCACAGTGATGTTCTCTGATATTTGATGGATTGTTGAACTTATTGCCACCGACTGGCCCCACATGCTTGTTGTTTTGTAGTCCTTTCTGTGTTCTCGTCTTGGTAGACATATTTTGCAAAAACAAGGTTGTGTGGAGAGAGATTTTTTTTAATGGGAAGCGGAAAATATCTGTTAAAAGAAAATGTCCTCAATATTTTAGACATGGCTATAGAGGGACTTGCTTTCTCATTTGGGTGACATTGCACAGAAAGGATGTGGCGTCCGGCTGCTTTGGCCCACACTCAGATGGGTAACAGACAGCTGATGCAGATGACGGACATTTTCAGCTACAGTGACACATCCTGTCCTTCCCTTGTCATTTACAGTGCAGTTTTGCAACGAACAAAAAATGTAACGTATTCTACATCACACACATGATTTGGTAGAAGCATCACAGGTTGCTGGTAAAACGAGGATAATATATGTCTTCCTGCTGACTCAGGTTTGTAATATAAAAGTGTACAAAAAATAAATCGCACAGCTGTAACCCTGACACAACATCATTTCTGTGCCTTATCATACCCACTGGAGGCTGGTCAGTGTGACCTACACACACACACACAGGCTACTGGGCTGGAGCGATAAGCCCTGGCAGCTCCATCCTTCCTACTGAAACCCTATCTGGGCAGCTGTGGCTCAAGCTGAGTGCTTCATGTGAATCATCCCCCTGTTTTGTGTGTAGGGGTGGGCGATATAGCCTCAAAATGGTATCACGATATTTCAAGGATTTTTTTACGAAAACGATATCTCTGACGATATGGACACAAAATACAGAACGTTTTATCGGTGATTGCAGCTTGTAGGCAGCAGCATTCATCAGTGCAAACAAAATGAAGGGCATTTTCCATCAGCTGGACCATCTTTTGTCTTTCTGTGACCATTATGTGCTGAGGTAGTCCTATTTCCACTTGAGCATCCCTGAGTGCCCGTTGTCCTCTTCCAGCGGTTAGCAAGGCAGCCACAATCTTCTCTCTCTCTCTCTCTCTCACTCGCACTCGCACTCTCGCACTCTCACTCTCACTCTCAAACACACTAGGGTGACCAGATTATATTTTTAGTAGATCAGATTGTCATAAAGCTATAGGTGCTTACAAACCCATTTTATGATAGCACAGATTCAGGTTTAAAACAGGTTGAATCAACAATGAATTATATATGATCATCTAATCCGGGCAATAGACAAATGAAAGCACATCAATAACACTTATTATTGCCCATAGCAATATCCCATGAAAATAATTGTTTTGGGACTGCCTGCTATTATGAATAGGCATGGGAGTGGGGGTTATAATAGAGAGGATTAGGATTTTTGGATTTGTTCTTACTTGATTTTTTTAATGGTAAATGAAGCTTACAAATAGCAATGTGCAGACGACGGCCAAAGAATGACAGTCTGGTCGTTATTGAGAGCAATGGCTTTGACAACATTGGCCACGTTGTCTGTTGTTAAGAAACTTCCTTAAACCACTCGCAATATTTTCACCCGTGTGATCCTTGGAAAAGAGACTTGTCTCAAGGCAGGACTTGTGCAGCTTCCAGTCGTTGTCGATGTAGTGCACGGTCAGGCTTGATATATGGTATTGTGGTTCGGCTCGACCACAGATCCATGGTTGAGGCAAAAAACTCCACCGACGATAGTGTAGTTGCTTGTTTGTCGCGTCATGCTTCATACATTGCAGGCAAGGATATGTAAACGCATCAGTACTTTACATCCACTGTTTGCTCTTCCTGTCATATCAAGAAGCAACTAGCGAGAGCAACTAGCGAGAGCAACTAGCGGGTGCTCCTCGGTTGAGTCATTTGTTTACTTTTGGGCCGCACATTATCAGCTGCTCGTGTCTCCTCCTCGCGTGCCTTAAAGGTTCAGTGTGTAAGATTTAGTGACATTTAGTGGTGAAGTTACATGTTGCAGCTAAAAAACCTCACTTCACCCTCCCCTTCCAAACATGAAAGAGAACCTGTGGCAGCCTTCAGTTGTCATAAAAACGCAAAAGATGTTTAGTTTGTTCAGTCTGGGCTACTGTAAAAACATGGCGGCCTCCGTAGAGAGGACCCGATGTTATTTAGAGTATTTCAATATAAAGGGCACATTCTAGGGTAAAGAAAACAACAATTTGTACAATTTAGATGAAACACACTGGGGAAAACATATAGCAATATTTTGGATTCTATTTCTGCCAGTAGATCCCTTTCACCTAAATCTTACACACTGTACCTTTTAACAGCCTGGTTGTTCTCGACGGTGTGTTTTCGCTTCAAGTGGTGACACAAGTTTGTTGTGTCTCCACCTTTAGCCGTAACCGTTTTCTTTCATATTTTGCACTTTGTCGAAGGTCTGGCCTCTTGTAGCCAAACCACTTCCACACTATTGAAGAAGCAGTTTCTTTTAAGGTACTAAATCATCATCGGAGGCTGATACACTGCTCTCGCTCTCAGACATGTTTGGGCTTCTGATGTTGTTGTGCGCTCTAAGGAACGTAAATGCGCCATACGTCATTGCGTCGCTATACCATTAATATCGCGATATGACACATTTTTATCACGTAAAAATGCTACACAGCCCTAGTTGTTTTTTTTTTTTCTTCAAAGTTGTATGTCCATTTACCGACACTGTTGTCGTGTTCTCATGTAAATAAAGGGATTAATAACCTGCAGAGTTGAAAGGGTACTGGAGTATGTAATTGTGTGTGTGTGTGTGTGTGTGTGTGTGTGTGTGTGTGTGTGTGTGTGTGTGTGTGTGTGTGTGTGTGTGTGTGTGTGTGTGTGTGTGTGTGTGTGTGTGTGTGTGTGTGAGAGAGATGTTTATTGACAATAAAGATGCAGAATCAATTTTAGACGCTGCACCATGACTCTGGCTTGCTGATATGCTCTTCAGCTTACATGCTATGTGAAATGCTGAGAACAAAATGATGCACAGGATGAACAAGAGCTGCAATATTGGAATATATGTACTTGTACATATATACTTTTTGCAGCATTTGAAGCAAACCATGTAACTTTGAGTAGAAAACCCAGGCTGTACAATGTAGACTCAGGTCCTTGAGGTGTGTGTGTGTGTGTGTGTGTGTGTGTGTGTGTGTGTGTGTGTGTGTGTGTGTGTGTGTGTGTGTGTGTGTGTGTGTGTGTGTGTGTGTGTGTGTGTGTGTGTGTGTGTGTGTGTGTGTGTGTGTGTGTGTGTGTGTGTGTGTGTGTGTGAGATGTTTATTGACAATAAAGATGCAGAATCAATTTTAGACGCTGCACCATGACTCTGGCTTGCTGATATGCTCTTCAGCTTACATGCTATGTGAAATGCTGAGAACAAAATGATGCACAGGATGAACAAGAGCTGCAATATTGGAATATATGTACTTGTACATATATACTTTTTGCAGCATTTGAAGCAAACCATGTAACTTTGAGTAGAAAACCCAGGCTGTACAATGTAGACTCAGGTCCTTGAGGAGTGTGTGTGTGTGTGTGTGTGGGGGGGGAGTTAAGAGTCTCTTTTGAGTTTTCAAGCTTTCAACACAAAAATGCTTGAAAATGATGTTCAGTACCAATATGTTTAGAATGCTGTTAAATGGATCCGGATGAGATTCATTCAGTCTTAAGAGATGCTGAGTAGCCACTGACCCAGATCCTGCAGCGATCGCTCTGCATTACTCAGCGTGGATGTCTCTCTCCCTCCACAGGAATTGTTTCCATCATGACTCTGGCGGCCCTGGCCTATGAGCGCTACATCCGGGTGGTCCACGCGCAGGTGGTGGACTTCCCCTGGGCGTGGCGGGCCATCGCCCACATCTGGCTGTACTCCCTGGCCTGGACGGGGGCTCCTCTTCTGGGGTGGAACCGCTACACTCTGGAGATCCACCAGCTGGGCTGTTCTCTGGACTGGGCATCAAAGGACCCGAATGACGCCTCCTTCATCCTCTTGTTCCTCCTGGCCTGTTTCTTTGTGCCTGTGGGCATCATGATCTACTGCTACGGCAACATCCTCTATACAGTGCAAATGGTAAGACACGCAGATGTTCTCTTGACTGTTTGGTTCTCAATCTATAGATTAAAATCCGGTAAGAAAAATTAAACATGAGTTTGCTAGTCTGCTACCTTTTATAGCTGCTTTTTGTTATCGATGAAAATTTTTAAAAAGCTATAGTAGCAGCCCTAATAATAACGTAGCTAGTGATCATTTAAATTATTGATTAAAAAGCTCAAAGTGACATCATCAAATGTCTTCTTTTGCCCAACCAACAGTCAGAAAACCCAAAGATCTTCAGTTTACTTGTAATGTAAAATCAGCAAATTTTCAAGCATCAGGATCAAAAATGTATCAATTACACAATAGATGCTGATTCAATTTATCAACTAGTCATTGCAGCTTTTTTCCCCCACTATTATATGTCAGTGTGACATGTATCAATGCATCAATGTTTTTACTCTTCAACAACTTCAAGATCTTATGTAATTGACATTTCTACAGTTCTCATCTCTTAATCTTCAAATAACTGTTCAACTGATTCAAAGCGACTGCAGTTTGAGTGACACTTTGAAACCTTTAATATTGAACGTATCGCCGGCCCAATTCTCATCATGTTCAACACTATGGTAGGGTACCGAAATTAGGAGTCCGTCAGGCATCACTTCCTACACAGGCGATACTAATCGGACCGAATCACAGATCTGCCTCATTTTGGTGCATTATGAACTGCAATAGTCGCCCTGCTAACAGGCAACATAAATCACTGCACGATACTGGTTAATATTACACTTAACTTTGGTGGCAGCATGTAATGTTGACCTTCTGTTAGCTAGTAGCTACCTCAAACTTGAGTTGACACGACAACAAAATGCCTGAAGCTGCACAGTCAAAATGCTGATTCTGACACGTGGACCTGCAGCAGATGCTTAAAAACAAGTCCATGTAAAGGGAGGAACATGACAAAACTTAATGAAGGATACATTTGAAATCACAGGGATGTTTAT
The DNA here is from genome assembly GCF_009819705.1 of Hippoglossus hippoglossus. Taxonomy (NCBI): domain Eukaryota; kingdom Metazoa; phylum Chordata; class Actinopteri; order Pleuronectiformes; family Pleuronectidae; genus Hippoglossus; species Hippoglossus hippoglossus. The sequence goes on from NC_047165.1 coordinate 19,443,429, forward strand.
TGTGTGACTGCTTGTGACAAGCACATCAGATATCAGACAGAAAGAAATGTCATTTCCATTTCACAGCTTCCACCTCAACAGACTTGCAGGTCAAGTTATCATAAAACTTTGAGGAACATTTCAACTCTTTTCAGCACTTTTCACTTCAACTCCATTCAGGTTGCAAACAAACTGCCGACCTCTTCTAAAACTAATTCAGCAAATTAACTATTTCAAATGTTACAGCCTTGATTTCTCGGAGCACAGGCACACACATTCTCTTCATTAAATGTCTCCTTTTCTAAATACAGATGTGAAATTCAGTTTTAAATGTGTGCTACAAATTAAGATCTACGTGCTGTTATTACTTGTACTTGTACAGACTATTTTTTCATTTTTTAATGAAAAGAAACTGTTTGACCTTCTGCAGCCACGTGCTGCCTTTCACTCCTCTTTCATTATAGACTATTATTGTATATGTGTCTGTGGCTATAGTGCTTGTTCTGTGTGGTGCAAATCATTGGAAAGCTCATTGTTCCCTGTCCCTTTACTGAGCCACAGAGGGGTCAGTCATAGGATAAAGGGCAGGTGATCCTGCTGTGAGGTAACATTTGTGTTGCAAATATACCATAGAAGTGTCTGTGATAGAAATGAGTGAATCTGTTTGTACGATCAAGCAGATGGTCACTGAAGTGATAGAACAGGAAAGTATGTAAGCAGACATGTAAATGAGGAACACACTAATCGAATGAAGTCTCTGTCTGCATCACAACTTGCTGCAGCTGCTATCTTTACGTCCTCAAGTGTTCACAACCTTGTATGAGCTGCTACTTCCTCACAGCCCCGAGCCCGAGCGCCACAATACACTCAGCCCCCGAGCCCGAGCGCCACAATACACTCAGCCCCTCCGCAAATGCCCAGCACACATCAGAGGCCTGGTAGGACTCATCGCATGTCACAGCATTTTGGGAATTGCAATGAAAAACCTTCAAAGAGACGTACGCTGAACCCTACAGAGTATTTTTGGCTTGATACCCAAAAAAAGAAGACGTCAGAAAAAGGGAAACAATATTAACATGGAAATGGATCATCAGAAATGTAGAACATGAATAAAAAACAGAACTTGTGAATTCATGAATACATTTGAAAGCTTGCAGGGATTCAGTCAGCTGCTGTCGACTGTCCTGAGGGAGTCTGTAATGTAGCCATATGCTTTATCATCATCTCTTCATCTGAAGGGTATAATCCACAGTGTCAGTCACCCACTCAGACTATCGCAATGTTATTTCCATGAGCTGTCAGCTATTGCTGAGCTTTTGGGAATAAAGCTGCACGATGCTGCACTTATAAACATTTGTTTGGTTTTAAATAGACATATTCGCACTGGTAGGTGTCTCTGTGTTTTGCTAAAGCTGCTTTCATTAATGATTCAACCGAATATTATGTAACTTTTGAAATAAAAGCTTTCTCCTTCTTACAAATATAATTCATGAGCAATAAAAGGCACTCATTCATTACATTCAGGTTTTGCTGAAAGAGTCTTACCATAGATAAACAAAGCTTCTCCACTTCTTCCCACTATTAAAATATGAAGCCAAAATATCCTGGATATGAATTCTGTCATCTTGACCAATTGGAGCCAGAGTCTGCGCAGTAGCGATCAAGTGTATATACATGCTCAACCAATCTTGAGTCTCAGTTGTCAATCTCAGTTGTCAATCATGATGTTTCAGCCTGTTTTTATATTATCAAGTAACATTACGACCAAACTTACCTGAAAAATGATTTACAAAGTTACAAACTTATTTTAAATGACAAACCATCTTTAAAAAATTGACATGTACTTCGATCTTTTTTGTTTGGTCCACATCCCACCCACTGACATGAAGGAGGTAGGATTTATGACCCATACTGCAGCAAGCCACCAGGTGGCGATTGAGAAACTTTGGGTTCATTTATTTGGGAGCAGTCATGTCGTCCATCTTTTAATACAGTTCAGGTTCTGCATCCTTTGGAGGACGTGGTCTACCCGGCCCACACACCACAAAGGCCAAGCTGAAATAAGATGGTCTGGTCTAAAGAGGCTTTCCATGATCACCGTCACCAGCAAGTCCCACCCTTATTGCTGTTGCTTAGCAACAGAGCTCTAGCTGGACACATCAAGACATTTTTAATGCCCCATGTTTTTTTTTAAATGTGACTGGGAATTGTTCAGTCTAGTCGAAGCCTGATACTCAAGCATCGGACGTCTTGTCCATTGCCAGCGCCATTACCTTTCTTATCCTGGGATAGGTTGAGACAGTAAGTATCCACCCTTTGTTTCTCTGGGATAGAGGGATGAATTTGTTGGTCGAAGCAGGGTTTCAAATGAGACAGCCTAGTCACACCACTGTGACCCAATTGGTCTTCAAATGCAGCCTCCAAGGGATGCAGCCCCTGACTTGAGACGCAGCTTATTGTTCGGGTATGACCAGTATCTTGGTGGCTAATGTTGGCTAACTATTAATACATAGGCCTAATGGCATCAGATAAAGGTATTTATTCGTATTTTCATCCCTGTGATCTTCACAATACATGTCCATTTTCCTACAAATCCAGAATGCCCAGTTTAACTACAGACTTTGATCCAAACCAGCAACAATGTGGTAATCTGTAATTGTTTGGCCAAAGTCTCCCTCATGGTGGCATCTCACTTTCACCTGTTTCTCGTAGCTGCGCTCCATCCAGGACCTCCAGACGGTTCAGATCATCAAGATCCTGCGGTACGAGAAGAAGGTCGCCGTCATGTTTCTCCTGATGATCTCCTGCTTCCTGGTGTGTTGGACACCCTACGCTGCTGTGTCCATGATGGAGGCCTTTGGCAGGAAGAGCATGGTCTCTCCCACACTGGCCATCATCCCCTCGTTCTTTGCTAAGTCCAGCACTGCCTACAATCCCCTCATCTATGTGTTCATGAGCAGAAAGGTTTGTAGTCATAAAGTTTTCTAATAGTTTGTGTTTGCAGGAAGGAACATTCAATTCTATGAAAAATCTGTACCTCTCCAGCACTTATATCTTGCTCTATGTGGCGGTGAAGTCAGTGGTCCATGTTTTGCTGCAATCTGGAAAACATATGTTTCATTGGCGAGTTGTGACTGTCTGCTTCCTGTCGGTTAAGTACATTTTTTTCCCACCTCCTGTGGCCACTGCTGAATTTGGAATTGAATATGGACAAATAGAACAAATCAAGAGCATCTCAAAAAGGGTTGATGGTTTGTTCTCTTGTGCTGCTTCAGTTTGACATTCGAGTAAAGAAAAACTTCTACACACAATAAATTAATTCTGCATACTTAAATATACAGAATGCATTTATTGTGTGTAGAAGTGAAATTGCTGGCATCCTGATATGTTGCATGTTTGATGGGAAAATGATTGAGGAAAGGGTGATATTTCATCCCCTTGTTAAATACCATGCTTTTATCTTTCCGCTCTGCTCCTCTTCCTCCTCCTCTCACAGTTCCGCCGCTGTTTGCTGCAGTTGCTCTGCTCGCGCTTCTCTTGGCTGCAGCGCAGCCTCAAAGAGCGCCCCCTGGCTCCGGTCGAGCGTCCCATCCGGCCAATCGTTGTGTCCCGCGCTTGCAGGAGCAGAGACCGACCCAAAAAGAGGGTGACCTTCAACTCCTCCTCCATCGTCTTCATCATCACCAGCAATGACTTTCAGCACCTTGACGTGCCCTCCAAGTCTGGAGGATCCTCCCAAGAGAACATCATTCAAGTGAGACCACTGTGATCCACAAGGACCGGACTTTTGACCCCACCACTCAGTATGCCTTAGGATGTCTCATGCAATTCCAAGCCAAAATAACCCTGTCTGACCTCCTTTCTATATCTATACACAGTTACAGACTTGTTACCAGTTAACTGTAAATATCCAACTGTCAGGCCGAAAACTCAACCAATTTCCCGACAGTCTAAGCAGGTAGTATGAAAGTGTCCAACATCATCAAACATCATCAGCTGTGGTGACATTAGTACATAATGTTGTAGTCAACAATGATGTTTCCCTTTAGAAAAAGAACCACAGCTCTTTGTTAAATATACCATGCAGTGTAGATGACAACTGTGGGACTGTGTTGAGCTGCCAGCTGAGTTATGGACCTGTGCTTGGATCAACACGTGATAGTAGATTGTTTTAGTTGGTACCCAACTGCAAGTGTGTAAAATGGGAAATAAGCCTTAGCCCCTTAGCCATATACCATATTACAAAAACTGACTTTACTATGTATGGATTCAATAAAGAGATCATATTTTAGGCTATCGAGCTTGTGTGCCTTATGTTATTAAAGCGTCCTGTGTGATGAGTCGCTGTGAGATGACATTTGGTAGACGATATGTATGAATATATTTGTTTGAGGACTAAAGCAGAGTAATCAGATAAGAGGATGTGAGCCTTGGACCTTGTACGCTCTAGTGAGACGCTCCTTTCATAACCTCCTGGGCTGTCGGCTATGAATAGACTTGATGAATAGATTTCCATTTCTGATAATGCAGTGAGGATGGGTGTGAATTTGTTTTGAATGTACGGTTTCTTTTATAGTATAGTTTGGCATTATGGGAAACATGCTTATTCACCTTGTCGCTAAGAGTGAGATGTGAAGATTGATTTGATTCTCATCTGCATTTTAAATATGAAGCTAATGAAGAGAAACATTTAGCGCAGTTAAGCATAAAGACTGGAAATGGGCCTTGCTAAAGGTTAATAATAATAATAATAAAATAATAGCATTGCATGAAATTGTAATTAACCTCTGCAAAAACCTGAGGGTAATAACAAGTTTTACAATAATGTGTCTGCACCATGCCAACAAATATGACACCGTGAAATCTCGCTGTCAAGCCACAATTTTTGGTTTTTACATCAATAAAAAATTATATAATGAAGTAAAATGTTAATTGATTAGCCGAAGAGTTGACCCATGATAAACTATTTCAGACATTATTTGAATGAAAACAATGAAATTAGAGTGAAAATAATGCGACCGCGTGAGAGGGGTTACTCATAGTGATGAATGCAGAAATAATTTTGACAAGAATATGCAGCTCCCCTCCAACTTCATTTTTGTGGGGTTTTATAGGGCGTTTTCAGCTCAGGTTTCCTCAAGAGTTTGTTAGTTAACAGGACACACTTGCAAGTACGTGCTCAAGTGCAGCTGAAACTAGAGGTTTGACTCTCTCTGTGGACAATGAACTCCACAGCACATGTCAAATAGCCCAGCACACAACTATACAATGTGGCAAAGGAGCAAAACACCAAGTGACCCTTTATGTTAGGAGAAGTGTAAATAAAACAGACAAATTAGAATATGGTGGGCCGCAACAATCTAGATAATAAATGGGAAACACTGCTTTGACATTGCAAGATAGGGCATTAGCCTCAGCGGAGGTAATGTATGTTCTCGCAGAACACCGTCCTCGCATTTGTCTGTGTAGCTGACAAATGCTACAAACCCAAAGTTAGATTAGAGCTAATATTCATATATTTTCCTCAAGACCTAAAACAGAGCTAAAACTGTGAATATTGGATTTGTCATGTGGTGAAAAACACACTTTGACTGAATGCTAATGTAGCTTTGTAACTTTTACATTTGTAAATAAGTAACTGCTAAAAGGTGTGATATTTGCCCAAAAGGCTGTAATTTTACGTTGTTTAGTTAAGATGTTTTGAAAAATAGAACAAGAGGATGAAAGAAAACTTAAAAAAAACAAGACTGTTTATGTGCTGGAACATTTATTTGCAATTCTTTTAAAAGCATTAATATAAACTCATAAATGTAGCATATATCCTGCCTGTGACCCTGAGTTTAACACTTAACTGTTTTCACATTAAAGGTTGTGCCAATAATGAAAATAATCAAATGTAAAGACTGAAAAGATCAACGGTTGGACTCCCTTCATTCAAACCATTATAAGTTAAATGCTGTTAATCTCTTGTAAAATAATATAATCAATCATTATGACAATTTACCACAATCATGATTACAGGAAATTAATTTGCCCAGCCGAGCCTTCATTTTGAAAAAGAAGACTCAATCACACTCTAATTAAAATGTAAGACCCCCTCGGTTTCTCCTTGTGTTAATCAGTCCAGTCTTAACACTTGTCTGTCAGATCAGAGTATGTCAGGTCCTGAGGGCCACAACCTTGTTCCACAGTTTCTCAGCGGGGATGATGAGCTTGTTGATATCGGGAGGATTTTTAATGAGCAGGTAGGAGCCTCCCAAAACAGCCCCTGTAGCACTGAACAGCAGGCCCCGGTTTATCACCTGTGAAATCAATTTAAAAGAAATCTTTTCAGTGTTATGCACACAAACACATTTCTTTCCTCAAACCTTTGGCCTTGTGAATGAATCCCATTGCAGATGCATGAAAGCACATCATGACTGAAATCATTTACACTGTGTCCTTGGTAACACTGGTATTCAAGTCCCACTCATAGAAAGGAAATTATATGTTGCTATAAATTCATATGAAGGTTCTGTAAGAAAAAGGCATCATTGTTCTATCTCTACATTCTAGTTAATTACTTCCGAGGTAACCTATAGAACCTTTTACCATTTTGAGAGAAGGAAATGATATAAAGCTATAGTTGGGTATTTAAACTTATACGAGAACATTTGGAAAATTGAAAGCTTAATGCTAATGTCAGTATGCTCACATTCTTACATGTTCATATTCACAGGTCACATCCGACATTCCAGCAAAGTGCCAACTACCGAGTGGCTCATACAGCCAAGTGGGAGAAATCAGACATTTTTTCTTGGTGGAGCAGAACTGTTTTTGTGGCAGAATAAATCGAGTGGATTTTCCCCAGTCAGAGCTTCATCCACCTTTCATGCTCGCTGCTGATAATACGGCGACTTCAAAAGAGTCCCAAATTACAGTACTAAGCTCTTCAAAGATATGAAACATCCCCACAAAAAATTAAGTGTATGCATGAGGGAAGATGACACAATAGTGCCCTTACTTTGTCCTGCCAATGCCAGCGCTCCACAGCTTTGTGGTATCTTGTCCTAGTGAAGGTGACCTGCAGACAGTGAAGGACAGAGAATGGTTTAGATCTTGTGGTAGACAAAGCGACGTGTCTGGGAATATTTAGTTTATTAGGATTCTCACCATTGTGTAAAGTGGAATGATTGTCTTTGGCATGAGGAAGTGGAGGAAGTCATCAACATGTTTTCTGAACAGGAACCATGTGGAGTTCACATGTGCTCGCATCTACAAAACAAAACAGTGCATGTGTTAGTGAAGTTGAACCAGCTGTGATACAATGCCATAAAATACATCTTACTGCTGTATCAGAGAGGCCACATGGTTTCCTCTGCTCTCTTGGGTCTAGATGCAATAACGGAGGATTAAGTTAACACAAAGGGCTGCGGCCAGGTTTAAGATCTGTGAGAATAACAACAGTGCTGAGACCAATTACTGTGCACACATTTTAATGTGCAGATGGTTGGTTAGCTGTCCAGCTGTCAGGTGTAAATATCCACTGATAATTGGAGTCAGTACGAGATGACCCCTCTTGTGACAATTAATGGCTTTTCTCCACACCTCATATGCAAATGGTACTTCAATTATAAGTGGAGAATACCTTTGAAAATCATTAAATTTGAAAAAATATATAATTTGGGTGTTATCAATTGAAGTGTTTTTTTAAAGTTTTTCAGTTTAAATGCCAAGAAAGTTCAAAATTACACTTAAATATCAAAAACAATTTTTAAGTGTGATTATATTTGATCTTTCAGGCACTTTAGTTTCCCAGGTCCACAATCACCCAATAATTAACAATCAAGCAGAATTGGTTAGCAACATGGCAGCACAAAGTGGCCACTTTAGCTCCTTTTTGGTCTCAACCCACTGCTAAGAAAAACATCTGGCTCTTTAGCTACTTAATGCTAAACTACATTCAGCAACTACACTTTGTGTGTCCACTATTTGTTGAGCAGAAGGGGTACAGTGGGTCTTAATTTGTTAAAAACATCTTCCTGCTGCGGCTTCCTGCTGCGGCTTCCTGCTGCGGCTGAACCAAACCAGTAAAGTCAGGGTATGGAAAACAAATAGCAGCAGGAAAGAGAACATTGCTCAATGCCAAGATTCACACAGAGATGTAGAGTAATCGTTAATAATAATGATAGTAATGATTAGAATAATAGTAATTGTAGCGGCAGGTGTTGAGCAAGAACATGGGGGCAAAGGGAGGCTTGCAATCAAACTCCAGACTCTACAGCTCTGCAGGTAGAAAACCCGCAGAGAGCAAAAGGAGGTGAGAAGGAGAGAACAGGGGATAAGAAAGAACTGGAATGAGAAAGAGAGAAAGGGAGAGCAAGGCACACAGCCTGGGCGCTCATATGCTTGAGGGAGCAAACAAACCCAGTTTGTTTGGTTTTAAGTTTGGATTTTGAGGCCTCAACAGAGTCAGACAGATGGAGGTTAAATGAATCATATTAAATAAATATGCATTACCTCAATGTAGTTGTACATGGCCAGGTCTGCAATTGCATGGTCGTCTGGAACTCGCACTCTAGTATACTCAGGCAGTACAGCACCTGCGCAGATACACAAAGGAAAACATCAAGAATTACCCCCCAATCCTCAGAGTCTCTGTTTATCTTTTTCATTTGAAATTCCCCATCCCCAAAGTCAGAGTTCAATTTGATTCTGCATTTACAGGTTCTCTGTAGAAAGACAAAGCCATGAAGGGAACTGTCACGGATGTTGTTTGACATTTACATTAGTCATTAGCGCTAAATGAGCTTCATGCCCCCTGTGCCAGACAGTAGCTAGCAGCTTTGAGATTAATCTACTTTCTGTTTTAGAGGACTTCTTGCCACCACCGTTGCCTATGACTATGATTTTAACCACTGATTCGGACAGTGATGGAAATGAGGTTTTGATGTAAACACAGTACAATATAATTTTTTTTGCATATATTTGGTATTTAACAAAAGATAACAACGGGAATAAAACTGGGAAAATGTACAGTATTTTAATTTCACAGGGCCTTTGAATTAAAAAATACTTACTGAAATCCTCATTGAACTGATCCATTACTTCGTCAAACACAATGCAGTCCTCAAAGCCCTATGAGGCAGGAATGAAATGAATAAGTCTTCATTTGATTCTTTTCTTCTCTTCAGTTGAGTTGAGTTACTTACAGCGTTCATCCCCTGCCCATAGAAAGGCACCACTGCGTGGGCTGCATCGCCCATAAGGACACATTTGTCTCCAATGTGATACGGCGAACACTTTACAGACACCATGGCCAGCGCAGGCAAACGGAAATAATCCCTCTTGAGAGCATCACTGCGAAGCACAAGTAGAAACAAAACAATTACAAACTTACTTTGAGCACTTTACTTTGACAGTTGCATTTTGAACTGAACTGACTTTTTGTTTACTACAAAAGCGTTTGTCACATCTGAATAAGCTGTAACAACCATGCTTTGTCTGCTCTGATTAATTTAAACAGCCAAACGGAAGAAGGAACGCAAGCATTCAATTGTTAACGCCTGAGCACTTCAAATAAAGTCTACCCAAAGAGTGAGTGAGTGAATGAAGGAGAGCCTGCAGCGTTTCTGCAGCTCGTGCCTCTGCTATCTGACCGCCACCATCAACATACAGTTCACCTCTAATTAAAAACTTCACTGCACAAAGCCATGTTGCTGCAAGTCTGCAATTTCACACTTCACGGATTGTGGCGCTGGATGTGACTGGAGTAGCTGGGGAATGAAAATGTTGCTGAAATAGCTTGGCAGGTTGGATGAAGAGATAAAGGCAGGGGGCACTTACAGTCCTATTAGTGGTATGGTGTCAGAGAAGTACTTCTGGAAAAACTCAATGACTTCATCTCCTGTGGTGATCTTCTCAAAGTCATCAAAGGGCATGAAGAGGGTACAGGTGAATGTCTTGTCCTAAGTTGGAAAAAAAAAGATCATAATAAATAATGTGTTGTGCAGCGATATTGGCTCTCCAAGCTTTTGTGGCATACTTAAATAGAGTCGTTTTTATTTACACAAAGACATAACACCTATAAAGCCCTAATACATTAGACTACACTATATGTTTCACTGCCTCACGAGACATTAACAACGTGTACAACTTTTATAGAATAATGGTGTCATAAAAAGTTATAGGGTAATGTAGATAAATTTGCTAAATTTGAGAATTGTCTTTATGGTCATTTGTGGTCATTGTCCCCCCCCAAAAAAGACTTGAGTTGTGAGCCTAGATGAAGATGGATGATGTGTCTTAAAATGAAAGAAGCCATCTTTCAATTTTTTACATTTATTTCAGGTGTTTGGGGTATGTCCCATTCATTGACATGGAGGAGGCCGGATTTATGACCCATACTGCAGCCAGCCACTAGGAGGCAACCAAGATAATATGGCTCCACATTTGGGGAACTGTCATGTGGTGCATTTTTTTTTATACAGCCTTTGAGCTGTACCAGGCATAATGACGTTTTGAGTAAAAGTCCTGCATTCAATGTTGTACTTAAGCAAAAGTACATAAGTATTAGCATCTAATTTAAATTGCAAAAAAGTTACAGCTAGAGTGAGTGTGTTTTCCGTTGTGAGTAATTTATAGAGATTAATTCTTCCAAGGTCAAGAATGAACACTCACGAATAAAGAAGCATCCCTGCGTACACACTGCTTCCCATTAATATGCAGTATATTCCATTATTTCGGCATTTGAATGCAGAATGAAATTGCTTTCAAGGATCTGCAAAATCCAATCCCCACCCAGTGCATGTGATGGATGAAAGTTCACTGAGTTTGTAGGTGTGTCATTATCAGCCCATCTGAGCAGGTGCCATCCATCAAAATCCAGAAGTCCTCCCCAAGGACCTTTTAGCACTTCCTCTGTTACCATGGTGTCCACAGCAGCAAGGTGCTTCTGTCTGTCAGTACTGGGAACTAGGGCATTGAGTGACAGTGTGAATGCTCCTCAAACTCAGCTGCCTTAACCTGGTCTCAGAGAAGAGTGTGAACGCTGCTGTGCTGAGTCGGCCAGGCATGACAAATCATTGAGGGATTAAGAGGGACATGAGAGACAGAGAGAAGTCAGATGGGGGGGACACGACTGCTGTGTTAAATCTAGGTTAAACCTCCGGAGCTGAAACATTTCACAGACCACGATTTGTGATGATTAAGCCTCTACTGGCTATGAAGTGCCTTTAAATGAGGCTAATTAACTGTATGAGGACATCCCAGAGGTCGATCCTGCTCTGTGTTTTTGAACTGATTGTAATGCTTGCGTGTGTCCGAACAAGATAGTGGTTGACAAAGTACGTGACGTAGTAACCTCACGAAACAAACATGCGTCTTTGCTCCATTTCCTTGAATAGTTAGGGAAAACAGTACAGCTACAAAAATAAAACAGGAGAGAGAGGAAAAACAAAATTTACACTCACCAAGTTGGGCAGAGCTATCATCATGAATGTGTTCCGTGGCCAGATGTGCAGATAATTGGGCTTCATGGCAAACTAGGGGAGGAAAGTGGGTCTAAGAAACATTTGTGTGCTACAAGCAGCATCTCCCTCACCTCCAGTAAACAACACAAAGAGACGCTGTACAGAGGAGCACTGACCTCTCCATCGATGGGAGGCATTGTGAGCTCCATGTAGCCATGGGGGATGTACGTCTGGCTGTAGTTGCAGCGGCTGCGACGCAGGAACTGCTTGCGGATGGCAGAGAAAGCTCCATCGCAGCCCACAATCAGGTCTGCCTTGATCTGGTCCTTGGATCCATCTGATCTGGAGACCATACCAGCAACATGAACATTTCACTTTAATTTACTCTGCACTTTCAACATGTATTTGAATATGGTAAACGATCTGTTTTTATATAGAGCTTTTTTCGTCTTGATGACCACTCAAAGGGCTTCACAGTACAGTTTTGCCAATCACCCATTCACACACATATTCAGACACATTCATACAGTGCATTTTCACAGCCGTCACAACCCAACAAATTTGGAGTTTAGTATCTTGCCCAGGGACACTTTGGTACACAGAATGGGGGAAGACGGAGATTGAACCACCAACCCTCTGGTTAGTGGAAGACCCTTTCTGGCCCCTGAGCCATAGCTGCCACAAATGTAAGTGAAATACCTCAAGACTTTTAAGTTAATTTAAAAGCTAATTATATTCATGCTCAGCCTGGGGATCCAGGATATTAAAAAAATCCCACACATAATAAATTATTTGAAGAGAAAAGGCAATATTTCAGTCACAGATCTTTATTATATTTCTTAGCACCAACGTCCCTGCACCTGCAACCCAGGCTGACACTGAGGTGTGTACATCATCTTCCTCATTAATGCATTTAAATATATTAAGTGCTGCTCTGGGTTTGATTCAGACACAGAAGTAATGCAGAGTGAACGCTTTGTGTTTGAGCATCTCTTTCTCACACTTGGCTACTTGAGAAAAACAGAAAACTTCTCTTCCTCAGCTGGGGTTCACTTATAGCTGCTGCTTACTTTTCTTCTACAGTGGGAAATTAGGCCACTGACGTTTTGGATTCTCATGTCTTACTGTTTTTACTCTTATTTCGAAACAATTTTATTACCCACACATATGTTTAATATCTTTTTCACATGAAGATTAAAAAAAGTTAAATCTAAAAAGAAATTGGTAAAATGTTAATGGTCACTTTAACACTACAGCTGCATCATTGAATGATATTGGAATTTTTCATTCATAGTCATTTCACTCTGAGCCATGTTGGCGATAATGATTGTACCTCTAAATCTCTATGGCAACAATAAAAGCACTATATTGCTTGGTGCATTTGCTGACTGTGTTGAAGAGCTCATTCAGGCTGGAGACATTAGTATTCCCAACATCTCCACATGCAGTCTGATGTGCCACATGAACATAGTTTCTGTCATGGTGCCTGGAGTTACATGGGAATTAAATATTGGCACTGATATCTTACACTGTTCCTGGCTCAGTACACATTAATGACCCGAGTGGAAATGCTGGTGCATCTGTTCAACTCAATATTAAGTACATCTGAATATTTTCTTGGAACCCGATCATTGTATCTAATGATCCTTGCAGACTTCATAAGGCTGTTTGGTGTTGGCAGATTGCTTAAAACTCAATTCCAATTATTTAGATGTCCACAAGCAACGTTGCGGAGTGTAATTCTTTGAATTACTCCAGACCCCAAACATTAGTCTAAGTTATCATTTATTTATGAAGTTGTGCAAAAGTCCTGGTCTCCAAGGTGGAGCAGGTTATTACATTAAGCATTGTACACCACTTAAGTCTGAACTGGGTCCCTGAACATTTGACTTTTTGTAATTACAAAAAGGATTTGTCATGCTGTCGGCTCTGTGAGGCTCATCTTGAGGGGGGGCCTCAATGTGTTTACTAATTCGAAATTCTTCACACAAAACTAAAAATGGCAATCTGCCACCAGAAGAAAACTGTGCAGATTGCCTTGGTCTTTGCCGTTTATCCATTAAGGACAGTGGATGTTTAGGTTTTGTGGCAATCCATCAAAGTCATGAGATATTTCAGCCTGGACCATAAACTGTATGTAAAGATGGATGGAATGATGAAAAAGTGAAGCCAAAGCGTCTTGATTGCCCCCTGGTGGCTAGCTGCAGTATAGGTCATAGACACTGCCACCTCCATATCCAACAAATTGCCCCTCGGGAATAATAAAGATTTGTGGTCTTGACTTGTTAGTGGATGGGACATGGACCAAACTAAAAAGGTCAAAGATCATTTCAAGTAATTTGTTCTCATTGAGGGTTTCATTTTCTGCTAAGTTTGGTTTCAATTAGTTATTTGATGCTGTAAAAATTGAGTGAATCATCATGATTGACAGCTTAGATTGACTCAGCACAGACATTGGCACCAAATCGCATCATTGGCGCTAGATGGTGGCATTCGTGTCAGGGATATTACGGCTTCATTTCTGGATAGTGTAAGGAAGTTTCCAACTTTTTATGCAGTCTATTCCTCGTCTGGACTAAAGTGGTGGCTCTACCAACCAACATAGTGTTGAGGAATTTTTGACCATCCTCACACATTACTGTATATGCCAGTATATATTATGTATATTGTATGTTATATTATATCTGTACAGGAGAATAGTGCCTGTCTAATTCCACAGATTATCCCTTCTCTCTCTAAGCAGTACCCAAGGTCAGGTTACAGATAAAGGACCAACCAACAGTACATTGTAGTGTCTACGCTCAGGGACATTCATATCTAACTACATGTCAAGCCCAAATTTAAGATTGACATACATGTACATCTTATTATCTTATAGCCTCTGCATAACCTACGTTCCAATTCATAGTGTGTAGACTCCACAGTGAATGATAATTTAAGCAAAAAACAATTCATAGTGATCACAATGGTGGTAAATGTTATTTTGACTATTTGAGTAGATTGTGAATTCAGTGTTTTACAGTGCAATGACTAGCTTCATACATCGTATGAAAATTAAAACATGCATAGCGACCAACACATTTGTAGATGGATAAAGTATATCTGACAATTTCTTCTTTCCTAAATACAATGCTTTCTTTCTGCGCACATGCCTGAATCATTTGAAAATGATTTCACACTGTGTCTGCCCACCACTGTACAACAGTTCTGAACCTAAATATAGCATGTGTCACAAAATTAATCTGATATTTCAAATTGTGATATTCTCAGCCTTCATTAAAATGTTATTAGATTTAAATCAATAAGGTACAATTATAGCCCAGATGAGGGAGAAAGGAGGTCTATTTCGTGCTGATGGCTATCTCAGAACATTTCCTGGTTACTATGGAAAGAAGCTGATGATCGCGGCAGCATCTCCGTGAACATTTAATTACACAAGCTAGGGAGAACAAATATGAGCCGTCACATTTCAACTACAGGGGAGGGGGAAGGATGTGCCCGCGATGTGTAAGGTTCTCGCTGGGGTGACATTTGGATTCGAGGCACACTCGCACCAACCCTGATTAAATTAAAGTGCATTAAAGTGTTCACTGCATCGAAAACAGCACAGTGACTCATTCCGAACCACATTTTTACCCACGCAGGTACAGCTTGGACCACCGGGCATGAGAAATAAATAAATAAATCGAAGTGACATCATGCAGGTCAAATGGATTTTTACGCCTTTTGGATAAGGCTGGATTCAATTAAAACATGGCAATAAAATGAAATGGAGTTTGTGCTCCTGCATATTGTGCTAATAATTCACTACACTGATTCACTAATTCCCAAGACTAAAAAGACCTGGACGTGTTTCAGTTATTGGGTTGTATATTGTGCGGCACATTCTTCTCAAGGACGATCGCACAAGGCTTCAAAGGCTACTTTTTTTTTTTTATCAGCAACCGGGCCTCTTGCAGTTAACATATACAAGGACATGTGTGTTTACATGGAGGAACACCTGATCAATAAAGTCAAAACAAAGAATCCAAATGAGTGGATCATTCGCTTGGATTACCCTCCTCATATATTATGTACACGTGTGTGTGTGTGTCTGTGAGTGTGTGCGGGGCTGCGAGTGCAAGGGTGCACACATTTAAGATCGGTAACTATTTACCTGACAAAGGTCATTAGCCCTGTTTCAGCGCTCCAGTCCTGCAGTTTGTGATCGAAGTTCAGCTTTGTGTTTGGATACGTCTCGGCCTCTGTGGGAGTAAAATGTTACAAAAGGAGCTTATATCACAAATGATATAACACAAGAAGTTTAATATGACAGGACAAATATATAGGAGACTTTCCCATTTCTAATAAAATGTCATTGTGACACAGGCTGTCAGCAAACAACTAAATCAGCCCCCCCACCGAAGGGGAATGAACACATGCTGATGAGCACAACTCAGAGTGCCTGGTTTTGGGAAACTGATGTTCAGCCTGTCACACATAATCTCTTTATCTCAGTGTTCAATCCACAAGGCTGGATTGTCCTTGATAAGAGCGACAGCTTTACAATCAGCCTCTCTGTCAGCACACTCAGACAATCTAATTAAAGACAGACCCATGCTGTCACACATTGTCTCCAAGCATATACAGAGGCACTTCATTAAATATTAGGCAAAATCTCTTTTAGTATCAGCAGATGTCAACTAAATTGGCTTAGATGTGAAACAATGGGACGATGAAGAATACGCTGGGTTCAACATGGGGTTGACTGTCAGCCATCGGCGTTGGGCCAACCTTAATCCCTTTACCCTGAAAAGACGACTGCATCCTAGTGGCCTGGCATGAGGCTAACGCACAGGGACGATCAGTTATAGAGGATTAGACTCAGCTCACTACAAGAGATAGTTTTGGAGAAGTGTGGGGGGGCTATGTGTTTTAACTTAGAGCTTAGTGCAGAGCTCATGAATTAAGAATGAATTGAGAATTCAGACACAGCACTTGATTGAGGCTCTCAGGGATCATGTGTTCATTTACTGTATGATATGCTGTTTGTAAAGAGGGAACACTTTTAAGTGATGTAACTTATGAAAGTTACTCCTCTTCAAACAAAAAGTTGGATTTATAAGCAATAAATTGCAATTTTGCCAACTTCAGTGCACAAAGACAGTTAACTGCTACAGTCTTAGTTGGTCTGGTTGAGCCAAGAGCTAATGTCAGCTTCTTTTAGCCACTGTTAGCTAATGGGAGCTACTACATCACTCACTCACTTTGGACACTTATGTATCCTTACTGAGATGTGAACCTTCGCAGAACTGAAACTGAAAACAGTACCTGCTGTGGACACTTTTTTTTGTATCCCGTTGTGTTTTGAGGAAATTGATAATTTCGGTCACATCCTATGATTCTTCTCCTCTTGTGCTTCACACTATGTTCAAACATTTAACATTATCCCACAACTTGTGGCCGCAGCAGCAGAATACAGTGATACTCACATAGTGTTACTTTAATAATCCCTAAAATAGTAAATCCATTAAATCATTGGGCAAATTTTGACAGGACTTTAAGTTGGGTTTCTTGTATCTCTGGTAGTTTGCATGCTGTTTGGAAATTGTTATGCCAGATATTCTATGAATGAAACATATGAAAATCGGAAGTAAACCTTTTTTTGCCCCAGTCAGGGTAAAATTGTAGGCTGAATAAGAGGAATCTTCTCAATAACTTACAACTGGGTTTTTCATACGATATAATATATAATTTATTGATATTATTAATTGTATTTTCAGTCCTGTTGAAAGGCAGTGACATTACAAGATGTGCATTGAATCTCTCTCATTCAGTCCGTACACATTTCACCTTGTGCTGCTGCGGCCGTTGTGTAAACCTGATGGCATTCAACTCATTCTTGGAGTGTGCTGACAGTGTTATGGAAATGTTACTCAGTGCGACCTGGTAACATCGTAACATTTACAGCCTGTTTATTGTGGCTCAGGTGCTTATTCACACATGTGACCGACATGTTAAATGGCCATCAGGTTAACATACAGGGGTGCGTGCCTGGGAGGGACCATGAGTCAGTTTAGTGTTTGTTCTTTTTAAAAAATAGATAATTTAAACTGCTTTTCCAGTTTGGCTTCAATTTGGTTATTTCATCACACATTCTGTGATATTGCATAATAACCCATGGCAATGTTGACCGAATTCTAAATCGCTATTAATATTCGTACCTGTTAGCAGCTGTTTGTTCAAGTTGGCCCGGTCTACTGACAGGATGTACTGAAAGGAGAACAATCAATTAAAGTGCAGCTCTGTGAGTCCTTCATCTTCACACTGTTAATTTAAAATGAGAACAGGAAGCCTCTTGGATTCATGCTCTCTGCTTACTGTCTCCCCAAGTACTCAGTTTGTCTTGTATATTTTTATTCTATTTAATCATGTAAATCCGTGTTTGACTAATCTCTACGAAACTGGGGCAGTGTAATGCAAAACAAGTATTTGCAGATAAACTAATCATACAGATAACAGAAACACATTTATTAATGTGACAAACCTTAATTTAGTCGGACTTCTACTGTAATGTCACCGTGACGAAGTTGGAACTTGCACTGATCATCATTCTGTGAATTCCTGAGTCATTTTACATCTCTGTGTGTTCATGCATACTGTGTCTGTCTGTTACTGTGTGCTTACAAACATGCCCTTGTTGTTTCATATGAAGTCAAGTATATAGTCAATATTTCATTTACAGAGTGACTCAGTCGACGTGATGCAATTATTAGAGTATGTTTCCTTACAACCACACAGTACATTATGCAGTAGAATATCTCTTACATTATTAAACAGTGGAGATGCTGACAATGTACCAGTCTTACTGTTATACCACATTCTTACTGCTGACTACCTGGGTATTATAGTGTTTAATACAAAACAGAGACTTTTAAAAATTTGATCAAATGTTTTCTTACGTTACACCAATAGCAGCTTACCTGGCCTTTCTTGCCATAAGGGATCGGGGACTGTTTCCCACTCGGTGAGTGGATCATTCTTGCATGCATGGGAATTCCTTGTGAGATAATCTGAGGAAAAACAAATAACCACAGAAGATCAAAATTGACATTTATTACCCTTTAGAATTAATAAGTCTGTATAAGTTCATAATTTGCATTGACTCTTTTTTTTAAGGATTTGGATAAATCATAAGTGGAAAGAAATGATATTGTGTCAAGGACAGTCCAGATAGTACTCAGTATCTATCTCTGAGAGTATATAAACTCCTAAACCTTTAAAACCTTGTTTTCTCAGGCTGAAAAGTCACTTAAGTGTAAGAAAGAGGGTCTGATGCAGAGTTCTCAGGCGTGCATAACATGCTCAGTGCAGCAAATGTGGCCCAACAAAAAGAGACTGCTGACCTTAAATTCCAGAGGGAAAAGAAGAATTGTGAACTGCAAGATGAAAAACCGGGTGAACAGATTTCCACCCGTCTGCCCTGATTCAGTACATCAATGTTGGGTGTGAGAGGACTTACATGTAACAGGAATATTGGATGACCTACATTATTATATGATACCAACCTGAGAGAACCTCTTACCTCATATGCACTTTACTTTACCGTACTTAACTATCCAATGAGCTCACCTTCTCCTCCATCCCAACATGTTTCAGTGCTTGTCGGCCTCTGTGAGACAAAGCCAGGTTGATGCTTCTCCCCTTCACAACTTTGGCTTGGCGGATATCTGACCAAAAGCACACAAGACGTCTTAGAAGAATGTTTTAGTTATGAAGCTGTGTGGATGCATTATGAGACAGGGTTGATGTGTGAGTTACTTAGAGAGGAAACTGAAGAGCTTTACCTTCCCTGGTTTCAAAGACTTCCACTTCAAAGCCTCTTTTGGCAAAGAAGCAGGCGTTCAGTGCTCCAACCTGAAGGGGTGAAGAGGAATGTGGACAATCCTGTGAATTTGACACTGCCACACATAAATAATGATCTGCTAACTATTTAATAAGTCTCACTTTCCCCTCCCATTTAAGAGGAACTGTCCCTTTCATAAGAGGACACTAGCCTTAGTAAATGTCAAACTAAAGAAATCAAAAGTCAAGATCTGCAGCTTGATAATTCACTTTAATCTTTGTCTTACCAAACCACCTCCCACCACTGCTACAACTTTCTTCTTGGCTGGTCCCTCGGCTGATTTCTCCATTGTACCTGTGGTCTCTCTGGTGGTCTGACCGACTCTCTTCTCAACTCAGAGTGATTTACACAACTTGTGTGTGTGTGGTCTGTTTAAAGAGGAGGAGCAGGAGGAGACAGGCACTCTCGAAATCAGTTCCCCTTTAAAAGTAAACAGGAGACTGATAACAGCGTCTCAAAACACACTCTGGGGTCAGAAAAAGCCTGAAGGAGTCATACTACCAACTTAATCAATGAGCAGATCTCAGAGTTGTGGTCTCAGAGAACAACATTTCTGTTGGACGTTAAAACTGCATGAAGAAAAACACGCTGTTAACAGACAAAGGCTTTTGTCGCCATCTAGTGGTTGTAAGATGACACTGCACACTCACAACGGATGCAGCGGGCATAGTAACAAAAAAAAGATAGTTTTAATTCATATAATTTATACCAGTTCATATAATTTACATCTTTGTTTATCTGGTTGCCTTTAAAACAAAGAAGAAACAGATCCTTCTCTTCTTATTTTTAAACAAATGTCAGAATCGATCCATTAAAGTAAAAAGCTGAAAACAGATGGTTTACAATGAATTCACAAACAACACAAGAGTACAAAATCCTGGTACTACATTCCTTATTTGTCTTAAAAGTGGAAAAAATTAAAAGTGAAACTAAAATCACGACATTAAGAGCACAATAAAAATAACTAAATAAGCGTTTGACAATTAAAACAAAATAAATAATATTAGTTTTAAAACGTGTTCGTCCGACTCATTACTTCATATCTCTACAGATGATTGATCATTTAGTTATTTATTCCACTGTTGGATTGGATCCAGGCTCTGACCGGACCTGACGCACTGAATGTAAAACTATAATCCACGCGCAGCCTAAACAATCGATATCAGAATCAATGACACGACGCGATTTTCCGAAAAAGCTTTCGCGATCTGCGAAATGTCAGTCAATTAAAATGTCCGTATGTGTATAGTTAAAATAATTCGTAGACTTTGTCGTGATTGTACGTATCAGTGGCTTAATTTATCGGAGAATCAATGGACCCATAGTTGGATCACGTTCCGCTCCGCGTTCGATTGGCTGGGTCTATTCTAAAATGGCGCTTGAGAGCGCAGGTTTGTTTTCCATGGGTGTAAAGTATGTTTAAGTGCATTAACAGGACAGCCCAGTGTTCGAGATACCTCCAGTCAGCAGGCACCGGTTTCTGTCTCAATCAAGGTTTTAGGTGAGTGTTGTCAGACAAAGGCCGAAACTCTTTGATTAAAAACAACAGAATTATTTTCCACGACACGCAGATGGTTAGCTAGCATCCGAGCTCACGTTAGGAACTTGGGCTGTTAAAGCCGGTTTGTTGACCGGCTAGCATCACTGGTTAGCTTTGTTAGCTAAAATGCTTTAGCGTGCGGAATACCTATATAACTGGACGAGTAATAGTTTACTTTACAACAGAGTGTGTTTGTATGTTAGCATCAAGCTAAACAAGCCAATCCCGCTGCCACCGTGACGCACGTTATCTTCCCTTTTATCTTTTTTGAGAAATGAAGCTAACGCTAGTGGGATTAATGTCGCCTGGCTAGCGAGCTACCACCGCTAATCTCCACTGTGCTCGATGAGAAGCACCAATATGCGTCCTTCTAATTCACTTTATAACAGGGAATTGAGGATTGTACGCATTTTTGGCGAAAATGTTCTACAAACCTTGTCAGACTATACTATGTTCTACATGTGAGTCGTGCCTCTAAGTAAATATACAAACTGTATAAAAAGGTTATTTAGCTGTATTTCTGAAACCGTTACTCACAAGTGCGTCGTATTTTCAGCTGTAAATAAATGACAATTGTATTCCTTTACAAAATGGGCTAATCAAACATTAAACAGCATAATCTCTCACAGTGATGTTACCGGCTGCATGTCGCCGTAAACCTCACTTCTGACCTGAAGGTAGTGTCTCCCCAACACTCAGTTGGCTTTTTATTAGGTACACCTAGTTAAAACTAATGCACTTTAATTCTGCTGTTCTATAATACGGTAAATCCTGCCTTCACGCAATGAGGGAGTCGTTTGTGGTGTTGTTAAACCGTATTTGCATAATTCACAAAGCTGTTAGTGATATTCAGTCCACACACTGATTTTTTTTTTTGGGGCACTAATAGATTTAATTAAACACTCTATTGCACAATTCATCCTCAGTGTAGTCTTTCATAATAAAGTCCTATGGTCTCCTGTAAAAGTAATTTTATGGGATGGCCTAACATGAGTATGAGTCCAAGTCCAACTTAATCTTTTATGGCAAGAAGTTCAAAGCTTAAATTATTTTTTTTATTAAATTTTTCTTTTTTTAAATAAAACCTCTAGGATTTATCTTTAATATGTAAAATCAGGTGTCTGATCTTTAAAAGATATCGCCAGCACATAAAGCTTGACGAGTGGCACCAGGTTTGTTTCGAGCAGTCTGCTGAGAGCCACTTAAACAATGGGATCAGGGAAGCAGCTGTCAGAAAACCTCAATATGAAATTGGTTATTTTTCAAAAAGCTGGAGAGGGATATAAAATGTTTCGAACAATTCAGGGCACGCAACTGCGAAGACCATGATGTGAGGCAAGATTGTGTAGTCTGATGAGACCAAAGAAGTTATTTGGTTGTAAACTGCACAGGTACATGTGGTGAGAGAGATATCATTTCCAAAGTCAAACCCAGTGGAGGCTCACACAGGTTTTGGGGGGGGTGTTTGTCTTCATTTGGCACTTGAGCTGTGCATAAAGTGTTAGGAAGAATGAATGCAGGCCAGTATCAACAGATATTCAAAGTAAAGCCCCCTGTCGTCAATCAGAAAATGGCAGAGCATCAGTCAACAAGGAAATGGTCCAGAGCACAAAGCAAAGTCAACTCAGGAACGGTTTAAAAAGAATGAAGTGAATGTTTTTTCCATGCCCTTCCCTGTCTCCTGATTTGAAGACGGACATTCTTCATGAAGTTAGGATTTTTAGTAGCAGTGCTGTGTCCAACAGCATTCATTTTAGCTGGGTGATCCTAGTAAACTGCTGAATGACTGATATACAAGATACACAGTATTTTTCTTGAAGGTTTCAGAAATATACTCAGATGTCACTTGTAATTATTTGGACCCAAAGCAGGGTGCATCTGCAGTTTCCCTCAGCTCTAATATCTGCTTTGGCCATCATGTTAGGTTTGATCACAGTAAGGACATAAAACAGGAACATGGCTATCTGCATTAATCTTTTGACTGTTTCCTCCACAGCAGGCTGGTGTCATCCTTGCCACTCAGAATGACCGACCCGGCTGTGCAGAGGGTGGTTAGAGACATAATTCGCTCTCCAGAGGACAAGCGGGTTTACAGGGCCCTGGAGTTTACCAATGGCCTGAAGGCCATGCTCATCAGTGACCCAACCACAGATAAATCCTCAGCTGCTTTGGATGTCCACATAGGTGAGGTATTGTCTTGCCAGCCAGTGGCTTTCGTCCCCATGGGGACCTGTATTACACCGTTTTAGGGCATAGAAGTGGAATACAATGTGACTATTTTGCCCCATAGGCTATTGTGATCATCCACTTTATATACAAATTCCTTCAAAGAAATTTACTTAACAGATAATCACATGTACAGAGTAACACCAATGCTGCTCATATTCTTTTCTGTGCTTTGACCTCTGCTGCCCATTGTTCCTGTTGCTCTGAATGACCATGTAAACAAATTATCACCTACCTGGTGTCTCATTTAGAGTTAAAACAACTAACTTGCGAAAGCTATGTTATGATTTAACATGTAACTCTCCTCAGATTCAGCCATAGTAGGTTGAAAGGAGCGAGTGATGATTCAATTCTTAACACTTAAAGCTAAAATGTGTTTGTGGACAGAAGTTTCATAGTTGAAGAGGTACTGATAATGAGGCCAGAGTATGCCAGGTATTTTGACTAGTACATCTTTCAGAGTAGTAACTTGCATACACTTAATTATTTAAGTCTCATGTTTAAGAATACAAAGATTGCTGAAATGACACTTATAACCACTATTGTTGTACACCCTGAATCTTTTTCTGCTCTTTGCTTTCTTCCCCACTCTGGCTGACCAACTCGTCAATCTCTGACACGTATCTGTTAACATTAATGAGCAAATAGATGTAGCGTGATTGATTTAAATTTTTTTTGTGACCATTTCTCTTGAATTCACAGGTTCATTATCGGACCCAGGGAATATCTCGGGCCTGGCACACTTCTGTGAGCACATGCTGTTCCTGGGAACAGAGAAGTATCCCAAGGAGAATGAATACAGCCAGTTCCTCAGCGAGCATGCAGGCAGCTCCAATGCCTTTACTAGTGGAGAGCATACCAACTATTACTTTGATGTGTCCCATGAGCACCTGCAAGGCGCACTAGATAGGTACGTTCCTGTTATTTTAATGGGATTGATTTTTCGTGGTCCTTCCTTTTTAAATGTAAGCCTTAATTAGCAAACCTGAAAGTAACTTCTAGACAGCTGATCAGTCTCACTCCACTTGCATAGAGGAGGCCTTTGTTCAATTAAAGTACATGACATCAGTTTGTTCAAGTCCGGCTTGGGGAACCTGTCAAGGGCCATTTCAATTTTTATAATATCGTCCGAGGTCTATACTAAATAATTGAACTTACATCACACTAACCTCTCTGATGAGATGACTGGAACTGCTCTTTTACGAGGGGTTTGATTTCAGATGATAGTGGTGATGAGACCAGAGAGAGTTTTACTTTGTCTGGTTTTATCAACTCTGTCCACTCTACTCAAAGTCTTACAAAACTATTTTTTTCCTCTGCCAAGACAGTTATGTTTTCAGCCCTGTGTGTGTTTGCTCTTGGTTTGTATGTTTTTAAGCAAGATTACACAAAAACTACTGAAAGGATTTCCACAAAACTGAGTTTGGGTTAGGCAACAAAACTATTTGGTTAGCTTGCCTTTCTGCCAGAAGAGTTTGACCTGTGCTACATGTGCGTTCAGTTCACCCTGACCAAGAGTTTTTTACGTGTCTGGGTTCCCCTTTTTTGTATTTATAAATTTCGTTATGGGCCGGTTTAAACTCTTTCAGGGAGCACACATGGCTCTGATGCAGGATGTCCCACACACCCGTTCTAAGTGGTTGTATCAGTATACGATTCTTCCCATGGGAGCCCTGGTGTTAATTCAAGAGCGCTGCCAGGTCATTGTCTGTCTGTCTTTGGTTACCAGACCCAGTTTCATTATGCTAAATTTTGTAACCATCAGCACTAGTTCCTACCCCCCGCCAACTAGAAAACTCAGGCACAGGGTGAGACTGATGTCCCCGGCCTTGCTGGGGGGGCTCTGCTCACGTGTCAGCTGTGGTAAGAGGACAGTCAGGTGGTGTCAGAATTGAACCTATAGGGATAAGCTTACCTACTTATAAATGAATGATAGTCTAGCAAGCACCTGTGTCTGTAGCACAGACTAATTGTTCCTCTGTGCCAGTGAATTGTGAAGGCCATCTGGATGCTAGTGTGGTGGGAAAGAACAGTACAGAGTGTGCTGAAATATTGATGATTGTCCCTCTTTGAAAATAGAAGAGCAATATGTCTGAAAGAATAATTTGTGTCATCTACTGGTTGAATTATTTTAACCATACCTACTATTATAATCACAGTGACTCTAGACATTTAATACTTTAAAATAAAAAGGCCTCTGGATTTTTAGACCCGTTATGTTAGTCTTAAGAGTTTTTGAGGATGCAACCCCAACCCGATACTAATATCAAACACCTAAAGTATAGTTCACGTTTCAGAACAACATTCATGATGTGATTGTTATGTGAGGACTCTTAACAGATTTAAGCATCCAGCTGTGACGGGTACATTTTAGTTCAATCGAACAAGGATTTTAGTCCGGACTTTGAACAATATGCCATCTGTTGCTTTCTGTGGTGTGGCTTTAAAAACATTCAAATTGTCTGTGTTCGTATCACTTATAATTTACATGGCAGTTGCTCACACTTAATGTTCATGCAAATGTTTTTACATCTTTTTCTGTTTCTTAAAATTGTACTGTGCGCACGCACACACACACACATGTATACACAGATGACCTTCATTTATCCCTGAATAGCATTAGGCTACAAATTGCACATCTTTTATTGTTGAAAGTTACAAAGCCCTGGCTCTTTCATTGCAAATGTAAATGGTGATTCTACATACTGTAATGTGTTATGTTGAATTAGTTGTCATTTTTAATCTGTGTAGGTTTGCCCAGTTCTTCCTGTGTCCACTGTTTGATGAGAGCTGTAAGGACAGAGAGGTGAATGCTGTGGACTCGGAGCACGAGAAGAACCTAATGAATGATGCCTGGAGGCTGTTTCAGCTGGAGAAGGCCACTGGCAACCCTAACCACCCCTTCAGTAAATTTGGAACAGGTAGAAACTCCATTACCACCATTGCTCGTTACATTAATCACTATTGCGGTATAGTAAGTCATCATGTCTGCCTGTGTCAGTCTCTCTCTGTGGCAACACACCGAACACAATTGAGAACGATAAGTATTTAAACACTAATAAAATACTAAAGCGGTGTAATATATATATATATATATATGGAAGTCCTATTAATACCTGAGATTAATCTGCATTTCCCACCAAATTCATTAATTATGGCGGTAATGGGTGTGCACGTGCACACGCATGAAGGTCACTCTCACATGTAACAGATTCTGAGTGACAGGCTAAACGGTTAAAGATTATGTCTCACGTGACAAAGAACTGCATCACACTTTATTTGAATATGCAAAAAAACAAGGACATGATTTTCTAAAGCTATATGGGCAATACATTTATTGATCAGTAAAATGTTCAGTTGACATTGAACTGTTGCAGGAAAGCTTCTCGTATCATGAAGGGAGCTAACTATATATAACTGAATAGCCGGATTAGAGTAGCATTGGCGCGGAGCAGCTCCATGCTCAAAATAGCCACCTGATGGCAGTCTTGAATTATATCGTCTTTATTCCAGTTGAAAATAGAGGAGGAACAGACAGGCGCTCCTAACTGACCAACATAATCTTCTCCAGATTGATTCCTATTCATGGTCTCAAAAAGTTTCAACCAATGGCACTTGGCTTTCCTCAGAGGTACAAAATTTGTAATTGAACTATGAAGAATAATGCAGTTGCAAAGTTTCAAAGATAGATTATTACATTTGTTCTTTGTCATGAAGTAGTGGCATTTAAAAATCAAAACAAAACATATACTAACACTTTGATATATCCCTTATTTCTCCTACAGGTAACAAGTTGACCCTTGAGACCAGACCATCTAAAGAAGGGATCGACATCCGTCAGGAGCTCCTGCAGTTTCACTCCACGTATTACTCCTCTAACCTCATGGGATTGTGTGTGTTAGGGAGAGGTAAGAGTTCATGACTCATAAGTAACATTTAAATTTAGCAAAAACATCACTTGGCTTTAACGGCACTC
The DNA here is from genome assembly GCF_009819705.1 of Hippoglossus hippoglossus. Taxonomy (NCBI): domain Eukaryota; kingdom Metazoa; phylum Chordata; class Actinopteri; order Pleuronectiformes; family Pleuronectidae; genus Hippoglossus; species Hippoglossus hippoglossus. Next base: position 19,470,485 of record NC_047165.1, read on the forward strand.
AAGACAGCAAAGGGAAACAAACAATACATGTCAAATATGACTTGGTGCGTTGGGCAAGAACCATAGAATTTTACATTTTTTTTAATTAAAAGTTTAAAACTCTTGAAGCCATTTTGGTTGTTTATTCTTGGTATCATTACCAAAAACAAATGAGACAATCGTTATGACAAAGAAGCTTCTACTTAATTCTGGTTGTATAATTTCTTAAAGGTTTGTCCATATGCTCTATACCCTACAGCTTATCGTACTGCATCTTTACCGCCTGTTTAGCTTTGCTGAACATTTTGGGATGATATATTAATTTCCTCATCTCTCTCTCCTCCCTCTAGCCTTTCACGCTTTGTACTCGTAGTAATCCCTTATCATCGTGAAAACCTCTGCTTCCTTTGTGGTAGAAGTACAACACCCTCTTCCTGTTAAGACATTTACAAACACTACTGATGTAACATAGCCTAAAAGAAAGGTTAACAGCTGAAATGTTTCACAAATAAGGGTTTCAATAGCTTTCTAATTACACCATTAAATATGATCAGCCTATGTAAGGATGCATCAATCAATATCATCAATTTTATTTTCTTATCAGCTTCTGTGCATCATTTATTGTTAAAAATAAATTGCAGTGAAACTGATGTGAGCTTCCTGGAAATGATTAATAATGATGAAACGGCTTTAGTAGATTTTTATTTAAGTAGACTAGTGCATTCAAAGTCAAATCTTCTGTTAAACTGGATCATCTTTGCACTCATAACCTACTTATTGTATTTTAACTTAATCTAAGATAAATGTAAAATTAAGTTTTTGTCCTTCTTGGTTACCTACAGAATCATTAGATGATTTGACCTCCATGGTGGTGAAGCTGTTTGGAGAAGTGGAAAACAAGAACGTGCCTGTGCCAGAATTCCCCGAGCATCCCTTCCAGGAAGAACACCTCAGAGTGAGTTGCTTAACTTATCCCCCCAGGATTTATTCAACTTTATACCACAGAAGTTATGATGTAATTTCCCAAGCAACTTGATTTAATGTTCTTTGTGTTCTGTCATAGCAATTCTACAATGTGGTGCCTATCAAAGACATCCGGAACCTTTATGTGACCTTCCCCATCCCGGACCTACAGAAGTACTACAAGTCTAACCCTGGACATTATCTAGGACATCTGATTGGCCATGAAGGACCTGGAAGTTTGTTGTCTGAGCTCAAATCTAAAGGTAAGATGTTAGGTAAAGCCGCCAGATAGTGACAGACATGTTTGGAGCATTTAGGGATTGTGATAGGTAGAAAGTTATCTATTTAAAATGAAGAATAGAAAATGGAATTAAAAACAAAAATGAGAAAATGACGTAATAAGATAAAGTCATTACCCACCAAAGCAGACTTTTCTAATTCAGAATCCAGAAAATTTTTAGATATTGAAAATATACTATCAAGCTTATGAAGAGATTTTAATTTTCACCATATAATGAAAAGAATCTACTCATGAATTAATGAAAATAATTATCATGCAAATTGTGATCAATTTGATTTATGATTTTTAGGCTGGGTGAACACGCTTGTCGGAGGGCAAAAAGAAGGAGCCAGAGGATTCATGTTCTTTATCATCAATGTGGACTTGACTGAAGAGGGCCTTTGTAAGTAACACACCTGACTCTACATGTTTGTAAATGTTTTCTTGCACATGGTTGTGATTAATGCCGCTATGCGTTGGTAAAGAACATTAATCTGTGTGTTGATGCAGTGCACGTTGAGGACATCATCTTCCACATGTTCCAATACGTCCAGAAGCTGCGTACGGAGGGGCCTCAGGAGTGGGTGTTTGATGAGTGCAAGGTAATGAATGTTCTCTACCCAGCGACAACATTTCAGGTGGAGGGGCACGGCAAACTTGACCCACTTAGTTCTGGTTAGTGGAGACACTAATAAAGCAGCAGAGACGCTGACAGCTGAGATTGATGGATTCAAACCTGTCAGTTACATTCATCATCTTCTCTGCCGTGTCACTCTATGCCATATCAAATGAAGCTGCATCGAATACATTTTCTATACTGCAGTGTAAAATCTTTCTGTGCAGTTCTTTCCGTTGAGAATCTGCTTAGACATTTATGTCGTGTATAACCGTGTCGTGACTTTGCCTGTTTCAGCCTCCATATCTGTCTCTTTCTCTGTAGGATTTAAACAAAGTGGCCTTCAGGTTCAAGGACAAGGAGCGACCCCGAGGTTACACTTCCAAAGTGGCTGGTTTACTACATGTAGGTCCCCTCTCCATCTGTAAACCCTGTTTCCATGGCAACACAATGCAGCTCATTGCGTCTGTACCTGCTGTCGTCATTAGGCTGCGTGCTCCTCATGTTGACTACATTGAGAGAATGACGATTTTGCAGAGTCACAGTCAGAATTAGTCTAAGCTTTTATTTAAATTTTTTATTTCACAGTTTCTGCAGATTGTCTCATCAAGGCTCATTTCCTATTTTTACCAACGAATTTTCTTTCACCGTCAGTTGCAAAATTTAATGAAACCTATAACTAAAATGATAGATTGATTCTCACCTCCAGTGGCAGTTGAATCATTAGAATATTTTAGACTTAAAGAAAGTAAGAATTGATTTCTCTGTCGTTGCCTCAAATTTGTTACTATTTATCTCCTCACCTCTAGCTATACAGTGCTATCAACTGTCGGCTCTGTGTTTCAGTACTACCCCCTTGAAGAGGTTCTAGCAGCAGAGTACCTTTTGGAGGATTTCAGACCAGATCTGATCCAGATGGTGCTGGATAAGCTGAGACCAGAACATGTCAGGTCAGTTTGAGAACATCAGTCTCTGGTCATGTTCAGAACCACTGAGGGACTCTCTGTCAATATATAAGAATACAATGTATTTTTGTTTCTTTCTTTCTTTCTTTCTTTCTTTGTTTCTTTCTTTCTTTCTTTTTATATATATATATTACTGTGCAGCTTCTAGCTCTCAATGATGTCTCCAGCACAAGATGGCTGATATATTTTGGCTTCATTTTTTGTAGTGGGAGCAAGTACAGACACGTCATCCATCTTTGTGTACAGTCATTGCACAGATCACAACCCACACAGAGGAAGAGTGACGTCCTTTTCTGTAGCTGTTGGCTGCGATATCAAGCTTTTAAAATGTATTTATAGATGTAGCCTTTAACTGTATATCATTTTATGGGATGTCATGCAAAGTGCAGATGTGTGACGAGTCTATTCTTTAATGCTCACCATGGAGGAGATTGCATGCACTCAGTGACTGACACTGATAGTTTGCATGCCAGTCTCTTCCTTTGCTGAAGTGGCTGTTTAACCTTGGGGATTCACCAGCGCTGCTTAAAATTCATTAGATTCCCTTCAGTGCCAGTTTCTCTCAGGCAGCTGGAAGTGAAGTTATAGCAAGTTTGATTGCATCATCACGCTTGCATTGAGTCATCAGTTTGTTTAATAAGTAGTTATCTACTGTTGCTATTTTGTTATTGTATAAATGTTTTAGGTACCAGTGAAGCACAAACTCCAAATTCAGCACACTGAGGGCTCCAGTCGTAAATATAGGAATTCTAAACGTGGCTCGTCAGTTTGAGGCAAACGTGTGTTAGTGGATCTTCACTTCCTCAAACATGATTCAAAAAGAACACTAATAGCAAACCACTTTCATCTCATACTCTGGAGTTGTGGCATACAAACAGTATCTAATAGGCTCGGTAAGAGATGTATTTGTGTCATGAAATGTGACATGGTTTCCTTTCTTTTTTATTTTCCAGGGTTGCAGTGGTGTCAAAGTCTTTTGAAGGTCAAACAGACAAGACAGAAGAATGGTATGGCACACAGTACAAACAGGAGGCCATCACTGAAGAGACCATCAAGGTGATCAATGAAGTCATTGTGGAGAAAATACCTGGAGTCTGTTCTTCTGATTTGGTGTGGGTGTATGACTGCTGTGTAAGTCCTGGGAGACGCTGCTTGCTCAATGTTTCCCTGTCTTTCAGAAATGGGAAAATGCGGACCTCAACGGCAAGTTCAAATTACCCATGAAAAATGAGTTCATCCCAACCAACTTCGAGATCTACCCTCTTGAGAAAGACTCTCCATCAGTACCCACTTTAATCAAGGCAAGAATTTTCAAAGCTGCTCTCATCAAAGTATTGTCACTTTCATTACCTTAAGACAAAGTCTCTGCTGCACTGATATAGTTACAAATCTCTTACACTTTCATATGGTAATAATATTTTTGCCTTGTGATCAAGTAAAACTGTTGTTTTCAATAGTTTTACTTGAAGAACAGCACACATATTCCATTTTGTGAAAGAAAGACAAGATAAGAGCTGCTGTCTTTTTCTATTATTACTCACATACCATATTTGTAATCTGTTAATATCAAAGTAACATGATGTCCACAGTCTGATTGTGATGTTTAGCTGAAGTGAGCTTTTGCTGGCATCTCCATGGACCCCCGTGCAAATGACTATCTTTTTACAGAGTGAATGTTAAATGAATCTAAAAATGATAACTGCCTGCGTGTGGTCTTTCTTTCAGGACACTGCCATGAGCAAGGTGTGGTTCAAACAGGATGACAAATTCTTCCTACCCAAGGCTTGTCTGAACTTTGAGTTCTTCAGGTGAGTGATAACTATGAACCTGTGTAACTCACCTGGCACCAAGTTCTATGTCCATGCAAATCACGTTTAGTTTGGTAATACTAAACATTTTCCAACCTTTTTAAGTAATGAGCCCCAAAAAACCTCACTGTTCACAAAACTATCAACACGTGTGTAGGTGCTTGGGTTAAAAAGTCTCACAAATAGAAACAAAATTTGATTGCTTTAAAGGAGCTGAAGGAAGTGTTGGTTTTATGTTATCAGCAGTTGAACTTTATAACTCCAGTAGCATATTAAATAAGACCACATCTGCAAAGATCCAGCCTCTTAGATCAAGACAGGAACAGGAAAGTAGGAGTAAAGCAAATATTCAGACAATCTCAAAGTTACTCAGTTACACTTAGTTAATGCAGGTATAAATGCTAATATCACTACAGGATTTCCCTCTAGAAGATGAATAGTTTTGCACCAACTGTTCAATTTTCATATAATTAACTTGGAGCTCCCTAACACAATCTTACTTTGGAGGTTTCCTCCACTGTTCATATGTCTGTATTTCGGCAAACGATTACAACTGAAATTCTGCCAAACCCTTCTGGGTGGGACTCTAGCTACACAGTATTAGTCCATTAGACTGTAATTAGTGGGTTTATACCTGTCTGTTTACCCCATATCTGTAATTAGTTGCCAAAACAAATCTTCAAAGCATTGTGCAAACTGTACTAACATACTGTAGCATTACACCCTAAAGAACTGCAGCTAATTGTTTGTTCATTTGAAAACTCATGTACTGTACTTGTGTTATCTTCAGCTCTTACCATGAGAGAATGAAGAGACTAGTATCTCTATGCTCTGTTTCTGTGCTTTGTTTAACCACTGCCGTTTCCTCTACAGCCCGTTTGCATATGTGGACCCATTGCATTGTAACATGGCATATTTATACCTGGAGCTCCTCAAGGACTCCCTCAACGAGTATGCATATGCAGCCGAGCTAGCTGGTTTGAACTATGACCTCCAAAATACCGTCTATGGGATGTATGTAAGTATTCAGAAAGGCCTTCCCAGTGCCCACACACCGCATCCCAGACCTAACGTCCCCTACTCTCATCACCTCAGACTGAGCTGCTGTGGCTCAGCCAGGCCACAGGTCATTTGAAGCCATTTACCTGGTCAGATTGGAAGGTTTCTCTTCACAATCAGATGAATGGAAATACAGTTTCAGAAAACCACTTATTCGTATTATCAAAGTCATTGTCAATTTGAGACATGTGGTAACTCCCACCTATGTAGCTTAAGAAAAATGCAAATAATTTACAAAGCCTTCTGACCTAGACCTGGTTGGTCTCAATGAAGGCTCTGTTCAGTCTCCATCTTGTTTTTCATTCCTCATTATTCCCATCTCACCCATCTTCCATGAAACCCTCGACAACTGAGGAGGTGTTTATTCTCTCACATTTTCGGGTTATTAGAGGTAATTGCATACTTGCAGTTGCCACCAGGCAGTATTTAAATATGGTGATTTATTTTGTAATTGGGTGTGCGAGTCATCTCTAGAGGAGTTTGTGCCTGTCAGGACAGACAGCTGGTCACAAGGCTGCATATACATACTCTTATTATCATTCTTCTTATACTTGTTTTTTTTTTTTTCCTCTGGTTGGCAACCCCTCATTCCCAACATTTTATCTGTTCTTTTTTCCCTCCCATTAGTCGCTACCTATACACAGATCCCCTGCACTGCAACATGACCTACTTGTTACTCAGGTTACTGAAGGATGATTTAAAAGAGTATACATATGCAGCCCGCCTGGCCGGGCTGGTGTATGGCGTAGCCTCAGGGATGAATGCCATCCTCGTAAGTAAGCTGTTTGAATTTTGGAGGGAAGTGGGGCACCAGTGAATGGTTCGTTCTGCGGCTGCTACAAAGTGGAACTGGCTTGGTGGTCTGCGCTCTATTTGAACATGTGAAGTGCTGTGTGTCGTTTGTGCAACCTGAGAGATTTACTGGAATCTGTGCTTGCTGCTGTGTTCTCTCCAACTTATTATTTTACTGTAGGATAGATAATGCAGCCCTCTGGAAATGTCATAGGCTCTTACATTTGCATTCACCCAAAGGGATTTAATATATTTTTTATTACCTTGACAACTCAAATTAATTGTCAGAAGACTTTCATTTCTAACATGAGCCTTTATGAAATTAATTTATTTGAGATTATTTGAAGTACTGGCTTTTTATTTTATAGCCTTAAAAATAATAAACATTTTATACAGACTGTCAGTATACACTGAACTCTAGTGGGTTCAGCTGATATTACGGATTCACTTCCGAAATTCGTTCAGGGTAATGTGTTCAGGTCACAAAGGATAAAGTCAAATGATGCAGATGCAGATATTTTCAGTAACATTTCTGCTGATGCAAGTGCAGAAAAGACGATGGAAGTGAATCTGTATCCAGGAGGTTCGGTGGACATAGTTAGCAGCGATGCTTACGTAGGTTTATGAGTACAGCTTTGTGCCTGTGTGTCAGGGATTTAGTGTTGCATAGCAAAGTAGCAACCTACTCACGAATGACTGATTTGCGGTGGTGGTGCTTTTGTTTTTTCTAACTTCTAACTAACACTCTTTTGTTATATGACCCAGTAACCTGCATTTTTTTTTTTAGCTACTTCTCCCAGTAAATTCTCTGATTGTGTTGTGCCCTTCCGCACTGTTCTTCAACACACTGTAGCTGTGTGATTGTGTGTGGCTGATTTGAGTCAGCAGTATCGGTGTAGCTGGCTGACCTCTCTTCAAGGTTAATGAGGTTAGGAGAGATTACTTTTAACAGGTGTCACCTCGGGGACTTAGCGAGGAATGGGGTGAGTCTGAGAGGGAGCATTGCCATGTAGCTGCAGGTTTTTGCTGAATCATGGAAGGGCCATAAGGTTTGAATTACATTGCAAAGTGGAGGCTTTAAATAACCTTCACTGTTCTCAATTTTTAAGATATACATTTGCATAGGAAAACAACATCATCATCTACTACTTAGGCATGTTCTGTCTTCCTGAGAGATGACAGTGAAATATGTTACCAGAGATGATGAAGTGATCCTTCCTAATATAAATCAATCTTCTTATACAGATATTTAATCATTCTGTGACATTTTATGGTTGTTAATGCACAAACACGCCATAATATACAATAAGTATGTTAAAGACTTTCACACATTGAATTGAAGTGGAATGTCTGTATTTATTAACCGTACTGGTGCTTTATTGGGGCTTTACCTTCACCTTCTTTAAATATGAACTGTAGTGAAGTTGACTCATTGAAAGCTGGGGAGAGATGGGATTTTCTCGACAATCATTTGTTCTGCCAGAAATCAGAGCACTTACCCACACATTATAAATGGATCCCTCAAAACTTAAAATAAACAAATAAAGCTCCAGTTTGCTCTGTCACACACTGATCACTTTATCTAGCATCATCTTATCTCTGTTTGATAACGTACCGTGTGTCCTCTGTCAATGTCTGCTGCAGCTGTCTGTTAAAGGTTACAGTGACAAACAGCACATCCTACTGAAGAAGATCATTGAGAAAATGGCCACCTTCGAGATAGACGAGAGGCGCTTTGACATCATCAAAGAAGCGGTAAGGTCTGACTGCAACGCCATCATCATCGAAGTTTTTGATGACTCATGGTTGAGGGAAAAATCTCTTTCAACAGTTCACTGAACATCTTTTGAATTTGTATTTTTCCTTCCAACACAAGAGCAGTGATGTAGCATTAGAAGTACTTTTGACTCTTTCAGTCCCTGATGTTAAACTGTCTTGACCGTCTCTCTCTCTCTCTCTCTCTCTCTCTCTCTCTCTCTCCCTGCAGTACATGAGGTCTTTGAATAACTTCAGAGCCGAGCAGCCTCACCAGCACGCCATGTACTACCTCCGCCTACTAATGACTGAGGTTGCTTGGACCAAAGATGAGCTCAGAGAGGCTCTGGATGGTGAGACACTGTTCTTAATCTCTCTCTTTCTCTCTTTACTTTCATCTTTAAATCCCAGTCCTTATTCCTTCTATCTCATTTTTCACTTTGTGCTCATTAGCACCTTTTCTACTATGGGCCAAACTGAAATTTGCATAGTTAATCCCTTTAGTGAGGATTGAACTGAACAAATGAAGATTGGCCTATATAGCTGGTTAGTAGAATGAGTTTATTAGTGAATAGGTAGTAAGAAGGAGTGAGGATAAAGTTTGAGGTGTTAGGTGTACAGTCTTTCACTCCTCCTCCTCCTCCTCCTCCTCCTCCTTCTTTGAATCCTCATTTGAATGCTGAGGCTGATTTCCAGCAGATGCCTCCCTGGCTGCAGTCCTTCCTCTTTGCAGTGCCAGTGTGAAACCTGAAGGGAGGATTATGTTTTTACAACAGAGCTTACACACCCTATCCCTGGATTCACACAAGACTCTATTAACCTGCAGGGTCAAGGCCTGAAGCCTCAGCAACACGGCCTCCAATTACCACAGCTTGTTCTCTTGTCAGTGTCCGCACACACACACGTCCTCTGTCTGGGATCTTTGAAACAGTTTCTCTTGCTTTTGTGTGTTGGTGCTGCTATGGACAAACAATAAATTCTATAAATCGAGTGTCTGTGTGTGTGTATCCGTGTTGTAGCTCATCCTTGTGAATGTAGGTCAGACATTACTTGACTTCAGATTGGCCAGCCCACATTGAGACGGACTGGATTTTCGTGCATTTGTGTAACTAAATGCTTTGGGTGTGTGTTGTTCCAGGTTTGCATGACAATCTATCACGTGACCCTGTTTATGTCTGTGACAGAGATGCTGTACAGTGAAATTGCCAAACAGCATTTATTCACCTTTTTATTTACTGATTCAGTGTTTATAGCAGCTTGTGAAATCGCTCTTTGATTAATTGCTGTTTGTGTGTGTGTGTGTGTGATCTGTTTTCCAGATGTAACGCTCCCACGCCTCAAGGCCTTCATACCTCAGCTCTTGTCACGGCTACATATTGAAACCCTTCTCCATGGCAACATCACCAAGGAGGTTTGTCTGGAGTTACCTTTTTAGCGGCAGCTGAGGGAACTTGAATTTTGTCACACTTTTTCTGTCTGTTTTTCTATCTAAAGCTCGGTAGAAGTTCGTTGAAGCAGCATGACAATGTATTTTTATTATTTTTTTAAAAGTCCAGTCAGAGCTCAGACCTGAAGTCATTTAAGATGCTGTGGAAAGAGTTCAGAGCCGTTTACATCACATATCTTCAAAATATGACTCGGCTGAAGTAGTTCTGTAGGATAATTGGCTTCAAACACCTGATAAACAGCTCTGAGCCACAGGTGCTTTCGATTTTGCTCAGGAAAAGCCCCATAACTTGCTATGCTAAAAAGTTGAATACTTTTCAGTGTCCACACTGAGGTCTGGGATTAACCCAACTAAGCAGTGCCTTGTTTTTAGAAATGTACAATGCTGTGGTCTCGTTCAAACAGATTTGTTTCATGCTCTGAGCACAGCAAATATAATTACATTCACTGCCTTTGTGTTATGGTACCTGTAGAAGCCTCAGTAGACGATGGATCACAATTCCTGCTAATGAAACAAACCATCTGCTTAGAAAGTTAATGAAGGGGGAACATATCCAGTGAATATCAATCTAACCTCACTGAACATTAGGTGTTGGTAGAGCACAGTGTAATGCCCACATGTACCATCAATTTGCTTTACAAGGGGGAAAGGTTCAATGTCAAGCAAACTTAATTCTGGTCATGTAGAGCTCAGAGATTATTGCAACCTGTCGGTGAATGCTGGAAGCAATTAAGGATAATGTACATAGTAAATCTAACTAAAATAGGAGCCAGCTTAAGGGAAACCGTGCACAGTAATTCAATTGTAAAACTTTTTTTGTACGATTTATCTTGAAAATACTGTTTGAGTTTTTGTGGGCTGAAGTGTATTTTCTATCTCCCCAGTCTGCTCTTGGCATGATGCAAATGTTGGAGGACAAGCTCATTGAGCACGCTCACACGAAGCCCCTCCTCCCGAGCCAACTGATTCGCTACAGAGAGTTGCAGGTTCCAGACGGTAGGTACTCCTCCACGCTCCACACGCCACTCTTATTCATCAGCAGCCAGTCATGCCTGTCTCCATGGCGACTACGCAGAAGGGTTCTTACCCAGTGCCCCTGCCCTCGTCATCTGTGACGCCTTCTTGTGTTTGTTAAGACTTGATTAAATTCAATACCCCTCTTTCCCCCCAGAGGAACGTAACTGAGTAGAAATGAACGTCATTGGGCAAAGTACGTACACAGCCTCCTCTCCGCAGTACAGAGATGACCGCAGACATGCAAAGCCAAGCACCTGTGCGGCCTGTCTGATTACATTAGGAAACTTGAGTGATGTGGAGAGGAAAACCAGAGCTGTGCAGGGCCACCCGGAGACATCCTGTGTTTCACCGAGGGATTTTCCAGGTTTGGCTCCAGGCTGCCAGTCAGACACAGAGCAGGGGTACAAGAGAAGGACGTAAAGGATGTAAACACAAAATTGGCTTAAGAAATGACTGACTGGCTGGTTGTCCAAAAAACACATTACTCTCAGAGCTGAAAGCTTTGGAGCAGAAAGTTCAAATAAACCTGTAGGCGTTTATACAGGGATCTCTGTGAGAGCACAACGTGATCTTAAATTAATCATTTGACTTTTTAATACAAGGACTAACGGCCAATCTGGCTGAGTGTGCAGCATCTGATGGCTGCATCGCTGATTTACCTTAGCAAAGACTCAACAACCTGGCATATCTTTTTAAATGGTCAGACAATGAATGATTGGGTACTTGACACAGTTCGTGCTACAGTGTGCCTCTTATTGTTGCAGTAGGGTTTCATGGTTGTTGTTGATGCCACACTGACAGTGTGACACTTTGCTTTTGTGCTTTGATTAATCAAAGTTGTCATCTATTCCTTATTATGTTTTCTAAGTGAACTTAAGTACGAAGTTGGTAGAAGAATGCGAGGGGAGTTTTTAAAGTCTGTGCACACACGACGCTTCCTGAGTGCAGAGCCGCAGTGCTCAGTCAGCATGTGCATAAAGCTACCTGCATTACCCAGCCTTAACTTCTCTTTCATTCAAAGTGAGCTTGATCACACTGGACTCAAACAAACTGAAGCAGAGCGTAAAATAAGCTGGTTTTCCCCATGGATGAATGGAGGGCTCCTCAGCAAGCATATTTCAAGTACAGATAAAAGGCTGGAGGAGGCCAATTTGGAGCCACTCAGCAAAAAAAGCACAATGTTGGTATTCAGCAGAACATCTCCGCCTTTCTGGAGAGTGTCACCACTGTCCTCCGTCTGAACCTTTACTGTTTTACACTCAATCAGTGCCTCAAGCAAAGGGCCCAGGCATGGCTGGCTGTGTATCTACAACAGAAACAGCTCATCACTTGTGCAAGGTATTTTACTCAGACTTAATGATTTAGTTATTTTCGACTCTCGATTTGGCAAAGGGGAATGGATTGTATCGATGTGTGTATCTGAGCTGGTGAAATACATTTGCATTCTTATCTCAGATGATGGATCACTGTGGATTTTGGTTTCTACTTGAGCTCACCGACTGCATTACATGTTAAGTGTAGTTGTCAACATATTGCACCAGGGTGCAGTCATGTTTGAAAGAGTTCTTTGAACATTTACAGGCTTTATAATCTAAATTAAATCTACACACACAAAGCAGAAATAAATTAAAGTGCTTATGTTATCTTATTCTGTCTTCCATTACCTCCTCCATTATCTGGTTTATGTTAAACTGAGCGGCACAAGAGAGGGGAGGGTTTTTTAAATTATGAATGCATTTAGATTTAAATGACTTGAAACTTTTCTTAACTACCTCAGTGACTGTGTCAAATGCACATAGACATAAAAAATGCATGGATACTCTTTCAGTTGTGTTACTTTCTTTAGTCTTGAGACAATTATTAAAAAGTGAGCTGTGTTTTTCATAAGATGAGAATATCAGGATAACAGTTGATGCTCCCATGAACAAATTTTACCTCCCAGGAAAGGGGGCACTGGCCTTTCTTCTGACAGAGACACCGCACATGTACCGGCACTGAAAGGTCACCTGACAGGTCATGTTACTGAGTCAGATTAGATGGTGCCTGTGCCCGAAACGTTACCTTCAGCATCAACTGGTGTGCGGACATTCTTGTCTTTTGATTTTCGTAACTTCTGTCCAGCACCCAGTGTTCATCAAGTTTCGATGTGCTGTTTTTTTTTTTTCTATACTTTGTGAATGTTTGGTGCCCACCTCAGGAGCCCTGCTTTTTTTTTTCTGCTTCAGTAATTCGTTTCTAAGTGAATGTGTTTGCATTTTATGATTGATGATACTGAAAGAGACGACACCCTTTCTTCTGTTCCTCTCAGGTGGCTGGTACGTTTATCAGCAGAGGAACGAGGTGCACAACAATTGTGGCATTGAGATTTACTACCAGACAGACATGCAGTCGACCCACGACAACATGCAGCTGGAGCTGTTCTGTCAGATCATCTCCGAGCCCTGCTTCAACACACTGAGAACCAAAGAACAGCTGGGTGAGCCAGAAATATCATGTCCAACATTTCGTTTATAGCATTTTCCAACCTGCATTTCAAGTCGCGCAGATACAAGAAAAACTGCTTGGACTAAGTGAATTTGGGCATTTTTCTTAGAAGATGATTTTAATCTGCATTTAGAAATCAGATACAGCTCTACATAGAACAGGGACTGTGTAAGTGAAGTTTCTAAAGTGCTGATGATTGGATGAGTGGATTGTGGCTCAGAACCACATTTCCTTGGCAGCTGTTCTATAATAATAGTCGCAGACCTAATGTGATTATCAAGATAAATAGAAATAAGTGAGGTCCACACTTCTTCCTGTAAAATGCTTTAATCTAAACACGTATAAGGTTCATGTCTGTTAGTGGTTGTGAAATCCATAGTTTGGAACAAAACGACCTTTTGAGCAGTTTTCTTTGCACAAACCAAATCGTCTTCCTGCTGAGCTTTTACATATCTTCTTTGTCTCCACCCCCACAGGATACATCGTGTTCAGTGGGCCCCGGCGGGCGAACGGCGTTCAAGGGCTGCGCTTTATCATCCAGTCGGAGAAAGCGCCCCATTACCTAGAGAGCCGCGTGGAGGCTTTCCTCTGCACCATGGAGAAGGCTGTGGAGGAGATGAACGATGAAGCCTTCCAGAAACACATCCAGGCCCTGGCCATCCGCCGCCTGGACAAGCCCAAGAAACTGTCCGCTGAGTGCGCCAAGTACTGGGGCGAGATCATCTCTCAGCAGTATAATTTTGACAGAGGTGAGGTCCTCGTCATGTCTCTGCTCACTGTAGCTGTGTATGGTTCAGGCCAAACGCACCATTTTTCAAAAACCCTCTCCGGATCTACCAGCTGTTCTGAAGCGCTTGTGTTGCATACAAAGCCAGACGTACTGTAAGTTCTGTGGTTCTCAGTATTTCGGTCAGTCCCAGAGGTGAGCCCGATGTTGCTTAGAGCTGTGCAAATTTGCATCGATTTAAAGCCCGTAATAATCTGCTGCCGTAGCACACCTCTCTGTTGCAGCGCTCTCCTGAGTGCAGTAATGGATTGTAATGGGCCTGAATCACGAGTAATCTGCCTAAAGCCCTGAGTGATGGCAACACTGAAAGGCTGCCAAGGGAGTGGTGGTGATTACTGATACTAGGAGCGGCGGCGGCGGAGGAGGGGCGGCTGGCGCTCAACGCCAAGGGCACAGAAAAACATACAGCACACATCACTCAGGGGCAACAGACGTTTATTAGATTTTTTTATTTAGAGACGGAGTCTTCTCTGTGAATTTCCTTCCTTGTGCAGCTCAGAACTCGGAGACAATATAACAAATAAAGTCAAACAATAAACTAAATATATAATGAAAAATTAACTTGACAACCTCCTGATATCAGAGCTTTTCATAAGCAACTGAATCTGAACAGCAATTTGAAGTGAGTGTTTTAGTCACATTATTTTGCAGCAATAACAGCTTTGACCTAAAATAGAACTGCTTTTACTTTTAAGAACTTGAATGTTGAATGTTAAAATAGCAGTTTGACTAGGATTTATTTGTCTATATATCCATTTTATTAATGTTATTTGTCCACTTATTTCCTACCTTATCTGTTATTAATTTACTTAAACCTTGTCACCATGTGCTGTTATGCAACGAAGGGTGGGATGGGATTATAGAAGGGCCTTGGTTGATTGAATCTTATGACACAACAACAACAAACAGTACTCATTTAAAATGAACACATTATGTGTTAAAATAGACCTCATGTGGAGTCCAGGCTGTTTCCTCTGGTTGAGCAGTGACGTGTCTAGAACTGATTTATGTTGACACTTTATGTTTCCCTTGTCGTGTTGCAGATAACATTGAAGTGGCGTATCTGAAGACTTTGACAAAAGAAAACATCATGGAGTTCTACAGAGTAAGTAGTTCAACCCTCTGTCACATGATGGATCTTCCTTTGAAGACACGTCCCTGTCCTCTACTTGTCTTCACACTCAGTCCCCTCCTGAACTTGTGTACTGGGTATTGTACTCAGACTTAATGATTTTCAAATTTTCGACTCACTCAATGTTGCAAACAGGAATGGGTTCTATCGATGTGTGTATCTGTTGCATGAATGTTGCTCTTATGCGCAACAGATTCCGAGTGACAGGTACACAGATTAACGAGTGAAAGACAAGTTCTCATGTGAGTCTTGACTGTCCAGTGAACACGTGGAGAATTGTGCTGCAGGTAGAGCTTCATGCTGCTTTACACTGGAATAAAACATCAAGTTAGAATTTGGTTCATTTGGAAACTGTGACCTCGGTGGCGGTATGTACAGACCACTGTTCTAATTTTAGAATCATTTTTACCAAAAAAAAAATCGTATATACCAACACCAGCATGTCAGGGGCAGCTCAGACTCTTCAGAGACTTGATGATTAAGGTGTTAGCTGAGAATCAGTCTATTTTAAACCTGTTAAATATCATTAATCCTTATTCTCACTTGTTGTGACGAGTTGACAGTAAAAACCTGAAACAACACACAAATCTGAGTTTGAGAGTTTTAGCTTATTTAAAATGGAAATACCAACATTAATTTGAAGGGAATGCAGATAAATGGCTCCCTGGGTGCAGTTGTTCCCCAGAGCGCCACCATTTTATTTGAGCCTTAAATTATGATGCTCGTTTGACCTAAATCGTGGGACCTTGTGGGCGTGGTTAACACTGTACCGACTGCAGAGGTGCTATTAGGAGGCAGCTACATGAATTACAACAATAACCCAACGTTTAATGACGTGATCATGAAATGTTTCACAGGTCTATCAATCCTTCCACACACTGATGAGACGCTTTATTTAACCCTCTGATCAGTTTCTTTATAACAGAGAAACAGAGATCGAAGTATCAGTTGTTACAAAGTGTTTCTGTAGCTTCTTTTCAGATGAAACTGATATTGGACCCATTTGTCCAGTCATGCTTTACCTCCCTGCTGCACATGATCAGCGTTGTATTGATCAGCTGTACTGTCTGAATGCTATCTCTCATATCACTGTTACACAGCACTGACTGCATGATGGGTACATTTCTGATAACAGCAGTATTGGTCTAGTGTGTGTGTGTCCCCAGGCACACATCGTTTTACTGGACTCAGTCTGCCCCCCCAGCTTTCATCTCCCTCCCTGGTTCTATTCATAGCCGTGGAGGTGACACTGACACGGGGCGCTCACAGCGTATCAGCCCCCATAATGACAGCCTGCCTGTTTCAAGGAGGATAAAGGGCCAAAGACGTGCGGCCGCTGAAAGAATTGGCATTATCTCAGCCCCGCAGAAACCATTCCAGGCCCCATGCAGAATAAACCTAATGCATTTCTAATGTCATATCGGCTGCAATCACTTTTTCCCTCAGTTTTTTGGTCAGCAGAGCCGACGCTGTGTGACTGCAGATGAGCCAAATCGTCACTCTAATATAATCCTACATCCAGAGACAGTGATGAGGCCCGACTGCGGAGCTGAATCTCCACGGGACTGTCACAACTCATCCCAGACTGGGGGAGAAAAACACGGCCATGTTGGCCACACTTTACCAGAGTTTTGAACACACGGGTTCAGGCAGCGACTAACACCGCTTTTACACCAAAATTAGTGGGTATACGCCAGTTTATTAAACACAGGTCAACATGTTAAAAAGGAAATCGACTCCTATCCCATTGCCAGCAGAGGAGTAAGCCTATTTTTTTTCCTTTCTGGTGCGTCATGTTCAACGTCACAAACACTTTCACCTCCTGGTCTTGCCAGTAGAAAAGGGGCTTTAGTCTTTAACGAATGACTTCAACTCAGATGTGTGGTTCTAGTAATGATGCAGTCGTCATAAAAGCGAAGCCGTTCCAATGTTTTCCCGTCTCCTGCCACTCATCAACTCACCCGTCTGTCTGTGTCTCTGCAGGAACGACTGACTGTCGAAGCCCCGAAGAGACACAAGGTGTCTGTGCACGTCCTGTCCAGAGAGATGGACTCCTGTGAGTGTCTGTAGACGTGTTGGTCACATTGGCTTCAGGCAGCGTCAGGTTTACCTTTACGTCACCCTTACTGTGTGTGTGTGTGTGTGTGTGTGTGTGTGTGTGTGTGTGTGTGTGTGTGTGTGTGTGTGTGTGTGTGTGTGTGTGTGTGTGTGTGTGTTCACCAGGTCCCGTTGTGGGAGAGTTCCCGGCTCAGAATGATGTCAACCTTGCTCCTGCTCCTTCTCTGCCACAGGTAACAGTCATGTTCTGTGTTTGTGCTCCGTCAAGCCTTCCTAACTAATGTGACACGACATCAGTGAACTGCACACAGCGCGTCCAGGTTTATTAAACACTAACTGCTTTGTACAAGAGGAAAGAAACTAGATCCTTTAAAGAGCTAGTCCTGCTGCGTGTGGACAGAAGTTTGTGTAGAGATATAATGTGATAATGCCAGTCATCGTACAAAGACCCTGTGTTTTTAGCAATAGTCTATTTGTCAAATCACCTGAAAAGACCTAAACTAACGATGTATGGATTCCATTAACACTTATAACCTGTGTATCTAACCCTGATTTATCCTGTGTATCGTATTCCTCTGTCCATTTGTCAGTTCCTTCATGAAGTCTCACTGTGATACTGAGTGACATGTTTCATCATTACCATGAACTCACTATTTATTTAGACTCAGTCCCACATCCACACCCTGAACAGCATTAGATCACACGATATGTTTAAATGTGCAGGTAAATGTTTCTGAACTGCACCACGTCCTCCTGTTTGAGTAAAGTTAGTTAAAATCCAAGTTTTTTTTAAAATATTAAAATCTATATTTACTGTACGACCTGAAGGTTTATGTCGTCAAGAGCAACCGGCTGCTCTCAGGGATGTTTTCACACTGTAAAGTATGAACCAAGCTTCATGTCTTAGTTGTTAAATGTGATCCAGATAGTTTTGGTTTCACATTGTAGTTTCAGGTGCGAACAAAAGACTTTGGTACGACATATGTTTGTCCTGTGGTCATCACCTTCCGGAGCTGTGTCTACCTACACTTGACACTGATTGGTTCGTAGAGCGACATGCTCTGACTTCGGCGTATTGTCAGTTGGGCGTGTAACAGTCTGGAAACAGGAAAATGAATGAACCATTTCATGTGGTTAATTTCATTGCCACTATAGTATAACTATGGTGTCACTACTAGCATCACCAACTAAAGGTATAATACTCGAGACTAGCACAATATATAATCAGAGGTGAAGACCCCAGGCAATCCTGCACGCTGCTTCTTTTTCTTCACTATCCACAAAGTGTTTTCACTCTGCAAGCGAACAGAGCCGTTGTTTAATTTGTTGCAGCTTCTGACCACCTGTGCTGGTCGGACTATATTCTGCTTCGTTGATCCGAGGCACGTTTCACACCCGTCACTTTGGCTGGGACGAAACTGAAAAGTCTAAAGGTCTGAACCAAAGTAGGCAGCTGTGAACGCGTCTTATTCTTTAAACTGGTCCCGTGTCTCTGGTCAGTTCTGCAGAAGAGAAACTGCGTCTAAACTCAGAAAACTTCCACTTTTAGAAGAAGTGATTGATGCTGAGTGGAAAAAGAAACCAAACAACAATGTCTGCAGCTGCTGTAACAGACTGAAGCAAACTCACTGGTCCTCCCAAGTTAGAAAGTACTCATCGTAGTTGCCATAGAAACAATGTGCATACAGCTCTTAGAGTGAAGTGTGGAGGCGTGTCAGTCTGACCTGCTGTTTGTTTGTTCACAGCCCACGTTGGTTGAGAACATGACGGAGTTCAAGAGGAGCCTCCCTCTGTTCCCGCTCGTCAAACCTCACATCAACTTCATGGCTGCTAAGCTGTGAGCGAGGCCTGCAGGTGGACACGCAGACGGGGCGGCGGCGGGGAGGGAGCCTGCTCTGTTCATCACACCCCCGCTCCTTCCCATCAGGAAGACTTTAATCTGACTGAGCCTGCATGAGTGTGTGTGTGTGTGTGTGTGTGTGTGTGTGTGTGTGTGTTTGGCTGGGTGCATGTGAGTGCGTGTGTGTGTGTGTGTGTTTGGCTGGGTGCATGTGAGTGCGTGTGTGTGGCAGGCCGGAACCACTACAAGAAAAACAAACGCTTGTATTTGAATCACAAATAGCCGTGGTCGTCGACGTAGCTGCGATTAGAATTCACGCCAGACTCACCACACGTTCAAGCCTCTGAAAGGAGCCACAACACTCACGCGCATCACGACACTGTGTAGGTTGTCGTAGAGGAAATAGAAACAAGCTAAAAAAAAAGACGAGGGGCCAGATCCCTTTTTTTAAAGAATGTGTACTGCAGAAGCTTCACACTAGGAGGTGTTTTTATTTGAATAATAATTTGAGACGTGCTGCTTTGAGAATGGATAGCGGTGGTATTGTGATTATGTGCAGGTGGACGACAGTAGCTCCATGAAGGTCTTTTCTCTTTTTATGTTTGCCATGTAACCCTCGGAGGCTCCAGGTCACTCCTGGAAAAACGTTATCTCAAAAGACGCACTCGGTTGAATGGAACATTTTGTTCAACCCGAAGAATGTTTGCCTTATAATTCTGCTTTTAATTCTTATATTTGACATTTCTTTGTTTGGAAACTGGTAAAATGTTGGGAACCTTTGAGGAGCTGTTTTTAATTTCACAGAGAATCATACCTGTAAAAAAATAGTTTTTATTTTGTATTGCATTTTCCAGTAGTGTGTTATCCAGACATCTCAGGGTACCTCCATGCTGTTTGTTTTTCTTTCTCATTGAATTTTATTAGTGAAGAATTAAAATATAAAACACTTTTATCAGTCTGTCATCTACGTTCGTGCTTTTGTTCACTTCACTAAAGCTGCTCTCAGACGTGCACTGAACCCTGCGGACGTTCTCCGTAAGAACCGATGTGAGAACGCAGCAGGAGATCCTCCACAGGATTCACGAGCGAGAGGGGTGTTGATGACATTTGTAACAAGCGTCAGACACAAAACTGAAGGAAAACAAATATCTCAGGATGAAAAGTGGAGCCACAGATGAAGGGCGGAGACCCGGTGTCTGTGCTGTAAAAGAAAAACACGTGAGATCCGCAGCAGAATGATTATCTGCCTGCTTGACCACCCCTCACCTCAACACCCTGGAGATGTCTTGTTGACATTCTCCTCAGCTTATGTCTGAAAACAGCTTAAATGTGATCAAATCCTGATTAGTTATTGTTTTGTAAAGTTAAAAGCTGCTGCAGAAATGAAGTGCACTATTATTACTTTTTTCATTTTCTCCTCCATTCTGTTTTGCTCTGGGGGAAATGATTCTCACACTGTCTGCAGGTGAGACTTTGTGCAGCTTGTGCCTTTCCGGGGGGGGGGGCATCACTCACTGTCTGTGGCTGCACTGAGCTGCTCCTGGTCTGATCCAGAGCAGAGTCCTGGACCATCTGTCATCCCACACCCACCCACCCAATATTGCTGGACTGTGTCCTGGCTCTTAACATAGATTAATACAAAATAAAAAAAGGAAAGCAGCAGCTCGCCTTCTTCTCTGAAAAGAAACGTGTTGATGTCTACAGGGAGTAGGAGAAAAGCTCTGGTGTGAATATATGCACTTCTCTCTCTCTCAAAGCAATAAACCTTGATGATGTTGGACAGTGTGAGGCAGAGTGAGACGTGGCCGCAGCTCGATGGAGACGACTGTCCGCTCTGAGCGGTCGGCGTTGTGTGCACAGCGATGTCAGTGGCGTGTTCTCAGGTGCTAACCAGCTCTGCCGTGTAGAAGACACAAGCTGCCGACTAACGGCCCCCAAAAGAAAAAAGTTCCCTCCCTGGTGAACCTGCTCTCAGGTCTGGTTCATGGCTCACACAGTCAGAGATTTATGAGGGTGGAACGTTTTACCTTCATGTTTATGCTGTTAAGCTTCTTCAGTATTTTACTACATCACATCAAAACATTTCCTTTTCCTTTACTAATGAGATTCCCCCTCATCACAAACTGCTACTCTGTTAAAAGGCACTATTTTCTTGTCCGAAGACAACCAGCAGCAGCAGGTGGAGCATCCCTCTCAGGCTGCAGCTTGGTAGAGTGGTTTCCATGCAGTGTTCAGACTGGCACCATTAACATATCAGGCTTGGACGGGCCACGCACTGTTTACCTTGTGAAGTACCTAGTGACTGGTTTACATTTAGTTCATCTCAAGGTTTCTCTTTACAATTTCTCTGGCGACACTGGACTGTGATTGGCTGATTGGGTTCATGGGCCGATGACGACGCGAGTGTTGACGTTTTGAGTTTTGTTTCCTTGTCTCGTGTGTTTCTAATTAATAAACAATTAAACGCAAGCAGTTTTGTTTCTGTTACACAAACACGACTCAGCATTTGGAAAAATACATTTATTCACAGAACTGAAACCATTGAACTCTAGTCAGAAGCAACAAACACAGTTCACACTTATTTTGGCAGAGTGGAGACTGAACGGTGAATGTACAGGGGTGGTGGGGGGAGAACATCTGTAAAACAGGCACAGTTCACATGTGCAGGTTAAATTATTCCGCGTAGGACGCCACAGACCACAGGTTGTCACGTGTCCTCAGTGGCAGAAAGCAGCACAATAAATCAAAGTGATCACATTACACTCCCGATGATCTACACAAACATGTCTCAGCTCACTGGAGATCAAATGACTGAACTCCACTTGTACTTGAGTCCAGATCTTGTTCACCAGTACATCTCTGCTGTTGGTGTGATCCAGTTTGAATGGTGTCTCCGTTTACACTGGTACCAGAGATGACATTTCCATAGGTGATTTTTCATCTCCATGGTTGAAGCAGAAATTAAAAAACCAAAAATATCTGCATGGCTTCACGCCACTAGAGGAAATATGGCTCGTCATTTGTGTGAACTGACCCTTTAAAGACCGTCCAAAGTGTCAGCTGCTTCCATGACTCATTTCAAAACTGCCACTCGTGTCTGAGCTGAGCTGCAGCTCACGCTGACGCAGCCCGATGGTCACATGACGGAGGAACAATAAAGAAAAGAAAAGGATTTTGTGAAATAAAACCCAGAGGGGGGGGGGGGAAACTGTTCAAGTTCCCGAGTTCTTTCAGCGAAGTGTCACATCTCAAACGTGCTGCGAAAAAGATCGTCCATGGACGTCCACGCAGCCGGAGGAGGTGGTGTCATGGCAACAGGCTGCGCACCTGCACCACTGTGGTGATGACCGAGATTTAAACAACCACAGAAGAGCTTCTTTTTTTGGAAAGTGGAGATAAAGCAACAGACGTGAACACTTCCGGGGTACGAGGAGGAAGCAAATAAATAAAAGGCTGTGCTCTAACTTCTGCTCGGTGGTCAGTGGGTTTTCGTACCGTCAGATGAAACCTCGACACGCCCCCCCCCCGGCTGCATTAACGCACTGCATCATGTTTGCACATTTGTTTCCTCTTTAATACATTCCAAACACTCAACATATTCCTCTGTCGTTATAAATCCTCCAACATTGGCAAAGGGGACTTTTCAAATCTGCAAAATAAACATTATAAAACAGTCATTTATTAATGTTATAAAACTTTATAATTACACATGCCCCACATATCTGATGTCCTTTAAAATACACTTATGTTTACAATAGGTGTTAGTTTATGTGACACATCCACCCGGCACCGGTTCTTAGAGAGGAGATGTGTGTGTGTGCGTCAGTCTGATCCGTCTTCACCTCACGAATACGTCGGAAGGTTCAAACTGAAGCGGCGATACTTGGGATCCTTGTGTCGAATGTTGGCGGCTCCAGAAAGGGTGAGAGGGTTCGAGGAGCAGGTAAGTGCGGGCGACACTGATCCTGAGTCTGACGGGTTCATTTCCTCCTCCGCCCCCTGACCCCTAAAGGCAGAGGTGTGTGTACTGTACTGTAGGTGTGTGTGTGTACTGTAGGTGTGTGTGTGTATGTGTGGTTCATCCGGTCTTCCTCCCTCTGTTGCCTCCTCCTCAGGCCTCCTCCTGCTCGGGGAAGTTGAGGATCTTGCGGTGAGCTTGCCTCAGGTACTGCTGCTGTTTGAAGTACACCTTAAACGCTCCCTTGATGGCCACGAAGGCGATTCCTCCCTGTAGAGTAAAGATCATTTTTTAAAAAAGCGTTCAAAGATGCGTTCTGCTTAAAACATTAAAGCCTCCTCAGATCCTTTACTTCGGCCTCGTCGACACTTCTGCAGATATTTTCCTCTCTCCGTCTACTCAACCTTCGTTTTACTAAAAATTCAGTCTACATCAATGATCCGTCAGATGCCAGAGAAGAACTTCGTGAGCATGCTCAGTGAGCTCGTAACTTCCAAACCAAAACAATACTCATCACTTTTTACTTCTGTTTCTGCTCATAGTTATTTGACATGTTTCATCGCCTTATCCAAGATCTCTCTGAAACACGGCCCAAAGTGCTGATACACACGAAGTAAGCTGTGATGTCATCGCTTCCCAAACACTGTGTTACACGTACACACAGACAGTGGAAGTAGTTTGTAAGAAACTGTTTTAACTCATAGGACCCTTCTAACATTAAATATATATATTTATATATATGACAGAAAAGAAAGTCCATGTTATTTCACTCATTCTACAGCAGATTGTTTCCACTCAGGGTCACATTAGCATGTTATTTTAATAAATAACATGCTAATGTGACCCTGAGTGGATAATTTTTTCTGATGAATTGCTATTTTGTACAGGTAAGTAAAGCTGTTAAGATAAATGTGGAGTAAGTGATCTGACAGTACATTATGTGGGGTGAATATGTAAAGTAAGAGAACATTTAAACATGCCAGAAACTGAACTGATCTACAAGGAGGTTACAACGTTCTGACTTTGTTCAATGTGTGGTTTAAGGTTTTTTCTATTTTTGAGTTGAATAAATGTTCATTTGAAATTGTTTTTAATAGTATGTCTTTTCAAAATGGCAAATAAATAAACAGGTTGAAAATTGTACCTGTGCAGTACCTCAGTAAATCTTAAGTGTCAAACATGTGATTAACATCTCTGCTGTCATTTAAAAAAATGTAAAAACTCAAACCACTTCGGTTGAGAAGTTTTTATTACTTGACTATACAGATCAGTTTATGACTTGATTCTAAAAAGAGTCTTGCAGCTGAAGCCAACAAGTCGACTCGTCGTGTTTCCTGCACATGTGACACTTTATCATGACGGAGCATCGGGCCAGCAGCAGCATGTGCGTCAGTGTATGAGGACACAGTGTTCAGTGGTGTCAGTGCAGCCTGGATCACATGAGCCACTCGGGTTACCGCTCTGTCCTCACCACCAGGTGAGTGTCGAGGTGGGGCCGAATGTGTGGCACAGTTAACACGAGGTAAAGTGGAATCCTTCATTCACAAACACTGTGACTGCTGTTACTTTAAGCAGACTTGACTGGATTTAAGGTGAATCTGAACTAATCATGCCTCGCTCCACCACTGTGCGACAGGCTGGCTGTAATAATATCAGTGTAATGTGTTGTGTACCCACCAGGATGGTCCTCTGTAGGTTGGAGTTGACACTGCTGAACATGAGCTTCCCCACGATGGTGGCGATGGTGGGGAAGACCAGGGCGCCGCACAGGATCCGTGTGGCCGACACGTGGTCGGCCAGGGGGCTGGCCTCTGCCGGGATCCGAGGAACTGGACAGCCAATCCCTGTGGAAACACAGAATCGACAGCAGCAGTGAGGCAGTTGAAAAAAACAAACTAATTATTGTTGTCATGTGTGTTTACAATAATTATGAAGCCTCTTTATCCATCACATGGCTTTCTATATGACTGACTCTTGTACAAATCATAACAACATCCACAAAGCTTCAGTGCATGAAGTTTATTAAATCCATTCATGATATTGTGATAAAGACGACCAGGGCTGTACAGTGCGACACCTGTACGTCACACGTGTCTGTGCGATGAACAAATTTACTGCTGTAGCACCTGTGTAATACAGTTGTTCGCCTGTTTGAAACCCAGCCACTTGTACTCTGATGTGAGGGTTTGTGTACTTGCTTGTGTGCGAGTTGAACTGATGATGCATTGCTGTTCTACTTGGTAGTTGTCGTCTGTCATGCAGGTAAACGCATGTGCCTGTCTGCGTTGAGTTCACACAAACACCAAATCCCACAATCCAAACCGAACAATCCCTTGTGTTCTCAGTGGGTTGAGCAGCTCGCTCAGACAGAGGCATAACAACTTGGTAATTCACTTTAATGAAGGACGATAGAGCGGTATTTTCACATCGTGAATCAAACCCCCAACAAACAAGCCCGCAAGATGATACACGCATACACGTCTCTCTATAATTAACCCATTGACATAATACATTCTCTAGCCCCTGACTATAACCATCCAAACTAAATGCCTAACCCCAACCCAAACCTAATTCCAACCCTAAACCTAAAACCAAGTCTTAACCCTCAAATGGTGACGATGGTAGAGGATGGTATTGAACCAACACACAAACACCTACACCTCAAATCTCGCTGCTTGAATTGATTTCACACTGAGAACATCTGAATTCTAAATAGCCAACATTCAAAGCAAAGAGCTCAAGCATAAACAACACAAACAGACTGAGATGGTATGTATAACATTTTTTTAACATAGGGTTAAAAAGAAGAGACAAGTTTCCTGGATCCAACTTGAGTGTGTGTCCTGACCTGGGAAGATGCTGTTGAGGATCTGCAGTTTGTTGGAGTACTTCCTCCACAGACGCAGCACGTAGTCCTCCCAGCGGATCATCTTGCCGAGGATCAGCATGACGGGGATGGTGGGCAGGCCGATGAGCAGGAACAAAGGGTCGGCCCGCTCCATAACATCCAGGCCCTCCTTATGTCCGACCACCTGGACGGCAGAGAGAACAGTGTGAACGGAAAACTACAGGGAACGAGTGAAAGTGCTAGACTTTTCTTTGAATAACAGGAAGAAAGGAGGAACACAAAAAGGCCACAATGACTTTACAATGTATCTAAACACATGCCCATTATTTGCAGAAATACTTTTGAGAATACTATGATTCCATTTGCATCCTACAGGTACAGTCAAATCACAACAGTGAAAAAATCAATAATGAACCAAAACCTCTGAGGAGGGATCACTGGTCTGACCTGCATGACGGTGACAGCTCCATATGTGACGGCAGTCCAGTAGATGGAGCCCACCATGATGCCGGCTGCCGCAAAGGGTCCGGCCTTAGAGATGAGCCGGTCGGCCAGGTCCAGCACGTAGACCACTGGACCTAAAGGAAGAGAAATCACTGAGGTAAGAACACGTACAACTTGTATTTCAGAGTTCTTCTCATCAGTGTGTGGGAGAATTTAACTTTGACAGTTACATGGCTAACCTGGGGCTCCTTCCTGAACAAATACAGAGCTGCAACTAACTAGTATTACCTCCTCTGTGTGTGTCTGTTAACGCAGGATTACACAAACACTACTGGACATGAAACTTGGTGGAAGGATGCGGTATGGGTCAGGGAAGAACCCATTACATTTTGGTGTGGAGCCTGATCAGGGGGCAGATCCAGAAACATTGTGAGATGTGTTTTATCACAGATTTCTCAGAGAAAAATTCATGGATCTTGATGAAATCATTAGGCTTGTTGAGGTGACTGATATTTATGAGTGTGTGCAATTTGGTGCAAATACAAATAAAAATCCAGATCTAGTGAATTTCAATGTGGTTTCATAATGGGCTGTGGGGCCTTGGTGGAGGCATGTGCTCTACTGAGTGACATTTTAATTGAGATTATTTATTGAAATCTGCATTTGATTATTTTCCCGATCAATCTTAAAAAAGTCAGAAAACGGTGAGGTTCTGTCCGACCAATAGCCCAAAACCCAAAGATTATCAATTTTACTATCTTAGACGACAAACACTTGAGACATAAAGACTTCATTTAATCTGCATTGATAAAAAAGCAGTTTAGCTAACCTAAACCACTCTTTATTTCAGATTAAAAGTCAATTTATTGTCAAGGTGACGGATGTCGTGACTCGTTTACAATCAGCTTTGCAGTTTTGTTGCAGTATCATAAAGATAGCTTTACTTATTGCCCTTTTACAATAGCACGTTCATTGGCCTCGATTAGCCATCATCTGTACTCTCCAGTCACGTCTTCTCGGGTCCTCTCGGCTATTCCACATAACGGGACCTGACCCAGACCCGATTGACTGTAAAAACATGGATCTGAACCCGTAACTGTAAGGGATGAGCAGTCGTCTTTCTGATATTGATTAATTACATTTTTTCACTCCGTTTAAAAAAATATTATCTGGGGGAACAGCGGTGCTCAAAAAACATTTGAATTTAAGTGACACAGGATCATAATGTCACTTACAAATGTTTAAATATCTTTAACTGAGTGAACGTCTCACCATACTTATGCAACCCTCATGAATAAATACAGATTTATAAATGGGAGCAAATATTTCCTGAAAGACTTGAGGCCCGTGTGCGTGATGATATTGCAGCCAGGTGTGAGGCGCTGTGGGAAACACACAGACTGGACAATCAGCTAATGAGTGTTTGTACAGCAGGGGTCATGAGACTCCTGCTGCTAAATCAACCACTTGAACAGGAAATGCATCCAAACTCAACACATATCGCTCATCCATCGACAAACAGAGAGAGAACAGCCTTGTTTCTTCATGTGACCTGCTCTTTATGGAAAAGTGATGCAGGAAATAAAGCAGCACTGTGGAGTTTCCTTTTCTGTCGACAGGTTGAATTACCTTGTTTTAAAATAATAAAGGAACTGAAGACAAGGAAGCAAATCCAGTTGTATTCCAGTAAGACAAAAAAAACAAAAAACAGTTTCTTCCTGAAGGCTTTACCAACATTTGAAGCATGTCAGGTATGGTGCACACCTTATGTTGTATTGACAGACAGGGAGGAGTCTCTCAGGCGAGTTCCATCCAGATTAAAAATAGCTGGGGCTGATTCTCCACATGCATGTAATAGGGATTAATCTGCAATTCAAACTCGCCTTGAGCAAAAAAAGATGGCTGGAGAAAATTCTCTGCTGCATACTCGTCTCTGCCATTCCAGGCTGACTCGAGGGAAATCATGCAATATTTACAGCAAGACAACCTGATTTCCTCACTCAGACAAACCCATCTACATCCTAGTAATAACCCGCCCAGGAGTCAGTGGGAGGAGAGCGGGGTGGGGATTCTACCAGAGGGAGCCGGCACAGGATGAGTTGGGCTGGAGCTCAGCTGCAGGATGGAACAGTCTGTGTCTAAAGGGCCTGAAAACCTAATTTCAGCTCCACCTTCTTGTCCTACATATTTACACAAACTGCTCTGCCAATGTAGAGTCTTGGGTATTTCACATGGGAGATTTCTGTAACTGACTGATCACGAAGCCCCTTAGTTACCGTTTATATACCTGTCAAGCTTTCCATTACTTTCCATTCTCTCATGGCACATGTGCTGTTTACAGTGATAACACTGGCAGCTGTGCTAAAATACATGTAGTTTTATGAACATTAAGTCCTACATTTCAGTGCAAACAAACTGAAACCCGAATTATTTTGTGAATTAAAATGACGACTGTCAGTAGCAGATGTTATTAGCTGAAGCTAGCAAGCTATCTAAGCTAACATGAGTTCAGTGAGATGGGTAAAAAGCAGTCTCTGGCTGATTTTGATATTAGATTATGTTATGTATCATAAGGAAACATGTTAAAATCCTGTTTTGGCTACTTTAAGTTAAATTTGTTGTTCATGTTCAAACAGTATGTCTGACTTTTCACAATACAAGAGGCTAAAGGCTTTGAAAACGTAGGACTAATCAATGAGTAAATGTAACTTTACTTTGTATAACTAGTTCGGCTGGAGTTGTGTAAACTCTAACACAGAGCTGCTAATGTAATGTTAAACAGTGGATGAGCTGCTTATTAACAGGACTTTTATTCGGAACATGTAATCCTATAAACTAATTTGGTTACTTAATGAGATACTTATTGGCCTTTTGGGTAACGAAGGTACAACAGTATGTTTGTTAGCCTTATTTATAAGTAGTTAATACATACAGACAAATCTGAACAGATTTGAAGCCAGGTTTTCAGGTGCTTTGCAATAACATTTGAGAACCAAAACAAACATTCAACAGGATTCAGTGTCAAGATATTTATAAATACATGACTAAGTGGACACTTTAAAGTCATCCACTGGAGTGCTTTTATTTTGAAACGGTAGGCTACAGGAAGTGTTGTAAACATTTATGTTTGTGACATATTCGACAGATAAGAATTGAAAGTGTCCTGAAAGATCATTTTCTCTGGATATTCAGCTCTGAACCACGCAAGGAACGTGAAAAAAAAAACAGCGTGACCTCGAATCTCTAGAAGAACAGCATGACTTTTGCGGCTGAACTGCAGCAAGTGTGCCAGCTCTTATCTGTTAACATAGGCGCGGAAATGAAAAGCAGGTCTTTCTGCAGCCGTCCTGCAGCTGGTGTGCCCCGGGTGTAATAAAGCTGTGAAGTGGCATTAAAACAATGCTGAGTCACTGGTCATTGCAAAAGCAGGACTTGGTTCAAGAACACTTTCTCCTAAGGGCATGTCAGCAGTGGACTGGTATATAATTATCCTATTCATTGAAGCTACAAGGCCGGAGATCAACCTCGTCGTACAGAAAATGATCACATAGAGTTGAGAATGTTTAAAGCGTCCTGACAGGAGGGATAATGACGGAGGTGCCGAGCCATCTCCAAGTCACTGTGTCCAGTAAATGATTGCCTTAACAACTCAGCAGGTACAAGTTCATAAGCCTGCGTAGGAAACCGAAGCGGTGAGAACAGACTAACATCTACGGCTGTAACATTAGCCTACACATCAAGTGTAAAAAGAGCAGCAGATTTCCAAAATAATTCTGAGGCTCTGTGGGATTGGGGTTTGTACAGTTTGAACATAAGACAGACTTTATTAGGCTGTTTGTACAGCCGGGCCACCGTCAGGCTGTTACCCATAAGTACCTGCCACAAGTTGTATACAATCCAGCCACTGTTAGCTGCACAGCTATTTCTACAGCTGAGTACATTCGGTCAATAAAAGCTACAAGTTTAGGGCTCAGCTCTGTGCAGTATTTTAAGCAGCTCATGCTAAAGGGCGCTCTCTTTTAGACGGCTGCGCCCCAGCCCACTTGTGGAGGAAGGTACCCAAAGCAAGCAAGAAGCATTTGGCACTTTTAAAGCTACTTAACTCACAACGGAAATATCACACTTTTAGTTCTAAAGCTGTCATAAACACAGTGGCTCTCTTTTGACTACTGCCAACCTTCTGATGTCTTCTAGAGCTCAGTTCCACTGCACCTACATTTACCGACCACATTGATCCTGCAATGCTCGAGCGCATTAATATAGCATATTTTGATGACAATGTTGGAATCTCTACCACTGGCTCCCGGCCTAAGCATTACGACATCGCAGCTGGAGAGAACTGGGTCGCCCTTAATGGCCACTGGCAAGTCAAGAGAGCTGAGCAATTCATTTCAGCTACTGGCAGCAGATTCTATAATTAAGATAATTAAACAGGAGGGAGGGGGGAAAGCAAAGGAGAAAGGGGAAAAGTGCAACCGCAGTTCTTCAGTAGTAGGCACGCAGGCTGGCACGCTGTTCCAGTTGGCTTGTTTACTCTTTCTAGATAGAGGGTCCGTAAAGACAGAGCAGCAAGGACACACCGTCCTCAGAGTTACATTGGCAGCCAAATTAGCATGAGAGGCTGGCTTTGGCTCTGCAGCAGGTGTTGGTGGGAATACAGCCAGAACAGAATATACCCTACTCTTTGTGAGCTGCGATATTGCAAGTTTTTGCCCAAAGTCATCAGTCAGTGAAAACAATCAAAACCTAGGTTAATGGAAAGAGTGATCTGTGGCTCCAAATCTACCCCCTATCTAATCTGGTGGCGGGCAGGGGTCCCAGCCTGGGAGCAAAACGTGAGAAATGCCTGTCAGGCCTGTAGAAATGAGCTGGCCACAGCAGCTACCCTGAGAAAATAACTACAGTGGCAGCTTCCCAACACGGCTCTCTGTCTTTACCTGTCCACAGCTTCACCACCATCACCCCAAATTGAAAGCTATCATCAAAGTGTTGTCGCTAAACTGTGAAATTGCTGTTATTCTGAGGGCTGACTAAAGCTGCTGCAAAATACCACAGCATGTGAAGCCAAGACAGAAAAATTACAGTATATATATACGAAAGGGAAATACATGTTTTTGCTTTGAAATAAAGATGGAACAACATCAAACTGACTGAGGAGCAGGCAAATCATAAATATAATATAAAAGGTATCGCTGGTGTCTGTATGGCCATAATAAAAGGAGGCACGGCTGGAATAAAAAAAAGGAACACTGCAGCAATGATGCAGCAAAACAGACAATGCTGTACTCCTGCTCACTTTGAAGCCCACTAATGCCAAGTGTATCCTGCAGCGAGAGACGAAACTCCTCAGATGGTACAAACATAATCTCAGCTAAAACGTAGAGAAACTTACTCTTCTGTATCTTTAAAAAAAGGATCAAATTATTTAACAAGTATAAAACAGGATACTAATAGTCATACACTGTAAGTGCCATTTGTTTAACCACTGTATACCAATGTGGTTAAATGAGTTTCATAATCATCCGAAAGTGGCTAAATCTATCTATATGGGAGTCCAAGTAACAAACCCAAAAACTTAGCAAATACATTTTGACCTCTAATATCTTGCAGCACCATAAAATACTAAATTAGCCATTCAGCCTGCAACGTTTGCACGGCGTGCGCCGCAGGAAAGGATCACATCTTGGGGTACATCCTGTTTATAATCCAGAGGCGTAACTGTTACCGAGCAGAGTTCTAATGAAGTGTGAATGTGATGTTAAAGTCACTGGAGGAAACACTGGAGGACAGCTGTGATTTCCTACATTCATCAGCAGAGCGGCGGCGTCACTCCACTCATCTCCTCTCGGCCTTTGATGAGCTCCGTCGGCTCTTCCCGTGACCCACTTTCACTCCCACTCCACCTCTCTCCCAGACATATTCAGCATCCCCGCACAGCTCCCTCACCATCTCTGTCTGGCACTTGCTAATGGGATTAGGGAGAAAAGGGAGAAAAGACACTTTTCCCCTGTGGTGGAGGAGCCTCTCAGGTAAACTCAACTGGCTCTGTGCATATAACGAACCACCGCTTCACTACCTGCCCAAACACATTAACTGACATTCAGCTGTTTGGAGGAAAATTTACTTTTCTGTCAGAACATTGTGGTTAAAATTACTTGACTAAAAGTGTTGTTTTTTACTAAAAAATAGAATGATTTATTTTACCTGCCACAGCTAAAGTAGTGGGTTGGAAATTTTAATTCACACCATAGCTCAGTACTTCCATTTCTACACAATCTACGCTCCTTCCATCCATTGAGAGAAAGTGGAAACCAGTGGCAAAAAAGGTTAACACTGGCAATTGTCTCTGTAATCCATCTCTCCTCCAGAGCTGCTCTACCATCAAAATTTCAGCCTGAATAAACAAATTTAAATTTAGGACTTTTTAAGTCCACAATGAATAAAGACCTATGTCAAGTGGGACAGATATGAAGGAATATCGCAGCCTCAGAATTACATACACTTCCACATAATTGAAGATAAGGTGAAGTAGCCTCGCAGAGAACAACCTTGGAAATGCAACATTATCTCGCAAATTACAGGCAGAGACAGTGGGTATACAGTCTTTAGCACAGGCAATCCAAGCGATAAAATCTAACCAGGGTGCTTGTAGACTGAGTTATCAGTTCAACATTTGAAGTGCAGTGTTAATACAGCGTGCTAATATCTGTATCATTGGCAAAGAACTACATCACGCAGACATTAAACTTTTTTTAAATATTTATCTTAAAAAACGAATTATAAAGTTTAACAGAATGAAGGTTCACATAAAAAAGACCTACCTAAACGTATTTAAGATTTAGTGTGTAATATTTTAACAGACTTTTTAAGGCTTAAAATTCAGATTGTTAAATTATAAAATACTTTTTAAAGCCATGCTGAACAATTTAATTTACATGCTGTAAATAACACACTGACTCCCAGATTGCTCCGAGCTCTACCAGACACGCTACTCTCACTTTAAACTTTTCTCTTCAACAGATGTACAGTTAGATGTGCAGCGTCCTCCCACACATCCTCACACTCTGTCACGTAAACATGACTAAATAAAAAGGTAACACAAGCCTCTGTTTGCTTATATAAAAGTCTAAATAAATGATGAGTGATCGTGGCTGAAGCCCACTGCATTATTCTCAAAGCACCTCATCACTCAGAGGTTCAATCACAGTAAAGAGGAAGTTCCTTTTCAAAATAAACCACTGGACAATCCATCAAAATACTCTAGTGCAATTGGCCAGACCACTTGAGCAGTCGCACATATGAACACAAACTTTGGCGTGGGCATCAGGAGCTGATGTGCCACAGGAACTTCTTTTAACTGTCTGTTGTGAAAAATTTGAGCTGGCCAAGAATAACTAACCTCAAAGGTATCGTGATGATGTGTCACATAGAGAAAACACTGAGGCTCAATCATGACTTAAAAAACTGCTGCGTTAAACAGAGACTCCATTCATAATGTGTCTCGAAGCAAAAGCTTGTGTATGAGAAGAACATTAGTTAAGACAAACATGTTTGTACATCCCCTGTCAGATGAGTCAGATGAGTTCTCTTTGATAGTGTATTGTGACGACACAGTACACAGGAAGCTCATTCCAGTCACTCAAGCATGATGTTTCTGACTTAGAGGAACCATTAACAAAACGCGCGAGTGTTTTTTTTCCAGAGTTTTTGTGTTGGTAGACATGCCAGATACCCAAATTAATGTGTAGAAGCACTAACAAAGTGGAATTTTCATGATATGTCCCCTTTAAGTAATGCAAATATATTTCTAATTTGTGAGCCAATAAATGTGATTTTAATAACGTGTCAATAATGACTTGGCACATTTGAAGGGGGCCTGGGCAGTTCTACTGGATATTGTGTTTTTCTGCATCTAATGGTTGATACAGCACTAATTAACATCCCTACTGGGACCTGAGAGCCAATCAACATGACCTTAAAACACAAAAAGAAAAGAGCCAGACAGACACATTTACAAATACTCAGCAACTGGCCAAGTGCCAGGGATCAGCCCTCAGAGAGAGATACAGACATACACAGGGCTATTTACTGAGGAGGAGGAAGTGCCTAAAGAAGCTGAGCTACCTTCTGCTTATGGCACCAGCGTGAGTGACAGTGCAGCCTTGGTCACTATAAATAAACATGAGCATGTTTACCAGCCAGGCCTGGACTCCTGCACACTAACATTGTCTTAAGGCCAGCTACTGTCTCAAATTGCAACTTCTTTTTATTTGAGGTTGAAACACCAGTGGCCCAGTGGCTGATGGGTAACTATTCACCTTAAATATGTAAAAGTCTTCATATTTCACAGTAAAATTGCACCAACAGGATTAAACCAACATTATTCTTTCTGTTTTTATATTAGAGCCCAACTGATATATCGGATGGCAGAAAATATTAGCCGATATGAACCTTTCACAGATATATCTTATCTTTTTGTTCAACGATATACTCTTACATGAAAACTTTTATTTTACAAAAAAACAATGAAGACAATTTACGTTTAAAAACAAATATTTTCTTAATTCAGGTTCTAACTACTACTTAGGAATCATTGCTATTATTCAAAAATATATTTATCAGCCTATATGTGTATCAGGAATTTTTCCCTAATATCAGTATCGACCCCCAAAAATGTCAATGCGAAATCCATGTCACAAAGTTTGAGGACAAGATGCGGTCTTAGAGAGATATGAAGGGATTTGAGGCACAGAAACTGAAAAGTGAGCAGTATCTGGCCACATAAGCGTGGCAGTGTGTGGTGTATTTTCATTAGATGAGTCATAGCTGGTGTTTGGGAACAACTGATGCCCTCGTCACTCTGACGCGTTCGGATAATTGAGGCAGCCGCTTCTCTAAACTGCTGCTAATCAATCAGCCAGGAGCTGGGCTGTGTAACAAGTGGGTACCCTTCTGTTCCTCGACAGGCTGGAAGGAAATATTTACCCAGATCACCACAGAACCTATGCTGACTCCACAGTAAACAAACATGCACTCAGGCAAGACAAACTGAATATCTCTCAGAGCTCCGGGTACAGTTACAGGCAGCAGCTATTAAGAGGGCCCACAAGAGGAGCTTCAGCTGTTTACTTACATGAAAATTTGCTCAAAACTGCTGCTTCGATGTTGACAGCTGGCGGAAAATGAGGAGTCATTACATTTTGACAGTGCAGTAAATTAAAATACAAAGATTACAAAATGTTGGGGGTCGGGTCAAGTCAGTGGGGGTTGATTACATGTACTCTTTAATGTAGCTTTAATGTAGAACAACTATAGACGCAAGTGGCTAGTGATCCCAGTCCCAAAGCACGCACGCAGGATGATCTCATGTGGTCTAGCATGATTAACTAACACAGAAACGATACAAATTCACTCACTTTGAGCCATGCTTGCTCCTTATAGCTCATTCTATGAATATTTCTCGAATGTTTGCTATTATGAGTAGACATTCTTCAAAAATATAAATACGTATAAGCACCTGCCAGTGTGACTGTCACTGGAGGATATGAGCGGAGTCCATGTTGTAAATATAACGAAAAGAACAGAAATGTAAATGTGAAATAATGGCTGATCAAAAAAAGGGGGCTTCTTTTTTTTTTTTTTTAACTAAATGACGAATCATGACAAGGAGATGGATTACTTGCGACGAAACTGGAGGTGAATTTTACCCTCCAAATTTAAACTGATAGTTTTTTAATCTACACTGATCTACTACACTGCCTCTCTAAAATGTAATTGATAGAAATCTGTCATACCCACAGAGAACTTTAATCCCTCTTCAAGGTCATCCTGTTATTTCTAAGTCGACTACTTATCTCCCCATCCCCAGTTTTATCCCTTGTGAGATGCAACCCACCCAGTTTGGGAAAGACGATGAGGTATTCTGCGTTGCACTGTGGGCAGGTCACGCGTGCCGTGCTGTTGCCACGCTGCTTTTCGTCCACCCAGCGCTGCAGGCAGGCCTGGTGAACCCACTTGGTGGAGCCGCGGCAGTGACAGGGACGCACCCACTCTGCTGTGCGGTCGTCTTCATCTGTGGCGAAGCACACCCAGCAGCTCCTAAAAACAAACACACATGAAGACGGTAAAACACATACTGCGAACACACACGGATTATTACGGATAAGGTTGTAGGTTCATAATTGAACCTGACATCACTTTCACAATTATTTCCCTAATGTGTGAACCAACACAAATAGAGTATAGCTATGATACACCTGATAACAACATGTACTATGGCTATATACACACTAATACATTTTCATTTTGAGAAGGCGTTTTAAAAACAAATGCCCTCCATCCAAACAAGCATTATAGCTCGTGATGTGTGGTAGATAGAAATCAAGAAGAAAGTAATCTTTTAATGTCCCCTTTGAGTGGAAATCGCACAGTCATCAGCACATAGTCACTTCAAACATGAATCAAAGGTCTGGTATTAGATCAGATTTATTCAGACTTCTAACTGAGAAAAGTAATAAAAAGTCATAACTTTTTGAGAACAACAAGAGAGGCCGTGATCAAAGTCTCTCAAACGACCTGAAGGCTAATTGGCCTAGATTGTGTGTGCGCGCGCACGCACACACCCCCCCGGCTGAGTTACTCCCTTTTCACATTGCTTTTAAAACTCAAGCTATAAGACCTTTATTACACCTGTTAAATATTTTGTTTACTTATGTACTTACATTAACCGAAATAGTTCCAACAATGTTCAAACCCTGAGAAATACCCATTGTATTCAAAGTAACATGACGTTTCATTTTGGTCGCCTTATGATTGCGTCATTTCTAAATTCATTATGCGATCCCTGTGAGTGTGAACACAACATTACAACAGAGGTTGGATGTTAAGGGACAGCAGAGGGGGAAATTAACGGAGGAGACACACAGTAGGACTGGACGATATGGCCTTAAAACAAATATCGCAATATTTTTAGGCTATATCGCAATACACAATATACTGTATATCTCGATATTTTGAAATCTCCTCTAAATCACTGCACAAATGTTAAATTCATAAAAGTCCACAGGAAGTCGCTAAGCTTGCGGACGTTAGCATGGTCCCTGAATGCACCTCGTCGGAAGATATCAGCGGACATTTAGGCCTAAAACAGTGTAAATGACCTCGTTTCGAGACGAATAGAAATGTTGGGGTTTGCCTTCTGATCATTGAACAGCTGTGAATCACAGAGAACACTACATTTTCACTGTTTGTTTCTACTGTTCTTCAAAAAAGTCACTGAGCTGTGAGTGAACAGTGAGTGAGGGCGGAGCCCCAGGGCCTGTGTGTGTGTAAGTGTCCACCCACACCCACCCAAAAATACGCATGCACGCAGGAGAGTTTTGTGGATGGGCGGGGGAGTGAGCTGTCTGCTGTGAGAGGGGCATAAGAAGAGAGCGAGAGAAGCGAAACTCAAAGAGAATTTCATGCTGACGGCTTAAAACAATTACATGACAATTTATAAATCGATGTTCGCGACATAGTCATTTTATACATCGCACGTGGTATAAGCTGTGAAACATCAAGTATGGTCGATATATCACCCACCCCTAACACACAGTCTTCCTTTTTTGGTGGCACTCAGACAAATGCTTTGTTCTGGCCTCATGTCAAAGCATATCAACAGTCTCCTCTCCTCCCACATTATATCTGCCAACACTATACAGTATTTGCTCTACCACTTACAAAAAGGTATTAGGCAGGAGGAGTTCACTTCCTCCAATTTATGTGTCCTCCCTTAGAAGACAAGTCATTCACGTATTTAGCCTGTTTGCTGCCATCTTCCAATTAACTGGACTCCTTCTGCTAACAATATACCAGACAACCCTCCTCTGTGAGTTTGGAAGGTAATTAGATATGCAAGTTCCCTGACCTTCAACAGAAACATCTCCAACTGTGACATTATATTGCTTTTCCATAATTAATCAGTCGAGTGCGACTGGCTGGAAGGTTCACCCTGTGTCTCACTGCATGTGGCCAATTCAAGAATGTAGACAGTTACATTCTTGTTTTAGCTGCTATATTTCAATCAAAATAGGCGGAGGTGAGATATGAATAATCGATTTTAACGCCAGACCATGACTACAGCAGCAAAGCTCCCAAGCCTTTACTAGAGAGTTCTGTTAGTTCTAATAAAAAACTGGGAGCAAATACAATTTTATGAGAAATTAGAAAAATCATAAAGATTTTCCTTTAAACCACGTTCACAGATCTTCTGGTTCAGAAGCTGACTGCTTAATTCGACCCAGACTATACGAATGGGACATTTACAATCTCATTGTATATATATGAACAACTGGCATTTCACTGGATTAAGGAAACAATGATAAGTGAACCCACACCTCCCCAAAGCCCAAGGCAAAAATTCAATAAGGAAAGAGACTGTAATAGAGACATTTGTTTTTTCTCTCAGGCTTTGATTATGTACATAGTGGGTATTCATAAGAATAAGAATTGTTTTACTAAAATCAGTTTTTTAAAAGCCTGGTAGACTATTCACAGAGTCCAGGTTACAGGAAACATCACCTTCACCATTAATACACACTGCACAAAGAGATTTGTTCTATGATGAAATCTACAGTGTTAATCATTTCAACACACGTATAACTTACCCTAACCCTAACCCTATGCCTGGAATGGCGGAAACCGGCAGTGTTTTTAGTACCATATTAGAGATGTTAAAAATAACTAACTGTTGTATGAAGTATAGTTCTAAATAGCTAAATATATTTAATTCATTCCCAAAATTATCCACAGCCTCTCAATTGTGATCATTCAGCCAGTTTAGTGATTAATCAATCATCTGTTTCATTCTTGATTTGCCCTGAAATCTAACAGAAAGACATCAGCGTGTCTGCATGTCTAATATATTGCCCACAGGTCTCTAAAGAGACGGTTTAAATTTAGTTCTACTGCTCTTTACCAATTACTTTGAATCATGGCCATAGCATTTGTCAGTGAGGGGAAACATGCCACCAAAATGCCTCTTATGAGGAAAAAAATTGAAATCACCTGAACACTTTTTAGAGAGAAGCTGATGAGTTTTATAGTCACTTCTATGTACAAAGTCTATGAGCCCACCTTTAGCAGCTCTTCAACAGTGGCTTCAATATTTATTCAGCAACTGACTCTCCATAGTACACCGTGTACATTTCAACCCTACTGCTCCCACAGCTGAATAATAGATCTCAAATCTGTGGCCTTCTGTCATCATAGTGCTGAGGTCTAGGTTGTTACTGCGGCCACAGGGGAGTAGAGGGGGGTCCTCTGTGAAAGACCGTGGATGGCTAACTTGGATAATTTGCTCAGGTTGCTGCCTACTTGCCATGGAAGATTTTCCAATACTCTGCTGATACTGAATAAAACATGGCGACGCAGGAGGGGAGCATTCGGGTCGAGGCGCTCAAGTAACATTGCCGGCTGAAAGGCCAGGGCCGGCACACATGGCAAATCTGAGTTTGACGGAAACACTGAGCCTCTATTCACACTTCTGTCTTCTGTCCTCACAAAACTCGCTCTGTAACTGCTCACCTCTTTGCATCTGACAGGTATATGAGCCTGCAATTTACTCCAAGCTGTTTGACACTACATCTAACACTTTTTGCACTGCAAAGCTGGCAAAGGCTGATAAGATAAAAAATATACATCTTGTGGCCATTTCCAATGATGCCCGATGGGGCTTAACATCCCAAAAGACAGCACAAAGATGACAACTGAGGCAGCTATGCAAAGTCTGGATGAGTAGTTGGGTTGAACACTGTCAGATGTCTCAAGAGGAGTGCGACAGCGGAGAACAAAACCCAATGCTCCCTTAGATTCACTGGCTCCTATTCCTGTAACCCAGCCCCACAGCATGACAGTATCCAATACAACAGCACCGAAATGCTATCCACTGTGAGAAACCTTAATCTCTAGCTTGATGTCGCCTCAACCCTGTTTAGCAGAACACTTGGGCAGATAAGCCTACTCTGCACATGTACAAAATGGTCTCCTGCATATAGAGAATGCCTGCAATTTGACACAGATGTGGATTGTAAATCTATACATTTAAAACAATAGACACAATGATGACACAAACTTATCAGGCACTGTGAACATTTCTGTTTGTGATTCAAGTGCTCACAACAAATGTTTGCATTAACTCTATTCCAATTGCCAGTAAAGGAGTTTGCCTTTCTGTTTTTTTCCCCAGTGCATCATGTTCAACGTCACAAAAGCACTGACAACTGAAGTGTCCCTCACTGCACTGTCCGCCTAATTAGCACATTGACCCAGGTGTCAAATTTCTATCGCTGTCTGAGCCAAAGCCGATAAAAACACAAGTCTACTGCAGAATCATTTGACTCTGGGGTGAATCCCGAATGAATCCATTGCAGACAAAAGCCAAATGTTAGCAGGTGTTTTTTGATCAGGGGAAAAAGAGCTCAATACGGGCTGACATCCTTTCAATGTCTAGGGTAAAGGACACTAGTTTTCCGGTTCCTCCATGACAATCATGCAACTGGTTTCTGGTTACAACTCTACAAACCACTCATCAATGATGAATAATTAGTATGACTGATTACCATTATCAAGGGCAAACTCTGTGTAAAAAGATATACAGTAGCTGGCAGTACCAGCACCGCAGTAGACACACTGGTGCGGGGACACACACACACACACTGACGAAAGCCACACAGTTCAGCGAGGTAGCCGACACGGAACACTGGGTAGTGTGTCCTGGGCATAACAAGGTCTGGAAAGGCTCCATCAAAATGTCCTCCAAGAACAGATGATGGCAACTTGCCTGAGTTTCACTGAAGCAAGGTGACGTGCTGTCTCAACCACTTATTTACATGTTCAACAGGCAAAATTAAGTGTGGCTTTGCAGTTTCCACAATGAGGTTTAATACATCTAATGCGAACCAACTGCTTTGAAACTTCAAGGGCATGCAAACAGCAGTGTGCATTATCCTTTTTGTTTTCACAGATATTCTGAAAAACCTTCAAGCTTCCAGGATGAAAAGAATGTGCAGCAGTAAAGGGCTGTAGATCTTTCCTGCAAAGCTGGGCCAACATCACTTGGACCACTTCAGCTGTGAATGAGATTTTGGCAATCAAAGAAAGTGCAGAACTGTATCATAAAGTCACACAGACACAGGAGGGGGGGGTCTGATGGTGGTCTGTGAAGGAATACAGGATGACTGACACTGTACAAAGAGGAGTGGGACCGCAGAGCTACTTTCTCATCATCTCACAGGTCAGGCTCACGTTCTTTAAGAGGTGCATAAGCCACCCACAAAGGTGGCATTTACTCAGCAGAGGTCATGTGACTGTGGGAAAACTGGAGGGTCCTCAGCACAAAGGTAGGTCACAGGGGCACCAGATTCAGAACAGGAATTCCAGCTTCTAAAATGACCAGATTTTAATCAACACAGTCTTGTGTGTACATTGTATTACAGTATATTATATCATAGTATATTGTAGTTTGTGACATTTAAAAAATGACAGCCCATTTAAGGTATTGTAATAAACTAAACATTCAGGTTTTAAGTTGTTTGTTGCTCACTGACAGGTAAGTAATGTATTTTCACTCAGTTGACTAACACAGGAGCCTCCCATTTCTATTAGAGCATTAGGCAACTTTATCACAAATTTGAGTACTTCTGAAATCTACAGTACAGGAGTGCAGGAAAAGGAGACTGCTCCACGAGCGGCTGGCATCCATAGTTAGGAAGACTATGACAAGTGGTGGATGGAAATTGATTAATCCCAAACTTTTATCACTTGATTCTTAGGCCCTCATTTCAGATTCATATGTAGGGTGTGTCTGAAATATGGTGATTTTGTAGTGTTGCCTGTATATGTCCATAGTATAAGGATCGGTGTAGGGTCAAAGAGCCATGAAAGGGTTTGAGATACAACCCTGTTTGAAACCAACAGTATAACAGGATGTCATTCAGTTTAGTGTTTGTGGTTTAAATGACTCAAGCCTGCTAGCTACCACACCTATGAGGTTTCCAATAACAGCTGGTGCTCTAGACTTATCTCTTTACTCTAAACTAATGGGGTGGTATTTAAAAAAAATCTACCAGTTACATAAATCTAATTTCACTCAGCTACAAACAAGAAATAAGTAGAGTATTGTGTAACATAACAGTAATGAAATCCCTTAAAAGGGATAGTTCATCCAAAAATTCACTCATTATCTACTCAGCACTATGCCGATGGGTGAAGTGTTTGAGTCCACAAAACACTTCTGGAGTCTCGGGGGTAAACTTTATTGGATCAGAATCCAATACAATTGAAGTCAATGGTGAGTCTTTCTTCAGACGTAATAAAAAAAATAAAAAAAACATAACATGCCTCCATACTGCTCCTGTAACATGCCTCCATACTGCTCCTGTAACATGCCTCATCCAAGTGTCCTGAAGCCCCAAAGTTCAATTTAAACTCGAAACGAGGTCATTAACATCGTGTTTTAAGCTTAAAATTCTGCTGATATCTTCCGACGAGGTGCATTCAGGGACTGTCAGAAATGCTAACGTCGGCTAGCTTAGCCACTTCTGTTGGACTTTTAAGCTTAAAAATGGTGGAAATTACCTTGTTTTGAGTTGAATATGAATGTCGTTGGCTTCTGTACACTTGGATGACACCACACGAGCAGTATGGAGGCATGTTGGGTTTTTGTTTTACTACGTCTGAAGATAGGTCACTAATCAGTTACACTGCTTACCCCTGGAAACTCCATAAGTGTTTTGTGGACTCAAACACTTCACCCACCCCACCCCATCGGCATAGGGGTGAGTAGATAATGAGTGAATTTTCATTTCTGGGTGAACTATCCCTTTAAGAAATGAAAAAGACTACATGTAAAAATGCAGGCTTATCTCGTTATTAGAACATATTATGATAATTATTCAGCCAACTTTAAAGCCCCTACAAGGAATTTTTAACTGGAACGGCCTTATTTTAATATTGCTGCCTCTTAATGACCTAAAACAACAAATGACACAAGTGGGAAGAAAATTGTCTTCTTCAATGAACTATTCTCAATGTCTGTCGCAGAGGCAGATTACCCGCGAAGTCAGAGCAACGATTTACGGAAGTCAGGCTGGAAAGGCCTATGTTTAGATGGAGGGAGAAGAAAAAAAAGCAGGGGAAGCGAGCCAGGCTACGCGCTAGGCTAAACGCAAACTCGTACAGACCAGCACTCCCGAGTCTGTTGCTGGCCAACTCCAGGTCTCTTACAAACAGGATGAAAGAGATCAGAAAGAGAATTACTGCTCATTGTGTGATTGTCATCACAGAGACCTGGCTGAACAACAACATTGAAGTAGCTGTCTGCTCGGTTTACAGAGCGGACTGAACGAGGAGCGAAGGAGGGTGGGATGTTCCATTTGCCCACAATAAGAGGAGGGAGAGTATGCATTTGTCGTACCTGTATAAATGTAAGCGATACTCAATGGTTATGTGAAATCAGTTCTAATATTGATAGATGATTGCCTTGACTGACATATTGTCAGTACTGTACTGTCAGTACATTAGCTGAGTACTTAACTGTCATATTTTATAAATTTAATTTTTTATATGAATATGTTGAGTATTTTGATCGTTGAACCCCCGTGTCGCGCTTTGGTACATGCGCCGAGGAATTGCTCTCTCAATTTGCATGTGGACCAGAGGCAGTGTTTTCTTGGTGTGTGTCCTGAGCTCGCTACATGTGTCTTTTTTCACCCCTTCCAAAACAAATGCACATGCTGTCTGGAGTGAGGTTTTTAAGACAGGCAAGAGTGGAAACACTACAGCTGTTGTCCACAGAGGCGCCAAAATCAACGACAAGTAAAAGTTCCTTGTTAAGTGGCTTCACAAGGGAATTAAATATCTTTGCATCAAACACTCAGGATACAGGAGAAATGGCACTGCTAAATTTGAACCTTTTACTACAAAAGAAATCTAAGTCAATTTTGAAAAGTGGTGACAGATTTTACTTTCATTATCGGAACAATTTTGCATAATAAAATTGACAGTAGCTGACTCCTCAATTTAACTATATT
This sequence comes from Hippoglossus hippoglossus, assembly GCF_009819705.1. NCBI lineage: Eukaryota > Metazoa > Chordata > Actinopteri > Pleuronectiformes > Pleuronectidae > Hippoglossus > Hippoglossus hippoglossus. The sequence continues at coordinate 19,514,788 of NC_047165.1, forward strand.
ACTATGATGCTGCCATTAAAGCTACAGACTTTTGTCCATCAGTATTAGTTTTAATGCATTCACACATGTACAGCACATATTTACAAATTCATACAAGCAACAGGGTTCGTGATCTGGACATCAAAAGCAGACCAGAAAAGAATAAAAGGAGGATGTTGTGTGAGAGCCAATAAAAAAGGTCAGTCTGGATTGAAATGTGTATCCTACATCTATCTGTGAAACACTGCATTGCAGGGGCAGCTGGCTGCTTGTGGCAAGCCAGATAAGAGCCCGTGGAGCCTTATGTTTGTCAGTGATAGTGGCTGGGTACACAACCATGGGCAAGGGGACATGACATACATCTTCCTGCTATCAGCTCCTCAAACACTGTCCGGGTTATTGCCTCTGCCACACAACCACAGCACGCAGCTCAAGCACATTTCCCAAGCCTCACATGCCCTTCCTTTCTTTCTGCTCCCCTACAATGTGCTTAGGAAATGATTTCAAAGTGCAAACTTCAATATTGACAGAAAGTGCTGTGTCAAATTCCTACAAATACCTGTTAGTACAGGCTGCACAAGCTATCAAATGCCGGTGACTATTCTGAGGGAAACGGTACACCAAAATGCTTGGATCTAACGCTGCAGCATCTGCTCATGACCACTTAAACAGAAGATGGAAAATTCTGGTCACACATGTGCCATGACAAGCAGCAAGCGTGGCGTTACCCCTCTGTTTTATTGCTGCATAGAGAATAAAAGTGGGTAGAAATTAGCATGGTAACTCGTGAAAACATTTTCTATGTCCGAGTTCAAAACAAGATATCTAGCAAACCTTTCAAGTACATCGGATCAGTGTGACGTTCAATTCTATTACATGAAGTCACATACTTATCACTGAGGTGAGCTAACCTTTGAGTTCAAGTGTGCATCACTATTTCTTCATTGAGCAGTCTGAACGAAGATTTGCATCACAAGCTGAAAAAATGACACTGGAAACGTTCACAGCATGAACTGATGCTCCTGCTACAACAACACAGGACGCCAAGCATAGGCAGAATAAGCATGTGCTGAATGTGAATTCAACTCAATACCTAGAGAGGCTTGTTGCTGGCTATCACAAATAAAAACACAGCAACCGCCCAAACATGAATTTGAAGCTGCAGTCTGTGGATTTTATCCCAAGTCAGACCGTCAAAGTGACAAGCTACAGCTATACGCAAGGTTCAGGACTTTGTACAGCTCCAGGGGACCTGCAGAGTTGCTGACTGTGTGCACTGACATCCCTGTCAAAGTGTACTGAGGGTAGGATTGTATGTCTTTATAGCTCAAAATAATTCTCCACACTTCAAAATCAATTTCCCCTCAATGACACCATGAAACTGTTAATCCTGTGGTTCCACGTTGTGCCAAGCAAAGCTTCAGTCGGCCCAGAGTGTTGTGAGACTTTTGATGTCAGAAGACTTGTTTGAGCTTTTTCTGTTTGCTGTAAAGCTTACCAATGCAACACTTTCCAGTGGCTTCAAAGGGAACACGTGTGTACAGGCCTTGATTAGCTGTGACATTTTAGCAGTGAGAAGAAAATCGAAATATGGTTGATTAAGTGTCAACCCCAAAATTGGGTTGGTCATTTGTCATACACTTCCCCAATGCCAACCTTGCCTTGGACACAGTTTAATTTCTTCTTCTGTTTATTTGTCTTGCATTTTCTTCCTTCCTGATGCATGTGACTTGTACATCTTCTTCAAGTCAATTCCCATGATGCTTTTTGTGATGAGGAAGTTTTCAACAGCAATTTAAACCCACAATGCACAATTAGCAGTCTGTTGCTGGTTTTTATTCCTCATTTACAAGTTAGCTAGTGACGGATGCTGATATCTGCTAGTACTCCATCTCTCATAAAACTCTTCCTAACAGTGTCAGCATGCTCACTCATGCTTGACTCTCAGTATAAGCTGAATATGACTTTCTCCTTTAGGTCAACCTGGGTTCTACATAATTCAGACAACTTAACATGTAACTGAAGGGTTAAGATTTGGCTTTCTATGAATGAGTGTGTTTCAATAGTCCATACCCAGGGGAAAGAAAGTAAACTTGTCAGGGAAACAGTATTCAGTGTCTTTTTAAAAAAGACAAAGACAGGTTACTCTTTCAGAGCCACAATGATTGTTAGCAATGAACGTGACAATTTAAGAAATCTAACTGAGCACAGTCATTTCCTCGTCTAAAGATCAATAGTTAACATGAGAGAGGTTGTGGTAGAAGTGCAGCTGGGATGGATACGTTCATAGTGATAGTGAACATTAACGTTACTTAGTGCGGTGTTTATTGTAGGTCAGCGGTTGTAGAGGACGTCCTGTGTCGACAGTGCAGACACACTGACAGAGTTTGAAGTCAGCGTTTGGAATAAAATGCTGAAGTCAATACGTTTCTTGACATTTTGAGGCGAAATGTTTCACTTTCCCTCCCCCTCTGCCAACAGTTGTAAATTGACTGAAAAAGCTACGTAGCATCCATTAGCATGTTTGCCTTCAATTTGAACTCACCTGTCCAAATTCTGCTGCATGACCACTGCGCCCTGTTCCGTCATTGTAGTGGAGAGGCGAGGAAACACTCAAATGTCGTCGTCTCGGTGGAGGAGATTCACTACGCTACAAGTAAAACATACAAAAATGTCACCCCAGTTACTTTTGCTGCAGCAGAGGTTGGCGTTCAACCCCTTGCTAGCTAGCTAGCCGAGGAACTAGCTAGCTACATAGGCCTTTGTGTTGACACGACGCGTCAGCTGCAAACGAGAAGCTTATTTAGCCTAAAACTACAGCTTCGCGGTCATGGCGGGCTAAAGTTAAAGCCTGTGTGTGCTGCCGGTGCACTCCTTCGCGTAAAAAACCCTCTTCCAGTCCGCTACGGCCTTGGTTGTCACTGCTACCATCGCATTGGCGTTGACCGTTCGCCTGGTCGTCTCTGAGGTAACTGTGCGTCAGTGCGTCATCACAACAACGACGGCGCGGCGCTCCCCTGGCATGGGAAATGTAGTCCAGCGGTGCCTCCCTCCCTCTGATGGCCACAAACACCAACTTAATGTCCTGCTTCCACTCCTAACAGATGGAGGAGAGGGGGGACCAGGGTTTATTGGACATACAGACATCATGAAGATGCACATATGGCTACAGAACACTTTTAATGATGGTAAGACGTTTTAATCAGGTTAAACTGCTATATGCTCCAAACACACACCCTGATTGGCTTTGCTTGAGTGTTAAAGCTGTTTTTGTATAACCTATAATACAACTTGCTTGTCTGCAAATACATATATGTAAGGTATACACTCTATATGTGCAGAAGAGAGTGAGAGAGAGGAGGTGTTACTTTCAACCAACACTATTTGTATTGCTGCTATATTCCGTTACGTCCCCTTTGGCTCGTCTATATATAACCTACAGGCCTGCACATATAGATATATATATATATACCACGATATATATTCTTGACTCAGTCAAGCTGTGCGTTTGTTGTCCAGCCGCTGCAGCGCGAGAAACTACAACTCCCGACAGCCTCCTCGGCATCATCCATGCGCCGCAGTCAATCAGCTGTTGAGGCAACTGCTGACTACCTCGGCACAAGGGTGGCTCGTTTGTCACATCCAAACCCGGGCGAGGCAAACACTGAAATAACTTTATTCACAGAGTCTCAGAAAGGGTGAACGATAAAGGTAATTCAAACTCCACGTCAGGCAGAGGGGCGACAATGCAGTGTGTGTGTTTGTGTGTGTGTGCATGCTGTTTGTCGTGGTTTGTGTGCCGGGGGACACATATGGATTAAAGGGGGGTGTTTCTAGCCAAAAGACAGCTCCATGAAATGTGACCGGGCGCCTCGATCAGAGCGACAAGCGGCCGTGCGAAGGGCCGGGGTCTGCGGTGAGGTGAGCCGCTGCCTGGAGCCGCTTTGATGACCTTGGAAGCGCAGCTCTGGGAGGAGAAAACGCGGATTAACTGGTTGGGTGTGTGTGTGTGTGTGTGTCTGTGCAATGCAGTCTATTGCGATTACCCTGAAAGTACAACTCGTGCCCCTGCCATCACGCTGATGAAACGATCCTGCATGTCATCTGGCACTGTTATTCCCACAGTCTGCAGACAGGCCTCGGTTGTAAAGGCAGTTTAGCTCCCCTGCAGCCAGGTTCTGACTAAACAGTCCGGGGAGCCTTACCTATGTTATTATAGCTTTTAATTTCACATAATTATAACCTTGGATGTCTGATCTGACTCTGTGCCACAGCCTATGATTGTGCCTCGTATGCGCTCCTTACAACCTCACTGTTGTGTGTCTGTATTTACGTTTTAGATGGTCCCGATCTCTGCTATGTCATGTTGATGATTTGGCAACTTTTGTCTCTTTGATCGCATTATGTGTGCCTGGTAATTTTGCTTTTGCAGGACTCTCTGATAGGCAAAGTGAAGGATGATTTTGCATGGACGCTTCTCTAACTTTGAATAGAGGACACTGAGTGATGTTCCCTTTTAGTTGTGATATAACGTTGCCCTTTAAATGCAAGTTGCATCAATGTGAGTGCCAACCCTTGGTTGTGTCAATGCGGATCTCAGGCTGTGCCCCTCTGTGCGCTATAATTAGATCTCTTGCTTTATTATTCCTGTATGGTCTGTTCGGTAAATCAACTGTATAAACTACCGTCTTGTCACTGTGCCGACTGACATGTTTATTCTAAGTATAATGAGGGATATTTGCGGTATAATAAAGTGGACCTGGTGCGTCATTCTCCGCTGCGTAAAAACGGCCAAGTGCGCATTTTTGAAAGTCATTTTTATTTTTCAAACACAAACTGCGTATACTTGTGTGAGAGTGCGTGGGTCAAGGTAGACCTGGGTTTTAACCTTGCTGAAGGACAGCTGTATTTACTGACGTATGTAAATGAGAGTAGGGGAGGTCCTTGGGCGAAGAACACACTGAATCAGTTTCACATTGCAGCTCCGGAGTTCCTGCGTGGAAGGAAAAAGCGAGACGTGGCGAAATCTGGTGAATATCTGCAGCCTGCGTGTGTAATTTGTGAATCATTCAGCTGTAGTCTCGGGAAGTGTGTCCTTCTTTTCCCACCCTCCTCTTGTCGGCTAAATGGGTGATCACGCATTCGCCTTGCAGCTGCCTGGTCCCTCTAACATCATATCCCTGTCGGAGTTGTCCCAGTTCATCAGATGCTACAGCAGCAGCCCCGCGCACGATCTGCTCAATAACAACCACAGTAATAACTCCTCGTCTCTGTTTCCCCCCGTTTCAGCTCAGCAAACCATGCAGGATGATTTACTGATGGACAAAAACAAAGCCCAGCCTCACCATCAGCAAGATCCGACGCAAGTAGACCCTCCTCCCTCCACCCCGACCCCGTCATCGGAGCCCACTTCTTCTTCATCGGAGTCGGAGAGCCCGTCGACCGGGTGCAACCAAGCGGCTTCAGCGCTGAGCGTCAGCAGCAGGGACAAAGTGCCGATGGAGTCGCCGATCCTGCCCGGGTTGAGCTTCCACCAGCAGCCGCAGGAGACCGGCGGGCCCCTCTCCTCCCCGTCCTCCTCGTTCGGGAGCACTTGGTCCACGGGAACCACAAACGCCGTGGACGATAGCTTTTTCCAGGGAATACCGTCGGTGAACGGCACGATGCTTTTCCAGAACTTCCCCCACCATGTCAACCCGGTGTTCGGGGGTAATTTCTCCCCGCAGATCGGCCTGGCTCCGCAGTCCCAACAGCATCAGCAGCAAGCCCCGCAGCAGCAGCAGCAGCAGCCCCAGCAGCCCCAGCAGAGGAGGTCTCCTGTCAGCCCCAGCCAAGGCCCGTTCCCCCAGAGAAACGCTTATCAGACGGTCATGAATAACAGCAAGGGGTCGTCCTCTCCTGCCTCGTCGTCCGCTTGGAATAATCACCAAAACGCCGCCTGGAGCACGGCCTCCAACCCCTGGAGCGGGCTGCAGGCGGGCAGGGACCCGCGCAGAGCGGTGGGCGTCGGGGTAGGGGTCGGCGTCGGAGTCGGGGTGCCATCACCTATGAACCCCATCTCCCCCATGAAAAAGCCCTACTCCAGCAACGTTATAGCACCCCCCAAATTCCCAAGACCCGGTCCCCTCACCCCCAAGCCCTGGATGGAGGACAGCGCCTTCAGGACTGACAACAGCAACAACATACTGCCTTTCCAGGTAAATCCATGCCCAGTAAGAGCAGGCCAGGGCCTTGCTCTGTTCCCTCAGCCTGTGTTTAAACTGCTGACCACTGTGACATGTTGTCCGTCTTTCACTGGTGGTCTTCTTATATAGGACGATGTTGTCGTATATAAATGTATTCTGTATAAATTAAGATCAACCATCAGCGTTTGAGCTAAATCTAACACCTAAGGTCACCCTGAGCTCGTCAGTACATGGATTCCTTATGGATCCATGAGATTTGTATTATATTTCTGTTATATTCAATTGGCATTTTATCCTTGTTGACACAGTGTCGGTCTTTTTATTTTCACAGCTGGGTTTTTCCACATACATTCTGCCATATAGGACGCAGTCAGCTTCAAAGCTGATCGAGGTGATTCAGCATTTTAAAAAAAAACCCTATTTAAATATTCCAGACACACAAGGCTGGGACTTGTGTGGCTGAGATGAATCGACAAATGACCCTTGGGCTTTGCCGGTAGCTGTCAACATCTTCATATGACGTGTATGGTGACAGAGTGTGCTGTGGAGGTCAATCCGGCTGCATGGGATGACACAGCGAGTCTTTGCTCGTATAAACCGGTGATCGTGGCTGTATTTCCCGCATCCAAACACGCGCACACTTCAGTCAGTGGTATAAAAGTGTCGCCGTGCACGGATTATCGCACGAAATAGTTAAGTTTCCTCCGCCTGTTCACTCTCCGTGGGATTTAAAGGGAACATGACGCATTCAGGTGCTCCTCGTAACTCTTAATGTCAAGACTGTCGAGACCGGTGTCATATGCACACTTCGTCACCAGGTCGCCTACATGATCACGAATCGTTTCTTGTTCTCACTTACACAAGTTAGTATGAACAACACAGTTAATAAGGCAGAGAGAGAGAGAGAGCTGCAGAAAGAGAGTGCTGCACCTCTAAAAGGAGAAACCATGTATTAGTCATCGGGCTTCTAAGTCTGCAGGCTGTAGACTACATGGTAATTAAGACTGAGTATTGAAGGTCACATTTAGGCTCATTATCAAATCAGACATGTAAAAATTGTCTTATAATAACAACACTAGTAATCATTACAGTAATAACAATGAATCATGATTATATGCATGTTAATTATGCGTTATAACGCGGTGCTCGTGCTCTCTCCGGTGTATCTCGTAGATAATTCTTTTTTTTTTTTATGTCGCTTTTTAACGTCCTAGTTTTGCATTTGCGATATCCGACAGACTGCGAAAGCAACATCCGCTGTCACATTTGATTGGCTTGGTACGCGGAAGTGGGCGGTGCAACAATCCGTGAAGGAGCGCAAGTGCATCCCGGTAGGTGAAGGGAAGGTGTAACACACATTTCAGAGACAACATAAATAAATATATATATATATTATACTTTTACAGTGATTTTCTACAAAAATATAAACATTATACAAGTGCTGACATAGATAGATGTTTGTGTTCCTGCTGTTAGGAAGCATTTACACATTTACTCTGGGTCAAAACCTGCGAATAGGTCATGAATTTACTTATCTCATACTCATGTTCTGAAGAAAAACGAACAAAACAGTGTAACACGCTGTACAGCAAAAATATTTATCTTTGTAGGTCCATAGTACAGCATGTGTCAACATTTGAGCATCCTAACTATGAGGAAAGGGCCTTGATTGAATACAGACACTTTCAGTAGGTCAAATAAAATGTGTAGTCTGATATTAACTGGGTACTTACATGTATGAATGTGCTTAAGTTCAACATAACAGATCTGTCGTCACCAGCATTATAATGTTTCCCCGACTGACAGTACGCTGACATGAACAGTCCCATTATGACTGTATGCTTTTTCACATGACTAGTTGTGTGTTTCCCCCTATACCCAACTATGCGGCCTGATAAATAAGCTAGCCGACTGCAACCCCTGAAGTCACTGCTTTCTTAAAAAGGAGCACTTGTTCACGCGATCAAAGGCGAGGACTCGGGAGACAGAGCACAAGCCAAAAAGTTAACCTGTTACTGCAGAGAGGACTGCATGTGCAGAGGAAGCACGGCCTGGCACAGAGTGAAATTCCAAGCGGCATGAAATGTATAGCCTTTTGTGGAGATAATGATTGTGTGTGTGTGTTGGGGGGGGGGCCTTTATTACTCAGTTTCCTCTGTCGAGAGCCTCGGTGTATCCGTGTTTTCTTGACTTGGCCAGCTTACAGCCCCAGTTATCACCAGGAGAAAAGGTCAAGGGGCCACATGTGTGTTGAGAGTGGTCTGTTTACTGACATAGAACTCTGGGAAATAGCAGATTTTATCATGCAGGAATATGGGGACAACTGGGGGTAAAGATTAGGGCTGCAGCTGAGGATTATTCCCACAATTGTATTCATCTGCACACTACCTAGTCAACTAACCTTTGGGCTGTGAAACATCAGAAAAATCTCAAAAACGTGGCGTCCTCAGATCTATAACTTTGTCTGAATAATTCCAAATGTAGTTTACAAGCTGCAAAATGTTGGCATTTTTTTTCACTATTGTTTTTACTTAAATTGACTATCAAATTTGTTTTTTCTGTAAGTGGACTAATCAATTAATTGCTTCAGCTCCAGGCGAAATGTTTGAAGTGTTGAACCCATCTCAAATTAACCCCATTAACCTCATTAATTAAATAATGTAGCTAGGGTGGTTTTCTTAGACTTGTAGACCCCCTCCAGAGCCACAGAGGACATTATACAATGACTAGCAGAGCCTAACCTTTATGTGGAAATTGAAGTGGTGCTCTAAGATCAGCCATTATGCCTTTTAGAAATACATAGTACTTGTAATACTTGCCTACATTTGGATTCATTTTCAGCTAATGAGCAATAATTAAACAGAGTGTGTGTTTTTTTTTTTTTTTTAAAAGAGCTCATGGGTGTAAAACCGGCTCCAGCTCACACATAGCTGCCTAACAGTTCCACCCATAATTGGTGAAGGGTTATCACCAGGATGCAAGGTCATGGTGCCACATGTCAACCGGCCTGTTTACTGAAGTGAAACTCAGAGGCAAATTGCTGATCAGAGCAGCAGGCAGGGTGCACACACACGCACACACAAACAGGTCCTGCGGTGTCATGTGGACAGCTGGTGACAGGTGTAGTTGTTGTCATTCTGTAGATCTTCCTCAGTATTCCTCTGATGCCGCAGAAGAAATGCAGGCTGAAATGTAATGTGCCGCGTGCTCCGATATGTGCTCGTACTCGCCTGCTGCTGGCTGCCGCTTAAAGGCCAAGGAATGTGCGGAATGCAACTTAACATGTCAGTGTGAGGCTTAAGACGCAAAGTCACATGAGCTGCTCAGGAGATACCCTGATTTGAAACGATGGCAGTGGCGATTATGTCGTGGTCGTCTCTTTCCACAGTCACTTCGTATCAGATGAAGAAGTGAGGGGTGAGTCTGGGCAGACTGACAGGTTGAGTCTCCCAGTCAAATGATGGTCATGCAAAGCAGCAGGAGTTTCGACAGGTTTGAGGGTGTTACCAGTCGGGTTTGCATTAGGAATTTTTTGTGGTTTAGCTTGTTTGTTGTGTAGGTTTTTGCCTTATTTCCCACCTACACTGCCTCTCTGGTTGCCAAGGTATTTGTCTCATCTGTAGCTTTCTCACAACCCAGATTTAATTTAAAAGGGCTCTCTAATTTATGTTTGGATTTTTGTCAAACATTACGATATTTGTTCCTTTTTCAATTGCAAATTGCAATTTTTTTGGATTTTGTACTTTCAGTAAGACGAATAAAGTAATGGGTAAGGTTTACATTTCCTTGGAAGAACATTTATATTAACTATAGTTCACTAGTTCACATTTTCTAGACTATACAGCAAATCAATTTATAAAAGATCGAAATAGTCTTAGCAATAATGAAAATTATAATTTGATGCGTCCCTACTCGGAACAGATTCTTGAATTCTTCAGGTGCATAACTAAAGTGAATAATACCTAAATCCCAAGGTTGTATATCCTGGGCGGCATTTCGCAGATTCAAACAGGATTTGTGGGAACAAAATTTATTAAGAGTCAGTGTAATATGTAGCTTAAATATCATCCTGGATATGACCTGTATCCCTCAGGGTTTGTCATTGGTTTCTCCAACACCCTTTTCCCACTGGTTGATTGATTGTGTGGCCGTGAAGGTGCATATTTATGTCCAACATAAAAGTAATTCACTACTGCTCGTAATTTTTATGGTTTGAAAAGAGAAACAAAAACAACCACTGACAACAACTTCTTGTGAAACTGGCCGACTCTACCAAGCAGACTTTATTCATTAAAACCAGGTTCTCAGCCATATCTTAAGTGCTCTGTCTGCTTTTTTTTATATCAGGGTCTCCCTCATAAACCTGCTCTTATATCTTGTTAATGGGTCATGTGGAAAGATGAGCTCCAGTGTAGTCGGGACAGGTCAACTTGAACCCGAATTCCACATGTTGGAATCTGTGATGTGTTAAACAGTGAAATCTGTTTTGGGAATTTGTTTTATCTCTTTAGGTCATTTCACTACAGCGGTCTCCCCGACCCCCAGCCGTCACTGTGATCATCCACATGTGTCGGAGGGGAAGGGAGGGGGAGGAAACTGAAAGCTCAGCGTTTTAAGTGTTCACCGTTTGTACCAAGTGGGCAGATTTTTATCTACGTGGTGCTGTCGGCTCCAGAGTTGGGGGGAATAACACTTTTGAATGCTCAGCCGAATGGGCAACAATAGCTGTGGCGTGCAAACAGTGTGGCCCCGGCTCGGCCAGCGGACACAGGACACAGCTGCCAAGGCTGCAGCCTCCAGCTCCAGCTCCGGCTCGGCGTGCTCCCCACCCTTTTACCTTTGGCACACATGTCATTCTTATAAATTCATTCACGCCCAGTGGGTGACTTTACACGTCATCAGCAGTGAGCGCTCTCACCTTGAGGTGTGTGATGCAGCATTATTGACTGTCCAGTCCTGCACTGGAGAGGGTCGATCTGCTCCATGGGATGCAGATATGAGTTTGGAGCGGTTTCGTAAATCACGAGGGGGGAAAATACTGATGACAGTGTTACTGCTGCAGCACAAGCAGAAGTTTAATGTCCCGTAACGGCCACAGTACGCAACTTCACATTAACTCTGAGTACACTTTCAAAACAACTGCATCAGGTGGAACTGAGCTCCTGTCAGAGGCACAAACTGGGTGTAGGCGTCACTGAAGTGTTTTCATAGCTTCTTTAACATAGCACTTTTCTAGTCTTGATGACCACTCAAAGTTGTATTAAATGCTTTCAAGTTTAGCAGTTTTACCCATTCATCCATTGGGAGACTGGGATCCAACCGCCAACCTTCTAGTTAGTGGATGACCCGTTCTATCTCCTGAGCCACAGCCACCCTTTACATAATCTTCATTATTCTTTAATGAAGTAGCTCGATATTAATAAAAATGTATTCAAATTTAGATAAAACGTTTGTTCGTGTATGGCTGAACTTTCTTTAGGCATATTTATATTTACTACTGTTTATATTACATTTTCATATTTGCTTACACTTCATCATAAGGTTTTGGAAAAAGTATACATAATTGTATAATATCTTTGCTGCCAATAACTCGGATATTAACCTGTGAAATACACGGCAGATTTGAAAAGGATTTATTCTACTGATAAAAATTCTTTCTGTTGCTGAATTGCTGCAACTAATTTTTCGTTGTTTCCCTCATCTGCATCCACTGCTGCGATTTCACATGTTCACTAATATTCACAAAACTTAACCACAGTGACTTGGACTTTCCACACTGCTAATGTGACACAAAGGGAAACCTTCCACACAACCACAAAACAAATACACATACGCCATACACACACACACACAGTAATATAACCATTTATCGGCACAACAAATACTGTTACTAGGAGAGGTAGCACCCAGCAGCAAAGTAGACCTCCCTCTCTACGCCTCATAATGCAAAGTTTTTTTTCAAAGTCTTCGTTATCTTTTCTGACCATGGCGGTAGAAATATAACGTCCAGAACTCAGTTACACAAAGTGAACCTTTCCGAACATTCCAAGCGATTGTTACAGGTCAAGCTAAGTGGTGACCTGTGAGTCTTTTCAAGCTACACATCCTGAACACTGCCAATATAACTGCATATCTCACATTAACTACTCAGGCTGGGCGTCTAATTAAGCAGATGGTGTACTCCACTGTATCACTGACTGTTGGGAATACGACCAAACCTCGTGAAAACATTGCACCTCTGCAAGGTCGTAATTATGGGATTACAAATCTGTTTGTGAAAAACAAATAGAAATTGTGCTGGAAATATTTTGAAAAATTAATACTAGAATTTTAAGCATATAGGCCCAAAACAGTAACACTCTTAAGTAGTCTCATTTGTTTGTGTACATTTGTGCAAGCAAAGCAGACATCTGTGCTTTATTATTTCTCGAGTCATCACAGATTATTTAGCTGAAGTTTAAGACCCATAACTTAAGAATTAATGGAAAGTTAGTGTGTTGCTCACTCAAACAATTGGGGGTTGCCATTGTTGAGTCATGTGCCATCTTCACGGAGATACAATTAAACTTGTGCAACTTTGTCTTGTGCATTTATTTTGTCAAACTATATTTAAATTGTCATCAGTCTGAAAAGCTGTTTATGTAATGTCAATAATAGGGAAGGGATTTTTCTTTTTCCCTTGAGACATTTCATTCTTCTACATTTGCGACCACAGTTTTCTGGGCCCAAAGTGCAGCAAGCTCAATGTGTGTAAATTAACACACACGTGACGAGGTGACCTTGATGATTCCGAGATGGTTTTAAGCTGTTCATCACAGAAGCTCCACAACTGCAAAACAAATGTAGAGGAAACACTGTAATTATTCTACATTTACGTGTGCATCTCAAATTCTCTTGGCCCCAGTATTGTCGAGTTACCAGCATAAAACACAAAGATATACATTTTGCTATCATAGAAAACTACATAACAGTAAATAATCCTCTTTGAGGAGCTAAAACTCCCCCTGTTACCTCCGCTCACTGATATTCTATAGACTTGACAGTAAAAAATCCTCTGTAAGTTATATAAATCATGACAGATGAGATTCCTGAGGGCTGAATCCAGTCTGTTCTTTAACTGTAGCGTTTTGACATGTAAAGGTTTAAGGGGCCTGGGAAAGAATTCAGGTCTGACACATGACAGAGCTGTTTTTACTAGTGTTCTGCCCTTGAGCAAGGTAACCAACAAACCAGAATTTCAACAGACTAAGCTAAATGTTCAAGCTCATGTAATCTTTTTTTAACATTTTAACAATAATAGTTTGTCATGCACACTAATATCAGTCAATGTTCTTGTTCTATTCTACATAATGTACTGTATATTTATTATAAATATACATTGGTGATGCTGTGTGCATTACTGTGTGTTCACATGCTCCTGGGAAGGTCCCATTTCCCGAGCTGTGAAGTCATTGTTCTGACTTCGGTGTGTTCATGTGCTTAGAAGTCGGAATGTGAAAAGAATGTGTTTTATTCGAGCGTTTAAACACCCATTATTTACATACACACAAAAGAGCAAAAAAAAAAAAAAAGGATCAGGTGTGACAGGCATATAAATCGTTTAAAACAATTTGCCACTGACAAAAGTGTCAAATTTCACAAATTCATATGAAAAATGTTGTTTATTGCTTTTTAAAGTGTAATGGTCAGCAACTCGTGTACCAAAAGTTTTGCCAACTGTCTGAGTTGTCCCGACTTCAGATGCCATTCATGTGAATTCTCCCATTCTGAGATTTATTCCAACACATGAATGCATAATAATGACTGATGGGTGTAGCACAATGTAGCATGTCACAGCCACAAAAGTACAAAAAAAGTATTCATATAGGTCAGAATCACAAATTTGCCTCAAGGGGCTTTACAATCTCTACAGCATACCACACCCTCAGCATAGCACCCCTCTTCCCCCGGACAATAGAAAATAAATAATGGAACAAACCTCAGGAAGAGCAACTGAGGAGGGGTCCCTGTCCAAGTGCGACAGGCAATAGATGCTGTGTGTACAGAATCCTGATTGTCCATACGATGTCCTTCCCTGACTCTAACCCTAACCCTCTTCCTGTTTTTCTGTGTTGCAGGACCGGAATCGGCCCTTTGATGCTTTTAGCTTGCACTCTTTGGAGAATTCCTTAATGGATATGATAAGAACTGACCATGACAAAGGTAAACCACACCCTGCCGGTGGCCCACCAATGACTATCGCTGATATTATATGGAGGAATCATTTTGCAGGTTAGGAATATTCATACGTCCATGCTTACAGTATTTTTTGTTTTTGTTTGTTTTTTTTTTGCTTCATGGGCATATATATCATCATTTGGGTTTGTTTGGTTTTTTTCTCTATTTGCCAATCTACCAATCAATCCCATATGGATCAACCTCTGAAATGAGTAATTAACATTATGAGCCTTACCTGCAAAATCTTGCTGTTTGTGTGTGTGTTTGTGTGTGTGTGTGAGAGTGTGTGCGCAGCATGCACTCGTGGTCTTCTTTTGCCTTTTCTTTTTCTTCGCCTGTTGACTTTCTGCCGGTTTGAAACACTGAATCAAGTGATCAGTGTCACATGACCTGTGCTTTTGTTGACTGACCGTATTGTGAGCAGAATCATGCGCCGATCAATGTATTTGTGGTTCATATTGTTATTTTTCCGAAGTGACAGGTTTACCATGGCGCAGAGTTCGTACATCGTAGTGTAGTGGAGTTTTACTTTGTGTGTCATTGTGTGGCTTAGGCGTGCCACGACTGAGTTAAAGCCTGAAGATCAGAGCAGTAACAACAATCTCTTACCAACCTTTTAAGGTCATCCAATGTATGTCAGGCCTTCTAAGCCAATATTTTTTTAGCGGAGGTCACGTGTCCATTGTAAAAACTCCTGTCTCCCAGATTGGGCCCTGTCAGGTCGGGTGTAGGTTTTTCATGCTCCCCCATCCATCTTAACAATGGAAAGATTTGTGGGAGGGGTATATAATGAGCAGAGCATATCGCTTTCTCGTGCCTAGAGTCTGTTTTCCCAATCTTGTCCTGAGAGAGCATTGTTACAGTAAAATGGCCCAACTTTACTGGAAAGGTGTTGTAATGTCCTGCAGGCTTTCCCTTTGATTGTTTATCAAAGCAAAGCAGAGACAGAGGAGATACATGGAAAGGAGCAGGAGAGTGATACATAAACATGGGCGTGCATTCCTGCATCTCTCTCTCTGCTTGTTTACCTCTCTCGTCGTCATGCAGACATTGTGGGGCTGCAGTGTAAGCTACTGTACCAACCACAGAGCAGCTCCACCCTACATGCATACCTACTGACTGTCTGAGAGGAGCCCTGTGCTTCAGCCAGGTCCAGCGCCTGCTGAAGAATCAACAGCAAGAAGCTGAATGTGCTTTTTCTTTTTAATTGAGCATAATTTTTTTGTTGCACCTGGGGTTTGCTGTCTGAACTAATCTCTATAAAGAAATTCTGCATGTAAATATTCAGAATCAGTACGCAAAGGACAAGATTCCTTTCGGTGTCTGTTTCTAGTTTAACCAATCATGTTTGAGAAGGCTTTGGTTGCCTGCAGGCAAACAGTCCGCGCGTAGACAGCTAAAGAAGCGGAACACATTGAACAAAATGCATTGGCTATCAGCTTTTGATTGTTTTTGCATCAATATGCAGATTTCTGTTAATAGAGATTAGCCAAAATGTTGTCTAGACCTAAAACACCTACCTATCACTGTTTGTTGCTGTGTTTTGTGTGTAGAAGCGTTTGATTTGTGTGATAAAAGAAACTAGTCTGTAAATGGAGGACAGAGTCTTGGCCTGGATATCCATTGTCTACACCGGAAGCCCCAAAATATCAGCTGTTGCCCCTGATTGACTATAGCCAATGGGCTCCGTGACTGTGTCTGACCCAGCCCCGACAATATAAAAAAATGTCCCAGACCTTCATGGTTTAGTTAGGTTCAGGTTTCGGTCATTTGTTTAGAAATTTCTCTCCCCAACTATTTTCGGTATCCATGTCTGTCATTAGTACTAATGTGTTAATGTAATAGAGTGTAGCGAATGTGTTGACAAGCAAAATGTTGCAGAAATGTAACTTTGGCATCAGCAGTTTAGTCAGGTCAAATTATAAAGGCACAGCCGACTGAATTCAAATTTATTTAGACCTGATTCAATACTCCTGTGTTCATGTTTTTCCTGTCAGAAGATGGGAGGAGGTGTTTCAGCTCCACCAATGTAAGTTCCAGTTGACTAGCTGTTGCAGTCAAAGAATGCTTACATTAACATTAACCTGATTAAGACAATAGTCTGATTGCGACACTGTCACATAAACAGCATTTCCAGAATAACCTGAATAACGTAACACATTCGGGAATAAGCAATAATTGAATTAAGTACATGTATGGAAGTTACCAACTGCTATACTTCATAATCAGACTAGGCTCTGTCATATATACACTAGAATATGAATTGGATACTATATTAGCAACTTATAAGAACATAATCAAAATAATGTCGTATTCAGAGTAAATTGGAATATTGCTGTCCATGTAAATGTTGTCAGTTTCACTGAAGCTTGTAGCTTTAATCTTGAATAAAACTTACCACAAGAATTACCAAACAAATCAGTTATGTGGCTGGCTGCAGATTTAGAGACTTGGAGCAGGGTTAGGCGTTGGCTGTAGTCCCTGTCCCCCTAATGCTGCGGCAGGGCTTGGTTTACTTATTTTCCCCATCCGAGTTGTGTCTGAAGCCAACTACCCTTTCTGTAAGTTTGGTGTCTGACTTTGAAGAGACTACATCTGACAAACACAAGTCAAAAGTGTTCAACCCAGTAGACCCAGTTTTGCATCCCCATTTGAATGTGTCCCACCCACATCCATCCCATCACAGACATTTCTGGCATACTTCTCATTGTGACCAGAATAGTTGTTTTTCCTGGTGTGTGTGTGTGTGTGTGTGTGTGTGTGTGTGTGTGTGTGTGTGTGTGTGTGTGTGTGTGTGTGTGTGTGTGTGTGTGTGTGTGTGTGTGTGTGTGTGTGTGTGTGTGTGTGTGTGTGTGTGTGTGTGTGTGTGTGTACTCGTTTTGTTACCTCTTTAAGACTTTTTCCAGCATATACAGTTACCTTGTCAGGACCAGTAGGACTCACGAGGCCCAAAGCTTGGTCATAATGGGATAAAACGACATTTCTGAGGTCCTGATTAAGGTTAGAGGTCAGAGGGGAGTTGTGGTTAGTTTAAGGTTATTAATAAGGTTTTGGTTAGGATGTCCATGTGCATGAGAATTGGAGCGTCTTCTCAAGAGTGTGTGAGGTGACCCCACCCACACACTTTTTTTTCAGTGCCTTTGTCTGGACAACAGGCGACTTCAATGTGTGTGTGTGTGTGTCTGTTTGTGTGTTTTCTCTGAAAGAGAAATACTGCTTTTGAGATCCTCTCAAACTTTTTAAGAGCTCTTTACTCCTTGGCGAGGGGAGACGGGGCCGCAGGGATGTCTAAACAATCTCCGTTTCTGCACACACTGGTCTGTGTAAGGTGTCTGAACTGGGTCAGCTGAGCTCACGTGTGGAGAGAGCGAGGCACCCCCACACTAACACACACATAAGAGATTCTCCCCTCGGCCTGGAAAAACCCCACCAGTTCGACAACAGCCACCATCACTGCTGCTGCAAAGAGTATTGTCACACACGCACAAATTGTTTCTGACATATAAATCAACTGTGACATTCCATGCTAAACACTCTCACCTCACACACTTGTTTCAGGCTGTCACTCATTGTTGACCATGACAAAGATGACACAACAGATATGAAGCCACACACACACACACACACACACACACACACACACACACACACACACACACACACACACACACACACACACACACACACACACATACACACAGAGAGAGAGAGAGATGCTCATAAGTGTCCCTGTGACTCCTGCATGTGAATCCCACTCCGCCCACCGTGTCTCTCTGAAAACACACATGCACATCAGCTGGTCTGACTCACATGACCTTACTCATGCGTCAGTTACAATTTGCATTGTGTCTTTGTGTGTGAGCATTTACAGAACTGAACTTCAGAATGTTTAATGTGACTTAAGTCCTAAAGAAGAGCTGCCACGTGATTCTCTGTTTGGCCAAGAGAAACCGAGAGAAAGGGCTAGTTTGGCTCCGTCTGAAAGTCATAGAAAGTCTCCTGGCTTTTGCTTTATATGTAGCGTGCAGACAGGAGACTGCTTTCAATCTTTTAATGTAACTCTCAACAAGAAAGTGAATGAGTATATTTACCTAAAATGTCATATTGTTCTCTGTTTAAGATTATACGTTTTAACAAAATGAGGACATGTATATTATATCTGAACTTTATCTGAATCAATATTAAATCATCTTACAAAAGCTCTGCCTGAAGAGCCTGCAAAAAGAGCCTAAAAATTGCTCTAAATATTTAAACAATTTCTTAAAATCACGAGCCGACTGAATGATGAACAAACTTTTTCAGTACAGTGCCTCCACCTGTCATTTGTTTTTGAACAATGCTAACCATTTACGCTTTACACAAGCAGTTAACATTGATTTTGTTGTGTTTGGTTGTCTCCTATTATGTGTTGGTTAATAGTCAGTATGAAGTATAATATTGTTGTAAATGATAGTAGGGGCCAGCTTTAACTGCGTGGTCAGTAGTGGAGGGGGAGGGCAAACACTGGCACTGTTTGACTTTGTGTGTTTGTTGACAGGAGCAGTGGTCAGTGGATAAGAGTTGACCCACAAGGGTTTTTATCAGGAGGAAAACAAGAGTTGCATGCGCAGAACAGGTCAGATGAGTAACACAGTGATTAGTCAAGGTGCTGCGATGAATCGAAGGCTTGGGTGTATAACTTTTCCTGAGAGTTTTGCACATATGCAGCCCGGACTTTGCTCTCTCTGCCTCTACCTTAGGTAAAGTTGTGGTTTAAAGGTCGTCGGGAAGGCTTTTAGATAAAGTTTTAGCTAAAAACTTGAAAAGTACACCAACACCACGTCATCCTCAAACGATCTCATTGGTTTAGAAGAAGAAGTGTATGTGAACTTTTGTCTTTAGGTTCAGAGAGGGGTCATGCAGCTTACCTCGAGGTTAAAGGTCAGTATTTGGTTAGGCTGACGTTTGGCTGGCAAGTTGGACTTAACCCCTTCACTTTTCAAACCATGTAGCAAACAACACTTGAGATTATCTCCACCGCAGAGGGATGCCCCCTGTACTTTAAACAGCTGGTAATGACTGCATAGAGATAAGATGATGTGTTTGTAGGTTGTGTTAAAGGTTAAATAGCACCTTCTTTACAATAAACTACACTTTCAGTGTGTCGGAGTGTTGTGTTTTGTTATGGTGGAAAATCCATGACTCCTGCAAGCATGACTGTGCTAATCCAGTCCAGGCAACAAAACAAGTCCAGGCTTGTTTGTCTATTAAAAACTTGTTTTGTGCGGATCTCACAAACCATGAAAGTGTTACTATCACTGCCAAGTTGTGCATCAGGCTTTACTGGATTGGAAAATCCTCCATTATTGTATGAAAAGTTACTTAATAGTTTTATAATTACTGCTTTTATGAAACGTTAAATGGCAGTTGGAGGTTGTGGGGTTTTGCTTCCAGATATATTAACTTAACTGTTATGTGCTATGCCTTGATTGCTAAAGGAACCTTTGCCCTGTCGTAATCATCTCGCCAAGGGTTGTTGGGTTCAGCACCAGCTGGTATGAAGTGTAGGAAGTGGGGCATTCTTGCAGAGAGACACACTAAACACTGGGTATTCTCACAGAAGCATGAGAATACCCAGTCTCAATCTTTCCATCTGTTGAACGTGTGCAGAACACGTGCACATCGCTGGGTATTGTCATGACTCTTACCCCTCTCTGCTAATGTTGTCTTGGTAATTAAAGGTTTCTTTGGCAGTAGTCAGCAAAAGCGCAGCTTTTGGGCACCCTGCTGCAGCCGAGGTGTTTTTTTCCATCACCGCTGACATTTCCACACTTTGCTGTTGCTACACCCACTCCCCTCTCATAACTCTTGCTGCAGCTTTCTATTAGAGGTGTTATTGGGGGCTTAAATATGTGCTATAATGTGGACCAGAGGGAGCAAAACAGGACCAAAGCAGTTGAGAAGATCTCCAGGTGGGATCCAGTCAGAGGTGATCAGCCACGTGGAATCTAGTGAAAATGTTACCACATTGGAACTTGAGGCTCAGCATTTGTGTTGCCTTCAGTAGTTTTGACAGTCACTCCATGAAGAGCAAAGGTCAAAAACCTATATTTCCTCAGATTCCTCAAAACCTTTGCACCCTAGACAGGACCGCATGATGTGTCCACCATGATGACCATGATAAATCTGATATGGTTTATATGGTCGTTGATCAGTGCCAGTGACTCGGTTACTTCATCTGATGATGCGCTTCTCGGTTTCCTACTCTTTCCCCCTCTGCTGATAATAGACTGTTCAGTTACGTTTTCAAAAACATGATGCTATGAAGCAGTTTATCCTCAAGCCAAAAAATCATTTAGAATGCAGTATTGTTATGAATATTTTTAGCCTATCTCTTAACTGTTGTGGAAAGCAGTTGATGAAAGACATACATGTCTTGTCACTGTTCTGTTTGCAGTTTTTATTCCCAAATGCAGGGAAGGTGCTGTTGGATCCGTGCCTAAGAAATGGTATGGCTTGTTTCCCGAGTGGCTGCGCTTCTGTGCAACCATTATGGGGAGGTTGAGAATAGCTCATGCTCTCGATGAGGAAATGTCACCAGAACAGCAGTGGCAGCAGCAGCAACTCAGGGGCACCTCAGGCCCTGCCACTCAACTCCTAGGGGAAGCAGATGGCACATGCCCAGAGCTATTTTAAGGGCTCGGGAGGGCAACTGTCCCCCTCTGTCACCCAAAATGACTAATGTCGAGGAAAAGGAAATCACAGACCAGTGTTTGTTGCAACTTTTACCCTATGATCAGCGGTCATAGCTTTGATTGTGTATGTGTTTAATGGATTGTACTAGTACCCAGTGTGCAACCTTTTCTTTCTGACTACAAATGTGGTCGGTCGAGGTCAAAGTGCACAATCGGCTTTGGAGATGGAAGGGATTCTCTTTTAATGACACTTCAGTCAGTGAGACATTTGGTCTTAATCCCCTTAATTGTGTTGGCAGACTCTACCCCACATGTTTACCAATACATGACTGCTAATAAATTGTAAAAAGAATGAGACACGGGCCAACATATGCATAAGTCACACAACCCAGGTGTTCATATAAATGTGTGTACAAATGTCTGAGCTAATCACACTCCCATTTGCCCCCGAGCCCTACTGTTGTCTTGATTCTGATTGGCCGAGAGGAGTGTGGAAATCCACATCTGTGGAGCTGCAGTGCGGCCACCCCCTTGTGTCCCTGCTATCTGTCTTCTGTGGCCAAATTTTGAAACATTTGCCATGTCCTCATGATTTGCGCCATAGCAGCTTGCAACATAAAGCCTGTTGGTCTCTCAAAGTCCATGTAGCATATGGGGAAACCTATACAAGCAGTATAGCAAGAGATCCTTTACAGTCGTCTCCCCTAGCCTTTACACCCTAGTGTTAACACTAAAGTGATGCTCTGTGCAAGCGGTGCTCATTTACACTAACTGTCCAGCTTAAATGGAAGCTATAGGCCTATAGGCTGCCTGTCTCTGTGTGTTGAGTAAATAGCTACTAAAAGTGGATTTTGACAGTGACCTAATTTGAAGTGGTTAGGAGATAAAGGGTGTGCCTCTGCGGCTGCCGCTGCTAACGATGTTGACACTAAGACTACAAAATTGTGTCGTAAACCAGGTAGGATATTTATGCCTCAGCGTAGGTGTATTTTTCTTGTTGTTGTCTGTACAAGAACGATGGAGACAGAGATAACCATGACTTTTATTTAAATGTCCCACACCAGTCCTCTCCACGCGAAAGCACCCGCATATGGGTTCTTGAATCATACGCTTAATGTAGCAGAATGCACGCTGTGTTAAATTCCTACCCTTATTATTGCCTTTGTTTGTGTGTAAATGTCTGTGTATGAGCGCATATGAAACAATAAAGGAATGTGTGTTTCCACCTCGCCGTGCACATCTATTATCTGTGGTTATGTTCCCTGCCACTGTATCATGTTTTTTATTTATTCATGGCATTAAACATTTCATCATGATGGGCATTTGCTCCCTGCCGACAGTAGAATGGAAGGTTAAATGATGATCTGTCAACAGGCTGGCTTTTATCAGTGCTGTCCATGTTTTCCCTCTTTTGTAAAAATCTTGTTTTTTTTTCTTTGACAGGACGTATGGGCCTCAACTTTCATCATCCTGGAGCAGACCACATAATGCCATTGAACAGTAAGTCACATTTCACTGCAGAGACCCATCATGTTCCTAGAATTCATTGGAATTGTTTCCGTTCTGCTGATAAATGCATTGTGGCTGCGTTTTGTCCTCTGTGTTTTGAAAGAACTAAAGACTGGGAAGCATTTTGTGGCATGTTCCCATGAAAGGATATGGCCCCCCCAACTACACAACCCGATCAATATACAGTACACGGAGCACACCTGCCTACCCTTGGCTAAGGGCTGGATTCCCTGACACCATAAACCTAGGACAGTCCTCGAAGCGCTGGCAGTTGACCTGTGAATAGCTCTTCCAAAAATACCTCAACATGTAAGATTATATTCCTCCCAGTGTCCCACCAGATGGCAGATGACCAGCATTGACAGGAGACGAGTCTTTATCAGGTCTTTGTCCCGTATGCTGCTACATAGATGCCACAAGGTTTTCCAGACTTGGCTCTGCCCTGCCTGAGTGGTCAGGGATATAAGTGCTTCAGGGCTTGATTTACTCTAGTTGAGAGAGTCATGTTTGCCCTGTCCAAAACTCAGCAGATATCAAAGCTGGTTTGAATGACTGGTGTTCAAATCACTTCAGCAAACCCCTAGCTTCCTCTCTAGATATGTTCAGTTGGCATACAGGGATACAGACTGGCGAAGGCAGAGGAAGCAATTTCCTAATGTCACATCTCAACAACGCTGGTGCTTCTCATTCTGTTCTTTTCATCACTCGTATCCTCGGAGAACGTGTCTCGGATTGATGTTAAACTGTTGTGTCATGGGATTACGCTCAGGCAAGCACAGATCTGCCCAGATCTCCCAAGTCTGTCAGAACTGGCTCACACTGTTGTAGCCTCTGATGTGTGTAGACAGGGAAGCTTCGGTTTCAACTTTTAAAAGTATTTTATTCTGCTTTTCTCCCTCATTTCAACCCATTAGCTCAGAGGCTTCATGCTGTGAGAACCTGTAAGGCCTCTTCTGTCTACGGATAGCACTTGATGTGAAGAAGAGAGGGTTGAGTGTAATCAGCATAGGTCGTCTATCCAGATTTCTTAGTGATGTTCACTTGACAGCTTAGTAGAAGCGTCTGAGGCTTTGAAGCCGCTCAGAGCAGGAGACATGAAACTCCTCACGCCCAGAGGAATCACCCAGTTTTCTTGAAAACATTTTCTCTCTCGCAGACATTACACAGTTTGAAGTTGGCACTTATTCTTAACCCTCACTTTTCTCCTTCCCGCTCTCCCTCATGGTCGGTGTTTCGTCTCGTCGAGGGATCTGAAAATTTCCCAGCGAAACGGTTCCTTCATTTTGCCCTGGTTGCTAGGTGACTTTGTTTCTGCCAAGACCAGACGGTGAGAGTGCAAAGCTGCAGAGACTGCCCAGGCTTTTTTGGGGGGGATTGGAGAGCCAGATCTTTTTAATGAAAACATAGCAAGGGAGAAGAGGCTCTGAGACAATGTATTCCCTGAGAGGAGCCAGAGGGCCAAGTCACACAATGGGGGCGCTCGCAACGCAAAGGCCCATATTGCTTTTTGAGGCCACGAGTCTGCTTTGTGACTTATGAGTTTAGAGCTGCAGGAGGATCTGTTCTGTGTACTGTGTAACCCCTCCTGCTGTTTGTTGGAATTTGCTCCGTCTTAAGCCACATTTTGCCTCCTCTGCGGTTTGCATTCACTGCACAGCGAGATTCCAATTGAGCTTGTTTGTGAAAACACTTCAGAGATTAAGGAAACACTGAAACACATTTCTGAAACAATGTGTTTTTTCTCCACATAAAAGTTGAGCTTTATTGAGTGGAATAGTTTATTCTTGAACTTTGAAGAGCTAGTGTTGCAAAAAAATTTAACCAAAGTTGACTTCCTACTGGAAAATCCAGACAAACTGGAAATAATGGATCTCTTTTTTACAAATGTCATCTTAGTATCGACCTTTAGCTTCGTCCTGAGCTTAAAATTCAATCTCCTGGTTTTTCTCAGGCAATTTCATTTACATAATAGTTGAAAGGTGGTTTTATATGATCATTTTTGTCACGTGATTCTAGCTTAAGTAGTACTCAGTAGTTCTATTGGTGGAATAAAGCTAAAAGTTGACATTGAATGTAGCAAATTTTTGAGGAAAAAGACTAAACTCAATGTTAAGCTTTTTACTTGCGATTTCCAGAGCTTTTGAATGTATCTCGGTGGTGTTTCTCAATGGATGTAATTTGGTCAGTTGTAATGGAAACAGCTCAATTGTTATTACATGACCCAAGATTGTTTAATGTTGTTACAGGTGATGGGATATTGGAGAAAGACAGAGAGGCTGTTGAAAATTTTGACCTTGACGAACCCAAAAAACTGTAACTCAAACAATCTCAGCTAAAGGTCGACTTACTTACTTTCCGTTTTAATCAGATGAAGGCGTTTCCTCAGTTGTCATGGAGATTTTTAAGTTATCATATTACATCGTTAGGGATTTATATTTAAACTTTTCTGGGGCACACCCCGTGTTGATCGAAATTGCTCAGTTTCCAAGGACCTTGAGTCACGTGACAACATCTAGTCATGTATGGGAGAGGAGACGAGACCTTTGTAAAAAGCCAGTAAGTTGCCGCTGAGGACACAGGGTTAATTTTTCTCTCCAAATGAACCCCATGCACCCTGCAGTCTAAAACGTCTGAGAAAAGTGCACAGCCGACAGAATTCAAATTCCCAGTTGTTATCTTACAGTTTTTTAGATTTCGTATTAGTCAGTGCAGTGACATGAGCATTAAAAAGAAGGAAGAGATAAGACGGGAACATGTGTGAAGCTGATTAGATATAAGTGATGATCACAGTGTACTTTTGCCTTGCGGTAGATTTGGATCAGTGCAGCCCACAGACATTATAGCCGGTTCTCCACCCCACCCCCCCTCCACCCTGCATGTTATCCTCCCCGCTCAGAGCCCCGAGGCTGCCAGCAACCTCCATACTCTCCCTTTAACCTGTGGGAAGTTTCCACTTGCAGCTGGCCTGCCAAATCTGACCCTGGAGCAACTTTTTAAATATTTCACCAAGGCCATGATAATGACTAACCTGCTCTACCTCCAGTCCTGCCTGCACTCAGCTTTATGGCCTCATTTGTGAATATTCACAGAAGATTAGCACGAACGCGAGCCATCGATGGTTCATTAAGCTGAGATGACGATCTCCGGCTATGGGGCGTTGGATTATGCTGCTAAATATCTCAGCCATCTCCGTGGCTAAACCCACCCGCCCCTGCCACATCTGCTTTCGTCCGTTGCTAAGGCAGGTGCAGCAGGTTTACTGCAGGGAGGTGCAATAATCACCCTCCTCCTGTTGCCGAAGCTTAGGTGTAGCCATATGTGGTCTCACTGTTGCCTTAGAGATGTTCCTGGTTTTGGTTTATTTCCTCAAAACCCATGTCTCTGTATCTCTTTCCTGCCCCAACCCTCTCTCCCCCCCCCCCCCCCCCCCCCCTCTCTCTCTCTCTCTCTCTCTCTCTCTCCCTCCTTGTGTCTCTCTCCCTCCCTCCCCCACTATGCTGACAAGCAGCCCGGAGCTATGGCCGTAGAAGAGGTAACGTTGTGGCATTTTCTCTGGGGTTCTGCTTGCCATGCTGACAGTGTCTCTCTCCCTCCCTCTCTCTGAAGGGGGGGCCGTAGTGTGGTGTCACTCTCTGCTTTTCATCTGTGCTGTGATTGAATGAAATCATATTAATTTTGACACACTGTTTTCCATGATGTGCATTCAATCAAGATGGGGCAAGGGTCCACCAAATTTGAATCTTGTTTTGCTTGATGGTGAGAGGGAAAAAAAATCATAATGCTAAATTTCTTTTTTTCTCCGTTCTGAGTCAGTGTTCTACCTCTGATGCTAACACGACCAGTGGTGCAAATGTGGGAGGTTGTAATTCCTAAAAACACAAAGACATCTGATCTGATCGCAGTATCTGGTGCCAAATCAATACAATCCCTTTTCTTTCATTGTCAACTGCACGATTCGGAGTCTGCTGCCAAATCCAACGCTGAATCTTTGGAAATGTTGTAGCATGTTTGGTTGGAGACTTTCCAAATTTAACTTTGGGGATTTTCATGAAGGAGGACGCTGACTCAGAAGTGAATCATCATCTGGATACTGCAGGCGCTTCCAACATGGCTCATTTTTGATTTGATGTGCTGCTTTAATAATTCATTTTTTCTTCAGCGAGCGGGAAGGGCTGCCGTGTGACATTTGTACGTTTACTGTAATATCAGGCTGGGGTTATTATGTTTAGACTGTAATATGGTGGAGATGGCAAAGTGCAGGAAATATTGTCTGAATCAAAGTCCTATCAATAAAGAGTGTCCATGAGGCGCTGACAGGAACACGCAGGATTTCTTTACTATGTGAAATTTAAATTTCGTCAAAGATCAAACCCGCTTAAGTGAGGGACTTAAATGTGGTTGTAGTGAATAGAACATACATATTCTATCTGAACAAGCAACACCACAATGAAAAAACACACTAAAACCAGAGTAGCACATACCTTTGCCCGAGGCCCTTCAGTCCTCACTAAATGACACACACTTATAGATTTCAATTCCCTTAATACGCCTGATTTTTCATCCAAATCCATGAAATATTCTCTGGGAAAATGGTAAAAATGTCTCACAAATCTCACAATGTTAAAGAAAGTGACCCCATTGTTCAGATCCACACCAAAATTGAATAGGTTCTTTCATAGCCCATGTCTTACCCTTCTACCAAGTTTCATCGAAATGCACTTGCACTCAAATAGCCCCTGCTTGTTCTTAGATTTGCTCTGCTGGTGCTCAAACTCTGTGCTTGCACTCAGATAGTTTGTTGCATGAAAATACTTCCTCCGCTCCAGCTTTAGCTCTTCTTGCGCTCACGCTGCTTCTGTGAGCGTGTGAAACCTCTGCTCTTGGATTTTTTTGTGCAACAAGTCTGCCAATATTCCCCATTTGTATTAGTTGGGTACATTTGACAGATGTGTTGCACCAAAACATCCAAGAGCAGAGGTTTCACACGCTCACAGAAGCAGCGTGAGTGCAAATCCTAGCACAAGCAGGAACTATTTGAGTGCAAGCTAGGCGAGTGCAGGGTTTTGAGTGAGAGCGTCACAAAAACCTAAGATGAAATCAACAAGCCCTGCTCTCAAACTGAAAGACATTGAATAAAGATCTGAAAAAAACAACTATATTGGTGGAGGTGATAATGCTAAGACATCTGTCCAGCAGTGGAAGCCCCCCTGTGGGAAGCGTAGATGGTTTAGACTTCCACAGGCTTGATGTGTCCGACTGGGGGAGAACACCATAACCATTTTCATTACTGGCCGATCAACTGTCTCTCCATTCTCATTATGTGCTGCAGTTCAGCATGGTTCCCTCAGGTCAGGATTACTGTTAATGTAATGATGATTAGGAGCGGGAGCAAGTTCCCAAGACGGCATTTTGATGTCATGATTATAATTTGATATATGCAGCGGTCAAATGCATGTGCACACCCGCACGTTACACACAAATGTGATTGTGGAACATCTGATTCTAAAAACATGGGCTGTCCATTGTTTTAAGAAGGGTTTCCACAAGAACCTCTTTCTAATTCAGTGTTCATGGATGTCACTTTTTCTTGAATTGTTATAGAATATAATAATTTTGCTTGTGGATTTCCTGTCTTTTTAAAATTAGAAATATTTAGTTAACATTGTGGCCTTTATACCAAATCACAGAAGAATTGTATTGATAATCCATCACATTATTGTGACATATTAATAATATAATCCGATCATAGTAGTTGTAGCTTTTAACAATATCCTTATATAATGAGAGTTAGAATGGATGTTTTGAGTGTTGAGTAAAACAAAGAACGACGGTGACCTCATAATCCAACCTGATTCTGTTTCTATGATTGTTTCCAGATGTGATTAATTCACTCTTACCTCTCACACTCCTCCCTCTTCACCTTTCACTCTTACACCTCTCTGTCCTCCCCTGTCCTCCCTCCTTGTCTTCCCTGCCTCCTTCTCTTTCTCTTGTCTGCCCCTACCAGGTCGTTCTTGCCTTTTCCCCTTTGAAGATGGTTTCCTCGACGATGGCCACGGTGACCCCTCCTTGACCCCGGGCCTGAACTCGCCGACCCGCTGTCAGAACGGAGAGCGGATGGAGCGCTACTCCAGGAAGGTCTTTGTTGGAGGACTTCCACCCGACATAGATGAAGGTAAACAAAAGTGATTTACATGTCGAGGAAGGATTTCACTCCTCCACACCGCCCTGCCACAAAGTCAAACTGATACACGCTGTACTCTACGTACACAGCTGGAAGCCTCTCAGTACAGTCTTTGGCTGTTTGCCATTAACAGTTACACACACATATATATATATATATATATATATATATATATATATATATATATATATATATATATATATATATATATATATATATATATATATAAGGCTGGCTTTAGGGCACCTTGACACTCCTTGTTAAGGCTAACAAATGTATTTAGCCCCAATGAACATTTGGGTTCCCAGGCCTGGGTTTGATGTACAGTTTGGAAGTTTTACAGCAACGTTTCCAAACCAAAGAACACTTTGATAAAAGAGTGGTTGGACAAATAGGAAACATGCTTATTAGCTTTCTTGCAGAGAGTTACCAGAGCATAGTATTGTACAAAGACAGGGAAATTCCCCGTAGGAAAGAAAAAGTTAGGCACATCACCCCCTGTGAAGCCACATGTCATTTCTGTGGTTTTATGGTTTTGAATGAATTAAACAGGACGTAATGTTACAGTCAAACAGTAGTTAACAGAAAACACGAATGCAAAAGCCACAGTAGAAGGCGATAGACACATTTTTACTATACAGACGTGAGGGGTATCGATCTTTACATCAAAGTCTCAGCAAGAAACTAAATAAGAACAGGTGCGTTATAAACCTGTTATTTTTTCCTGGAGCGTGTCAGAATGTTAATATGGGATGTTTACGGTCATATGTGCCTACAGCGTTGAACAAGCTCATGTAACACGGAGTGGATGCACAGTGTGTGCCCTGAGCTGGCTGAAAAATTCATGAGTTTCCACGGCACGAGTCAGACCAGTGCAGCATGGATGTGTTTGGCCTGTGCTCCTGTTTAACGCAGTGGCTACTACTGCAGTAGGAACATGGTGAAAAATAGAAAGTGTGGCTCTAGAGTCCCTCACTTGCATATTGCATGGACAGCCATGGATGGTATCTCATCATGTCATGAACATAACACTCAAGCCCCCTTTCTTCTGTTTTCTTCCTTTTTTTTTACAGATGAAATCACCAACAGTTTCCGTCGCTACGGGCACCTGGTGGTCGACTGGCCCCACAAAGCTGAAAGCAAATCCTACTTCCCACCTAAAGGTAGGAAAGTTTCTCAGGGCATAATCTGTGTTTTCACGTGAGATCAAAGTCTACACCAATAAACATCACCTCGGGTGTGTCGCCGTCTCTGAGTTTTGCAAAGAATCATGTTTCCCAGAATCCGCGTCTCCTGCTGGGGAAGCATGAAGGTGTCTGTTTATGTGAGCAGCCCCCTGCAGACATCTCGCAGAAATGCGCATATCATGTATAATGAGTCTATATCTCGCCACCATGAGCTCTGACCCCATACGTGTTTGTTTGAATGAGTAAGTAAGGAGTGTGAAAGTTCTTCGTTTTTCTGCGTGGCCTCTCTGGTGTCATTTGTGGGCAGCTGATCAGAGTAGCACCACTCTTTTCCAACATCCCTCCCTCCGGCCCAGGAGCTGCCGTGCGTCAAATTAGGGAAGCTATTAAAGACATCCTGGAAATAACTGACATTCCATAGACGAATGGTAATACGCCGCATCTGGAGACCTGCAAAATTCTCTGCCAGCTTCTCCTCCACTCTCATTTTTCAACATCCCCCTTTTTATTTTTTTTTAGCTCGGGAGGATTATTTTGAATAGGCTTGGCTCTGCTAATATCCAAGCCGGGAGAAAAAATGCAGCATCCTTTTAGGGGAATGAATGAGCTTACGGCAGCTGGAGGACGCCGCCATGTAAGGGGAGGAGACGTGGGAATAAAGATTTGTGTAGAATTCATCTCTCGCTCTAATTTAAAACCCCCCTCTCCAAAAAGTCAAAGGGAAACCGACAAAATATCCTGTTCATATCAAAATCCATAATCAGCAAGGAATGTTGGGCAGATTCTTAGCACCTAAAGCTTCAGGGCTGAGAGCCAGTTGATGCCTACATGTGTGTGGGAACATTTTCTACTGATGCACGGACTGCGTAACGGCTGATTTACAAAAGTGGGATTCGCATCAAGAGGTCATTGGCCCCTCCTGGTGTTAAACGTTCTTCCAAGCTTGACCGAATGGAAGAGAGCTGTCACTTTCCTTCCTGCTTCACATTTAACTGCAGGCTGTGTGTGTGTGTGTGTGTGTGTGTGTGTGTGTGTGTGTGTGTGTGTGTGTGTGTGTGTGTGTGTGTGTGTGTGTGTGTGTGTGTGTGTGTGTGTGTGTGTGTGTGTGTGTGTGTGTGTGTGTGTGTGTGTGTGTGTCTGGACAGCTATGAATGTGCTTTGGTTCGGGGATGACTCATACCATGGCTCAGTCTAACTTCAGGGAGCGGGTAAGACTCATTTGGTGCATGGAAAGGACATGCATCTTAGTGAGGGAGCAGGAACGAGCTGTGTTCTTTGTCAGTGATTGACCAATGACTCAGTCGGCAGATTAAACAGGCCGATATCAGACATTTTGAGATATTCAGCATCTGATAATCAAGATATTTGTGTACATTTTTCAACCTAAAATAGGAGTTCAGATCTACTTAAGCAAACAATATTTGTGTAAAATACATTTATGTAAAATAAACGTTATTCTAAATTCAGCAATTGTGTGTCTTTCTTTTCTTAAATTATTGTATTTTAGCAAGTGCAGATAATAAAATAATAACAACAACATAATATCAACATTGTATATCAACCTCTTATTGGCCTATAAGAAATGAACATTGTTTGACAGCTGCCCTTATTTCTTATCTATTTCTTATCTCATCAAAAATTGTTTTTGTTGTAATTTTTCTGTTTCAGAATTATAATTTGATGCAAGAGATTAAAAATGTTGTCCTGAAGTCAAAGTGTTGGGAGTTTTTGCATTAATACAAGGGACTGTCTGGAAGGTATGGGAAAGGGTTTTGTGTTTTATCCCGCACCACAGTCATTTTTGTACAGTCCCTAATGCAACCCAGAATACCTTTTGCCGTCACTGTCTCCTAACACTGCTGACACATTCCACTGGGCTGTTGTAAATTTCAAGTTAGCACTTCAACCTCTTTACCAGTCAAAGCGAGCAGCTGTTTGCAGCAACCACTGCACACTGTGTTAGCAACAAGCTTGTGAACACCAAGCATTTAGTGTTAAGCATTTAGCAGCGAAGAAGCCAGATATTTTTGTTAGGAGTTGGTGGAGAACAAAACAGAGCTTCAAGGGGACGGAATATTGTCCTTTCATTTATCCTGTGTCCAGAAACACTGCTCCTAATGAATGCATCTCCTGGAGGTGTAGATGATATTTGTCACCTTTGTAAGGTGATAATGTTGTGTTTCGGATCATGGTGCAATACCTACAAGTGGCCAAATTCAGCTTTAGATTATATGAGAATTGTTCTAAACAATAAAGTATGGCTTCTGAAAGGGAAAGTGGATTTATTATGCTCTGGTCACCACATTGCTGTCACCCTCTCTCCTGTTACCCACTTACTCTGACTGTTGTGGACAACAAGAATAATAATAAGAAATGTTAGGGAGCTATTTCTGTCTGTGACTGAGTAAGGAGGAGGGGGAGGCCGTGCTGGGAGCTGGAGCCTGAGTGCTGGGAGCTATAAACTGCTACAACTGCTAATGCTCACGTCACACTGCAATAACAGTGTGTCACACTTGTTTGGAAAGGTCACAGCTGAGGTTTGCTATCGACTGATATTGATCTTCTTTTTTAAATAATATAATGGGACAAAGTGTACTGTTAAAACATTCAAAGGTCCATGTTTTCCCTCTTTTCCGTTGAATATGAATGTGGCAGCAGAGACGTGCTACAGTGGAAACAGTTACGAAACTGTGTCCGAAACTGACCCACTCATTCACTGCCCCTTACGTCACTGTATAGGGTGTAGAAATGTAGAAATGAACTTGTTTGCTGCGGGTTTGTGCTGTGATTTGCTGCTCTGCTCTTATTACATATTTTACGGCACAGATTTGTCTCATGCCGGTCATTAAAATCCAAACTACGCCATTTGAAATATTAGGAACCTTCTCTAAAACCGACTGTTTTTAAAAAGCTGGTGAATTTAAACCTGTCTCTCTTCATCCTCACAATTTTTTTTATATGACAAAGAAGTAGATTGGCCAGAGTGAGAAGGCTGAGACGTGCTGCACTCTTTGTTTTATAATTTCCCTGAACATTCGCTCAGCACTATGGCTAATTCACAATATAGTGGACTATATAGTGATTAGTGACTGCTTTTCTCAGGCCTCATTTTATCTTTTCGCCCTCTCCTTGGGATTATATCCACCGAGTGACTTCTTCAAATTGGGATGATTAGCGATGCTTGGTTTCACCCCGCCTCTACCCCATCGCGGTCTCCTCTCCAATTGCTCCAAAGCCTCAGGGTCCGCATTTGTTTATGGGAGAGCAGATGTTTGTGTCTCCCTTCCTATCCGTCCTGCCAAGCCCTCCTCTTCTTCTTCTCCTCCACCTCTGTCTCTCCTCATGGTGGAAGCTGCTGTCAGCAGTTGGTCTGTTCACATTCTGCGGCAGAGTTACAGCCCCGCTGCACATTTCTTTTTCCCTCTCTCATGGGATATATATCGTCTACATGGGGGTTTGGCTTCATCCGCGCTTTCACGGAAAACTGCCTCCAGACTTTGGGAGCAGAGCTACTGTAGGTGTGTGCGTTTTAGTGCTTTCACACATTCGCGGCAACTCTGAACTTTTCGAGACTTTAACTGTAGGAGGTGTGAACGCAAATGTCTGAAGCCGTTTGAGCGGACAGAAAATGGATTTTACCCTGGCAGCCATGTCTGGTAGCAGAACATGACTCTGTCCAAAACTTGGTTAACAACATCTACTAAGCTCATAAATTAATGTGTTATATTTCTTTTAATTTGCACAAAAACTTGACCTTTTGTTCGATAGATTATTGCCTGGCCTAGTATTTTGTGGAGATAAATCAAACCTGATTTCAGACCTTTCATACGTCAAATGCAAATCAATGTGCTTTACAGGTGATTGTAAAATGAATTAGAAATAAGTTAAACATTCGGCTTTAGAGACTAATGCATAACAAAGCTATGTTAATTGTAATGCATGACAAATATTTAAAAATATTAACATGAGAGAAATGAGTAGATGGATACCACCCATGTGTGTGAATTTAATACTAAGCTAAAGCCATGAGCCAGGTTACGTTAGTTTGGCACTAACCTTCAGCCAAGAAATAGTCCAGCTCATAAAGAAACCTCCTGGTAAAACCACAACATTTAGTTTTCCCCATTTCGGTTTGTTCAAATAAAATTTACAAGTGAGTTTACGAGTGTTAATCAGTGAGTCTTAGAGGTGCCATTGGCAGATTTTCTTACTTTTGGACAGAACAAGACTTACACCCCCACCCTTCCCTCCAGTCTTTGTAAATGTACAGACATGAGAATTGTCCTTAACCTTTCCATTAATACCTGTCTCCTATTTACCTTAAAACCTACAGCCTGATACTATTTTTAGGTCGCACGTTTGTGGTTGCGTGGAAGCACTTAGTGAGTTAATGTCTGTTTTTACAGTAATTGTCATCAGGTTGCTGTTGAGGTAACCGTTTCTCTCCCCATGAGTCAAACTGCTGGCCTCCGTCGCAGGAAAGACTTCTGTCATCGGTTTGTCTGGGCAACCTACGACGGCACTCTGCCTATCGTTGGTCTGTAAACATGGCCGTGCACGCTGGAAAATCATGCAGATGTATGTATTCTCTCCCTCCCAGGACAGTGCTGGAAGCTCAGCTGCAAAGCCCCATAAATCTCAGACACGAGCCACTGCAGGTCCGCGTTCTCCTCCCATGGCATAAGCCTCTGCAGTGCGCAAGGCAGATGGAAAAAGAGACAGATCCCCAGCAGCATTCAGACTAAATATCAGAGCGTTAATGTGGCACAGTGCCCATGAAATCTGGCACAGCCGGCTGTAATGGAGGGCTCCTGGCAAAGCTGTATTTTCATGAAAAGCTTTGCCATGTTGTAGATTGTTGATCATGAGCACACACTGTCTTGATCTCAACGTATTTACTGTAGAAATTTAGAATGACATTTGAGAGTAAAGTCCTTATCTTGTTGATACATATATATATTTTATTTTTATTTTTATATTATATAAAGCACAGACCAGTTACACATGATTTCCATAGCGCAATTTCTACGTTACATACCTCCTCCAGCATGCTGTGCCACCCCTCACCTGAACGCTCCACAGATGTCTTTGAGTTCTGTGACTGAGCAGGGAATCTCCTGCTGAATTCTTCATGTAAGGCAAACTCTGGAGAAAGCCCACACCCAATTGTCTCAGGAGTTCATGTCTGAAAATGGCTTATTGTATAAGTCTGACCTGTATAGGCTGATTAATAGTCGGACACCCCTACAGAGGTCTGCAGCATTGTAAAGTTCTTATTTTTTTCCATTAATAAAGCAGATCTTTAAAAAAATATATTTTTATGAAGTTTGCATGTTCTGCCCATGTCTGTGTGGGTTTTCTCCAGCTTCCTCTCACAGTCCAAAGACATGAAGCGTAGGTTAAGAGACTGTAAATTGTCCGTAGGTGTTAATGTGTGTGTCAATGGTTGTTTCTCTGTGTATGTTGTCCCTGTGATACGCTGGCGGTCTGTCTTAGAGTGTACCCCGTCTTCTGGGATTGGCTCCAGCCTCCCCTGCGACCCTTGGGATAAGTTTTGTAGCCAACATGTGGATGGATGGCGTTCTGAATGATGTAATGGAAGCCATCAAAACACTGTTACGCGCCCGTCAGTGTGAAATTGAGTGTGGTAGTGGTTGTTAGTCTCACTCTCCAGACCTGTTGCATCAGTTTTGTAATTTAAGCTTTATAACGTAGTTACAGTAGCAGATTTGCCTTTATACCCTCCCCTCACTCCTCCTGCTCCCTCACCCCCTCACATGTCTCTCTGTTTGTATGCTCTCCTTTGCTTCCTTTTCTCACTCCCCCTCCCACTCTTCCCATGTGTGTCTCTCTCTTCTCCCCCTCCTTCTTTTCTCCCTCTGCCTCCCTCCTGCCCTTGGTCATGGAACTCGTTGTTCCCTCTTTCAGACTGTACGAGCTGCTGGCTAGCTCTGCCTTTTCACGTTGTTTGTTTTTGTGTGTGTGTGTGTGTGTGTGTCTGTGTGTGTGTGTGTGTGTGTGTGTGTGTGTGTGTGTGTGTGTGTCAGTTTTTTTTCCTCTTAGGGGGATGTCAGTACTAAACCACATGATTTGTCCCAGTGACAAACCCTCTTTATGTAACCCAGCAACACAGAGTCTGGGGTCTTGTGTCGGGTGATGACGAGGCACGTGGACAAACACGACGAAGGCTCTGTTGGCTTTGTGTCGACCAATTACAAAAGTATAGAGATTAGTTGGTCACTTAAAGCAGCTGATTGCAATTAGTTTTTCCCATGGTGGTATATAGTTTGTCGTTACAGAAAACATTAAAGATTATTAGCCTGTCATTTCACTCTATTGGGCTCATTATAGGAACCGCTAAAAACTTTGAACTAAACAGAGCCTCTGTGGTCACTTTGCTTAACACTAGATTAATATAGTCACCTGACACTGTGGATGCTAATGTGTTGATCCAAAACCAGTAGGCTCATGTTTATTTACAGATGGGTATGACCCCCTCTTGTCCAGACAGATTGGACCAATCACAACCATTTATCTGAGATGGGGCGGGTTTGATTGATAGAGGAGAGTCACTAGAATGATCCTCAGTCACTCCGCCAACTTACATTCAATCAAGCTGCACCAACTTCCACACACTCACTAAATATGCCCGATTTTCTTATTTTAACTAAACGCGGTCGACCTGGGATCAGATCTCTCAGGGCGGATGTTAATACCAGGTCTGGACATTCACACCTGTACTCAACTGTCCACTGTCCAAGCCGTCCATGAATGGCAGGTTTGAGCAGAGCCATTGTGATGGGGGTTACGTCACATGCACCAAAACACACGTCACACGCTCTTGCACGGACAAAAGCCGTCTGTCGGGGCAGCAGCTTCGTGAGGACACACGCACCTGCCTTTTTTTCGCCTCTTGATGCTCGCTGCCTTTTCTTTCTCATCCTGCTTTTATTCCCCACCTCCGCACTCTATCCTTCTCTCCCTCTACAGCAGCATACACGTGCACCCTTCCTCCCAACATGACAGTTGAACAAATCCCTGTTGCCAATTTCACTCATGCCTTTTGTTGAAATAAGTGTGTGTGGATCTGAGGTTGTGTGTGTGCACAAGGGTGATACTGAGAGACGGCTTCTCAAGAGACACTGGAACACATGACTTTTGTAGTGTTCCCAAGAGACGCTGCAAATGGAGAGTTCAGAAGTCGGAGACTGTGTGTGTGTGCGTGTGTGAGATCATGTGCACTTGTGCATATCTACCGATCCCACTTGCTCTGCTCACACAGCAGCTCATATTCCCCTGACTCATGGGTGCCACAGGTGGTGCTGGGCTCCTGCGAACATAGTAAGAGTAATACACTAATAATTTACAACCCATTCACAGGCGACTGTGTTCACTGATCTTTATTGCTTTTTGACAGTATTGCACTTATCTCTCGGCCGTCTAAAAGTCGATTTGGGCTCTCTGCTGGTTTTTTCCTCTTTTCTCGGCGTGCAGTGCTCATTTTGATCAGCCTATAAATCACATCCCTCTTGCTCTCCGACCCTCTCGACTTTGAGTGATGGATGTAACTATTGAATTGGTTCCCTGTCTGTCCAAAAACTCCTTAATAGCTCTGACCTTGGATGAGGCCTCCGCTCTGGATGATTAATAATTCAATAGTGCAGAGTGACTTTTTTTTTTTGCCTTATACAAAAACATCACCGAACTCTCTCCATGTGACCCACCTTTCTGGGAAGATTTGCAGTGTGTCGGGCTGATCAATTTTGCATGGTTCCTTTAGGAGTGGGGGGGCACTCTTAGCCATTTAATCTGCGGCAGTGTGAGCAGGAAGGGGCCACGGGTGCAGAGCAGCTTATGGAGGCAGGCGTAGGACAGAAGAACAGGCCACAAGGACAAAGTCTGAATTACAAGGAAAAAAGGATGAGGCTTAGTCATCGTACTGTGACTTGCACAATGTGGGAACTGGAAATATAGATTAACTCTAAACTGTCATAGTCACAAGGTTGTGACTGTATAGTTTCTGTTGATGAACATCTGCTTTTTTTCTTCTAATCCGTGTCTGCTCTTCTTTTGCAGGCTATGCCTTCCTGCTGTTCCAGGAAGAGACCTCTGTTCAGGCCCTAATTGACGCCTGCATCGAGGAGGATGGCAAACTGTACCTGTGCGTGTCCAGTCCCACCATCAAAGACAAACCGGTGAGTGGCAGAGCACGACATGTAAGTTGCTTTATGTTTGGACATCTGTCCGCAAAATGTATTTCTTTTTTAGGAGCTAAACTGCTAAAATCTAATCATGAAGGCATATTTGGTGATAAAAGTACAAGACAAGTTTGCGCTTTCTTTCTATTACATTTTTTTAGGATGACTTTATATATATTCTCTAGTCTTATGAATCATTTAAAGCGATTTACCGTCCGTTCACGCACACTTTCATACAGTGCTTCTGTACGCAGCATTTTTCTATTCACACCATTCATACACTGTCAGCATAGCCGTCAGGGGCAATTTGGGGTTCAGCATCTTGTCCAAGGACACTTGGGCCACACGTTCTTCTAAATTACTGCATTTATTTCCTGGAGCGTGTCAAGGGACTTTCGGGGCCCCGGGCAAAAGACACCTGGGGGGCCCGACATCGAATCAAACCCCCCACCCCCCA
Source organism: Hippoglossus hippoglossus (assembly GCF_009819705.1). Taxonomy (NCBI): domain Eukaryota; kingdom Metazoa; phylum Chordata; class Actinopteri; order Pleuronectiformes; family Pleuronectidae; genus Hippoglossus; species Hippoglossus hippoglossus. Next base: position 19,553,378 of record NC_047165.1, read on the forward strand.
AGAAACCCATGATACCAAACCTCATCGTTCCAATCTTCAAACCAATCATTTATTATCAAAATTATAGACAAAGTGCAGACTGTGTAGTTAAGTAGCTAAGTTTAAGTGTTTAGCTTTTGGCAGAAAACTAACGACATGGGCCCCTTATTTTCCTCTTATATCTTTTATATGCAGGTCCAGATCCGTCCCTGGAACCTGAGCGACAGTGACTTTGTCATGGATGGCTCCCAGCCTCTGGACCCCCGCAAGACCATCTTTGTCGGTGGAGTGCCGCGGCCCCTGCGTGCAGGTAACTGACTAATATGAATGGAATATCTTTTTCTTTTCTTTCTTTTCTTTATGAGATACCCCAAAAGCCTCTAAATTGGATTCATAACATTGACTGGCATGGAGCACAGAGGCTGGAGGCTATAAAGAAAAGTTCTCTCTGAGAGAAAGCAATCCTCTACTTGGGTTTCCAGGACGTGAGCCAAATGTTCGTCATGTTAAGAATTCATGGTGTAATGGAAGGCTCAGTCTTTCTGTTCGAGGGATAAACATCGCTGGCTTGTCTGCAATGTGACCCCCAACTAATTATACCAGCAGACTGAGACTGCTGCTCTTATGAATAGTGCAACAGGGTAGATTTTTACGTCAGTTAATAACCGTGTCAATCACAAAAGTAAAACCTTTTCTGCGTTTTTTTTTTAAGTCACTGAAGGCTTTTCTACTTGAGAACAAAAGCAAGAGCAAAACGCTCTTTAACTCACAAAAACTCCTGAGAGTGGTGAGGACTGGTTGCAGCACTCATCTTCTCTCCCCCTCTCATCTTCTCCTCCCTCGCTCTCCTCAGTGGAGCTAGCTATGATCATGGACCGGCTGTACGGCGGCGTCTGCTACGCCGGCATCGACACCGACCCGGAGCTGAAATACCCGAAGGGAGCCGGCCGTGTCGCCTTCTCCAATCAGCAGAGCTACATCGCTGCCATCAGCGCTCGCTTCGTTCAGCTGCAGCACAATGACATCGACAAAAGGGTGAGCGGGTTCACGCGCCTCATTCACAACATCCTCCCTCTGACAGAAAGCAGGGTCCCCACCACAGCTGAGGTTTCCACAGTCATTCCTATGGCATGCATCAGAGCTGAACTCTGCCCGGGCCCTCTCCCATGTATCACAGCTTTCATTATAGCAGCGTTTTGAGCCAACTGCTCGGTGCAGCCTGCAATAACAGAAGGCTGGGCCTGGCTGTGTAATCACCAGGGCTTTTGGCTGCGGGAGTCCCGACAGATGTTTCAAGTTGCAGACACATAGGGTCGGTTTAATTATAGTAGTTCCCTATACATGTATAGCCAGGGCTGTGCTGCAGCCTGGTTATTTTAGGCTCGCCGGCCAATTGCAGTGGGACAGATCGTGACCAAGAGAGACTGGTTGTCGGCCAGGAAGTCGAGCCTCTGAAGGGCGGGGCCGTCCACCACACCCCGGCTATCACCAGCTATCTTCAGCAGGGGGTTCTTTCTGGGAGTGTCTTTATTTTGACTGGAGCTGTGTGGAATATAAATAACACTTGAAGGGTGTGAAAAAAGACGTTCCTTTAAAGATGAGTCACAACAAAAACACGGAAACAGCCTTGAGAACCAGGTAACATGGCAAACAATAATCAGGTCACCTTATTGGGGTCAGCAACAAACAATATCGTCAAAGTGTCTCCTCTTTCCTGCTCCTTCCCCTTTACGTCCTCGACACAAAAACCCTTATATTAATCCACATTCACATGTACACAACAATAAAATAATCTGAACCAAACACCATGACCCCCCTTCATTTCCCCCCCCCCCATCTTTTTGTTTTTTTGTTGCCCCTTCATTTTTTACTTAATTGTTTTGTGCTGTGTCTTTGTGTTGGTCACCAAACTGCATTGCACTCTGAATAATTCATTAAAAAACTCTACATATATTTTGACAGAATTAGCACTTGGAACCGAGGAGTCAAATTGGGGCACAAGGGGACGACGTCCTTGAGAATCACTCTTTGACTTCCGAGTTGTGCTGTGGAACAAAGACGCCTTTTTCTTCTAATTCTCTCTTTCTGGCCTTTAGCATTAACAAGTTCATTAACTGCAAATGTCTCTTGATGATGGCACATGGAAGCTCATCACCTCTGCTCTGCGTCTCGTCCCCTGAATTGATATTGGTATTGATATAGTTTGTGCTCCTTCCTGTCCTCCTCCTCCTCCTCCTCCACCTCCTCCTCCACCTCCTCTGCACTTTGCACTGTAGCTGACTCCCACTGTCGGAGGATTCGATAACCTTTCATTTTGTGGCCGCTCTATAACAAGGTTAGCATCCAGCCCTGCCCACTCGTGGGCATGGAGACTGAGCTCTCATTTCTTGTCTCCTGGCTCAGTGGTCAAACTCATTTTACTGGAGGACGGGAGGGTACCTGAGGTTGTCACTACAGAGAAGGATTTACCTTGGAGAAACTTTCAGGAATTACTGTGAGACCATTGTGTGGAAATATCGTCGTTCTTTATGTCTGCGGCGTCTCGACATGCACACCTGCATAAACCTGTTTGTTTTGGGTTTTTACCTAATGGGACTGAGTAAAACAGGCTATTTAAGTTGAGGACATTAACTGAGGACATTGTAAGAACTTGGAGTTTGGGGAATGATACAGTTTGTATTTGTGTTGTTTGTGTTGGTGTGTGTTGGTCGGCTCCTGGCTTTTGTTTGCATTTTGCCGTCCAGGTGGGACGAGTGATTATTTAATTTTCTTCAGTACAAGCTAACTGTCTGTTTTGTTAAAATATTGATATTTGTTCATATTGAAGTGGGACAAATAGCGAGGTTTCTGGTCTAATTTTGTATTTTTCGATTATTATAAGCAGGTCAGCTGACGGCGTCCCTTCACAGCAGAGTGTAGGGTTTTTCCTATATGGTTTTTAAGTGGGCTGAGGTGAATTGTTACGATCTTTCCCAGAGACCCGGCAGAATTTTGCTGTTGAGGCTTTCAGGTGTCTCAAGTGTCAATCAAGCGAACCCCCTCTGAGACCCCCCCCCCGTATTTCACACCCAGATGATATTATATTATTGTATTTCGTTCGAGAAGAAAATTGATTTAGGAAGATTTTTAAGAAGAGGATTGTTTTAAGTGAGAATATAAGATGAAAATACAGTTTGTGTTGATCCGTGTTTGTGGAAGATGAGAAACTAAACTCCTCTCGCTCTCCCCCCCCAGGTGGAGGTGAAGCCTTACGTCCTGGATGACCAGATGTGCGACGAGTGCCAGGGGGCGCGCTGCGGGGGGAAGTTCGCCCCCTTCTTCTGTGCCAACGTCACCTGCCTGCAGTACTACTGTGAGTACTGCTGGGCCAGCATCCACTCGCGAGCCGGCCGAGAGTTTCACAAGCCACTGGTGAAGGAAGGGGGGGACCGCCCTCGACACGTGTCCTTCCGCTGGAGCTGAGGGGGGGTTCATGAGTCAACCCTGCCCCAGTGAACCCACACCTGACCCCCCCCTAAAAAAAAAAAAAAAAGGCCTCCTGCTATCCCACAGCCTGGGACAGTACTGCAACACCCCCTCCAACAATACACAGCCCCATCTACTCCACCCTGCTCCCCACAAACACCTCATGAAAAAAAGGATACCACCAAACACACGGGACTGTCTTCATGCCTCGCGGCTCTGAACTCATCGCCTGGTGTTCCCCTCTGATGAAACTTTGTGGGGGAAAAGAAAAGCGAAAGTCTATCAGCGTAGAATTTGCACTTTGGCACAAGATTTCACTAAACACACACACAACACACACACACACACACACACACACACACACACACACACACACACACACACACACACACACACACACACACACACACACACAGGATGGTATGTTCGACTCCTGGCTACTTTCAGTTCCCCGCTCTGTTGACTGGGTGGTGTGGTACGTCCTCTTGGACCTGCCCCCCCCCCCCCCCTTACTGAGACAGAGGTGGGACCTTACAAATATTTAAAAAAGTATATATTTTTTGTTTCATATCGATCTATACATATAAATATGAATATATAGATAATTCAAATTTTATGTAACAGGAGCATGCACTTAGTTATATGGCCCCTAGTAAAAATCATAATTACCAAAGGCAAGTGAAATTAATGCACAGAGAAAAGTAGGTGGCATAAGATGTAGCAAGATTTAACATCTATCCAGTAGTGTGGGCCCGTATCACCCAGAGTAAAATAACACGGCTATATTCGCTCTCAATTCTGACTCTGAAAATATTAATACCTCATAACGCGCAATCAGATTTTTGTTTTCAATATCTAGGTCTTTATTTTTATAATAACATTATTTTTTAGTGTTATGTAAATGTAATGCTGCAATAGCTTTGCTGCTAAATCCATGGTATAAACAGATACCATAAGTACTTTATTCAGGCGAGGGTTTAAAATAATAAACAACAGATCCAGAGAAGCACCGACGAGCCATCCCAGGGGGGGGGGGGGTGCCCCTGGACGACAGTGGCTACCTTTATGGCGGGGTCGGGGTGGGTCGCCCCTAACTGCATGTTTATTTCAATCAGGTTGCTGCATGCAATACACTTTTCAGTATCATGTCTACTATTCAATTCTGCCCATGTTTGCACAATACACTGTAGGCATACATTCGACTCGCACGAAACTGGACAGAAACTGGTCAAAGGAATCATGGGAGCTCTGCGTCGACGGTCGGGCTGACGGGCCTCACCGCGGTGCAGCCAGAGCTGATAGTTCCTGCACAAACAGGCGGTGCACACATCCAGACAGCGAGGAGGGGAAAATACTTTTAATAATCACAAATCAAATTAAATGTAGGATAACCATTTAAAACTGTCTATGATAGGTGAAGTACTTTTTTGCAGTGATTGTTGATATAATTGTGCAATTTTTTATACCGTATGTAGTTAGGTCTGAGTATGCCTAGAACTGTGATTCGCTTTAACTGTCGTTAATGTCCGACATAGAAGTCCTGTGAAACTTCATAACTAGTGTATGCACACGTGCAGTATATATGTTCTCTTGTACACACACACACACACACACACACACACACACACACACACACACACACACACACACACACACCAGGATACACAGAAGCCTCTCACACATGAACACACATACAAACACAAGGACGGCTATACGCACACAAACAGGCCTACAAACACCGAGTCTGATCTGAAGAGAAGACACAACAATGTGAGCTTAAACTGAGAACTGAGGTTTTTTTGGGTTTATTTGTTTGTTGGTTTGTTCCACCGTTGACAAAAAAAAAAGGAAATAATGCACGTTTACGTCCCACAATGCAACCAAAGAGCTTACACGTTCGACTTTTTACAGACAACCTGACAACACACGGGGCGAACAGCCGCCTGCTCGCCGGCGGTGCAGTCGATTTTAGACGAGGGGCGGACGGGGAAAGGTGGGTGGGAGGTGGGGGTGAGGTTAGAAAACGAATCGTGGAAGCTACTGGAGACTTGAGGTGCTCTGCACATGCTCTCACTACATGAGGGGCGGGGTGGGGGTGGGCAGGGGTGTCATTGCCAGAATGTGCAGATGTGCGAGCTGGGAGTGGTCGGGCGGGGCGGGGTGGGGGGGGGGGTTTACCATATTTATCCAGATTTTTTTGTTTGTTTCCTGCAAAGCTTGAAGTAATGGACCTGCTTAAAAAATGGTGGACATATATAAAAATATATATATTTTTTGTTTTTATCAAAAAAGGTTATGGTGCGCAGTTTAAACAGGATGGGGTGGGTGGGAGGGTGGGGAAGGGGCAGTTATGAATCATGATATGGAAACTTAAGTATTGGCTGCTGGAGACCAGGCGGCTCTGGTTTGGGGGGTCTGGGGTTTGGGGAGTGGGTTGAAGGGGGGGGGTCAAGTTACACTGGTATTAGCAGTTTTGTGGACAATCTGAACAGGGGTCCTACATCACTGCCAGTTAACCCATGTCACCCCCTCCTGTCCCCTTAACCCGTTATTCTAATAATTTTGTTATGTTTCTCGTGAGTTGTGATGGTCCCATGCTGGCGCCCCGCTGTCCCCTCTCCCTTTTCTCGTTTTAGTCGCAAACTGTTATTTTGGGGGGGGGGGGGTTTAGGATAGATGTTTGTTGTCCAAGAAAAAAAGAAGAATTGAAACTGAAGCAGAAGATCCTTTTTTTACTGAGAAGATGTAAAAAAAACACGAGGCTAACCATGAGTAATAATAAGTATCCCTATGGAAGTGAATATTCTGGGTGCTTTTTGTGACGTTTCTTTCCCCCGCCCAGACAGGTTTTCTATGTTCGTCCCTTCTCTACGATAGATATTTGTTATGCACTACTCTTTGTATCGGAACAGTTTTCGACAGTCAGCGGTTCTTTTTGTTAAAAGACAAAAAAAAAAAAGAGAAGATACACGGCGTGCTTTCTGACTGACAAGATCTTTTGCAATACCTCAATTTTGAAATATATTAGGAGAGAAACTGATATTTTCTAAGTAAGTTTATTCAGATGAGAAAAATATATATTAATTTAATTATTCGAGAGAAATGATTTAACCGATGGTTGATTTTTTATTTTTATCATTTAATCTTATTTGCTTTTATTTTAAGAATTTATTTTTTTGAAAAAGACAACAACTGAAGGAGCTAGAGCTTTATTAACTAATATAATGACGTAGTTAGTGAGAGTCTACTTTATCACGGCGGTGAGTTTCCCAATCGGTCAAATTGGACTAAAACATCCGAGACGAGCTCTTTGGAGAAAAATCGATCAGGTGCTCAGAGAGAAAACTGAACATATTTCCCACGTTTTTTGTATATTTATAATCAATCATTTACTATGCTGACCAGAGTTGTGAAAGAGATCTTCTGTTCATTATTTTTTTAAGAGAAGTTTTTTATGTTTCCTATAAGTATGTGCTCCCTTTTTGTTTTTGTACAAAAAAAAGAAAAAAAAGCGACGTGACCCTGATTTGTTAGCGTGACATGACAAAAAGAGACTTGTGTGAGACTCCCTGAAGAGCTGGAGGTTAAAGAGAAGAGAATGTTATTTTTAACACAAAACAGACACAAGTCTTTTCACCTGTAACTTGACCGAAAGCCCCCAAGGTGCATCAATTGACCGGTGGCCTTCTTCTATTCACGCAAGACTTGAATTAGTCCCATTTTTTTAAGGCTCAGAACCTTGACTCTTTGTTGTAATGTGCAATACTGTTTGTACTGTTTGTAGAAAAGAAGAAAACAAGAAAAAAGAGGCATAAAATCTTTATTGCAGAATTATTTTCATTGCAAGCATTGTGATTCACTAAAATCATTTTCTACTGTGTATTTACCTACTCTACCTGCTAGTACCTTCCAGTAGTAATGTAGCCTTTGTACTGAGAAATTTTCATTATTTTTAGAAAGTTTTGCTAAAAAAGAAAAGAATTTAAACATATTTTACATATTTTAATTTTTATTTCATTTCTATTTTATTTTTATTTTTCTTTACAGACTTATTTCTCAACCATTAATAGTTATTTCTGGGGGAGACTTTCATATCTGGTCAATGTCATTAATATTATTTTGTATTTTTACTTGGAATAAATTAATTTTATGAAGCTAATTCTTTAAAAAGTTTATTATTATTTTTTTCATTTGTTCACATTTTTCATTTTTTTGGAAGCTGAAAAAAAAACAAGAACTTTGTAATGATGTTACTAAAGTGTCTCGATTCTTGAAATGCTAAGCTTTATGTGTTAACTCGCTGATGTTGCTTACATTAGTGTGAAAATGATCTACAGAGAAAAAAAAAATATAAAACTAGTCACAAACAACAGGTTGGTGGTTGGTGATGTTCAAGTGATCCGCAATGTAAACAAATGAATGGGCAATAAAATAAAAGTGGCAGAATGGAGCGTACATTATGTTGTGATGTAATTGTGGAGGATGGACAACACCACTGACCATTTACATTGCTTCTGCTAATCCAATACTACTACTACTACTACAACTACTGCTACTACTGCTACTATAACCCACTAACTGTGCAATAACTCACTTTGTGCAGTGGAGAGCGACACCTCCTCAGCTGTGAGATATTCGACAGCAGACAGCCACGTCACACCACCCCCCCCCCCCCCCCCCCTCCAGTTCATTCAGTCCCTGCAGAGTGCACCGGTGTGATTGTATCTAGGTATGAATGTAAATATGGAAATGCACTGTATCATATATAGTTTCTTCAACTTAAAAAAAAAAAGGCCTTTTCAAGATCCTACATTTCCTCTCCTCGTTTTCGGCCTTAAATGTACAGTTTTGGGAAATATGTTTATTCACGTACAGTTTCTGCACTTCCTCGTATGTTTGTATTAAAAAACGCAGGATGCTAATACATGAGATGCTACAGTGAGCACTGTGCTTCTTACCTGTCAGACAGGAATCAGATTGGTGTCCATCCTCTGTCGCTTTCTGGCCGAGTCAGAAGAGCCCATCAATACAAGCCATGCTAAGCTAAGCTGATTAGCTTAGCATAAAGCGGGAATAGCTAGAAAGTAACAAATCTGCCTTATATTTCAAACTAAAACCAAAGTGTAAACATGTCACGTTGGACGATAATGGTCTGGACCATTGCTAGACTTTTTTTTAGAGTTTTGTCCGAGAACAAGAGCAGCATAATATATTATTTTAGGCTTGAATTTATTCGTGGGGATAAGATATTTATCAGTGAGTTGACATGCTGGAGAAGTTTTGTAAACTTCTAACGTGAAAAAGCGAGGCTAGCTGTTTCTTTTTCATTTTTATGCCAAGCAGGATAGCGTAGCATAAAGACTGGAAGAACAAGTAAAACTTATCAGGTTGTTGTATATCATTTTACACTCTTTTTGCACGGGCAGATGAGATATTCAACTTTTATCAGTAAGCTTATGAGGTGCTGGTCTCCAAGCCAGGTTAGCTGTTTCCAGTCTTTATGCTAAACTGATTAGCTTAGCATAAAGACAGGAAACAGAGGGGGACACAATTTGCCCATACCTGCACCTTCACAACTCAACATGCTTGTTTGTATATTTCATGCAAAAACCACACTGTAAAAAATGGAGGACAATGTTTACGATAATTTTTTGGCAGAGGGCCGTGACTTCCTATAGTTTTGTCAGAAGTAATATATATATATATATATCTCGTCGTACACTTCAGTGTTTTGTAAAACTTTTATCAGTGAGTTATGACGTGCTGCTCTGCAAGTTTTGTAAACTGTTAACCAAGCCAGGCTAGCTGTTTCCAGTCTTTATGCTAAGCTATGCTAAGTGGCTAAGCTAACTGGCTTCAGGCCTTAATGAAGACATGAAAGTGGTGTTGATATTCTCATGCAACTCTCAGTAAATAAACATATTTCCCAAAATAACAAATTTTCTTAAATTCATGGGGATTCTGTCGCGTTTTCTTCATCCTGACGACTCCACTGCTCATGTGAGGGAGTTATTAGTGGCTGACCTTTATCTCACAGTTTAAACAGCTGACGTTAGCCGACACCAACCACCGCTCACATCTGACTACTAGTCCCACTTCTTCTTCTGCTCTCCTCAGTATTATTCACAATCGGTGTTTATCCATCTCCTGGCCTTTTATTTAACTTTTCTCTCATTTATACCTGAAATATAAAACTTAAGTGTATGTGCAACTGAAAAAGATCATGATTTGGATGATGGCAACCATTTTCTATATTCCTCTATAGATAAACGTATGTATTTCATGTAAGTAGACTTGGATAGTATACTGTATATTCACTTATGCTTCATGGGCGTTCTCTGGGTAGGTAAACACTAGGTCGTATCATGTGATCGCAAACTAGATGAAAAAAAAAAGACTTGTAATTGTGATTTTCTTTTATTTCAAATCAAACATCCCACCACTTGTAATTGTGATTTTCTTTCTTTTTTTAAATGAAGGCATCTGTGCTTTTATTTTTTCTGGTTTTTATTTCCTGACTCTTTAACACTGGTTCTATCTCGGCGAGGCTTTTCAGACTGTTGACTCAGACCTCTGGTTGTCTGAAGTTTTTTGGAAACATGGAGCTCGATGCTGCTAATGCTTCAGGGTTTGTAGTCCCCATCTTCATTTCTCCTTTTTCTGTACTAATGAGCAAAATCTGATTAAACGTAGTTGTATGACGCTGTGAAACCTTGTCGTCTTTTGCATGGCATCCTCTCCCATCTCTGTGCTGGACTAACTCTGCATTACACCACCAGCAATAAGTGTCCTTGTATTCATCCATCTCTTTTGTGGCCGACAAAAAAGGGGATAGAAAAGTCAAGTCTCCAAATTAAAAAGTGTATCTGACGTTGCTTCAAATTCTGACTTCAAAGCTTGAGAAAAAAAAAAGATCCAAGCCATCGAATTGGGTCAATACAATTCTATATACTGCAAAAATTGGACTAAAGCAGATTTTGTTCTGCTGGCCACGAGCAGAAAAAGTTCAGATTTGCAACAACACATTTATGTAAATGATCCTTAAATATATAAGCTTATGTCAAAGGAAAATGAGGTTCACTTGATTTTAGGTTCATTCTTATCTAAATATTATTCTTTGATGTATAACCACACCATCATCTACTGGCCAATAACGTAAAAAAAAAAAAAAAAAATGATGTAGTTCAAAGGTTTGTAGAATTTATTACAATTCCACGATCATAAACAAAAAGCAGCAATTACAGAAATATGTACAAGTCTATTATTCTTTTAAAATACTTGTGACAAGTTTCAGGTACCAGCTTCAGTCTCTGCAACGCTGCGTCAAGTCCAGAACTCTCCCACGTCATTTCTCTCTCTTTTTTTACACTAGTCAACACACGCATCATTTGTCCACTGAAGCCTCTGATGGCCACAGGTCATGAGAACGGATTCTCCTGACATAGTAAAAAATAGCGCCACCTAGAGGAAGGGAATCATCATGTCAAGCTGCGGAGCTCCAGTGGTGCTATAAAAAGCCAGAAAACCGATGACGTGTGGTTCCTCCATCGAGCTTGGTGCCATCACTCCGTTTCCTTTTGCCATAGTGTCTGTATCCAGGTGTTGACAGGAGCGTGTGGGTGCAGCAGTGCTTTTAAGACTCTGTGATAGGGGCAGCTGGGTAATGGAGTCTGAAGCTGTTAACACTGTGTACTCTGGCAATGCAACAGAAGAGGAGGGCAGTGGGTTGTGAGCGTAGCACCTGGTGCTGTAACTGTAAAGTATAAGTATAATGCACATTAAGAGCAGAGGAAAGTCACTGAACAGCGCTGAGGCTGCTGTTAACTAACACTGAAGACATTTGTCGCTAACAGTACATAGTCATCATACTTTAGATTCGGTTTGTAGTTTTGTAAAGGCTTTGAAGGAATTATGGGATGTCAGAGGAAGAAACTGCTTTAACACTGACTGACAGCATATGTGTGCACTAACATGATTTAGTTCTTATTTTGGCTGTGTTTTGTTATTGCTTTGGGACATGTACTGTAACGGTTACCATGAGTGACTCCTCATGGCTTTTTGAAGGTGTAACTGTGGGTTTGGGGCAGGTGACCGCACCAGTGGGCTTCCTCCTCAGGCTCTGACCAGGTCCTGCTTGGTCGGCACACGGAGGCTGCGTGGGTTGCTACTGCAGAGAGTGCATGAAGCTGTCCAGGTTGTACTCTGTGTCGTACTGCTGCTGGTCCCATAGCTCTCCCAGGCCGTCCAGCACCGACTTCATGGAGGTCTTCCCTGAGGTCGACGGAACCTGCTCACCCTTCTCATCCTGAAACACATTTATAAAACACAGAAGTTCAGCCAAACGTGTGTTGTAAAATCCTGCGAGCAGAGGCGTGTATGTCGGGGGTAGGTAGGAATGTGAGCTAACAGGCTTCTGTCAGCTTTCAGTCAGGACAGTCCATTATCTGGATAATCACATACTATTCTCTGACTACCATCTATATTTATATATTAATAGCCAAATAAAGCCAGTGGGAGGCCTGTGTTTTACACATTGCACGGCTAAGTTCAAATAAAGTTTAACAGGTTTTTGAGGAATACTGACAACGAAAGTGTACTCAATAATCATGTACTCAAAGTTATCTACAAATGCATTCATTTGTCTTAGATTATAAGTGATTGTATCTGAGGAATCTTAACAATTATTTCAGTACTGTATTATATTATATAGCACTTGATGATGATGTTCAAGTCAGGTCAGCCGGAGAGGGAGGACACGCAGACAGGAGACTGACAAGGTAAAAGACGACCAGACCTTTAATGTTAGTCTGTCCCGAAGCAGCGATGGTTATAATTATGCAGTGGTGGGACATTGCTAAAAAAAAAATGAACATAGCGGAAAAGATTTGTTGTCCACGTCCGCACCGCAATGCATCTAAGAATGAAGAAATGTCCCCACCTCCAGTCACTTTCCAAAGCCTTTAGCACAGCAAAGAAACTACATCACATTTTGCCCTGTGTTGAAGTTGAAGTTAAGACTTTTAAAAACCATAATGAAGACATTTAAGACCTGTCAAGTGCAACAGATAAAGAGGAATATCACAGACCCAGAATTATTTGCACTTCCCCATAATGGAAGATAAGGTGAAGTAGGAGAGTAGAGAAAAACCCTGGATATGAACTACAGGAAGAGATGGCCTCCATAGTCCTACTCACAGCCAAGCTGAGTGAACTAAGATGACCAGGGTGTTCGCAGTTATCAGTTCAATGTTGGTCTCATTTGTAAATTCATCACATACTCATGACGAGAACATACTGATCTGAGCTCCCTGACATCTGTCCAGTCTTCGTATCCGACACAAAAACACTGAGGTCTCACCTTGTCGAGAGTGAAGAGGTTGAGGAGCTGGTCGGTGCCCATGCTCTGCAAGCTGGAGTTTTCCTGGCTGATGATGGTGTTGGCGATGCTTATCTTGAATTTCTGCAGACCCATTATCTTCTCCTCCAGAGTTCCCCGGGTGATCAGCCTGTACACGTTCACGACCCGTTTCTGCAAAAACAGACAATGTACTGAGACGAGTGGGACAGTCGGCCTCTGTCAGTTTAGTTTGGTTCATTTTGCATCGCTGGTTTCAGACAAGAGCAGCGATGTCACACAATCCAACGCGGTTTAAAGATCGTGTTTAATAATGCAGCTAGGAAACCCTGATGAACAAGTCGCTTCCTGCTGTGCAGCTGGAGAAGCATCTTGGATTCAGTATCACCTTCGTGCAATTTAAAACTAAAGATTTCCATATGCTGTGGAGAAACACAGCCCGTACCTTTAATGTTCAACAATAGTGATCAATGACACTGCTGACGTGTAGCGGTGTGTAACCTGTAATAAGCTACATGTGTCTACCTGTCCTATCCTATGTGCACGGTCCATGGCCTGCAGGTCCCTCATGGGGTTCCAGTCGTGTTCTACAAACACCACAGTGTCAGCACCCGTCAGATTCAGACCAAGACCACCAACATGGGTGGTCAGCAGCAGCACGTCAATGGATGGGTCATTATTAAACCTGAGGGGAAATAAGCAAGGGAGAAGAATTGAACATAAGTGGAAGCTCACTTTCACAATAAAAGGCAACAGACTGTAGTAATCAATCCACTGACCTGGAAACGATGGAGTGGCGCAAGCCGGCCTGCACGCTGCCGTCCAGCCTAAGGTAGGTGATTGACGGCAGTTTGGGTTTCAGCAGGTCTTGCTCCACAATGTCCAGCATGCTCTTCAGCTGACAGAAAATGAGCACACGATGCTGGGCCACCACCGATTCAGTGCCTCCCTCTGTTCCTCCTCCACAACCGAGACCACAGTCCAACAACAACTGAAGAAGAGTGAAGAGTTGATCAGCAAACGATTAACAGAAACTCTCATTGGTCAGGAATGTCTCATGGGTTTGATTACACATTATTTCATGCAAACAAACACATTATTCCACCTCATCACCAGGAACTGTGTTTAGTCTTAGTTACTGGCTGATCTCAACGCAGACTTCCCTGCACATTACCTGTTTGAGAGCAGAGAGTTTGGGCGCGTGCGTAATGTCCCGCAGGCTGGAGTTCTGATCCGCCAACTGCTCACTGATGCGTTTGTACTCTGGATGCTGAGGCGTCAAGACCAAGCTGGGGTGGTTACACAGCTTCCGCAGGTACTGCAGCGCCTGAAACATGTAGAAACGCAGGTTAATATAACTGCATGGTCAGAAGGAGATGTATTTTAAGTATATTTTAACAAAAGACTTATAGTTACTATAAACAACTAATGTTTTGATTCCAAACAACTGCACTTCTCCGTAAAATGAAACTTTTACCCAAAAATCCAAATCTACTTTATGTTGGAGCTTGTCTGAGAAGAAACTGCACTTAACATAACAAAAAGGCAGCCCAATGACATTTTGGCCTCTAGTTACACTATGAAGCAGTTTTTTTAATGAGTGTGTCCCTGTTATGTTTGTCTTGTGCACAAAGAAGGAAGAGGGAAAAAAATTCAACACATTTCTAGGACCTCTAGGAAAGAGAATAATAACAGAATAGAACTGGGCACCTGGAAGACGTGGCCTGTGGCCTTCAGTTTGGGCTTTTCCTCCTCTTCTGTAGAGGCCACAGAGATGGTGTCCTCCACACTGGCCTTGGCTCGAGACTTTGCAAAGTCTTCATACAGCTGAACCTGCAGGTGGCGAGGAAACATACCAGGTTGTTACACTTCAATATAACTACAACCAATAGCAACGAAAAGCAGTAGTAACAGTGTTAATGTGTTTATAATGACAGACCAACTGTTTGCCTGTGGACCCTGGAATTGGCCATTAGATAGTTCAGGGACACAAGTACCTGTAAAGGACTCAGGTTGCAATAATAGTCCTGAATGATTTTGGGAGGAAGGTCCTGGAGGACGTCCACCTTCATCCTCCTCAGTAGGAAGGGCAGCACCTGTCGATGTAGAGCCTCCATCGCCAGCACACCTGGAGGGAGCAACCAACGTCAACCACAGTTAATACCCTCAACTTAATATGGGATATTAGGAACTGTAACAGTGGGAGGAAAAAACATGTCAGTGTTTTCGGAGAGCTGACTTACCTGCTTCCTGTTCCCGTGAGGAACTTTTGGCATCACGGCTCGCCAGGATGGGTTTACCATAACGTGCAGCGAACTGCCGTTCTGTTCCAAGGAACCCCGGCATGAGGAAGTCGAACAATGACCAGAGCTCTAAGACGTTGTTCTGAGGGTAAAAATGGCAGGACAAAATAATATTAATGATTTGACTAGTAAACATACAATAAAATAACTACAATTCCAAAGGCTAAATTTCATTTAAGATCTAAGACGGCATCTCACCTGAATGGGAGTTCCTGACAAGATGATTCGAAAATTGGCGGCCAACTGCTTGATGGCTTTGGAAAGTTTGGTTTTCCCATTCTTGATGACATGACCCTCATCAAGAATACAGTAATTAAACTTGATATTTCTGAAAATTTTGAAAAGAGTTTTAGAATGACAACCACCTCTCAGACACAAAAATATTATTACTGGAACAGCACTCACCTGAAAAAGTCGATGTCATTTCGCACAACATCATAAGAGGCGATAACAAGATTGTGTTTCTTCACTTGGTGTTGCAACCTGAAAAGGTAAATATTCATTCAGTTTCATGAATTCCATTAAGTGGATGTAAGCTTAATAAATTAGCTGTACACAAATGACAATTAGTAAACATATTTATTATATAATAATGAACCAAGTCTTTATTACATAAGATTAGCTGTGGGCACATGAATCACTGTCTTGCAGTAAACTGACTAATCCTTACCGCATTCGTTCAGTAGGAGGCCCAGTGTAGTGCAGAGGGTTGAGGTATTCTTTGCTGCAGAACTTGCCCACTTCATCCACCCAGTGGCCAGTCAGTGTGGGAGGACAAACCACCAGGGAGGGCATGGGGCTGCAGTCTGCAGCCGTAGTCTTGGCATATTCCTGAGCCCTGAATAGAACATCACACACACAGTAGGCTGAGTCAAGTTTATCTATACAACACTATGAAAATGACAAAGATGAACATGGGATCAGACCAGTACATCAGAACTGGGACGAATGGCCGTTGAATTTCAAACTCTGCTTTGTGCAATGTTTGACATCGCTGTAGCTGGCATTTTAATAAGTGAAAAGCATCTTATACAACACTTTTACAAACTGATGGTGTTTAACATAATAAGCTTAGATTGTTGTTTTTGTAAAAACTAACATCAGGCCAAAACAACTGAGGTTCAACTTCAATGCGAAATGTAATCTTTTGACTTACGATTTTGTATCTAATAAACCATTTTCAGACATGAACTGCAAAAAATACCCACACAATGGGGTCTGAACTTTCTCCAGTTTACCTTTCACAAACCAACAACGCAGCAAGAGATTCTCTGCACAGACCCGTTCACAACAGCAAAGAAATCTCTGGAGTGGTGCAGCAGGCAATAATATATATAACATAAACTCTGCTGCTGAAATCACGTGTTTTTGTTAACAGCACGGAAAGATCGGCCTCGGCCCTTAGCAACAGTTAGCAAAAGTTGAGTCTTTCCACATTAACTTCTTCGTCTTCAAAATGTATGGCTCCTCTTTGTCATCCGAGATATTTGATTTTTCATTTGTGTGTCAGGAACATAATCAACATGTATTCTTACATCCTCTCATTCAGACATTCTCCAGAGTTTTTACTAGGGGGCTGGCAGGAGAAACTCCAGGGACTGCCTGCAACAACTGACTGGGAATTGCGTCGTCACATTTCAGGAGATTATCCCGAGTTCTTTCATGTCTGAAAGCAGCTATAGAGATATGGATTGTGTCTGTGTTTTCAGTGTCTACATTTAATACAAAAGTACAACGAACTAAATGGTTTGATATATGTCATTCAATGACAGGTGATGAGTCAGTGTGCTGATGCTGTACAATTTAAAGTCACACAGTGGCAACACAAATAGAGCGGTTTGGACTGTGTACCTGAGGTAGTGATCTCCTGCCAGAATGCAAATGGACTGCAGCGTTTTTCCAAGACCCATGTCATCACACAGGATCCCGTGCAGCTTGTACTTGTTAAGGAAGGACAGCCAGTTCACGCCGTCCTGCAGGATGAGACAGAACAACACTGAAAACACCAACACACAACTGAAATAAAAATGGGTTTCACAATGACATTTTCTCCTACATCAGTTAGGGTAGAGTTGTTGAAAACCAGGCGGCGTTGTGTTGCCCAACAGCTGTAACAATGGTAGCAGCATTTTAAGTGGATTTCTGCAACGCTCCATTAAAGAGATGGATGGCTGAGCTCAGCAGAGCTGCCAACAACCACCATTTATAGACACACACCATCTCCACCTGACTGCTTTAAATCTACTCTGTCAGGAAAACCATTTCTTGCCACCACCTCTGTTTCTACATCGCCAGCCTGCAGCTCTTAAAGTGATTCCTGAATCTGGCAGAAAAATGTTCATGCTCGAGGTGTAGAGGCAGGTCGGACACAAAACACTTCATTGTTCCACAAGTTGTTAAAATGTGTAAAAACACAGGGGGTGAATCTTTCATCTGCTGCTTGAGGGGGTTTCTCAGAGATGCAGTGAACGCAGAAACGGGACACTCACCTGCTGGTACTTCCTGAGCTCAGCCTTAATGGGCACAGGGATCTTATAGTTCTCCAACTTTCTGCCATCCAACAGTTGCTCCAGGAAGTGGCGTTCTCTGGCCTTCTGGCGGATGAGGTCAGCAGACATGGCTGGAGGGTCTGGTATACCTGCCTGGTAGACAAGAGGAAAAAAAAAGTTTACCTTCAGAAGCAAAAAACACTCGATGACACAATGATATAATGATCTCTTTTGTCTGCTTAAAATCTTCGGTTTGACTGATCCTACCTCCAGTGGCAGTAGTCGGATGAGTGTGGCAAAGCACTGGGTGGCCATAAAACGAATACTATCACTGGGGTCGCTCATTCGGCCCAGAACTGGAACAACCAGCAGCACAATGTAAGGTACAATGTCCACATCCAGCTGCTCCATGACACCTGGTTCGGACATTGGTCAAGGAAAGTTTTGTATGGAAAAGACTAATCAAAGCCTGACTCCTCCTCCATCCCAACAATTCATTTTTAAACAGCATTATGTTTTATACTTTTATAGATTGCAGCATTTCATTCTAGGTATTAAATAGTGAGAGTGGAATCTGAAGATGTATCATTGTGTGAAGGATACAGGCTAAAGCCTCGATGGCTCCCTCCTGTTTGGTACAGTCGTCAATAGCAGCTAACCAGGGCAGTACACACTCGAGGAAGCTGTTCATGGTCTCCAACATTGCCAGCTTACTAAACACGCCCACACAGCGTGCGGCCATGTGACGCACAGCTGTGTACGGATGCTGCAGGCAGGTGAACAGATCTGGTAGGTGCTGCAGCAGCTGCAGTACGGCATGAAGAGAGAAAATACATTTAATAAAAAGGGTCATTTAAGGCACATCACTTTTCTCCTGCTGCTAACTGCTGTTTTAACTGCTCTTGTAAGTGATCAAGTAGATGTAAGATAGAGAAGTACAGAATGATTCATACCAAAGGTTTCAGTTCAGAAGCCATGGCCCCAGCGATGACCTCCAGAACCTGCAGAGAGTTGACCAGTTCCTGAGCTGCAGCGTCTCCCCTCTCCAGCTGGACCTGCCTATCTAGAACACACAAGAGACGCACAGTGATTCAGTGGAACATGGTCACTGAGATAACAAGACTACATACAATCACTCAGTTTATGTCAATATAGAAACAACTGTGTGAAAGATAAAGCTATTTAAGACATACAGTACCCAAATTACAAGGGTTCAAAAATAATTTGCCACTAAATGATTCTTGGGCAGCTGGGTGTTTCTTCAGTGTCAAATTCAACAGTTTCTTTGTCAATGTACAAGAGAAGACTTGACCATAAACCCAGATTATTCACCACAAGATACTGGTAAACCTCAAACAAAGAGGCCAGGTTGCAGTAAAAAAAAAAATGTAAGAAACCAGTTGAGATCTGGAACAAAGCTCTATAGATGGATGAAACTAGAAATACCAAACAGCAGTCAGCAATCTTTTTTTCAAGAATCATGAAATCACCACGACCTTAGACTAACAGATAAGCTGATAGGATTTGGGTTGTCAAAGAGAACATTTGTGCCACATTTCAACAGATTACCTCGAGACTTCCTTAAAATAACACCCTCATGAGCCAAAAAAAGGTTTGATGGAAAGAGTCCAAATCACCACCTCATGTGTCAAACATGGTGGATATTCTGTACTACAGTTCAAATTGTATGTACTGATGCAAAGACATTAAGAACCAAAGTCCAAACATTTACAACAATTGTTCATAACATTTAAACCTGTATGGGCTGTTCATTAGCCCACCAACAAGTGGATCATCTTAGTAAAATAAACTGCTTTATGATTTCAAGTCAACTACAGTTTTAATCTGAATTTTGAACCTAAAATGCTAGATTTAAGTCAATTAAAGGCCAGAGGTCTACACGCCAATTATCATGCTTGTTAGAGTATTTAGCTTTTTACAAAACACACTGAAAGTGTACTGCTGGAGGTTGCCATGTTGGCAAAAACACGTTAAGTAAAAGACATTCCTGCGGATAAAAAATCCAATTAACCCAATCAGCATACCAATGCATTGATTTTCAGTCACCACTGTCCTCAGTGGTCCCACTGTGTTGTCCCAGAGGTACGGAAGAGACTTGGTGAGGTCTGCACTAAAGTGCTTGGCAACAGTTGTTAGGGAGAACTCGGCCCCTCTTCTCTGGATGAGAAATGGCTTCCTGCTCTAAAAAGAAAAAAATGAATAGGAAAAAAAAAAAAAAGGGATTGAACACAACCTGTAGTCAATGAAAGATAAATGTGAGGAAAATGTTTGTTGGGCACTTCCTCTGTTACCTCATCATTATCAGTACTGATGGTGCTGCCAGGAGGAAGCTCTGTGGAGGGGGCCTTTGGGGCTTTAGGGGCTGGTCCTCTCTTACTAGTGATGGCAAATGCTGCTCTTTGGTGACGGTACAGAGTGATGATGCCACGGGTCTTGTTGACCATATGATGCATGCAGTCTTTCTCCAAACCACTGACTGACAGCATGAGAAATAATAGATAAAAATAGCCAGCAGCATGCGAGCACAGTCAACATGTTGGGTAAAATGACTTAAAATATCCCCAAGCATCAACAGCTCTTACCTTTGGCATTTTCCTGTGTGGGGGGTACAGGGCAGGCAGATGAGGGTGTGACTGCAGAGTCCACGCAGGCTGACGCACAGAGGTTTTTGATGATCTTGGGGTTGGGGCACGGTGAGCGTCCAGCACACTGCTGCAATAGCTTGGCTATGAAAGAAGCAGTGTAACCCTGAATCAGGGTGTTCTCCTCTCGCTTGATGGCCTCCATTAAAGGCCTGACCAGAGGATTCAGCTTGTCAGGAAGCACTTGCAGGTTAATCACTGCGCAGGCCGTGAACATGTGGACGCGCAGATGCAGCTGCTGCCATTCTGTGCTGGTCTCCATCACCGTTGCCTGAGCCTGTTGACGTTTACCGTCCAGCGCCTGCCACTGTTTGGACTGCACATTCAGACCTGCTGTTGACTCTGTAAAGATGGTGGTTACCTAGGGAACAAGCGAGAGGAGGAAGTGAGTGACTGGAAAGAGAGCAATCTGTTACAGAGTGAAATATCCATTAACCTTTGGAGCCAAGAATCAGCTGGTACCAAGTCATTAATACTAGAGCTGTCAGTGCAGGGAATTAAAACTTGGAAAACAAATACAGTGAGGCAATTGGAAAACTTGTCATTGTGATGGCAACAGAATACTATGACAGCTAAATGCAATAGATTTAGTTACAAAAGTAAAGTTACTATTGATCTTCAAGTGACAATGTTCCCTTTAATGTGTAATTTCAGTCTTCTTTGCACGCCAAGTCTTTATTTTTGTCCCGAAATTTAAATATAAATACAAGCCTCATGACATGTCAATCATGTTTACACTGAATCCAAAACTTTCGTATGTCATGGAAGTTTTCAGGTGTTTGATTCGCTGCATTTTTCACATTGCTCAAAGGCATTTCAGTGAGCTGTTTGATCTGTTCAGGATAAATTGGATCAGAGAAATTAATTTTAAGTCTGAATAATGGTAGCATATCAAACTAAACCACTGACATCCTGTAATAGACTTGAGGATAGTTGAGAAGATGAAATTCTCCTCCTTCCTGGCAGCTTCTCAGGATTGAATAGAC
The DNA here is from genome assembly GCF_009819705.1 of Hippoglossus hippoglossus. Taxonomy (NCBI): domain Eukaryota; kingdom Metazoa; phylum Chordata; class Actinopteri; order Pleuronectiformes; family Pleuronectidae; genus Hippoglossus; species Hippoglossus hippoglossus. The sequence goes on from NC_047165.1 coordinate 19,574,618, forward strand.
ACGATATTTTCATTTTCTTTTGTTAAGATGTGAGAAAGCCACTCCACTTAATCGCCTACTGTGAATTTTTGGAATGAATAGAATAAACAAAATGCATCAGACTGCGTGTGCAAGGTTTCCGTGCGTGATGCTTTTTATTGCACAATAGATAAATACTTATGAGCTTAGAAAAATACTTAGCGTGCAAAGACTAAGATTTCACTGTTGGATGATTCTTCAGAGGCGCTACACTTCAGTCTTCACATCCCATTAACATGCACACTAGAATGGTACTTATGGACAAGGGAATGTTTATAGGTTCACATGCCTAAATATATACTATATTTGATTTTTTTTAAATCAAATATAGTTAGTGCATGTGTATGATCTTGACTCACCAGTTCATTGGCTTGGTCAATGGTGAAAACACTACAATTGAGGCGGTCTTCAAGGTCTATGTTGGAATCAGCGAATAATGCAATGAGCTGCTTGCACTCATTCTGCATACGCGTGAAGGGGATGGCAATTTCGTCGTAGTACAACTGCTCAGACAGAATGGCGAGAAGACGAGGCTGCACCATGGTTGACACCACCTGACAATCCTTAGAGAAATTGGAAAGATGCATAGAGATATTTGGCCTTTAAATGCATGATTCTGCTCACATCTGAAAAGGTGTTTATTTTGTAATCATTCCCACAACGAACAAACTCAGTGGCCAAACTGTTCACCTTCTGCAGTGTAGACCACTCGCAGAGCACCAGAGCCACAGCTATGCGCTGCAGGGCAGACTTGGAGTTGAGATGGAAGAGCAACAGCTGGCCTAAAGACTCAGCTGGTCGGATCTCCTGAGATGCCGCATTGAGCTGAGGGTCACAGATACACCTACACAAAGCCCCCAGCAATCTGCATAACAGAGATACAAAGAGCAAGGAAACAACATCAGTGCTGTTATAATCTTTAAAAACAGTGTATCTGGTAATTTATGTTTTTCCTTGAGATGAAGTAAGTTTGTCCAAATATCTGAACGTTTTCTTTCTAATTGAACAATCAAACTTACTTGGCAGCCATGAGACGAGCTCGAATCACCACATAGTCCCTCGTCACTGGGTCATCTGTCACCGTCTCTGCGCCTGCTATATACTCCTGGACCGTCTCCTTCACCTGAATGGTCCCCTGACGTGCCTTTGAACCAGCCTTATCCAGCTGCATCAGCACAAGATTCATTATTACAGTTAAATTAAATGGAACTACAAATCTTTTTTATGTTCATCACAAATGTAGCATGGCAAAATGACAGGCAGCTTATTTCCATCACGCAATAAAAACATGCTTCTTCTGTTTTATATACAAACATGTTGAGTCTTTGGAACATGGAAAGTAAAACTGTTTCCATAACTCTGATTAATTCCACCTCAGCATTCAGCTACACTTCATTAAACAAACTAGCTATAAAGTTACTTGTTTGAATGAGACAGCTCCGCTGCATTTCTGTGTCCTCTGACTTTTCTAAGTCTCTTCAGACGAACTGTGACTGAAAGATTCTTGTCTTCACAGTGTCTGCCAGTCTGTCGCCCAGCAACCTCGCTGAGGTGCATCCATTTAGTGTGATGTCTTTAAGTCATTTGCATTGTTTTCATGACCTTGTGGGTAAAATCTGCTACACAGATTCCCTACCATCCTGGGATGTATTATACCGACATAACCACTGCACACCTGTACTCACTATAAACACAAGAATCCAGCTGAACATGGTAGAATGAGAATAGCTATTAAGAATGAGTGCAACCTTGGAGCGAGCTTTCACTTCCAGCAGCATGTTCGGGTCTATGGGAATGGGTGAGGCCTGCATCATGAGGCAGAGCCAGGCTCCCATCCATGGACAGCTGGCTGCAACCACGTACTGCTGAGGGGCCTGAGAGAGCAGCTCCATCCACACCTGCACACAGCAATACCCAGTCAACAAAATAACTTAACACAAAATGTCATTCATACACAAGAAATTGAAAGAAAAAACAATTATTCAAACTTAAAATATACACTGTCCACTTATGCTACAACACGTCTTTTCTCATGAGTGTTTTAAATATAGTTATTTTGTTTACATGCAGCATCTATTGCATTGCTGTCTCTGCTGCGAGAGGGATCCTCACTTACGACTCTCCCTGAGGTTTCTGCGTTTTCCCCGTTTAGTCCCCCCCCCCCCCAGTCAAGAGCTAAGGACAGAGGATGACACACCTTTTACAGAGTGTTAAGCCTTAAGGCCGATTCATGATTCTGCATCGAATCAACGCCGTGGGTGTGTGCATGGCTCTGCAATTACACCACTGAAACGCTAGTGGGCGTGGAGCCGAACCACTTTAAAGTGTCTATGCTAGAGTTTCTTCCAGTTTACGGTGCGCTTGTTTACAAATTCTCTGTCGTCTCGGTTTACTGCAGAACAATGGCGAGCATTTTTGGGCAGGTGCACATCAGGGTACAGAATTGAGTTCTGTGTATGGTACACATGAAATTGTAAGAAATGTCTGTTTTGCTTCTTTAGGTCATTTTATTAGTCAAGTTATAATGTGGGTGATGCAGCAAACCTTTTGGATCAGTTCAAGGATTTCCTCGTTGCTTTCCAGTATACACGACTGGAAGATGTGCCGGAGCATGTCTTGTAGGATCGGGTTGATCCAGATGGCACAGCTCTGGAGAACAAAATACATAAAACCACTTTACAAGAAAAACTAGCTACAATTAAAGCTGTGAACTAAAAAAATTAAACAGGATAAAAAAAAATTGGAGATACTTAGTCATATTTTACATGAATGTCCTTTTGCTCCGAAGCAAATTTACCTGGTCAGCTTTAGACAGCAGAGTGAAAAGAGTTTCCAGTGCTGCACGTCTTACTGATGATATAGTGTGTCTCAAAAACGGCCAAACCCGAGGAACCAGGACTGTTAACGACTGCTGCATGCTAGAGTGGACAAGACAGTGTATGAATATAAGAAATCCTAAGATTGTCATCTACAAAAAAAAATTAAATAAAAAAGGATCTGAATAAAATAATAATCACAAGGTTACATTTTGCTACTCAGACTCAAAAGTCAGTGCTAATCTAACTGTTTTGAACATGTCTGCTCAGTGGTGCATTGGAAGTGGAACACAACCATACAACCAAACAGCATGACAAAATAGATGGCCAATATGGAGTTTCTAGAGAAACAGGATGTAGGTTAAGGCCCTTTATACCATTATGTAAAAAAAATTAAAAATACAAAAAAAAAAAATACATTCCACATGTCAAACAGTAACCAAATATCTGCCTTAGCTGCAGGGTTTATATACTGAGTAGAGCTACACGATCTGTGTGAAGAAGCCGGCAACATGTATTAATGTGCTCTAGCAGCTGACATCATTTCATTGGACTTTTATAACAAAAATCCTTCTATTTAATCTATTTTATGTGTGTAGTACAATTCATACAGCAATAGACTATGTGCTACAGTAACAGATAGAAAACATTAAACAAATGCGATTTTGTTAAAATTATAGGTATGTTAAAGGAAACACATGCTTGATGATCTGAGGGATCTGGATAGGCTGTAGATAATAAGCAGGTCAGAAATGTATCTGACCATTTGTCCTATATTTCAATATTAAATCAAATTCTCTCATTTCGGAAAACATTTTTACTTTATCATCTTACGATATTTAAACATTATATTCCTTTTTAAAAGGTAACACCAGTAATACAAAATGTGGTGGGGTTAGTGAGCTGGCTGTGTCCTTCTGTTATGATACTAACCTCTCTTTATTCAAGAAAACATTTGGTATCATTTTGAGACAGCAGTAGTTATGTGGCCTTCAGAGACTGACCTGCACTGCCAGACCTGTGGATACGTGAGTAATGAGGAGAGCAACGTCATGATGCTGTTGGTGGAAGCAGTGAGGTCGTCCAGGTCTAAAAGAGCATCCCAGAGTGTGTTCACTATATTGGGGACCTGGGAGGAACAGAATTTCAAGACTAAATTAAGACACAATGGGGACAGTATGAAAAATTGCTTCAACAGAGACTGAAAACACAATTGTTAAGGGAAGCTTGTTTTTGCCTCTCTGACCTTATTGGGCAGTAGTTGTACCAAGCCTTCCACCACAGGGATGAGGGCTGCAGCAGCCACAGCTCTGACATCATCATCTAGGTCCTGAAGGCCTACAGTGATGGCAGGGAGCACCCGGGGCAGTAACACAGAAATCAAGTCCTGAGGAACACAAAGGAAGAGACAGATGAAGGTCACCATATACACGGCTACGAGATCGGACAGAATGGCCTCTAGAGTGACATCTCTTCACAAGAAGCACATATGCTACCAGACCAAAAGAAGCCTTTTTGTCCATGCACACATCCTGCCCTACAGTTTGTATTCATGACCATACGACGCTCAAACAAATACGTTATAGAACCCTGCTGTGCTCATTTAACATCTCATCATTTTCACAGAAAACAGATGGTACCTGTCGGACAGCCAAGGCATACTTGATTCCCAGCAGGCCTCCATGACGGACCTCCCATTGGTCTTCTTTGAGAAGCTTTAGCAGGACATCCACTGTCATGGAAACGCCAGTTTCATTCATGTTGCGAAGGGCCACGCCAAGCGTCTGGGCACACGTCTCCCTGACAGGAGCCACCACCTGGGATAGGGAGAGAGATATAGGATGAATAAAACCCAGAGCAACAGAGTTGGATGATACAAATTTAGCTGAATAACTACTTTGACTCAGTGCTTTTTCAATACATCGTGATGACATTGGTCTTATAGGCCAGTCAGTCACCATTTAAATGAAATGAGGCTTTTATTGATGACATATTCATTACCTCTTGACATATCCTAGTATGTGCATAGGTTGTTAGAACTGGAAAATAAAACTTTGCCAGGTCTATACGCCAACTTATGTTCCGTGTTTGGCTCAACATAGGCCCAACTTTTTTTATCCGAATTAAGGCTTAGCCACCTCGCAGAAAAATGAAATTACGGCAGGAATATTGGGCACAAGGGCAAAATGTATAAAATAGTATAAAATACAGTCAAATTTTTTTTTACATAATTTACGCTACAATCCTGCACAGGTACATTTTTGCATCCCTGCACCTGCCCACAAAGATCAGCACCAGAACCGACTGGTTACATGCAATTATCTTCAAGTCAAATTCAGACGCCCCCCCCACATTGGAAGTTGATGGGGGCTGAGTTGTGTTGTTGGCGAAGTGTCTAGGAGCAAATGTTTCTCTAGGATATGTAACATACATTTAAATTAGAAGGTTCTTAAATACCTACCTCATCAGATACAAAATCCCCAAACCGGTCTAGAGCGAAGACACAGAGCAGCCGGATCACCAGGTCCTCTATCCACTCCTGATGCTGCCGCAACATCTGAAACAAAACACCAGACATTTCTTGCTGCATTTAATTCTCAACAACACGTTGAAAATCCTGAGAAGAAGAACAAGAAATACCTGTTCAACAGTGCTTCCCACCAACTTCCCACCTCCTGCACCCTGGGATTTTAGGATTTCTCGAAGACCTGTACCTGCGCCATGACGAATCTGTAAACAACCACATGCAATTCAATTAGTCATTTACATAAATCTTGCATCAGTCAAATACAAAAGTGCTAGATGGTTTATATTTTATGGTCTCATGTATATTATATAACCACAAACAAATGTGTGTAAAGGATATAATGCAATTTAAACAATTTTTACCTCCCATGAAGGATTGAAGACGTCATTGCAGAGTTCCTCACAGAAGCTCTCCAGAGGCCACTAAAGTGTCAAAAGAAAACAAGACAGTTATGCCTTAAGATAATTTCCAGTTATTATATTGTCAATTATACAATTTCAGAGCTCGACTGTGAGCGTTCACACATGCAACTAAGGAAAGCAGCGTGCAAACTGAAATGTATTTAGAGCATGTGTGCAAATAACATGTTACAAAATTCAGCCCAAGCAGCAACAGAAAGACTGATAGCACCATAATGATAACAGAAGTGCTGCACCAATGTAACCAGTGATGGCTGTTGCAAAAGTGAACAAGACGACCCGCTTACAAAAGCTGCAACACCATTGACATCCCCCATGGCTACTACTTTTTTATACCATTCATAGTTTACAGAGCATTATCCTGCAGCATAAACCAGTGAATATTAGCATGTGTCAATGTGAAATATTGCTTGATTGGACCAGTGTGACGGAGGTCAGACACGAGGGATGTAAGATACACAGGTTCACAAAGCTCTAACATTAACAATCATTAGGTCAGTAAAGAAATGTATCAGCTTCAGGTTCTACGGGTCACTGTCTTTGCATAGAATAAACTGTCAGCACATAATGATATCTATCACTAATTAAACTTGTTGTTGTAACTACTTCTCAAAGATACATTTGTGAGAGAAGAACCACTAGTCGGTACCAACACAACACAGGGATACATCTTTTCTAGTGAATTGTGTCACATCACTCAGTCGGTCAGTCAAAGGCACCAAGTTTTTTTGTGTGTGCTTTTTAGGGTAAGTATACAGTAGCAGTGAAATCATTGACAACTTGGATTAAATGGGTAATTGGCTTGTTTTTGATTTCTTACCTCGTCTAAAAGGCTGGAGTTATCTGGAACATTGTCGATTAAGACTTTATGCTCCGTTGCTGGTTGATCAATAACTACATTTGTGGTTTTCCTTCTTTTCTCTTCAGGTTCACCTTCAAAACTGTCATTACTATAGGAGAAAGAGATCACAGAAGAAATCATTTTATTATTAGAACGACATCAACTTTGCATATAAAGCCCCAGATCTGGCAAGATGAAATGAGACCAAGCCTCGAACACTGATGGAGTCACATTTGACTGTAGCTCAAGAAACAAAGATCCTTCCGTTTCTATAATTTTTTAAAAACCCAGAATAACTTACTCTACCTAGGAAAAAAACTCTACATCCATCATAAAAAAATGTTTGCATTATCCTACCTCTTTTCATTTGGATCCATGTCTCTGGATCGTTGTTTAGCCACTAGTTTAGCCATCCTCTTCGCCTTATTCTTCTGACGACTGCTCATGCCTGGTCGGAACTCCGAGTCGATCAACTCAGCAGCAGTAGCGGGTGGCTAAGAAAAAGTGGGAGGACATTTCTAAGTTTGATTAAAACACCAACATTGGAACAGTAAAGAGATGACGACTCAAGAACATGTTGGACTTGACCTCACAGAACTATGTAAACAAAAATAACCAAAGAACAGGAAAGCTGTGAGTGTGTGTTGCCACAGTCGCAACGTCCAGAGTTCAACCAATATATTTACAAAGTCAATTTCAGTCTCCCCCACAAGCCCAACATAGTTCAGTTCAATCCAGTTCAGACAAGGAAAAACAGATGCAACAAAAATAATCCATTCCATAAAACAAATCAACTCAGGAAAGTAAACAGAAAGGGAAGCGTCCATGCCGCTTCAATAACAACTGCGTTCCTATATACACACACATTATGTACAGGGCACTTGTGGAACCGTTGATGGTCATGTCGGTCAGTCAGTGTGGCATACGCTGGACGGCAGCTCCAGGGAAAGTCCATAAGGAATTAACAATCCACCAGATGATTTCCTCCTGAGTTCGACTTTAGAGACGAGGTGTCTGCTCCCGAGCGGCAACAACGCGCAGACTTTACAACACGCTTTTGTAAAGGTAAAACATTCTCTCTGACTTCCACACTTATTGCTCTGAAGCTACTAGTCACTTCTGTGTGTTGGTTCATATTACACAGGGTTGTGGTCCCAGAGTTGTGGACGCATATGCACACACGCAACAGGCTGCACCCTTCTTATATACTGTCTATGGCTGCACCTGCTGTTTCGGCAGCGGGTGGGTTTGGGCATCGGGAACTGAAACTGTGGCCGTTTGGACAATATGAGAATCCTTACAGCCCTACTATTAATACTCAAATTTTAACTGTTTTAAAACTTTCTGCAGAGTGTCAATGAAGGTCTTTATTAGGGATGCACCGATACGGAAATTCTTGGCCGATACCGATATTTAAAACAACAATCTAGCCGATAGCCGATACCGATATTTGTTTATTACTTGAATAATATGAAAAACAGAAAAAGTGACAAGTGTAACTTTAGATGCCGGGGGTAAATGACGTATTCTCCAAGCAAGCCTTTAGCCCCCCCCTCTCTCTCTTTTTATCTATATGACTGCTTGTGTGGCTGTAGTGGATGGGCAGAGGGGGACATTTAATTATGTGATTGGGAAAATTGGTAAAATTAAAACTCCAGGACAACATAAGGGGAATACAAAGTATGGGATGCATATTTGATCATTTATATCATATAAAATACGTCATTTATATCGTTTAAAATCATTTTTCAGTCTGTTTCCTGGCGCGATACGCTCGCTCGCACGCCGCAACCATTGGTGAAGGGCGCTGGCGCGGCGCATCGCAGCCCATGTGAACCGCACAAAGGTTTAACAGGGGGGTGGATGGGAGGCGCCTGGCTTTCCTTGGCGCTGCGCTTCAGCGCCCGGTGTCAGTGTACCATAATCTGGATGCCAGATTGGCAGGCTGCAGAAAACATACCAATGAACATCGGCCAATGTTATCGGTGAAAGTCAAGTTTATTACCGATACGCCGATGGCAGTAAACGAGGCGAATATCGGCCGCTACCGATATACGGCCGATACATCGGTGCACCACTAGTCTTTATAATTAATTTTGTCAGACACTTTTAGAGTGTTATTATTGGCAGCCCATTTAACATACCAATGGGGCAGAAAAATGCTGTAATATTGCACTGACACTCGAATTTAAAGTGTTCAGCCCTTTACAGGCCTGGAAGAAATCCCGACATGATCCAAGACAAAATGAAAAACACACAAAAAAACCCCCACAAGGTTTGATTCAAAACAGGTTGAGAAAAAACTGATTCACCAAAGAGAGTGAGGCCAGTCAGGCCAAAGAGAAAATGAATCCATCAGCATGACCATAATGCAGCTTTCTAAGCAGATGTTCTGTTCAGACAAGCCTTTGTGCTGCAATACAAAATGTTAACAACAAAACATATTCTGCGCATTATCTGTAACTCTGAACTTCAGTTCCACAGAAACAGCCTCCGTCATTGTGAGACAAGATACGACCGGCCCGTCTCGGCTTTACTAATTCAAGTTGGCCAGGAGTTAGGATTTGACCTCAGAGTCTGACTACAGAGCATCACTGCTGACAGTGACAACAGACGCCCACTTCCTGCCTCAAAACTCCTTATCCTCCCCTAATTTAAACTTTATAGTCCCTGCAAGGCTACAGCTTGCACCAAGAACCTTGTTAAAACAAAAGGTCTCAAAGCTGAGAGGCTAAAATGAGACCTACTAGATTGTTGCGGGAGCTGGATCCAGCTGTAGCTTTGCTTCCATGGGCTCTGAGTCCACTTTGTTGACAGGTATCGTCAAGGTCCTCATCATTGAACAGCTCCTCTGTGTCCATTCCAATAGCAGCACCAATGTCTAGACCCAACTTCTTCTGAAGAAGCTTCCTCTGGCGAGCGAGTCGTTCTTTAGGGTCCATCTCTCCTAAAGATAAAGACATGACATCATAGGAAAACTTAAGAGTGTGGGAAAATGGAGGAAGAGTACATTGTAGTTCAATGAGAGTAATGTGTGTACGAACAACGGTCATTCTGGAGGTAAATGTATCTAGAAAGCAAAGTTATCCAAACAGCTGCATTGCATTGATGTTGTAGTGGTCCAGCCTCAGTTAATTATATGTTTCACTAAATATGAGTATGAAGTTATGGGGGAGTAAATCTGGTGCACAAAGTTTGTTAAGCAAACAAAAGTCATGACAGAATCCTCTTACTGAAGTCAGAACTAACAGATTGGAGAATACAGACCCAAAGCTGTGTGCCAAAAAGAATAGCCAATACCATCCTCCTCTTATCCTCCACACTGTTCCTTTACACAGGTTACAATCTCCACAAAATTATTAACAAAAATCAAGAACTTTTTCTGTGCGTGTCAAAGTGTAACAGTGTGGATGCTGCTTCCGCTGAAAACACAAGATAAACACCACAAACCTGCTTTGTCATCTTGGAGCTCAAACTCAGCCCCGGCAGATCCCAGCAGAGAGGCTCCATGTTTGAGGAGGCGGGAGATGTCGAAGTGGTAGAAACTCAACCGGTCACAAGAGGTGTCCTCTGGAGATAAGTCTTCACAAGACTCTATGGGAAACAAACAAGAGTCTCAAAGCTACACATTCATGTCTCTGACTACTTTATGAATCAGAGACTATTTGTTATGATGCAGATAAAGTTGACAGCCTCTTTTTCCTCCATCCTCCCCTTTCATCTAGATCAATCTTGTATCAATTGAACAATAAAACAACACACAACTGACATCACAACTAAACTCAAGGTACAACAGGGTTTTCCCGACTAGGCATTTTTCCAGAGTGTATAAACCAAATGAACATACAAAAATTACACTCTACTGCTATGGATGGAAGGATTTGTATTTGGACTAATATGATATTTGTTTTTTCAAAAAAAATGTAATTTTACAGAGTGTTGCATTATGGGTTGTTTATCATGCTGCTAGGTTATTGTTTTTAAGTCCGTCAATAGTGATTTAATCAGCCGTAAGAAGTTTTGTGAGTTTCATGAGTCAAGTTTAACATGTAGGTGTTTCTGAAGTCTGGTGTAATATGTTCTGCCACAACAGAGAAGAGCAATTCATTGATGAAAACCGGTTCATAGCTTCTCCTGATGTCTATACTGTAATAATGAGCCAGGTAAAAAACCTGTCAAACATCTGATGGCGAGCTCAACAAGTCTGAAAAATGGTAACGGTCAGAGAAAATAATTACATGAGAGGGAGAGAGGAAACAAGTCACTGCAGCAACTCAGTCAGCTGACTAGTGAACACTGTGACACTGAGCTGTTTATAGGCATCCAACTGGACTAAGGTTTTACTAACAGTTGAATGGCTGTGGGAGGATAACAGCTACCTTCACTACAAGTTGTGACTGGTTTTACTGATAATTTTGTATAGCTCAAAGTATGATCACATACAAAACTGTGAAGGATTCATTCAGAAAAAAAAGTGCTCACTTCATTAGTTAATGTATTTGTTTCTCCTTATTTCTTTCTGACTGTGGTGAGAAAACCTACCTGACCGATGCTATGTTTCTTATTTTTGAATAATATTATAATGGTCCAAAAACTACGTGACAATTCATATTTTCCCAATACTTTAGTATTTAAATGAAAGCGCACCTTCTTTAGGTTTGGGGGCCGGGTCCCACTCAGGAATATTCTTCACAATGGCCTCAACAGCTTGGCCTGCTGCTATTCGAGTATCCCAGTTGGGACTCCTTAGGTAGGTCAAGACCTTGTAATTGACAGAAAATACATTTAATATGTCACACATACAATCTAAGCTGAAAGTGTCTGGCCTATTAAAGAAATAGAAACAGAAAATAAAACTGTCAACACAAAACAAAACTTGCTTTGTCAAACTATTTATGGAGTTTTTTACCAAAGATATTTCACATGCCAAGGATGATATTGTCATATGGAGGCTTGTGAATGACTGTTCACAGAAGGGTGTCTAAAATACTAACCTTTGATAAGAGGGTATTGAGTTCATGTGGGTGGAGTTTGACCACTTCTCCAAGCTGCTGGGCTGCTGCTTTCCTGGTTACTGGTGTTGTTCCAGTGTCAAGCAGGATAAACAATCGATCAAGTCTAAAGACAGATGACAAAAACAATACAACAAGGTCAACGGAAACCCTACAGATCACAATGTGCACAGCACTGAACCAACACTCCGATTGCTCATTTTAAATATTTGATAGTCAATTGTTCAAGGACAACGGTCAAACTTTGAATCCACTTGGGAAAAACACAGAAGTTAAACCTTTATTTGTGTATATTATAACTCTTGCCAAATTATAAATTAATACATAAACAAAACACCGAACCGAGTTTAACCCTAACCCTATGTATCCATTTAGAATTTGGCAAGGTTGGGACTGTGCTATAATATCCACGTTTGAGAGCAATAACTGGGATTGATGCACCAAAACTTTTCTTAGTGCACTTTTCAATAATTGTGTATACCGTTTGTGCAGACCGCTGCGTCCAAGTCTGTTTGTATCATTCATATACATGTTTTTATATTGTGTGTGCATTAAAGAGATGCACTAAACTCTGTTCGACAACTACTATATTCTAAATTAACTATGATTTAAGTTAATGATGACAGAAGCTTTCATGGCAGTGCGTGCATGCATGGATAAAACCATTATGTATTATTAATAGTTTGGCTTTGCACCAAGGCAACCTGTTCAACGACCCTGGTCTGGCCCCGAGTACAGAAACAGGTCTATTAATAAAAGAGGAGTGGATTAGAGATGGACAGGTCGTGACCCCAGGTACCACTAATACTTCAGCCTAATTACAGATAAGTCCACTTTGCTGTGGAAAAGAAGACCCCCGACACCACGTGGAATCATCACAACAATCACAACACTGGGCCAGACCACGTAAGAAAGATAATACAGCCCTGGGGTGTTAGTTAAAGCATCGAAGAGAGGATGCAACTTGTCCAGTTTTAGCAGTGAATAACCTGGGACCACAGGGAGCCTATGACGGCATCTCATGTTTGCAAACTGGCTGAACGGAGCCGTCATGACAGAGCCACGTTTCCTAGCCTGTGCGTCACTACAAAGCATCGGTAGAGGACCACGAAACAATGGAAACGTATTTTAACTTTATTTTTGCATCTGCAGTTGAACCTGAGGCCAGTCCGTCCCCGGCCCAGCAAGCCCGAGCCACGAGTAGAGACTAGGTTACACCATAATGCCACAGCTTGTTAGCTTAGCAGCCATCGTTGCTCCCCCGCCGCCGCCGCCGCGCCACTCTTGGCCGTATCAAAAGAGAGCAGGTCCTAGCAGGTTAGCTAGCTGCCTGTAAATGACAGTCGGACACACAGAAGAGACAGTATGGGGGTAAAACTCACCTTGATACCGCCATGGTCAGAGCTTTTACGGCCTTTCACGCCCCGCATTCAAATGGCCAGCGGCGATATGAGGACGGTCCCCTCTTTGCCGTTTAACGTTCCCAGTGCGACAGTTTACAGTTGATGAAGTCATCAGCTAGTTAGCGGCTAACGCTAGCTAGCCGAGGCCCGGGCTCCCGCTTGTGGCCACACCAACTCTGTCCGCCGAGGAGCGACTTCACCGCCGATTCATGGCTTCAAAGTGTCCCCTCTTCGTCCCTGCGGTGTCTCCTCCCCACGAACCACTCGCATATCACTGTGCAGCTGGAGCTACCCCTCGGAGCTCTTAGCGGACAAATACTTCAGCCTGACGAGGTGTAAAGAGTTATTTAGTCGCACGTTGAGGGCGAGCCACAAGACTGTTTTTATATGAGGAGCCATCTTGCATTTATTCCTTCCTCCAGAGCAGGCGGGGGCTGATTGGCTGGAAGCGTCGGCGGAGAACCAATCAGAGAGCACACGAGAAGAGGAAGCGGATGAAGAGGAGAGAGGAAAAAAGTGAAAGACATTCGTTTACATTTGTCAGTGATGTCAGAGGAAGCGTTTCACGTGGCTCCACAATATCTGAAGACAACGATCAACAGTTAGGTTGAGCTGGAGCTCTTAAATGAGCAAGATATCATTTAACTGCTGTTATCTGAATACTGGGGCTCTATATACAAACGTTCATTGTAGTTGCTTGAGTTGATGCTGCTCTCAGTTAAACCTGCTGTTGAGTCATGGTCAGTACTTCAGATAGCTGGTGTTTTGGTTGGATTTCAGTGGAATGACTTAAAACATCACTGTCTGTTTGTAAGGGTTAGGGTTTGCCTCTCAAAATCTTCCCAAAATGGCTTTTATATGTCTTTTTTACACTTTTCTTTTACCAATTTAACTGTTTTATGTGCTATAGCACTCATTGTCTTCACTTAAAATATCATAGGCCTATTATTTGCAGTTTTTGATTGTAAATGATATTGTAGCTTGTTGTCTTGGGACCAGGCTTTAGTCCCCATGAAGTCTACTGGTCCTGACAAGGTCAGTGTTAACACTGGAAGAGGTCCTAAAGAGGTAATAAAATAATACTTAATATATATACATTGGACTGTTTCTATACAACATGAATATCCATACAAAAGGTCATGAAAAGTCTCGAAATGCCTGCAGAGAGCCTAATCTGCAGTATACATTGGTAAATGAAGACTTTTAAAAATGGATCTAAGACAACACAAATTAAATGGCACACATACCTCAAACAATCCTACACATGATTATCTATTTCTTATAGTAGAAAAGAAAAACAGTTAAACACAGTTAAAGTAAGTGAATACAAAATCCTGGATCTGTCCCTTAATCTCTCCACCAAAGTTTGGTGGAAATCTGTAACATAGTTTATGCATAATCCTGAATGGAAACAGGTGAAATTATAACTTCCTTGGCTCAGGAAAAAACGCTACTCAGATTGAAACACTCACCAGGCGTTGGAATATTCACATTTTGTTAACTGCTTTTATGCCAACTTTTACTGAGTGTTTTCATGTTCCCAGCAGTGTGATGCAATGTAATGTTTCCAACTACAGGAGCAAAAGTAAACTCTACAGGGCTTTGAAGCTCCAGCACTTTGTTTCCAGAGTAGCTATCGGGAGTTTTAGAGAGCAGGAAGAGAAGGCCTGACTTCATGAGTGACCTTTCAGAATCTGTCCTCATAATATTTCATGGTCTTTTAAATTGGGAGACTCTCATATTACAGATTTTATTTTTTTCTAAGAAGTTTTAGTATCCAGAGGGAGGAGTCCTATTTTACTGCCATAAACGTGACAATTAAATATCACAAGTGCAGTCTGACCTCTATTGTTTGAAGGTTTATTCCTTTTCTTCCTGCAGTTGTTTGTACCCCATGGGTGAGAACACTTCACAAATGCACTTTTTAGTACAGCAAAATATCAAAAATAATGTTGCTGATTGTCATGTAAATACAAATAAAACCATACAAAAATGGAAACTGTGGTATGGAGGAGGCAGCACTGCATGCATGTGATGAAACCAAAATGATGCAGTGGATAAATCACAAAGGAGAAACAGCTTAAACAAGAGGGCAGGTTTGGTGTTATGGAGTTGCATCTTGTACATCGCCGTTTGAAAGCATCACTGTCGAGAGCAGCAACATGATTTTGAATTTGAAATGATATTATCACATAATAGGGACACTGCAGAATTTTGGTTATGAAACATTCTTATGCAATGACTAAAATAAGCACAGGCCTTTGCAGTTTGTACATGACTGCTCACATTTAGATTACAGTGAATCCAGTTAAATCTTTTGGGGGCAAAACAATGTATAAAAATGTAATATAGTATTTTTTAATGATCAATATATTCTTCTATATAATAATCCAATAGATAAAGTAAAACTGGAATATTTCCATGACCCAGACGTGACTTAAACGCATTATTTCAGTTTAAGTGATTTAGTTAAGGTGGTTGTTGGGCGGGTGGTTTGTCAGGAGGTGGTTCTGTCACAGCTGCTTAGTACATGTAAAAACAGATCTATATTTTAACCAATTTTTCGTGTTGTCACAAAAATATTTTGTATGTATAAGCTTATCCATCCATCCATCCATCCATTGGGCGAGTGGCGGGGTACATCCTAAAAAGGTCACCAGTCAATCACAAAGCCAACATACAAAGAGACAAAAAAACATTCCCTCTCACACCTTTGGTTTACAGTCTCCTATTAAATCAACTACCATGCATGTCTTTAGACCGTGGGAGGAAGCCACACAGACATGGGGAGAACATGTAAACTCACACAGAATTCAGGGTTCCAACAAGGAACCTTCTTGCTGTGATGAACAGTGCTATTCACGGCACCACTGTGCTGCCATAGGCTACACATATATTCAATATAGACACGCTATTGAGCTGGACTTAATGTCACCCATGCAGCTCCCTCGATTCAACACCTTGCTTTTGCTCAGTGCAGCATTTGAGAAAATGGGTGAAACTGTCACATATCGGGTGCAGTTGAAATAGATGGCAGCCCAAGCTGTTGCATGCATGTGTTGTACTGAACACATTTTATTGTAAAGTGACAATGCTGCATGTTCTGTTTCAAACTGAACTGATCTGACATTGTTTCACCTACTGACGTCAGGAAATTGGGCTACAGAATCAAGAAACTGCCAAAAACCCACATTTGAAAATAAACAAAGCTTGAGAATTCAAATGTGTATACATGAGTTTTATCAGGAAGGTTATAAAAGCCTATGAGGACTGTGGTTTTACTCTGAAAGCTTTGCATCAGGCAGATCTTCCTCAGGAAAAGCTGCAGTGAACTGGAAAAAGACAAAAAAGAGTCAGACCTGTCTCATGAAAAATATTATGGGAGCAGATCATAAAATATACAGCTGACACCTGTCAAATCATAGCTGCAGAAGTTTCTATCACTACAGCCTCAAACGGTATGTTGCTGTGAACTGTGTGACACATCAGACCTCTTCATCTCATTTGAACACACTGCTGAGATCTCACTGACATTTTCATAATGGCTCACATTCCTACCATCTGCCCTCTGAAGGCAAATGCATCATCGAAACTGAATAACGAAAAGGTATCGAGTGTGTTGTAATGTAAAAATAGAAAATATATTTTCAAAAGTTGGACAACAATACATCACCTGAATCTATGTATCGGGCTGATTAATCCTCCTTCAGAGGGTGATGAGATTTTCACGAGACACTTTGTGTGTAATGAGCTCATGAATCTGGAGGAGGAGGAAGCACCCCCCCCCCTGTGGTATCAATCTGACTCAAGTTGTCCCCCGCCCCCTTCTTTCCTCTATGTCCTGATGTGATCCCTGTTTCTGACACTAAGCCGTCCCATGTAACACTATTACATCAAAGTCATTTCAGGGAACTCTGTGCAGTATAATAGGCCTACTACCCCGTGCTATTACAAGATGAAGCTGCTTTGATCGTATTACAGTGTTAAAGCATTAATTGTTAGTCATGTTAAACAACTAAATACCGTATCAGTGCACATGCCACAAATCCCAGTACAGCCTACCGGAAGCCGGAAGTGTCCTCAAAGTCCAGGGATGTCCGTGTGTGTGTGTTCCACTTTTAGAGAGAAAGGGGCCAGTGTTATGGTTTGGTTGATTTGAGCATCTTGATTAATGATATATAACTTTATGGTTTATATCAGGTATATGGACTTTGATCCCAACTAACTAACTATCTAACTTATAGTGTATGAATTATTCAAGTATAATATATAAATTAACTTTACCTCCATTAAGGCCCAACAGTCTCCTTATGAAACCATACTTGAATTCACAAGATGCAGATTTCTATTTGGATCTGCACCAAATTACACACCCTCATAAATATCAGTCCCCTAAACATTACTGACTTTTATTCGTTAAGATCCATGAATTATTCTTTGTGAAATGAATGAAAATGTTGATAAACGCCATGTCTC
This sequence comes from Hippoglossus hippoglossus, assembly GCF_009819705.1. NCBI lineage: Eukaryota > Metazoa > Chordata > Actinopteri > Pleuronectiformes > Pleuronectidae > Hippoglossus > Hippoglossus hippoglossus. Next base: position 19,592,130 of record NC_047165.1, read on the forward strand.
ACAATGTTATAGAAAAAATCATTGATCCGCCCCCTGATCCGGATCAGAGCCAAAATTGAACTGGTTCTTGGAGAACTTATTAAGATGTATTATTATTAAAATGTCATAATCCATTCAGAATGAGGAAAACCCTTTCACTTTAAATCCAAACATAAATCCAAAGGTTTTTTTTTTTTTTTAATAAAAACACAATCTTCTAACATTAGTGGAGTTTAAAAAAGTAATAGTTCTTGTTGTGGTATGAATATAATTCAATAAAATATTGTTTGGGTTATCGTTTTTTTCAATGATCTCTCTCCAAGAGAGAGGGTGTTTCTTTAGCCTTAGCTGAATGAAAGTGTGTTGGGAGCAGTAATGTATCTAAACGTGCCTCGCAGCAGTCTTCATACCTATCTCCCCTCGTCTTGAAAACAGAGACGGAGGAACGAGAGGTTTTAGCTTTTCAAGACAGGCTGCTTTCAGCTTTCACTTCACTGTTTGAAGTTCACTGAACACGCCCCATTACTCAGTGTGAGACAGAGGTATACAACTTTTTTGTTGCTAGTTTAATCTGTTCTATTTCTCTACCTCCATCCTCTTTGCTAGCATTCTAACATACTGTCTATGCTTTAAAAAAAACAGCTGGTTTCCACTCAACTGCTGTCACACTCCCAGTCTGGGTGAAGACAACTCAAGTCAATGTACTTCAGCTTAGATCTATAGCACTTATCCTTTGAAGGTCGTGGAGGGAGCTAGAGCCAATCCCATTTGATATTGGGCAGGTCTGGACAGGCTGCCAGTGTTTTGCAAGACCAAGACACACAGACTAACAACCAGTCACTCTCATATTCACACCAAGAATCAATTCAGAGTCTCCAGTCAACCTTATACAAAACTGCATGTTTTTGACTGGGGGAGGAAACCAGAATACCTTGGAAAAACCCACACAGACATGAGGAGATGCTCATCAATGAAAGACTCCGGCCGAACAGGCATTCAAACCTTGGACCTTCTTGCTGTGAGGCGACTAACCACTGCATCACCGTGCCGGCCCTCGGCTTAGATATCACATTTACAGAAAATGTAGAGTTGAGGTAAGCCTTCAGCAGTGTGACTCGACAAAATGAAGTACTTATCTTCTGAGGTTACTTTCTTTTTAGTAAACAAATCTCTCTTTGTGTTATTATCCCTCCACGGGAGTTGAAATTAAAGACATTCTCAGCATAAACATGAACATGTAGGTATGAAGACAAACCTGAACCAGCCCTCTTCACCCTGTGTGTCGCCCTGTTGCATTTGTAGCTCTCAGATAAACCTCTGTGCTTCCTGCTCTTTTCACATAGTGTAGCTTCATATATCTGTGGGGTCCACAGGGACTCCCAGCTGCTCCAGCCTATATGTTTGTGTCAGAACATGATAAATCTTGAATACATTTATACTCCATATCTTACACTCCAAGAGCCAGGCTGCTTTCCAAGGTCTGCCTGTCAAGAGTGCACAAAATTCATGATAAATAAATGAATCACCGGTTAAATTGTGCAACTTCCACACTTTCAGTATGATACTTTGGAAACCAGAATGAGGTCATGACGTCTGTGTAGTATTCTGAAAGGAGAACACTGTACATACACTGAAAATCTTAAAGAGTTTAGAAAAGCTTCAACCTTCTCTCAGTTTGAACGTTTTGTTTTCAAGACCAATATTTCATTTTTTACTTCATGACTGGTCTTTGGACTGAATACTAATGGAGTGGCAGTTTTAGCGCTGTATTTAGATTTAGAATCATGCTCACCGGAGCCCGGCCGTGTTGTGGGCTGACCACCGGCACCAACACAAACCACACAACTTCTCTTCACCAGAGGATTGCCTCACACAGATTATTACATCAATATACATATTAGATACGATAGTTACAATTTGCTAAACTGCTCTTGTGCTTGTTCTAGTGTCTGCATGCACAGATGGAGTGGTGGGTGGTTGGGTTTTTCACATAAACAGTTTAGCAACTAAAAAGGAGCACGAGAAAGTCAGTGAACTTATTTCTCTCACAACTTGTCTTCTCAGCTCTACATGCTCATATGGTAGTGACATTTCAAGTTTCCCACGCTGCCGGATGAGTTTACTTCTGAATTAAATTCCTCCATCCTTGTTCAGTGTGGTTTGCCTGCGTCACCCTGATCACACACTTTGATTCAGGTGACTGACAAAAGCATTGACAGAGAGCCAGTATGTATTTCTAAAAGGTATGAGAATTACTCAGGAGGACTTGGTTGGTAAATAGGCGAGCATGAGTGGTGAAGCTGCCTGGATGGCTTCATAAATCTTAGTCCACCTACTGCTTTGGCTTCTGAGCTGATAATCTCCAGTGTTTGGGAGGGGGGAAATAGTGAATCATTAACAGCGTGAAGACTCTGGTCCTCGTCACCATGTCCTTCAAGAACGCTTTCTCCTACACAGGAAGTTCTGCAGCGAATATATCCCAGAATGGAAAAGCTATTTTCGTAGGTCTGCCTTTTCATGACGTGTATACTGAGGGAATCAGCAGTGCATTAGAGGTTTACTTGGAACGGTTGCTTCCATCAGGTCTGACCACATTGTTTTAGAACAGGAACTGATTTTAATTATAGATAATAGCGAATGACTTTGTATTCCTCTTTCTAAAGTTGTCCTCTTATATCCAGAAGAGTAGAAGCATGTCGTTCACCTCAGAGGAACATTGTCAACATGGTTAGCTTTCCCATCCTTTACCTTAAATCAACTTTTTATTTAAATGAGACAAAAAACCCTGTGCTACTTTTTCTTATCACTTCAGAGCATGGGTTTATTTTGGTGATTTTCAAATATCCTGAGTACAGGAGCAGCGTATCAGTATATATTTTACCTGATTGTCTGCATTGAAAAGAATTCTGGTAAAGCTTATTTTTTCAGTGCACATGCAAGAAAAGCCGAGCTGTGAAGAGTTGAGAAGCATCAGCAGAAATGCGCCACTTACTGCCATCTGCAGACTGTGGATTGCATTGTCACTGGCCATGAGCTGCTAATGATGGCATACAGTATACTGCAGGGTGTGGACGTATTACAACCGAGTGTTAACTAAAAACAGAGCAAAGAGGTTCCTCAGTCACATCTGAATTACAGTGTTGTCTCTTTCTATGACAAATGAAAAGTCAAGGAGTAGAAACAATGAAAGGAAACAATAAAAAGACATACAAATAAAAAAAACAGCGCTCTCTACCACCATGATAAAAATCATTTATAAAGTTTCCAAACTACCTCACTTCTCTTCTATCATTTAAAATGAATCTCTACATGCTCCAGTAACTACATATCCTTAGACTCACACTCACACTAATGTTGGCAGTACCGGCTTCAGGTATTATGCACTTTTGAAATGGAATGAGCTGCAATCTGTCCTACAACTGCAGACTTACCTTCCCCTTAGTGATTTTAAAACTTTGTAATATATCTTTTACGATTCTTGATTCAATATTGGTCTTATTTGTTGTATTGTTTTTATGTTTTGCCTCTATGTTGTTTTTTTATTTATCAACTCCTTGTTGCTTTTAATGATTAACTCATTAACTCCTCCGTTTATTTAATTACTGATTGTGAATGTCTCCTCTTCTCATGTCTCTCTCTTAAAAGAAGATACTGAAAATCTCAATAACACTACCTGATGGAATAAAGACAGCAAATCATAAAGATGGGACTGATTTAAGCATTTTACATCCGGTTGTGTTTTTCTCTTAAAATAGATTGTGGAAGAATCTGCCTGTCTAGTTTGATCATTTCCATTTATTATTTAAAGAGCAATTAACTTTTTAAAGTTGGATAACTTTATAAAATAGACAGAATAAGTGATTATTAAAAAGTAAAAATGTCACTTCACACCTAAATATTCATAAAAATACCTGACTACAGTTTACACAAGTTGAAAATATTCCACTTTCATGGCAGATTTATTCACTGGTTTTAATAAAAATTTGAGTAAAAACTAAAATATTTCTCTCTGAGATTGAATGGAGTACAAGTAGAAATGCTCAAGCACAGTACATTTACTTACATTTTTCAAGTAGTGTAAGGATTTTAATACAGTAATATATAAAGATGCCATTTTGAACCAGAACCTCATTTTAGGGAACATATCAAAGAAATCAACAGGACAACATTTCAGTTCAACCAACACAGTTTTGTATTTTATTTAAAACTATCTTCATAGAAGTGCACAGCACTGACCGAAATCCTCTGTGTACAGAAGAGCAACAATTTTCTCTGCAAATAAATTGAAATCTAGAGGAAAATATTCTTTACTACTTACACAAATAACACTCAAAACAAAATTCGAGGCACCGACGTAAATCCCTTTGATTAATTCCTGTTTAACTAAACAGTAATGTCCCTAAATAACACAGGCACAAGGTGAATACGTACAATACTTCTGAGGTATTTTGGCTTAATTACAAGACTTTTGGTCTGTAGCTAAATTATACAGTAACACTAGTCAGTACAGCGGTGCAAACTCTGCCTCTAGTTACCTCACAACAACATTCATTACAGATATCTCAAACTTCGTGAAACAAAAAAATCCTCAAGCAGGCTCTCCACAGAAAATTACAGCAGAGTATGCATATTGCACATTGCGTTCACCTTATGGTTCAAAGTGCTGCCACAATTTCATCAAGTCTCTTCAAATTAAAAACACGCTTTTTTTTTCCCTTCGAGGGTATTCTGTTATGTTGAGGAGAAACAGATCCCCAACACTTTTCTCTTCCTTTTCAAAAAACGACTAAATCCTAGAAATCCATCATCTGTCAAAACACGGAGCGGCACAGGTGTAGTGCATGCTGACTTGGTAAGCCCTGTTTGTGAGGTTGGACTTTGGATCCAGTGAGGCAGAGATGGCCTGGGTGCTGCTGTGCTGGGGGCCATTGGGAGCCGGCAGACTGGTGGTGGAGTGGCTGAGGTAGGAGGCAGACCTGTGGTTGGCCTGCTGGGGATACTGCAAGCTGGGCCGGTGCAGGCACTGGGCCACAGTGGCTGTCTGGCCAGAACTGTGGTACACCATCTGCTGCTGCTGCTGCTGACACTTCTGCTTGTTGGCCTCCCTGACATCACTGTCATGTGCACTGTGACACATACACAGGGACAAAGAGTTGCACTGCTGATTAGTGAGGAAATTTAGTGCTACAGGATGAGCATCACAATATGGATTGACATGCGTCTCCTCTTTAAACGTACAGAAGGAAGTTTTTAGGCTACTGACTGCTCTTAAAGTTAGGGTTGGTAATATGTTTCAATTAAATTGTATAGCGCCAAATCATAACATACATTATCTCACTTTACACAGTAAGGTAAAAACCTTAAAAATCATAGAGAAACCCCAACTGCTCCCACAATGAACAAGCACTTTTGCAAGTGTGCAGAGAAAAAAACATTCTCATTAACCAGAAGAAACCTCTGGCAGAACCAGACTCAGTGTGGGCGGACATCTGCCTCGACTGGTCGGGGTGAGCGGAGAGAAATGGGGAAGAGAGGAGAGGTGGGTGGCAAAGAGGGGAGAGTAGAGAGAGATAGAACAGGATCAGTTGTGTACCGTCATATTTGAGAGAGCGAGAGAGAGAGAGAGAGAGAATCGAGGCTGAGGGTCGACTGCTCTGTCAGATTTAAAGATTGCACTTTCTATCTTATTTGTTGAAATCCTCTCCACGTCCCCACAGACAACAATAAGTAAATTTGTCTGGAAAAAAAGTAAAAAAACTGTCTGTGGCCCTTGCAGGACGAAAAATTCAGCTTCTAGCAGTTGTCAGCTACTGCATGCTCATGTGCGTAGATTTAGCACAAGGCCAGATGAGGAGGTTGGATTTATCAATTGCATTTTTTTCAAAGTGTAGCCTGCTCTTGCGAGCTTTTCCAAGATTACCAACCCTGGCTTTAATGTCTGTGTGACAGCTTGAACAGAAAGTTGTCAGTATCTATCTGCATTACTGTCACTGAAACTAATTGTCCTTGTTGACAAGCGTGTACAGAATACAGCGTATTTTTCAGATACACACATGAGTAGTTTCTCAGCACATGGGACCAGGTTCTCCCATGTGTAGCCTGTGAGGCGCTGCAGTTGTGGCGGCCATGTAGGGGACAGGTGGAGGACGAGGCGGGAGGCGGCCACACACGCAGCCGCCAGTAGAGACGGGGCAAAACACAAAAACACATGATCTGGGGGGAGAAAGAAAACAGCAATCCATCACCAGCGCCACAAACAAAATGCAATGCTCTGCAATGGAGGAAAAAATTGCAGACACTTTGTCAGAATTGAGTAGAGGCCAGATTTGAACATCTCAATGCTCGTTTTACCACAGTAAAGATTATTAAGGAGTTAAAGTTTGATGAAAACAGCACAAGCACTTGAAACCAGTATTAAAAACAGTGACTGCTAATACAAAACTGCTTCATTAAAGCTGATTTCAGACATACACTGAGCGCCCAATTCCTCGATATTTTCTCTTGAGGAGGTGCATGTGTGAACGCCAATGTCAGGGTGAGAGCCCTGGATTTGCAGTTTAAAAAAAACCCAGGAGAAGTTGATGCGAGAGCCCAGCAGGGATCCCCCGCTGGGTTAACAACGAGCGAGTGGGGGGTGTTGATGTCTCCCAGTGAAAAAACTGTGCTAAAAACCGGAAGATACAGACAAAGGTGTCAAGAGGTTGTGGTGATAAGAGCAGATGTTAATACATCACTTCCTGCCTCTGTCTGCTGCATCCGGCTGCTCCACCTCAAACCTGAATAATGCGGAGGATTTGTTGCTGTTGTGATCGCGTCTGTTCAGGGAACCTCCCACTGTGTTGTGCATGTGTGAAATGCAAACTGTGGGTAAACTCTGTATCCAATTCAATTTTGCCCACAGGTCATGTCTGAAAACGGCTTGGGAGAATGCTACAAGCAAGTGACACAACGTCAGCTAAGTGTAAACCTAATCATATCCACTTCTAAGACCTGAAATACAACTCACCTTGCAAAGAAACCTCCAGGAAATAATCAGCATACTTGGCCATGTATAATTTAGACTTCTCCAGGCAGGTCAAGGGCCAGCCATCATGGAGGTCTCCCTCATGGATGGCAATAGACAGGCAGTATTCTATGAAATGAGCGGCCGTGGGCAGGTACAGGTTCCACTGGAAGGTTTCTAGCAGGAGCAGCTCCATGTGCAGCAAACCCTGCTTGGTCAGGATCAGGTTCATGGAGCTGATGCAGCCCAGGCTGTTCAGCGTCTCCAGCTTTGGAACCTGGTCTTCCCTTTCCTCAAACTTACCTGCAGCGAGGAAGATTTGGAGCTGGTCACCAAACACAAGAGCAATGCAGAGTCTGAGCAGTCAGACACTTGGGAGTGTGAGGTCACTTACTGGCCAACAGAAGACATGAGAGTGAGACCACGGCAAGCTGCTGCTCTGTGACATCATAGCGGTCCATGAAGAGGTCTAGCAAGTAGACAGCCAGGTGTCTGGCTGCAGGACAGAGTCTGAAGTGGTTGCTGACAACGGCTATGAGGTCCGCATAGTATCGTCTCAAATTCAGCTGAGGAGACTGGCCCTTGTACGACGGCAACTTGAGTTCCTGTTAGAGAAGATACAGTTTTGAGATCTCAGGGCCGACAAACTCTATGGTCATTGGTTTATAATCTGTTATAATACAATGTAAAGAAAAAATATACGGAATACACACAAACACACTTGGAGCTAGTCTGATGGATTTGTCAGGGCCGACATAAAATTAAATTCAAATCGTGCCAAATTACAATATATATTATCTCGAGGTGCTTTACATATTAAGGTCGAAACCTTAAAAATGACTGAGTTATAAATAATAACAGTTCTCACAATGAGCGCATTGGTTGCTCTATCACAAATGCAATAAACACAGAGACATACATTGAACGTTGTATCTTGTTGGTTTTTCTATCTTTACACAACATTGTTGTTAGACACACAAGTGGCTCAACACAAAACACATATTTGTTCCTTCAGACCCTCTTTACTGTCACCTCTGTATCAAAAAGAGTAGAGTAAAAAAATCGTTCACGTTTCGGGCTCCTTCTGATTGGAATACGTTACCTTTAAAAATCAGTTGTCTGTCATCATTTAGCATATTCTAAAATGTTTTCTCGTCTTACACCAAACAGCTTGTGTTTTCAGTAGTGATGTTACTGTTACTTGATTTCTTGTATTTGCTTCATTCCTCAATTTTAATAGAATGATTTTTCTCTCCTTTGACTGTATCTAGTATTAATGTTGCAACTTTAACGTTCGCTTGTTGGTTCTGTATTATTGTTCATTTCTGTTTCCCACTAGTGTTTGGGACCCCCCTGGAAAATAGGATGAGGTGGTTTATCCCATGACATTACATCCCTTTGAAACATTGATTTAGCAATAGATGGAGTATGAGATGCTCATAAAAACAATGAATAAAGTAACATTTAAAAAAACACTTAAAAGGTGACTTCTCCTCCATGTCTGTGTTGGTAGCCATCCCAGCAGCAGTTGTGGCCCACTCACTTTGTACCGTAGTGCCTGGTATATGTCTGTGGCCAGCTGTCCTCTCCACCATTGGTCCTCTAGCTCCATTTAACACAGTGCTTTGGAAACCTGTGAAAGCCCAAACAATCAGCTGGTGCTGAGTACTGCCGGTGATCTGCACACTGAAAAACTAATTCATGAACAGCAGCAACTAGTTGAAGTCACACGGCAACAACATGACTGTTCACGGACTGGGCATCGTGATCGATCGTCAGTCGTTCATTGTGTTGTTGTTTTCTGAAGACAGGGGGAAACGCAGATGTTAGTGTGGACACTCACCCAATGAGCACATGTAGTGATGATCACAGCCAGCTCCACTGAGGTACACTAACCGGACATGCTTGCTGACACTCACTTGTTGTAGTGAGATCCGCTCAGCACGAGTTCAGCAAACACTACTGCTGCCTTCAGGGCCCGCGGGAAACTACAGCACTTCACGCTTGTTCCTGGAGAGCCCAGGAACAAGCAAGGATAATTAACTATGAAAGACGAATAGTAGCGTTAAATAGTGGTGAAAAGAACGATAGTCAAACATATCACTTTTTCATACAAGGCTACATTAACATCTTATAATATGTTGGCATTGTCGTTTCCCGTAAGGGAGGGCACAAACATCATCTTACAACTTGACGCATTGTTGAAGTTATATAACATACATGTATAAACCGTTTGCTAGAATGTCACTTTCAACCTGACATAGACCTCAATTGATGATGAGAGTGAGATTTTTCCCATTAGCACTTGAAGGCATCATTCCATTGCTGGGACTGGTGGTGCACACAGGACGCAGCCAATTACAAGTAAGTACAGCAACTGTCAACATCCAATGGTGGCACGGACTGCTGGCAGCCAGATGCAGCCAATAGCCAATAAAAGAGAGGGGTGAAGTAATTATTAATAAAAGACCCAAATGTTCCTGAGCTACATGAGCTACAGTAATGAAGTGATTGATGTCTGGGCTTTTATTGGAACCTTTGTTCATGTTGTGCACTGAAGTGCTGGTATTTACCAGAAGCTTGTTCTGTGCACAATTCTTATGGAATCCAGTTATTTGGGCATACATGCAGATAATGCAACAACAAAAAAGATAAAGATAAAAAGATCTCAAATTCAGAACTTTAAGTAGAATAGGAGCCAAGTGTGCTGCTAGAGATCCGACAGAGGCCCAACACGTAGCCCAGGACAGACCCTGTGGAGGCAGATCATCGATGCCTTATGCCCTCAAGGGACGAAGAGGATTATGATTTAGATAATCTCACATCTGTTTATAAACTCCATAAACTGTCATTGGTTAAAATGCATCATGTTTACACCCCTTTGGACTACAAAAAATATGGACAGAAATCCCCAAATGACCATAAAATACAATTTGGGAAATCATTCTATAGCATACGTTATTTACACTATTAACACTATTTTGCACATTTTCATTTTATTTTGAGACATTTTGAGCAATTTAAGGCAACTTGTAAATGAAATCTAATGGAAATGTATTGGAAATTTATTCTGATTATTTTCAAGCAATATATTGTTGATTACGATACCCATGTACCCAGGCTATACATGAATACAAAGACACAGTGAATGACTCCTTCGGTGTTGTGTCATAAATTTGCGAATGGATGAAATATGGTTCAACCCCGGCCATTTTCTTACTTACAATAATGAATCTGATTTCACCTACATCTTTACACTGAGGTCAGTGTCACCCCTCCTAAAAACTACATTAGATCAACAATAACAGCAATTTGAGTGTATTCCCATATACATTCCTCCTGGAGAAGAAGCCATTCATGTTCAGTTTAATGTTGACCAAATGCTCAGTGTCATTTTTGTGGTACGAATTGAAAATGGGTCAGTGTGCCCCTGCAGCACAGCACTATTCAATTTGACCCAGATAGGTTAAATCAACAACAGTGTTCCATAAAATGCTTTCAAGAGACTTTCATCTGATGTAATGTCGCATGTTACCCAAACAACTCTATTTATTCATGGCCCAAATAAATATTGATTGCATATTTCATTAAAGGCCTCAGAGAATTATAAACCTTACTATTTAAAGATGTGCAATATCCAGTAGCCGAACAGCATAGTCGATTTTAGTGGGAGCTATAGAGGGAAATGTAATGTTTTGAGCCAACTGAACCAAGACAGAAAATAATTCTTGGAGGTAAAAGTAATGTGAAAGCTTTTCTGAGTTGGCACATTCATTCCTACCTTGTAGTTTATTGTGAGGAAAATCAAGTGTAAAACTATGTGTCTGAAATAAAAATCATAGAAAAAGATCAAATGGTTGCTCCATGTTTAGCCTAGATAATAAAAAAGAGCCATCCAGGGGTGGTGGCTGTGTGTGGGGGATGGCTTATAAGAGGATTGGTAATTCTATCCACTCTGTGGTAGACGCTGTTGAGGTGTTGGGTAGTCTCGTTCTTAATGGATTGGAAGTGTCTCCCGGAGGAAACAAAAGGGCGTCCTGGGTGGAGGGAGCTGGTGGTCGTCCTTTTGATGCTTTTCTTCCCTCTGGTGTCATGCAGCTCCTCACTGGAGGGCAGCAGACAGCCATTGACCTGCTCAGAAGTGTGAACAGCCCCACTGCTGAACACGCTGACAGAAACACCACAGCAGAGGGTGTAAGCTGCCTGACGGTTATTGATTTTACATTGTGTACTGATTTCCTTTGCAAAAAGAACTTTACCTCCTAAGGAGGGGGTTGATGCCATAGATCTTGACTGACTCATCTGATTTCTACATTTAAACTATTGATTCTCCTCTGTACATCAGAGGTTCCTTGGCAACTCATATTCTCATCTTCACCATATGTTCGTACAGGAAGCCATGTGAGGACCTCGCCTTAGTTTAGTTTCTGTTCCAGCTTGTTGGCAACACAAAGGTTATTCTGCCCAGTTAGGGTCATGTACATGATTTAAAAGCAAAGCTACTTGCAATATATCACACAAAATAAAAAGGTTACATACACAGGATACCTTAAGGTCATTTAAGCAGCAAAGGTGAAATAATAAGTTGGTCCAACACATAAATGTCGGTAAACACAGGATAACTTATTATTTTTAACTACATGGAGTTAAATGCTAAAATTTAAAAAATGTCTACATGTGTCTAAAACGGCAGTTAGGTAAACCTATCTTTTACAAAAAGGTCACTGCTGTGAATTAATCCCTACCTTATCATCTAGATGCAGTAAAGTGTCTCACATTTACTGAGATCAGGCCCAGTGGGCTTTTTTTTTTATGGCTGTTGAATAGTGGCACTTCATTGTGTGTTAATTTTTGAACTGCTGGACAGACCCAAAGGGCATCCTGCTTCTCTCAGACATACCAGAGGTACGATACAGCTTCACCTCCCATGTGTTGTGCAGGATAATGGGCTTTAAAATATACACTTTACCTGCCTGGGATTAATGGCAAGACAAACAAAAACACACACACACAAAAACAAGAAAAGTACATCAATTGCAAAAGATTTTTATATTGCAATGAATGAACGAATGAATGAAAATCCATATCAAAATAATTTTGTTTTGGGTTTCCTAATTTTCTATTAATGCAAGCTGCTTTCAAACATGAATCTAATCTAATCTAATCTGGACATTTTGTTCTGGAGTTCTATTCATTCATGGTCATAAATTTAGTTTTTAAGTATTTAATTATATAATACAGCTTTGTCCCTAAATATAAAATTTAAAACATACTCATAAGCAGGGGTGGATACAGGGTTGGGGCTGCTGAGATCTGATTGCCCCTGAAGTGCCCTTCTCCCGTTAATAGTATTTTTTCTTTTAAAAATAAATTAGTAAATTACTTACAATACCGACAATAATTATGACAATTTGGAAAGAAAAATGTATTCAATGATGTGTGGCTTTGCTAAAAGCTATCGAGTGAATGACTCAAATGTGCACCTTACCTTACTGATAGGAATTGTGCATGGATGTTGGATTTATAATTGTTGATCATCGCTCTGCACATTTACACACTGAAGTTTAATTTAACTGCGGGGGCCTTAACTAGCAGCATTTGTTTACATGCAAACACTGAATGCAGTTGACAATGACAGTTATTAATACATCAGTGCAGTAAAGGAATATAAGGCTACAAGCTGCTGTAGTCGGTCTCCACTGGAACTGGAGTAAAATGGGATTTTGACTGTATTTTAGTGGCGAGAGAAGTGAATGATCCACATGTGAATGAATGGCGACAACAATGCATTGAGATCAGTGTTTGCATGGGAAACAGCTCAATGTGTGTGAGCGTGTGTGTGTGTGTGTAGGCTCGGGACAGGACACACTCAGACAGAGGAACCAGGCTAAAGGCTAAAGAAGCTCAGAGGCTGTAATCCCCGGATGAAACCATCATGGCTGCCACTCGCTGAGCTGTCAAGCTCTCCACAAAAGAAAAGGTAAAAACCCGAGACAACTCTGAACTGCAGCCCGTGCGGTTTCTCCGCGGCTCCGCGGCGTTTGTAGCTGCTCCTCTCGCTCGATGCGAGGTGCGGGGAAAAGCGGGTTCGACGCAAACTTTGTCGCCATGCTTGTTTTAGTAATCTAAGTTATTTGGTCTTTGTAAGCTCTTGTGCGTCACGTTAATTCAAATCACTCCAGGGAGCAGCAGCAGCTAGCGCGGCTAACAAACAACAACATGTGTGTTTGTGTGGTAGAAAAGCAGCTTGTGGTGTTCTCACGGCGCCACACTCTTATCTTGAACTTCTCTGGTCCCGAAGGCTTTCGTCGCTCGCTGCGGAGCCAGTCTCATCACTTTGTTGTGGTCAAGTCAAACTGCACAATGGCCGCACGATTCTCTCGTTCATCTGCTGCTAAAACAACCGGCACCCGGCAGGATTGTAGTGTTTTTATTCGTGCATTTGTTAGTGTTGTTGTAGTTTTTTAATTGCACCACCTCCGCTCACTATAGCGGCTCTAGTTGTGTTTTTTAAGCAGCGTGTGAAGTTCACAACTGTGTGTGTGTGCGTGCAGGTGAGCAGCTCAGTGACCGATAACAATCTGAGTTCCTCCTTTCAAACGTGATCCTGGTGCGATGGATTAACATCTATCCACCGACACTGTGAACAATGGCCCGCAACAGGTGGACTTAAAGTGAAGCAGTCAGCAGAGGAGCAGCCTCTGTGTGTGGACTTGACATGAGACGGTGCAGGTCGCGGGCCACAGCCAATCCGTGAGGTGAAATGTATACTTTAGTGGTCACACTGTGGAGACTTGTCTTTGGCTCCACAGAAAAACATCAACAGATTATCAATAGAAACAAACAGTACATTGTGAGCGCTCCGAGTTTATCACAAACAGACAGATTACAAAAACAACAGAAATTCCACTGCCCTAGGTTTTTCTTTCTTTATCTTTTTCAAACAGTTCGGTGCCTAAATGATACCAAAAGTTTATTTCTTAAAAACACCCGGAAACTAAAATGAGGGTGAACAAGAAGAGAAGGTTTTTATTGCCAAGGCTATTGAACGTTGACATTTGAAAAACACGTTAACATTATTTTAGAATGTACTTAAATAAGTGTAAATAAATGCAAAGTGCAAAACTCTTCACATGATAAATAAAACCTAACACAACTACTATAATTTAAAACTAAATAACAATACACCAAAAATAGTCCAGCTCCAAACCCGTCATTACTTGTGTCCTCTCTGCCGGGGCCAGGGACGTCCACACTGCCGGCTGATGTGCTTGACCCCTTGTTCACGCAAACAGTCGGACAAGGAGCACCCCTCTGCTTTCAAATGTATCTCATGTATCGCCATGTGCTTTAAGTTTGTCGTGTTCCTCCCTTTAAACGGAATTGTTTTCAAACATTTGCTGCACGTCCCGGTGTTGGAATCCTTTCACATGAAATGCAGACACCCTTTTTTTTATTTGGTGGTCATGTCGACTCGAGTTTGAGGGAGCTACTTGCAATATGTAGCCTAATGTTATGTTCTGCCGGAGTCATGTAGAGAGAGTGTTTGTGATCAGAGTTAAATGTAATGTTAACTTGGCGCGTGGAAGCAGGGAAACTATATCAGCACAGAGCTCAGACAACGAAACCTGCATTGTGATCTTTTGTGTAATTCAGCTCCTACCCATCGCTTAGCTGCTATCTCTGGTCTCCATGTGGTTTTTCTCACCACATTTCTCACCCTTCACGGTTTCCCTTTACACTTGACATTCAACTATACTGTACCAAGGGACCATATTAAAAGAGGCTTCCCACCAGTTTCTTGTACACGATTTCAAGAGTGTTCTGACTCACCTTGAAGTCACTAAGCTTTCTGAGTGGGTATAATTTCTGCATAGGCATTTTATATACATATTCTGTGTTATCTATAAAATTACAGTGCCTATCTATATATTTCCTAAGTATTTTAAAACATCCAACCTTTTCAACAGGGTTACCTATGTTTTTTTTAAGGGGTGACATATGTCTGGCATGTAGTGTTTATTGTATATGATAATTTCTTTGGTCTTAGTAATATTTATCTCCAGGGCACTTGATTAAAACCAATTCTGAGTGATGTCACATGATCAAAGAGACACGAAGGCTGTTTTGAAAAAAATTCATAACAAGGGCTAAAGAAACAAGCACTTGTTGATTTGTTGCCTTTGTCTCGGAGCTGCATTAATTTTGAGCTGCTTCTTTGTGTCTTTCTGCCCTTTCAGAAAGCTGAAAACCCATGGATTCGATGGATCTTTCTGCAGCTACCTCCGCAGGAGATAAGAAACAGCGTTTCAGGAAGAAGGGCAGAAACAGGCGCAGAAGGCTCCCCCTCAGGAAGACTGCTGTTCAGCCCCAAACTATGCAAAGTGAAGATAAGTGTGGACCAAAGAAGATAGCAGAAGAGTGGGTGCAAAGCGAAGTGTGGCCTTCATCAAAGAAGACCTCCCAGGAAGCACAGCACAGCCAGCACGGGACAAACGACAGTGAGAAAACACTGAGGTTCACATGCTCTCAATGCAGCGACAACTTGGAATATGTTCCCAAAGACTTGGTGGGACACTTTGAGGACAAACACAGAGGGAGCCCGCCAGTCTTTTCCTGTCATACATGTACTTTTAAAACACATGAGTTCTCCTACCTACAGATTCATCTATTAAGCCACAAGGACACTTTTTCTTGTTGCAGCATTTGTAATGACGACGTTCAGCGCACATGGCCTGAATTCAGTGCACACTTGACTATGTGTCACTGCCAAAATGGCAAATATTCATGTCAGACGTGTCAGAGATTCTCCACAGGTGACGTTAAAGTATTTCTAGAACATATATATGCACATAATTTGGGCCTGGAAGGAGTGAACAGTGATATATCGCTGCGCACAAAAGACAAGAATCAGTTTGGGCCTAAACCAACCACTTTACGTTGTCAACACTGTGGCTATGAGGCATCTCAGAAATGGCTGATTACTAAGCACATTAAAGCTGTCCATGTTTGCCAGAATGGTAACCAGAGTCGGAGGAAAAAGGAGGAGGTTCATTCCATAGCAATGAAACCAAAAGACCCAATTCCAAAAATGAAGCCTAGATTAACAAGAAGTGCAGTTAAGGAAATGTGTTGGCTGACCCAGGACTGTCTGTCCCTGCCAGGCAGAGAGTTCCTGGATAAATACTGCCACCTTTCAGACCCACAAACAACACTAGAGGAGACTCAGCAGTTTTTGATGAAATCTGTCGCCAGGGAAACCGGTGACCAGAAATGGACCAAGGCTCTGAAAACCGTTTTGTCGAACGTCCCTCAAGACGTGACTCTTCATCCAAAGTCGGAGAATGGAATCATGTCGAACTCGTCTGACCTTACTGTCCTCACGGTCAAGAACAAGATAACTGTAGCACAGAACGGCGCCGCTTATGCCAAAAGGATGAGAAGGATGACGACATCAGATAAAGAGACCGTTTTCCCTGAAAGTGCTGCTGATGATGCTCGGTGTGCAGTGGACCAAAATGGGTGTCAGTCAAATTTGAATGACTGTCTACCTTGTCCGCAGACTGAAAGCAAACTCCACAACGACGTCTCGGTGTCAGCCCAGAGCGAGGCGTCAGGGTGCACGCAAATGCAGGAAAACAGAGAGAATCAGGAATTAAAGACTGATCAGGAAATGGAGGAACACGGGAGAAAACAGCAGGAGCCCATGCATGAGGATGTGATTAATATCTCCAGTGAGCTGAAGTTGACGAATGAGAGCGCGGAGCCGACATCCATCCGTAAAGTCCTACCAAAAAATAAGAGACGAATTCGAAGACGGAAAAGAAGGTCTAAAAAAGTGTATAAGAGATCCTCAGGACTGCCCTTGAAAATAGTGCTGAAGAAGAATCCCGTGAAGGAGAAGCAGTGGGTGTCACAAAGCTCTTTGTCTCCATCAGGAGGTGATCCCATGGATGACAATCATGGGCTGCCAACTCCTCATATAACAACAGAGAAGACAGCACAGGTTCTAACAGAGAAGAAATGGACCAGAGCTTCCAGGACTGATCTGCGTGAGCCAGCTGAAGCCATCACTTCAGATCCACAATCAAAGCCAGGAGAAGAGCTCAGCCCCAGTTGTGCTGCACAGCCAATGGGGTCTATAAATATGGACGTTGACGAGCCCGGCGTGCTCGTAAGCTCGTTGTCGATCCATCAAGAAATGCAAGATGATCCAGAGGAGTCGCTGCATTTCTCTGAAACAGATGTTGACGTGAGAAGTTCAGCTGGTAAATCAGGAGCTGTGGCAGAGACTGAGGTAGAGATGTGCCCCAAGAACTCACCGCTCCAAACATCAGGCAGTAGCGTGGACCGCCGTGAGCCAGACGATAAGACGATTTCAGCAGCTGATGGAGAGACTCAAAGCAGTTACACCAAGTCTTCCCCTGTTTCCCAACCGGCTATTACACCACAGGGTAAGACGGCAAATTATAGCTTCTACTCAGACATAGTGGTTAAAGATTAACACACGTTGGCTTTTTAACATTCAGTATATATTTAACATTCATGAACACCAGCATGTTGGTTTTTTTAAAGCATTTTTTAATAAGTATTGTCACCCTTTTTTCTTCCAGGTGAGGTAAACCTGGAAGACTCGAGCCTTGCTCTGTCTTCAGAGAAGAGTAACCATAGTGCTGAGGGGATGAGAGACAGAGAAGTGCCTGCAGACTCCTGCCCAGATCTCCTGCGCAGCACTCACTTGCCTGTGGGGAAAGCCATCCAACAGGAGCCCTCACCAGCCTCTGGGCACCGGTGTCAGCCGGCCCCTAAAACCCAGGAGAGGACCCTGAAGTTAGTAGCCATAAATCCATCTCAGTTGGTGAAGCGTCCGGCGAGAGACCAGCCTGTTGTGGTGCTAAATCACCCAGATGCCGACATCCCCGAGGTGACCAGGATCATGGAGGTCGTCAACCGGTACAGAGGAGAGGTGCAGAAGGTGGTGCTGTCCCGCAGGACTCTGAGTGCTCTGTCAGCCATAAACAGGGAGGCCCCTGAGACGTACGACCCACCAGAGGTCCAGTCTGACTCTGCGCGCCTCACGAAAAACTCTGTACAGGAGAGGTTTCTTTTGAGGTTGAAACTTCGCAGGTTGAGCAGAAAAAAGTATGAAGTAGTGGGCGCATTCTCTCCCAGCAGGAACGTCGCGACAAAGTTCCGCTGCTGGTTCTGCGGCAGGGTGTTTACAAGTCAGGAAATTTGGATTGACCATCGACAGCGACACCTGATAGAGTGGAAAAGGCCAAACTGTGAAAACTCTTGAATGTCACACACACTGGATGAAAAACACAACTAGTCTGGAAAAAAAGGATGACTTTGCAATACAACAAAACAATAACAGAAACTGTGATAGCCACTCTCCTTTTTAAGGTCTTAATGAGTGTTTCTTTTTATTTTATTTTTTTTGGAATCATTCTCACACTTCCTGGAAGGTTCACATTCTCAGGGTGATTAAAACATTTACCTTCGTCTCTCTCCCAGTATGAGTAGCTTGATGCAAACTCTTTGTAGATCAGTAATTATTTGTGCAGCCACAAGGACGTGGTGTCGACAACTTAGTTCTTTATATATTTTTGTTGTATAATGTCTACGCAATAGCTTTATTTAAGGTGATTTAAGTACACTGTCGTATGGAATCTTTTATAGAACACTGTAACATGTATATTTGCCATACCATCTGAGTTTTATGAATCAGTTTATGTACGGGTAGGCTATACAGTGTGGTAGCTATAATATTTATGTTTTTGGAATGGGATACAGAGACCCACAGGTTACTCAGATATACCAAAACTTTGTGTTAAAGAAAACAGACAATAAGCTGTTTTTATTCAACATTTATTTATGACGTTAGGTTTAGTCTTTTCATGCTTTTTCTCATTGCTTCTTGGGCCTTTGAAAAAAATCTGTTCATTTGTACAATTTTTGTATAATCTCAAAATTCTGTTATGGTTCAAATATGCTATTATCTTTTAAAAGTTATTTCCATGCATTATTCAGTTGGAGGATTTACTCCTAAAGACAGGATTAATTTAAAAGAGTGAACCATTGTTCTGTGACATCAATGAAATACTAACAAAATCGTTTCTTTTTGAAATCTGGATAATTTGCTCATGTGTTTGTTTTTCTCTCAACAAGTTTACTCTCTTTTGACTTGAAATGATCATCTTATCTTTTAATTGCACTATGAAAGGAGGATTTATATTCCCCGTTACCTCACCTTATCAGGCCTAAGCCTTTGACAATCTCGACCAGCGTCCCACTGTGGTGAAACATTTCCTTAAGCAGCCATGATCCCCGAGTATTCACAGCAAAGGGAACTATGGCTCGTCTTTATGTGTGTGACACTCAAGGAATAATTGGACAGATGTAAAATTTATTGTGCACGTACCCCCAGATCTGGAGTGTCAGTCACTCGCTGTGTGTGTACTCGCTGTTTTCCAATTTTGGTAAAAAAAATTATATTTGTATATAGTCCGGGAGGAGGTACTGTAAAATATTAGAATATAGAAGTTTCACAAAGTGCCTTGGCGTATCGTTATGCAACCAATGTGTATGAGTGTGACAACATTATTTGTTAAAAGGAGAATAAATCGGACTGTTTATTTTCTCATGACTGAAGACGTGAGTTGAGTTTTACAACACAAGAAAGAGTTTTATTAAAATCAAAAATATACAACCCTGTGCTTTTTGGCTTTCCGAAGTTCGGCTCTCGTAACTGAATTATGTGTCTACCTGCTTCCCTCTGCTACAGCAACACTGTCTCATTCCTTGCATTCATTTTGATACACTGTTTACTGACAGAGCATTACAAAAAAAACTTAATAAAACTTGAGTTAAAACGTCTTCTGAGTCAGTGCTGCTTTCAACTCTGCATGGCCAGCAGTGCAGGAAAGTTCAGTGCACGCTCCCAGCACCATGTGATTTTAATGGAGGAGGAGAGAAGCCTCACACAGCACTTCTGTAAACAGTCTGACAGTAAACACAGCGGGTTGGGATGTACAAGCCCGATCACTGGGACCTCTTAAGGCTTCATGGGGTAACGCAGCTTGGTGGCGTCTTTGCTGTTATTCTGGCCGTCGATCACCATCAGAGGATTCCTCTGGTGGTTCTCGATGATGTGGGAGATGCTGCTGAAATGCTGAGAACAACAAAACGAGGATGACTTAGTCCAAAGAGAAAAGTTTAAATTCCCTTCTCATGAAGTTAATAATCAGCTGAAATTTGTATCAAATGTTCTGGCATGACTTCTGGAAATGGTTGAGGTGATTAATGACAGTTATAAGGTCTGTGTTTGATGTCATCATTTTACATTAACAGATTAACTATAATTCTAATATACGATAAATAAGTAACTATATATTCAGCTGAATCTTTTAATTCAAACGCTGAATCATTTCCCAGCTTTACCAAGAGTTTCAGTCTTCCTACATTCTTTATCACCTGTGTTGTCTATTGGCTTGTTCCATTGTCAGGAAGAAACATATACAAAAATAATGTAGATTTGAAATGTAAACGTCACACCCCCAATTACAGCAGCCTTTCCATAAAGATTGTATATGAGCCCTTTTCACTGAAGACATTTTGACATGTCACTGGGAAAAGCATAGATGTCAATAAATCAATGACGGCTGATTTCATTTGCCCTTGTGGTTAAAAGGCTCAAGCACCATGAAGCTAAGGGACACAACTGATGACATGTCCCTAACAACCACTGGTGGTTAACTTATTAAACTCGTGTGGAAGACCTTCAAACGCACAAGAGAGAGACGTTCACTATCTTCTCCTATGTTTTAAACTAAAATGCCTGCCTCAGTTTTTTGGGTACTGTGGTATTGTGCGTGCTAAAATGACTATTTACTTTAATTTGTGTGTGCAAATTTAAAACTGTAAAATGTATGCTTGATATAAAACCTTAAAAAATGAGGTCAGCAGGACAAAAACAGGGTCCATGACACGTCTGATGTAATGCGTCATGTTTTGTGATTTTTACATTATGTGAAAATGACTGTTGTGAGACTCTACATCAGTGATGACGCAAGATGTGTCCAGCTATTGTCAAGGCCTGGGGACACATGGACAGACTAAAGTTATTAATTGGACATGTGCATTTCCTGCTATTATAAGTCAAAATGAAAAAAAAGGCCTATAACGCAGGTGAGGATATGATTTCAGCATAAAAAAGCATGTAGAAAAACTATACCTCGACTTTTAACGTTGTTACATTGACATTATTAAGTGTCTTGTGTTGCCTCGGTTATCTCAAGGCCCTTTCAAACTGCATATAATTAAATTCTGGACATTTTAAACATTATTTGGCAAAATAATATTGTTTGAGTCAAACAACAATGTGTCTTTGATTTACCTCAGCCACAGCCAGACTTTATTCCTAATTTTGTTTAAACATCATTATTCAGGAAAAGATCAACATGTCTACACAGACATAAAGAGTCTAAATGAGAGAAATGAAACGTCCTCCACTCTACCTCCTCTCCTTTCTTCTCTCTTCCCAGTGCATACTGCTGCATGTTTGCTATAAAGCGGATTGGTATGTTGTACACCCTGCCCTTGTAAAACACCACTAATGTGTAGGGCTGCTGTGCGTCATGACCGGAGCTCTTCCTCACCATAAACGCCCCGTCCTGAAACAGAGAGCACTCGCAGTCAAACCCAGCGGGGCATCATGGGAAATAATCCAAACACTGCTCGGTTGGATTAACAACATTGCTTTTCTAAGTAGGGGCTTTCTCACTTTATTTGAGTGAAGCAAAACCTCGTCAGCAGTCCTGCGGTCACAGGCGCCGGCGTACCAGGGCTTCTTACACATGTCTGCATCCTGAGGAGAAGTCAGCGGAAAAACAGAGGATATTTTAAAACACATTAAAAAAAAAAATTTGCTGAGTCATTTAAATCCTTTTAACAATGTCATGTTTCATGTGGATCACCTTATCTTCATCCTTTGACCGATTATCAGCAGAAACAATTCCTCTGTGAGTTAGTCCTGACACATCAGACACAAACACACACAGACACATTATGGTGTTTAGTTACAATGTATCTTTTATAGTAAGACCATTTTTTAAATAATAAAGCACCAAAATAAATATGGCACCATTTACAAGTATGTCTCGTATAGGAGACATAAGAAGAAGCTGTACTTACTGAGGGGGGTCAACTGGGGAAGAGGAATTCTGCAATAGAGACAACAAGTACAGCAGAATTGATTAAATCCACTGTTATCTAGTTCAACTTGAGTTTAAAAAGTGGACAGAGTCAGTATAATGCAAAGTGTAAACCTGCATGTTGCAGTTCTTACTTAGGGCGTATCAAGTCCAGTGTCAGAGCTTTTGGAGGAACTCGGTGGCCAGTTTGCATCACAGGCAGCGATTGGCCTGTGGAAATCCAGACAAACAGTGATTCAGAAATGTCTTAATAATATCAATAACTTAATTTAATAGCTTCATAAAATGAAGGAATGGCATGTTGTCTATATGCTTTCTATCCAATAGATCATTAAAAATATCACCTATAAATACGTGATTTTCAGTTGTTTTAAGAACAATGTCATTTATAATTGTAATATAAATTTCATCAATCACATTATAACAAAGATCAAACATATATCGAAATAATGCTTATGCCTTGTGCACAGTGAGGAGGTATAACACTTTTATATAACACAATATTGTTCTATCTTGGATGTCAAATGTTATGCTGTTTATCAAGTGTTTGTCATTTTTATAAAGAAAAGGTTAAAAAGAAAACCTTCATTCAGAAGCAAAAATCTGTTTTAAACTTATATAAAAAGTTATAATAAAGAAATTTATGAAAATAATAATGTGACATTTATGGAGATAATTATCTATAACTGCAACTACAACTGATCTGAAACAGTATATTTTGATTTGGTTTTTGGCCATCTCGTCTTTAGCTCATCTTGGGACACTACAACTGGTCATCATTCTTTACTAAAAGTCACTGAAATGTGTTCTGGTAACACATTAATGTGGGTTTCAGGGAAAGACATGAATTCCAGAAATAGATGTCGCTAACAGGTTATCGGCCAGTTAGTGCCATCTGTCTCCAGTTTGTAATAAAAAGTCTGTAACTAATGATGCAAATGAATGTGAACGCTTACTTTCAAACTGCCTTGGTCTTGAAGCCGGTTTCTGCAAAAGAAGTCATATTAAATGTTTTTCAGCATTATTCAACATCTTCATCAAATGGGAAAGTAAAATACAGTAAAACAAGGATGATCTATATGTACTATTATGTGGATTATTGTGGACTTGATAAAAAAAATATTCCTACCGGCTTTAAAGGTGGTTTTGGTGACCTCCTGTGAGAAAAACAATTAGATCAGATTATCAGCTTCATAACATTTAAACAGGTCTCCCTATATTTATATGTAATTAGAAACAAATGTGACATAAGTGATGCTTACTCTCTGGGCAGAGGTTTTGGCAAATGTGGAGGAGGACCCTCTGCAGCTTTATCCTTGGAACCTAAAAGAGCACATCGTCCAAATAAACAGGTGATCCACCACTTAGTATTCCAGTGCAGGGAAATTTATTACTCCCATGCCACTAATTTGCCTCCTGGTTTTGCACCTAGAATGATTCATGCTAGAAGTCTTAACACAAATCCAAAGGAAAACGAGGTTTAATTTAATACTCACAATCTGGATCACAAACTTCATATTCATCATCCTCTGTGACCTCCTGGACCTGCAAAATCATGAAACCCATAGTTTAATATCCTCCTAATTATGCAGCATATAATGTCACTGCAAAACATCTTTTGAATGTAATCTACATTTGTCATCACTTACAGGAGGCGGAGATCTACTCCTCTTCTGTCTAAAATCAAAAACAAATTATTATGAGTGTGGTAATAGCA
This sequence comes from Hippoglossus hippoglossus, assembly GCF_009819705.1. Taxonomy (NCBI): domain Eukaryota; kingdom Metazoa; phylum Chordata; class Actinopteri; order Pleuronectiformes; family Pleuronectidae; genus Hippoglossus; species Hippoglossus hippoglossus. The sequence goes on from NC_047165.1 coordinate 19,616,044, forward strand.
AAGTAATGTAATGATTTCAACATTTGGATCTTTAATATTGAAACTATTCTAACAGACATAATAGAAATCAAGTAAAATTCACTTTGCAAGTGATCTCTTAGGTCTTTACATTAAATGACAGTGTTGCCAGTCAGTACCTGGGGCTGGGTTTTGGTGGTAAGGGGTGTAACTGTGTCTGAGACACTGGACACAGTCTGTAAAGTAAATACAAGGAGATTATTACTCTCAGATTCTATCGATAATTTCACTATCCAAGTTTATACAAAGGAATGATAGGACCTAAGTCAAGAGAGTATAAAACTGACCTGCTTGCTGGTGGAGGTAATGAGGTCTCCTGTAAAGATTCATTCAAATAAAATGTCATTCCACGTATAAAAGCACCTTAAAAATGCTTGTAAAGTCTGTTACAGCTTACTCACCTCTTTCTCTGGAACTTCATAAAAATCTGAAAAATAACCAAAGACTAAATTAGACACGTTTTCATGCGACAGTGGCTTTGGACATTTTCCGTGCTTGACTGTCTCTCGCTGTAGGATATTTGTAAAGGAAGCAGAAGTGGAGTTTACACAACAGAAGCTATTTCACAGATAGGTTATACACTGGAGTACGACTCCACAGAATAAAACTGTTGGAGGATTATTTGTCCTAAAGAAAGAAAAAAAATGAAACTTGAATATGTGACAGTTTTTGGTGAAAGGTATGAACGTTTGGCTCCTGTTCACATGTACAAGTTGTACAAGTGTACAAGTACACACTGGATACCACATTGTGCATTTTCAGTTATTATGGTAAGTATTATTACAGCGTGTGTGTGTGTGGGGGGGGGGGGGGGGGGGGGGGGGATATAGAGCTAAAGCTTCCTACTTCATTTGTACGAACATTCAGTGTGACATGTGGGAATTCTTTTCTTCTGGCATTGGCTGGAGATCAACTTTTTAGTTTTCAATTCATTGCATAACCACTTATTTCCAACTTTTGTTCCAACTTCTCAAGAAAAACAGCCTCGGAATCTCCCCCACAAAATCAAACTTGTGTAATTTGTCCCCCTGTCTTACATCACCATACTTGCAAATGGACTGTGATTCTAGAAGTATAGTGGGATCACAATGTTATATCACCCTTTGTTTCCGGATGGTGCATTCAGCACAGGGTTCGAAGGCATGGTATTTGAAGTGTTGATAAGGGATGATAATTATACAAATTGGCCCCTTGAGAACTTACAGCAGGTACAACATGTGTATTGTTGCACCTACCAGAACTGTGTTGATGCTCTGGGGGTGTTGGCAACATAGGGCGATCCATCCCTGTTCTGCGCCTACAAGGCATTATGGGATCTGAGGAGAGGCATAGAGAAGATATTTGTATTGTTATATATTTTTTGGAGTTGTTAGTCTTCACAGCAGCAGCATACATATCACGGGTTTTAGACTCCGTTCTTTTCTCTCTATAGGTTGTTGCGTGTCTTACTGGCAGGTTTATTCTCTTCAGGTTCTATGTAGTTGTCATCCTCGTTACTGCCGTCTGGACTGATGTAGTCTTCCTACAAAACAACATATTGTGAACAAAGGGCCACATCAGCTGTGCTCACTCAATTGATAGCACCAACACACAGGATATGGCAAAATTCTCCAAAGTCAATGTTGAGTGGAAGCCTCAGCAAGACACAGGCCTGCGCCAGAGTGTCTGTGAGAGCTTGAGTTCAGGTTGGTTTACTTCATCACTCCCAGTGGGGGTGGGTTCAGGGGGCAGTTGTTTGGAGGCTTTGGCCGGGCGGAGGGGCTTCCTGGGGGGCCGGGAGGGACGGTTACGACAGCTGTCTGGAAAGGAGAAGCAGAAGTAGAAACAGGATATCAACATTTGCATGAAGCACCAATCTGAAACATCCTGTGAATGATCAGTGCGTATCCACTGAAGGGCTTAATGTACCAACTCCATTCGGCAGAAATATGAATCACATGGAAACTAGTCTTCCATGTGAAAAGGACTCACCAAATTAAAGCTTTAAATCAAAGCTTATTCTACCTAATTCTGGTGTTTATTACTGTAATAGGTGGTCATGCCTAAATTTCTGTTACACATTTAGTGTTTTTAATTCGTTTATTAGTTCTTTAATATGTTTTATTCATGTTTTAGTATATTTGAAAAGCACTTTGTAACTTAGTTTTGAGACGTGCTATACGTAAATAAAGATATTATTATGTTATATTTGTTATTGTTATTATTAATAAAATCATACATAAAAAAGTTTCATTGTAAAAAAGCAGTGAATAACGTGCAGATATGAGCAGCTCTACAAGTCAAACAGCTGTTTACTGACCAATGTACTCCCCCCTTGGGAAGGAGGCAGAGGGAGTTGTGGTGAAGACTCTTTGGCCGGGAGGAGGCTCGTAGCTGCCGTCCTGGTCGTCACCTAGATCCTCATACATACAGTCGTTATCCTGGGAACGACATACTTCCAATGTTTCAAACAAATATATCAGACAAAAGAAATATTTTAACTACTAGCAATTTCCAACTCACGTAATCAGGTTCAGAGAGATGATCATCCAAATCCCCGTCATCATCTGTACACACAAACATTTACAGGGATGTAATTGCAAAGGGTGAAATATATGAACCAGAGATGGGAGATTTCTTATTTTGTGAATTCATTAAACCCGCAGTTGCATAAAAGATATTAAATACCAGCATTATATTAATCCAGGCAGATGTTCATTTTCTTATTTTAAATCAAAGCCTCATCTCTAGCCGAGCGTATCTCCTCCGGGTGTATATAGATATAGAGAAATAAATATGGCATATTTAATGTGGTATGTTGTGTTTCCCATTCACTTGAATAGGAGAGTGATTTCAGGCCTTTGGACCCCACTGTAAACTTGTTTCTAAAGCTCAGAAGCTCATAAGGCCAAGTTACTGACACGTCATTACAGGGTGATGAAATGAATGTGAAACAACGTGGGCTGAACCTGGTCAGATTCAGCAGCAAAAAGTAAACTGCAAAGTTTTAGGTATTATTCCATTAAGCAGCCGGCAGGTAAGAATTTACTCTGAGGCAGATGGTGAATTAAAAAGGATTAATTGTGTTAAAAGTGTTGTGAAAGAGAATAAACACCACTCCAGGTACAGAAGTTCTGCAAAGTTCAGTAACACGACGCGAGGGTCTGTGAAACCCACACAGTCTAATTCTAGTCTTGAGACATAATTGACACTTCTCAATACATACTGTCTATGTAGAGACTTCTCTGCTATCAGTCTTTTTCCAAATCTGTCTTGTTCACAGTTCTCATTTCTGCAGAAATTCACTCCAGGGTGAGCTGAAGTTGAAATGAGGCTTCAATAGTCGGACTTAGTCAAATCTTTCAGTTACAGTCCTTTTAGTGAGGAATTCCATTTTGTGTATCATGTTTCCTTGCTGAGTTTCGGTGTTTGGTGATATGAAGTGGGAATTTTGTTTAAAAAAAAAGTTGTAACTTTGCATAATATTCACTTGACATGGCAAATACTGTGAACCACTCACATATCAATAGTGCTCTTTGTGACCAGAGAGGTGGTCAGTAACTCATTCAATAAGGGCATTTGAGTGTTGTTACAAGACAGACATGAATAAAGAATAATTCCATGTGTCAATGTTGAATCAACAGATGGGGACTTCTTTACTTCATTAACACAGTTTCATTTGCAGCAGTGTAAAAGACACAGGCCTTACCTCTGTAATCTCTCTCAGGTACCTTTGGACTTGGTTTGTGTTTAAATCTGTAATGTAAAGAGATATTGTGATGCATTAAAGTGGAATTGTTTGACAAGTGATACTTTGTCTTGGTGCAGGACAAGTTTGCACTTAAATAAATATGGACCTCTCACACTTTTACAGCACTGTGCTGTAAAAGTGTGAGAGGTCCATATTTATTTAAGTGCACCTGGCTGACTGATGTGCATATTTTACAGAAAGGATGAGAACAAATACAAGTGTCGTTATAGTATCTATCCTTACACGTCAATAGAGGACTTATTTCAGGAAAGGAAAGTGAGAGAACAGACATCTGTTGAAGATATTTTGGGTTTGTGGGTTTTCTCTCTTTCTAACGCATGTGAAAGAGGAATTGACATCCTCCCCCCGATGCATATGTATATGCGAACAAACACACACACACAAGACATTGAGAATTTTTAGATCACCAAACTTCCCAGAGGTTTGTTTCCCATGTCACAATAAAAACATTTTTTTTGTTAGAATGCAGCACTGACCTTCTTAGTTTATTCAGAAAGCTGTCATCTTTTTTCTTGATGTCCTGAACGATCTTTTGAAGCTGCCTGGAAAACACATAAAATTGTATTGTTATTCAGAGACAAATCTTCAGATGTATGCAATATTTTAAATATTAGAAGATGAACAACATTTAAAAGTTAAAATATGGATATATTTTCAGTTTGCAAAGTTACAATCAAAACATTGGGGAGATAAATGCAGTATATCCACAAGACTGCTCTGTAATTTCCCAACTATATAAAATTGTTTATCATAATTTATAACATCTTTGTTATACCCAAATCAGGGGTAGGGAACATCTGGGCTGTATAAGGCCCGCAAAATAATTCTTAAATTAGAAAAGACACTCAGAAAAAAAAAAAGAACAGGAAAAATGATCTTGTGACAGCATTTTTTTCCTGCAATAAAAAAGCAACATGAACAGAAGACTAACATGTGGGACTAACAGGGAGGCTGGAAGTCTAACAGCTAGGACGCTGAAACCTCGTGCAGAAGGAGAAGTGGTAAGGGAGCCCTTTTGTTGCTGTGGAGTTGCTAAATCCAGAAGGAGGAAAACATTGAAGGACACAACAAGAAATATACATGTTGTTCATTTGTGTCCTGTGGTGAAACAACAGACATAACAAATATGGACTAACTTGCCATTTTTGTGATTGTTATCTCTGCAGAGTTTGATACCAGGAAAGATTTACTGACTTTATTTGCATTGAAGTACCAAAGGTGGGTATTTATTTGAACAAGCTGTTTTGGCTAAAACCAGCTAATGACTTCGGACTCCTCTCCAAACCGAAGCAGTTGCAGCCATCTCATCAGAGAGGTTAGTGTAATATATGTATTCAATAATTCAGTAAGGGCCTTGAAGGATGTTATAGAAATTGAGATTGGCCTTTGATAGGAAACATCTTCTCCACCCCTGCTCTTGATAAATCCCTACTTTAGACCTTTTTTACAGTAGCCATCTGGCATGGCACTTGGAAGAAACACTTGATTAGGCTAACGTGAATAATTAGTTACCTGCTACTTCATGTCATAATGACTTCATAATGACTTCTGAACATATTTTCTACAGTTTAAACCCCTTTGTCACTTTGTCAAAGAAAAAAAAAACATTTTTTTTACTGACGTTTTACCACAAAAGTCTTAATTAATTAAAAACATTCATTTTTGTCCAAGGTACCAAACATAGCAACAGTTTAGCAGATATTTGAAAGGATTTGCAAAAAGTGACAGCGTGTCATTGTCCACATACGTAGATACTAAAGTTCAAATAAAACTGGACCTCTTACCGAAACTTTGCCGCGGCCGGAGTGGTGAATTTACTTAACATATCCATATTCATGTTAAACCCGGCAGTTTACGTTTTTTGGCTGTTCATCCCTCTTGTGCATTAAGCCTGTGGTGTCAGTTTTTTTGCAGCAGCGTAAATGAATGCTGTTTGGCTAAAAGTCCCGTCTTTGTCATAGAGGGGAGGGAATGTGTTCATACCCGCATCTGTGAGAAAAATCACTTCTCTATTCCACTCCCTGCGTCACACACACACACACACACACACACACACACACACACACACACACACACACACACACACACACACACACACACACACACACACACACACACACACAAACCTCTTGCATCACATCTCACTCGACTCTAAATTCTACTTCCACCACTAACCCTAACCCAGACACTGCCATTTTAACTGCTACTCCCAACTAAATAGTGGCGTCCACTATCAAGTGGTCTCACACCTTTGGACCCCACTCTTTATACTGTATATCACCTGACCGAGGTCACTGGAGGAGGGCTTCGAGTCCATGTTTTGGAACCGTTTTGGTCTTTTTTCCATGTACAAAGAAAACTGCACAACTACATTTTAAAAGCTTCCTCTTTACAAAGGATCTTTGTCATTACTGATGTCACTACTGGGCACCAGGGCTGTTTTTAGTCTAGGTCTTTGGAAAAGGTCATGCTCGATGTGACATGGAAAGTACCATGTTGTAATCTTGAGTATTTTGTATATATAGAAGGGTCAATAAATGTGTGTTGATCCTTTCCTCATTCAGATGGCAGGAGGATGTGTGTGTGTGTGTGTGTGTGTGTGTGTGTGTGTCTGACCACCAAGGGGATTTTTTGCAAAATAAATGTCTGCTCTGCCTCTGATCACAGTGAACCACAGCAGAGAGGGATAAACCAAGACGCTGTCTGTGTTGAGAAATGTCCACAACTATTAAAGAATTAAAGAGACAACTCTGGATTTTTAAGGAAGCATTATGAGACAAAAAGCCATTTGTCACTATTCAGTCTGGAAATAAATGGGAAATTATTTGGAAAAACTACTGCACATGAGTCTTTACCAGCTTTCATACTGTAGCTTTGACCTGCACAGAAATGAATAAAAAACTAAATTCAAATTAAGTGAAATTTAATTTGCAAAGTTTGTTCAGGATATACATCAATAGTTTGATTAAAGTTTCACTTGCATGTTAACAAAATTCAGCTCATAATTTAAAACAAATGTATACTTTAAATATTTTTCAGTGGACTTGACAGAGAAATCCAACCTCACATGAATTTGAAAATGGATTAAAATAATTTTAATATGCATTAAACCATAAATAGAACCTTTCATTTTTTGCGATATAGACTTTCGAAGGAACAATGCTTTTTCAAACACAAATATCTGTAATTATGCACATATCAATTATAAATACTCAAATATATATAAAATAGATACATACATCACATAACTCTTTTTTATTTAATGGTCTCAGTTTATGTGAGACACACATGTCCACACCCACACAAGCGACACACACATGGGGATAAATGAAGAGGAACATATTTCACAAACATGAACACATGCTCACAAATGTGCAGGTGCAGTCAGACAGGCAGACCAACAATAACAAAATAACTGTATGCATGTACACCCACCTGTTAACTTATTTTATTTTAAGTATGAAGGTTTTTATATCTTATACACTGGCATAAATCACGTAACTTTTTGTCACCTGCTGTCATTTTGAATTCTTTACTTAAAAATGATCAAAACTGACTATCCCAATGGAGATGTATAGTATTGTGTATTTTGGCAATGACCTCAGTGCTCCTCCATGATGTTACACTAATGACAGTAGCAGCAGATGATTTAGGACACAGGTGCTTCGAATGATAGAGCGTGAAACATATGGAAAGAAAAGAACTGAAGGATGGAGAGAGGCTGAAGAGAAGTGGGTATGATGGAGGTGTGTGATGACTGATGTATTTAAGTGTTACTCACGGTTGGTGGATGAGACTAAACTTGCTCATGTCACTGTCAGACAGGTTCTGTGAAAGCATCAGAGAAATCAGTTTTAAACACATGAAAAACTGGAGACCACAGAGTTCACACTCGACTGTGATTCCTTGTAGCAGAGATGACCCTGCAACCTTGTCACTTCACTAAATACATGTGTTTGAGCAGAGGTGGTGGTACTTGTAGAAATGCAGTACCTCTCCGCTAACAGAAGAGGGCAGCATCTCACAAAGGGCCACTTTCTAATGTCACCTCATTTTATTTATGGAGAGCTAATAGTGAGATGCAGGGTCAGAAATTGTCACATACATCACAATCATGCATATATTATTATAATACCTTGCAGGACTTCACTTTCACACAGGCCATTATTCATGGCCAGATATTGCAGCACCTTTACAGAGACCTTGGAGGTTGGGTGCCTTGCTCAAGGGCTTACTGATGATATATATAGATGATATAAATATGTATATGGGGAACAGTAAGAACAGGAGCAGTAAGTCAAATCTTTTTATTTATGGACTGTTTGCCACTGATGTATTGCAACAATGACACCAAAAATATCCAAACACAGTGGGAGTCAATATCACGGAGAACGGAAAGGGCGGAGACTTAATCTCTTAAAAGAAAAGCACGGATACAAATGTGTGTTTTTTCCCCCATTACCCTGTTTCCCTCTTGCAAATATAAACTGTCAACTTTCAGGTGAAGAGCTTGTTCCTCTTTTCAAACAACACACTAACACCACAGTCACAGTTTTAATAAATCCACAAACCTTTAAAAAGTGTCCGACCTCTTGCTGCATTCAAATTTTTATTGCATTTTAGTGTCTGTGTTACAGTAAGACAATTGAGATTTGTAAATGAAAGGAAAATGATTACCATAAAATATGCAACAAATCCCACTAAATTATGTATCCCCCTCACCATTCATAATTCATCGCTCCAGGTCGTTACCAGCTCCGTCTCTCCTCTGTTTTATTATTATTGTAATGAAATGAAAATCCACGACAACAAACGTTTGTGAGAACGTGTGTATTGTTCTCCTGTGTTTGTAAGATATCAAATGAACAAATGGATAGAAGCTTGTTAGAAGGGGTTAATGTATGAGGTGTGGGTCTAACGTGGCTAGTTCATTTACACATGAGTAATGCATGGACGGCCCTTTATCTGCAGCGTCTCCTGTGGAACATGTGTAATGATGTACTGTTAATGCCCCTGCAGTTGATTGTGTGGTAGTTTTTCAAAGCTGCTTATAATGTATCCTAGACTTTCCACAGGGAGGGGCTTGAAAATGCAGCTCACAATACACCAGTGTGTGAAAATGGGCACTTCGGTGCAACAGAAACATGCATTATCTCTTTAAGCAGAGCTTTTGATTTAATCATTTGTAAATCAGAGAGTGAGATCACTTAATATGAAAGGCTTTACCTCCTTCAAAGAGCTGAACCTTGGCCTCACAGATACACTCTTGATCATCCCACTAGCTTACAGGGAAGAAAAAAAACCTGTCTGTATAAAATCAGACTTAGCCTTTTGACACCGAATAAAATATCAAATAGTCCGCCCCAGTGGATACTCTGGCATTGGTCCCACATTGAATTATTTATAGAATTGTCTGTGCTTGTTCGAATGAGACACAACAGTTTTACAAGCTGCAGCCTCTGTTTACTATAGACTCGAACCCTCACTCACAGTATAAAACACTCAGTCACATTTAAATTTGTACATGTTTTTATGTCTTATATTCAGTCCACAACAACAGAGATTCACTTCACTTCAAAGTCAGCTTTATTTCTTACTGGCAATGATCTGCATTTCAATTCATGAGCTGTAGATTATTTCTATATATGGTTTATTTGTCTATATTTTACATCTAAGATTTCTTTTAAAACCATCTTGTGTGAGATTTAAAAATGTTTGACTTGTGACACCATGTAAAAGTATAGTATTATATGGGTCTCTTCTGATGGGCAGGTGATGGATTTTAATAATATCTCTGCACTGAAATCAATCCCATTTGAGTGACTATATGGGTAATTTGTCATCCTCATCTCAATGGTAATTTCTGTCGTAATTACCAACTAGTCTTTTGGGGTATGTGCCAGTCCTCTAAAAACTTAAATCCTGTCTAGAGAAACATCTCTGCCTCCTAAAGTGAATATTTAACGTTCATTCCAAGTTTTTTCTCTACAGGGAAGAGTTGTTTTTTCTTCTACGTCTTTTTACAAAAATCGTCTCAGTGTGAAATTTGCCCTCATTTGCAGTCAAAAAAGTTTTTGCAAATCTGATAGACACATAGGCTGTTTAAGAACAAGCATGACAACGGATAACAAGGAAAGCCATCACAAACACCATGGAATCTGAAAATGTGTGCACCCTCTCTCTGGGAAAGTCGACTTTTCTCTCCACCTTGAGTGTGACTGTTTCAGTCAGATATAAAACTTTTGATTTCTGTCTTTTGATTTTCATGTGGTTACAAAACATGTATTATGAACTTACAGAGCCAAATACTTTCTCAAAGGCTACTGGAAATTGTTTTGCAGAAATACAGGATTTCTAAATTGTATGTTTTGGAAAATTGTCAATTTCGAACCCATCAGTTCAATAGCTGTTAACTAACTCCTAAGCTGTGAACTGACTGACCAACATTGCTACGTTGGGCTACGGATGTTCAGGATTATTTCTTTAGTTTAAAACCGATCACATCAGAGTAATTTATAAGATGCTATAATCCTATAAAAACTCTACACATAGCAGCTTCAAATAATGGTAGAAAATCCGCTTGTGACCACCCGAGGGCCTCAATTTAAGAATGTGTTCTTAAAATGAGGTGTGGTCAGATGCATTGTTGGTGCACTGTTGTCTTCAGGCAGCGGAAAATTATTTCACAACCAAAATCCCGGTCAGAAGTCAGTGACACATTGTTATTTTTAGGACGCATCATCAAGATAGTGCCTATGTAGGCAAGTGCACAACACATGTACACTCTGCGTGTTACACACACACTGGTGGTCTGCTCATGCTGGTTTTCACTTGCCTTTCACTTGTCTGCAGAGAATTGTTCTCTCTTATTACCTGGCAAGTCTGCTTTTATAATGGCGAGTGTAAGCACATCTGGCTTTTAATGGGAGATGGCATCCTGTGTATTGCAGGATACAACCAAAACACAGGCATACTATTATTAAGAAACAAAGTACAAGCCTTTAGAACCATGCACCTGGCACAGTGTCTTTTTCCTATACACTGTAGATTCAGTAGATTTTACAAAAATCTCCTGATAAAGCACATATCATTTGTATTTCAGTATTCCACAGCAGGTGTTTGATACCAACAACAAAGTCATCATGTGATACAAGTTGCCATAGATGTGTGCATAGGCTCCCCTCGTTGAGTGGCCTTTGTTTGTAGTGTGGATGTCAAACACACAAGTTGAAAGTGACTTCTTCAACCAGCCACAGTGTCACAGAGATGGAGGCTGACAGTTCTTTTGATCCACTACACACCTCTTTTAATCTGTCTACCAGTGTGATCGAACAGGCATCAAAAAGATGGAGATTACCTTTATCTGAGCTTAGCTGGCTCACTGTCATTCCCATCCACACTGTAGTACACTGTTGTGTATTGCCAGCCACCTCTCAACCAGAATGACCTATTTCTCCATTCATTCTTAACAAATGATGAGGAGATATTGTAGGTGTAAGGTGAAGAAGATGCATCCCAGGCAGAGCGTGGTGTTTTCCTCTGACAGCAGTTTAAAGCTGTGCTGCCTACTAACTTGTATCTACTGATTTTATGACCTTTGCTCCATCTACTGTATAAACTTCATATAAATATGCAAAGTAAGTCAAAGGCAAAGTTCAGGAGCGACACACTGGCTGCATGACATTCAGACCCTCTCTGCCCTTAGCACATAATGACCTTAGTACGTGATGACTCAATCCTCCTTTTCCCGCTGCAATTCAGCAGGCATAAGGTTTACAAATGTTTGTGATCATGCATGTATATGAAACTCACAGCAACATGTCTTAATCTTGCAGAAACATACAGTATTATATTTATGCATTTTTAGATATAATAGGTGAATGAACACTGGAGGTTTCAACATCAGACTTGTGTAGGTTCCATACTAGGGTTGGGCAATTGGAGGAATTTGTCGTCTACCTGCGAGTGGCTTAGCCCATCATCTGTATTTTGGGGGAGGGGGGATTTGGTTAATTTATTTTGTGGCCTGCCTCCTCAAAAATTCCTTCAACTCTATAGATAATTGACCGAGGAACTGGTACTTACTACAGTCATTCATTCAGTCCTTCATGACTCTATCCGCTCCTACTTGCAGATACAGCTGTCCTTTCCTGAAATGCTACAGCTTCTCAGTGTCCATACGATTTCTTTTGTGGCCACGTCACAATATCATCATTGATCACCACTTAATGGTCAATACTTTTCTTTAATGGGTCAGACTGTGAAAAACTAATTATTATACTTGTGTAAGAATCTTTTGCTACACTACACATTTACTAATTCGACATCTTACTTCTGTTAGGTTCTTCAGCTTGCCAGTTGTGTCAGTGTTATTATGCCAAAAATAATCACATCTCACTCGACTCTAAATTCTACTTCCACCACTAACCCTAACCCAGACACTGCCATTTTAACTGCTACTCCCAACTAAATAATGGCGTCCACTATCAAGTGGTCTCACACCTTTGGACCCCACTCTATATACTGTATATCACCTGACCGAGGTCACTGGAGGAGGCCTTCGAGTTAGTGCATGTATGTTTTGGAACCGTTTTGGTCTTTTTTCATGTACAAAGAAAACTGCACAACTACGTTTTAAAAGCTTCCTCTTTACAAAGGATCTTGGTCATTACTGATGTCACTGCTGGGCACCAGGGCTGTTTTTAGTCTAGGTCTATGGAAAAGGTCATGCTCGATTTGACATGGTACCATGTTGTAATCCTGAGTATTTTCTACATATGGAAGGGTCAATATGCCAAAATAGTCACAAACAGTCAAATTTATATTCTTCTTTGCAAAGAGCTCTTCCATGAACTTGTTGATACTGGCATGGACCCTTGTGCATGTGGGCCACACGCACACAAACACAAATTTGCAAATATATCGATTTGTGGGCTGGGTCTGGAACAGAAAGTGAAATTTCACTTCCAGATTCCACTGCAAAAGAGGAACTGGATATTTACAAAGAGCGACACTGAAGGTAAAAGCACCACCTACTGAGATACTGAGATAAATTGTGTCTCATATCTTCAGAGTAATGAATTTCGGAGATAAAAATGTCAAAACAAAAATCTGCGAAAATGCAGATTGAATATTAAGACTACATTATTATTACACACAAGTGAGCTGTGTGACAGAGACAAAATACAAGGTCACACAAGGACAGGACAAAACATGATTTATATTCAAAGTGTGTTTTTTCAGTTCAACTGTATATTTATACATTAATGTTTACCTCCACTTAATCTCTCACTATAATATACCATTTATACAAAGGCTTTTCCATCTTGTAGTTGTATTGATAATAATTTATGTTACTAATTGTACAATAAAATAGCGATGAATACATTACTTTGTAAACGATTGTATTATTCTGTAAAAATAGATCACATAAAAAAGTAATTAATCATTTGAAAATGCAATGGGGAATAAAAAAGAGGACTTTGAATTGATATATTAATATTAATGAATAAATATGAATTAAAAACAAATAAATAAATTCAGTCATTGAATTAAAAATGCAGATTTTAATTAAACATTGAAAAGGTCCATTTCCTTTCCCATTTGCATTCCAATTTCTCCTCTGTGTTTCCTTTTCTAATTAACTGTTTGATTTTCTTAGTTATTTGAGTTCTTCTCTTCTGTCTCCCCATGACACTTTTTGCTGACAGCTATCCGTAAACCCACGCTGTTATTGTGGCTACAAACAAACAGAAATTAGGTTGCCATTATGTCTGTAGTGTTGACTGAATAGGTTATACGCCACCCTGGGGAGGCATAGAGTCACTGCATCGTGGGGCTTGGATGAGGATAGTAAAATACGGAGTGAAACTAAGTTGATTTATTGATGGCAAAAAAAACAGTATTTTGCTGATGCTCTCATTAGTTTGTTTCAGCCGGTGAACTGCAATGTCCTGAAGTCTGAATTTCACCACTCTGCAGAGGGATTTTGATTGGTAATGACAGATACAGGAAGCAGAGTCATGTGACGACTCCCTGCTGCAAGATGAGAGAGGGAGGGGAAGAAGAGAAAAATAGAGAGAAGACAGAGGTGGAATTAACCAGCTAACACTAAGTCAGATCGATTTTTTCATAACCTAATACTCCTATCAATGCGTACTAGCACAGTGACCACCCATGAAATCAAACTGATAGAGTGTGACTAGGAAGAATTGTTAGAGCAAAGGTGTGTGTAGACCATTGTGAGGCCATGATGAAATATACTTGTTTAATACGGGCCTGTGTGTACCTGAGTTTAATAGAGCTCTGGTGCACTGGTTTAGCTATGGGATCTATTAGACAATACACCTACTATATATATATGTATTTTTCAGATCTGCACTGGTAACCTGCATGAAAGTCTCTGCTCTGAAACATTGATCAGTCTGACTGATACAAATCCACAGGGAGCATATTTTAGGTGGTGAATAATCTGTGGGACTTTGTGGGAGTACAGTATTTTAGTGGTGCATTATCCCACCTGAGATGGAATAAGTTCAGGGTCAGTGAATAATGAATAGAAGAGTAGATCCTTGCTCTCAGGAAGTGGCCAATAAAAAGATGCATATGAATGAATGAATGCTTTGAGTGGCAGTGCACAGGACGTATTACTGAGGTATTAATAGGATCCTCAAAATACCAAATATTAGGAAGTTATAAACCCATGCTTAAGTTATTTCACTGCATAAAATCCTCTTCCCCCTCATGACTGAGGCAGATTAAATGATACTTAACTTAAATAAGTAGGGATCACAGCTTTAATAGCCTAGTGACTCATTTCACAGTTCTTACTTTCTGTGAAAATGAGACGCTGACAGTTTTCTCCTGCACTCACTGTGGCAGTGTGCTTCTCAGAAGTATCAGAGGCCCCTCAGAGACTGTCCACATGTGGATCATGGTGTCTAACAGAGGTGTAGTGCTATTTGTTTAAGTACCAGAGTGCACCTATGATGCGAGTGCATCCGTGCGTGGGCACGGTTAAATTGTAGCTCATTACGTAACTAGTGTTCCTATGGTGGCAACTTTACCTAGATTGTATAAGTATATCTGAGACCTTAGACAGACATTTATCACACTGGGAATATTACCTGGCAGTCAGCCAAGCATCTTGAATATACAGTGGCTGTAGCAGGTTGTAATTAGCGTGGCATTAAGCAATAGAGGAGAATGAACACAATGTGCCTGGTTGAAACACAAGTGTAATAGGCTGGCTTTGTAATTTATTCTTACTAATGCATCATAGATAAACAGTCAGAAGAGGGGATGATGAATGAAAGGATGTTTTACTGCTGTAACAGCTTTATTAGTTAACATTACCTTGGTAAAGACGATCCTGTCATGAGTCACAACAGTTGCAATGCTCAGTAATCACTATTACAATATGGGTTGAGTACTCAGTAATAATTACTACATTATTAGATGAGGACTCAGTAATACTACATTATTAGATGAGTACTTAGTAATACTACACTATTAGCTGAGTACTCAGTAATCTAATTGGTTTCTAATCCTGACCTTAAAACCAAGTCTTAACCCTTAAACAGCCCTTTGAAGAAGTGACGACCGGCCAAAATGTCCTCACTTTCCAAAAATGTCCTCACTCTGTAGATTACAGGAACACACACCCACACAGACACCACACACAGACACCACACACACACACACACACACACACACAGACTTATAAGGTGAAAACAATACCAGCCCCACCGTCGTGACTGGTAAAAATAATTACATTCACTGTGCCACTACAGGCACAAATATTGTGATTCCACTGTTCTGATGTGCTCCTGCAGTTCTACACCTATGGTGACAAAAGTAGCGAGAGTGAGAGTCCTTTCAAAGCAGAAGTTCCAACTGACTCACTCACTTCCAGGTCAGAAGGCCCCTCATTACAAACTGTGTGTGGGAAGTCATGCAAGCAAGTTTACATGGGTACGTTTCATATCCTGCAAACTCTCCTTTGCGTTTCAACTGTGACAATTTCTTGGGTTGTTTAACATTTTAAGTTAACTTTATTCCTCAATTTATTCAAGAAATATCAATTAAAAGGTTCAGGATTTAGAAACACTTGTAGCTGAACAAGAGGGAAAAAAGTCCAAACTGCTGCAAACATATTTGACCTTAAAATAAGAGTGAAACATGTTTTTTAAGTAAATTCATTTTTTTCATTTTTAGCAAAATGGGCACAAATCAATAAAACTAATTGTCCTGCTGTTTTTAATACGGTTATCATAATAATGATAATGATTGCTTGGAAGGATTTGTCCATTTGAATGTAATTAGAATAATAAACTAAACACAACTACAACCACGATATTCTCCTTAACAGATTAGTAGAATTTGAAACTTGAAGAGGGACAGAGTATTTTCTGAGAAAGCAGGTCAAATATGAAAAATGTGAGGGATTAACTCACCAGGAATCGTTGTCCATTAATCCTCAGCTTTCTTACGGTGGTAGCACATTCTTGCATTTTGTTCTGAGGGCAGTAAACATTGATTTTAGTTTCTGAATTTACATGTAAACAGAGATCACTTGTCTTTATGATCCCTCTGTCTTAACATTTGCTTGAGCTGTGTATAGTTTGCATGAAGAGAAATTGTCAAACATGACATGATCCACTGTAGGTCAACTAACCTCATTTAGTATCCACTGGTTTTCTGCCAGTGCTTTATTTTTTCTCCTGTTTTTCTTGTACTCACCTGGCACATGAAGAGGGCTACCTGTCCCGGGTCCCAGCCCTCACACTCCTCTCTGGACGGAACGTTCATTTCTGTCTCAACAGGAAACCTCTGAGCGGGACTGTGCGTTTGAAAGTACAGTAATAGACTGACCCGTCGGCACGGAACGACACACCATCCAGCTTCAGCAGGGAGAAGTACACATGGGGAGGTCACCTCATTAGAGCCCAGACATATTATCCGTCTCTAAAAAAATCTAGCTTCTACTGTTATTACATTGAGGCATAGACAAAAGGGAAGGAAGGACTTCCCCAAAATCGTTCTATATAGAAGTGTCATAATGGTCAGGTAGGTTGTGTAATTTCTTAAACATTTATTAGTTTTGTTCTTGATTGGAAGTCATATGTATAGAGTTTGTGTTCATTTGAAGACTGTCATCTCAGATACAATACATATAAATGTGTCCATCTATGTCAAAAGCCAATACACCTGCAAGATCTAAACCTATGATAAACAACTTTTTATAATATTGATTTTTGCTGTTTTATCAGAGAGTCATACAGTGTTGGAGATGAAGATGACAAATTTTTCCGCATGATGTCCAACTCAAGAAGCTTATTACGCCACTTAAAACTTTTCTTTGTTCCTCAAATGTTTTTTTTTATGAAAAAATCCGCTCAGGACCTAAAAATGGCTTAAATGTTATACACTTTCCTTCCCCTTCCCCTTCCCCTAATTTTGTAACTGGAATATGATAATGTGGCCCCACCGTTGCTCCCTGTCACCCCAACCTCACATCTCACTTCAAGTTGAGGAGCCTACTGAGCTCCACCCACCCAAGTCTCTTTTTTGTTTGGTTTCTTAGTTTTGTGACATCAAAAACATTGTCTGCATCTCTTCTTCTTAGACCGGCATTTTGTTAAGTGCAGTGTTTATGTGGAAATAACTCAGCTGTGGAGTTATTTTGCTGAAAATTTTCCCTTTTATCATAATATGCCTGTTCACATATTTAAAAACTGGTCTATATAGAAGACTACAATTACTTGTTTTTACTTTTAGCATCTGTTTACTATTGCCGTCATGTTTATTTCCAGGGGTTTGCAGTAACACTGTAGGTGATTCTCAGATTCCTCAGATAATGACTACAACATAAAACACAGTCATATACCTCAATTCATAACAAATTCATGAAGACAAATACAAAAAAGGGAACTGTTACTTCTTTGTTAATGACTGATTTGTTAGAGGTGTGTTCCTCCTACACTGTCTTTTATTTTGTTACAAAGCATCCTCAACCTCAAATATTGATGATACAAAGCAGTAACTGTTCAGCAAGAAAACTGGATAATATGACTCACCTTCAGGCAGAGTTGTTCTCTCTTTTGATGCTCTGTTGGCTATTGATTTGAACATATTTAATGCAAGAAGCCTACTGGAGCTGGCTCTTTTTGACACCATATGGCAACAGACAAAAGAAAACAGTACTGTCAAAACAATGCTGTATCGCTCCAAGCATCGAGTCTTTGTTAGATCATATTTCATCCACCTAGCTATCTCTCCATCTATCCTTCCTTCCTTCCTTAAAGACTAAGCGCTCCTAATTCAACATTTAAAGAACACGTCTAAAGCACATAAAGTGAGGGGAAAGTTCCTGCAACAGGCACATTGGTTGAAAAGGGTTGATGTGAGTGCTGAAGGGTCCTTGGGTAGGATACTGAGCCTGGTGGTTGTGCTGGCAGTGATGTGTGATAGAGAAAGTGCTGCACATAGATGTGTGTGTAAACGGGTGAATGGCAAAATTGAACTGTAAAGCACTGTAAGTGATCATCAAAACTAGAAAAGTGCAACATAAATACCATTTACTGAGTCTTAATTAATCATGGGTGTTTTTTTGGCAAAACATTCAGTAAACTAATCAGAGTGCCATCTTTCATTCCATTTAGAAGCAGGTGCACACTGTGGTAGATTAGTGGCAGAGTTGCCAGGGAGTGACAGACAGGGCGTCTCTGCACAGGAGTGAAAGCACACAAACCAACCATCTGTGTGTGTAACAAGCAGAGTGTATGCTCTCTGTGCACCCCGTAATGAAGGTGCATAGAACCTTCTTGATGATGTGTCCTTAAAATAACAGTAGAATTTGCCACTGACTTTGGCTGGGAAAATTACAACCATGTTAGTCTAAAACTAGCAAAGACACCTTGGGTCACACTTGGTCCTGATTTGCATTGGGAGTAAGATACTGTAGGGCCGAAATGTGACCAATCACTCAACTCTCCCTGCAGGACACAGCTGCGTTATGAACGCTGTGACTAAGATAGATATGAGAATTAAATATGAGAATGACTCATTTATGCTTAACTTTACATATGCATACAGTAATGAATGGAGCCTTTTGTCCATACTCTGCATTCATTTTGTCTGTATTTGTGTTTGTCCTTTTAAAGCTTAAAGACGGATAAAACAGACAAAATGGAGCTGTGCCACTGGAAATAGCTGGGGGCAGTGTAACAAAGAAGTTATGAAGTGAGATGACTATAGGACACGAAGAAGACATTTCAACTATCAGTGGTCGTTTAGTAAAGGCAGCATTAATGAGTAAGGTTAACAGCCTTAAACACAAACATTCAAATACAAATATCACAAGATTGTAGCATCATTTTGTACAGAGTTCATGACATATTTAGTATCTTAGAGAATTTTTACATAAAAAATAAAGTCCTGTGGTTTTTACTAAAATTAAAGTCGAGCCGAGTTTGGCTCACGGTCTCACTCACTGCCACATTTTGCTTTTTAACCAAACTGAATATGTATGATAATTTTAATTATAAGATCATTCTATCATGCACTCACATATGAAGCTAGATGAGAAATTAGATTCATTTTCCTCGCTGGGATTTCTCCTGGCAGTGTTAGAGCCATTTGTCATAGTGATGTTAGGATTTCATCGGTCACTGTTTGGACGGGGGCCAGGACCCTCATATACATATATGATAAGGTGGTAAATCGTCAAACAATTAGTCGCATCTGCCCTGTGACACCCGTTAACCCCAGCAACTCTGTGCTAATGAGAGCTGTGTAATATTTTGTGTGTAGCAGACAGAAGCAGAGTGTGCTTATTAAACCGAAGAGAAGAACAGAGTGGTAATTAGATTTAGTCTAATCAAGAACTATAATTATGTATTTTTTTCATCTTCGTTTGAATCTACAAATCATTCCTTCTTGGTGAAGTGATACAGATGCATTGTGTGGTGCTTATCTCTTTGTAAACAAAAGTAAAAGTGCAATCCATTTCCTGTTTATGTACGATAGTTCTGCATATACAGTGCTTTACCTGTTCACACTGGCTTACATGTATCTGTGCAGAGGCCGCATGAGTTTGTGGGGTCTTAGGGGAAATGCCCACAAAGACTCTTATTTTAGGCAGTAAGCTAATTAAAGTGGTGGAGCAGATGGTGCAGACTTGGTCCAGACATAATGAGACGGTGAGTAGCGAGACGAACTGGACATGGCAGGACAGCTGTGAGGTGTTTCTCGAAGTGACCAGAATTCAGGCATCTCCCAAGAGTGAGGCTTTACCCGAGCCAAGAGAGTGGAGTTAAAACTGCATGGAAACTTCTGAGTCACTTGGAGCCATGTTTACTTCCTCCAGAACATGCAGAACAACTTTTACTGGAAGTGAATAATGCCATGCCAACAGTTTTTTTTTAATCTTTTGTTTTCTTCACATCCGCAATCATTCGATCTTGGCAGGTGTTTTTTGGTAAACACCAAATCCTCAACACCTGTTGCCAGAAGCTTTTCCTGTCTGCCAACTCTCACCAACCCTGCTTCAACTGACACTCTCAGCCCCACCATGGGCAAAAAAAGCTACAACTGTCAAATAAACAACTGTGGCCTTATCAAAGTGGGTGTTTTTCTTAGGTGTTTTTTCTTAAGTAACACACGATTGCAAAAAAGGCTCACAACACCAGAAATTCCAAGTGGTTCAAGAATACTTTGGACACCTTGTCTTAAAAGAGATGTTCCAAGCTCCCATTGTGCTTCGTGTGAGGAAAAGGCAGAAGCTGGTGGAAGACAAGGTTTCCAGGCCTGAAAAGGTGAAGTTTCAGGATGTAAGACTGTATCTGGTGGAGAGGAAAATGGGAAACAGCAGGAGAAGCTTTCTGACCCAACTGGCCAGGTCAAAGGGCTTTATTGTGGAGGACGTCCTCAGGTTCGAAAAAAGCTTTCCATTTTATTGTTAACTGACTGAGCAGGGCTTGGCTCCTAAAAGCTTTTGAATGTGAAGCTCAAAGAACCACACTAATGTAGAGTTCAGAGGGATGCAGGGGGAGTTGGAGTATTTTCCGGCCTTTGTGTTTTTTTGCTCTGGTACCAGCCGGAATGGTTTGATCTTGGTTTTCAAGCACTTATTGTTACCATAGTGAAATGGAAGGTCGCAATACCGTTTAAAAGCCTGTTTTGAGCATGGCTGTGATTTCAGGTAAAATTAAGACTCGGTTTTTGGAGCTCAAATAAACATTAAATTTGTTTTCGGTAGATTCGAAGCAGAAAAAATTTGTTGCATTATCAATCATATTTCAGATATCAATGTCGAACCCTCTAAATGACTGTTCTCCTTGAAACATTTTCAATGTCAATGTACTTTGCGACATTTTCTTAAACTTTCATTTCTTTTTATGAAGTTAAGGTTCAATTTGCTAATTAAAGAGCAACTGTTGTCTCATGAATACTTGATTAAACATGGTTAGGGCATCCATCCTGCCTCTGCTACACCTTAGTGGATTTTCCCCCTGAGCCATAACTCAGCTCCTACATAAATACGTTTAGCTGGGGAGGAAATGGGCTGAACCAGCTACAGCTTGTTGGCAGTGAGAAAACGAAAACATTGGAAGACAGGCAACAGAGCCCACACAAACTTTTTTTAATGAGTTGGTTGAAAGTTTTCTGTTAAGTTGCACTTAAGAAAAGATTTTTTGCAAGCTTGTTTCTTACGATGATGAAATATCTATTGTGTGGTAATTATGGAAGCAGCGTCTCCATCAGTTTTTCTGTCCCTAATTGAAAGTATCTCTTAAAACCCAAACTGTGGACGTAGCAGAGGCCCTCTGCTTGACGTCCACAGCGCTTCAGAGGAAGGTTCATTTGAGGATAGATTTACTGTTGATGCCCACCTTCCATTTTTTTTAAATCTCCTCCTCGGGCAACTTAAATGTAGACTTATAGAGCCCTTCTGGTGAGCAGATGTTTGTGTATGAATGTATTTTTACTTTTACTTTTAAACATTCAGTGAGGTCATTTTTTTCTAAATTAAACTTCCCTTAAGATGAAATGAACAAGTGTTTATATGTAGTCAATAACGGGTCCTCTTGAGTGTAGTATGCCCAACAGGTGTGTGTGTGTGTGAGTGTTTAAATGCATGTCTAAGTGTTCCTGCCAGCCGTGCACCAGCTTGGCCGTGGCAGCATTCCCAGAAACACAGCTTGGTCGCTCCTATGGTTACACTTGGCTTGTTACAATTGTTTGAAACCAACGACAGGAAGTAGAGCGTGCCAGCCTCAAACTGTCATGAATTCTGCAAGCCGACAAAACTGATATCAGCTGCAGTTTGATAACAACACCTCCCCTATCTAGCCTCACACAAATTATAGGCACACTGCCTTGAGCATATGGTCTGATGCACTGTGTGCATTCCTCCGTGCATGAAGGAATGTGCTCGAGCACATGCACACGCCAGTCGCCCCTTGTCCTAATTTCGAGTCTGATGCACATGAACTTGGATCCAGATATCGACATGTTTATCCTGGCTGATTGATGAGCTGCAATAAATGCTCTTTCACACACACACACACACACACACACACACACACACACACACACACACACACACACACACACACACACACACACACACACACACACACACAGGATATCATAATTAACCATTTCTAAGCCCTGTCCCCTATAGTTAAATATAAGAAGCTTTTAGTTGTCAGACAGCATATACAGCATGTACTTCACAGTGGGGGGGTTAATTTACTGGTCTAAATTTGTAGCTATACTTAAACCTTTGATTTCAGATGGTCACAGACAAAAGTAGACTTCTCATTTGCAGCTGACCTTTTTAAACGACAACCCTGCAAAAGTATCTCAACCATGCACATGATTTCTATATTATGCTTAACCAACAGGTCCCAAACATAGACTGTAAACAAAGAGGGACGAATGAGGCTCCCCAAAAGTGAAGCTAAAGCGTCTCACTCACCCCCTGTTGGCTGGCTGCCGTATAGGTCATAAACCCAGCTGCTTTCATGTTAGTGGATGGCTCATGGGCTAAACTATTAAGTCAAAATACATCCAATTTTTGGTAGTTTTTATCACACAGTTTTTTTTCGTAAGTTTGTTTTTAATTAGTTATTGTATGCTAAGAAAACAGGGTGAAACTTCTTGATTGGCATCGGCAGTATCTCGATCCCCTGAACACTACTGGACAGACTCTAACTCAAACTGACATCATCGGCACAAGATGGCAGCGGTCATATCCGGGATATTTATGCTTAATTTCTGGATAGTGGGAGGAAGTGGATACGTGTCTGACATTTTTATGAACAGTCCTTGTTCCCAAGCCAAACAGCATTCCTACCAAAGACGTGAAAACAAAAAAACCCCATTTCTATTGTGTTGCAGTGTACAGTTACTTAGTCCTAGTACTATTAGTCTCAGGGAAAATTGTTCAAAGTGTTGCATAATTCTAATGCAGCATACATACATAATATGCAGTGGACGTAAACGCTCAATCTAATTAAAGTCACAAAGGTATTTGTAAATTTAAAGAATTGTATCTACCTTCTTACAGTGATTGTGTAGCCAATAATTAGATGTTGTCTTACAGGAGCAGCTGTTAAAGACAAACAAATGAAACCTCGCTATGGTGTAAAAATCTGTTATGGACACACTCAGTCTTTGATTTGTTTGTTGTTTTTCCCTTTTGGAAGGGACAGGCGGGTAGCTGCTGACAGGAAAAGGGCAGACAGATGAGATCGAGAGAGTTCTCCATATCAAAGCCCATCGACTTTAGCTTGTCCTTGTGTCTGGGCTGAGTCCCACTGATTCAATCTGGTGCTGGGCTTGCATTCTACCTCATTTGCATGTCAATCTGCCATTTTACATTCTGTGTGGCTACGCATTAAGATAATGATTCAAATGTTATATCTTGGTAAACATGACACGAGCAAAGAGTGCTTTTCCCCCCTTAGATCTTCAATCTTGTTCCAGCATAGCAACTCAACCCCTTAGCAGTTTTAGATGAAATCATCCCTTTAGCCAAATATCTATTACTGTGGTCAGACAATTGAATTTTAAGCTTTTGTGTCCCCTAAATCCCTCAAACTGTCTGTTGGAGAAATCCATGTATTTGTCAATTTCTTTGTACCGTGATTATAAAAATAAAGAAACATGGAGCATCAGCGGCCTGACTGATATGCCAAGCAGATAGAGGATTAGTTTTGTCAGTGATTTGGTCAATTAGGCCTCAGCCTGAGCTCTGCTGGGACCTCCCCTTAAGGAGTCTTTCCGCTGATTTACCCACGGCAGGAGAGAGGAAGAGGAGGAGTGTGCAGAGGGTAATTATGCACGGCTGGGCGCTCTGATTGGGTACGGTACTTAGACACTGTTGAAGGAAGCAGAGGGGAGGAGGCCATGATAAAGAGTCTGTTGAAAGCCTCGCCGGAGCTATAGAAGGCACTGGTTGAATGAGTTGAGCGCTCAGCTATCAGACAGTTGAGAGAGACACTGAGGATCTGTGCTGATTGTTCACCCAGTGTTGTTCCCCAAAAAGCATGAGTAAGATCATGATACTGAGATCTGAGCTTTCAAAATCGCACTTGAACATTTTCACTCTCTAAAGGTTTCTAAGGCCAAAACAGGAAAGGTATTAGTTACGAAACCAAACAGTGAAGCAAACAATTCATGGTATCCTGTCAATCAGTAAAAGTGGAATCGAGGTTTTTTAGCTGCTTATGTTTTGCATGAAGAGAAATTACTTCAGGCCCTGGAAACACATATCAGGTTATTTGCTTGTGCATATAAACAAAATGTAATGCTGGAAGAGTTTTTGTTCTTTCACATGGGAGTGCTTCTGTGCTAACCCTAACCCTCACTGCTTTTGGAATAGGATGCCTTGATGTAACATGCCTGTGTGCACCAATGAGAATTAGTTGTTCTCATTGGCTGCTGTCAGTCAGATCTAATTAAACAGTTGTTACCTCCTGATAAATATTAGACAAGAATGTTTTGATCAAAACTCAAATTCTAATCCTCACTTATTGGTTGTCATTAAATATCTTAGAGAAACATGTGACACCAAACTATCAGGGGTGTTTAAGCTGCTTACATAATCATAATGTTTGTATTGACAGTTGATCACATGACTTCTTGGAAAAGAGTCACTCATGGAATCAAATGCACAAAGAATTATCACATAACTAAACCAAAACAGAGCTATAAGGAGAGTAAATATTAAAGTTAAATTCAATTAAATGTTACAGAATCCAATAAGCTGATGTTTTTCGCTGTCTACTTGACGTGCAAGTAAGCAACATTTTGCTAAAAAGTGAACTCTCCCGACCTAAAAGGTAAAAACTATGTTGGTGTTCACAGCTTTTTCCTGCTGCCGACAGGAAAAAAAAGTTCTTTCAATCGTTTTTTCGTTTCTAGATTTTTTGTACTACACTGTGAGTGGCTTAGTGCAAGACTTTTAAAGATCTTTTTTGGTTCCATAAAAATGGCACTTGAACTTAAAAGTGTCTGTATTAGCCTTAATAATGGAGCTTTGACTGACCTGAACAAGAGCACAAACTGAAGCGTGACCCTTCTGACAGGCCTTGTCTCCTCTCTCCTCAGCGATACGGTCACTCATGTTGTGTCAGAGAACAGCCAGGCTTTGTCACTGTGGACATGGCTGAAGGGCTGCGATCTGAAGGATCTACCCAGCGTGCACGTGTTGGACATCAGCTGGTTCACTGACAGCATGAGAGAGGGGAGACCTGTTGCTGTGGAGACCAGACATCTTGTTCAGGTTAGTAGTATCTATGCAGATATAGGGTTAGCAATATGGCAGGATTTATTTAATTGGAAATGTCAGATAGACATGCAAAATGTCATTATTTGAGGAACGAATCATTTATAACTTCTGTACAGGAAATGCATATTCTGAAGTTATTCCTCCATATAATTTATGTCTATATGTAATAAGCTACTTCTTTTCACCCTAAAAAACCATGATATCTAATGTGTAATGTCAGCTCCCTGACAGGGAGAACAAATTTAACTTCCCTCTGTCTCTTTCATGGTTCTACAGTTCACCTTGCTGATAGCAACAGAAACTGCCCCCATATTGCATGGGAGTGTCAAATAAAGCCATCAGCTGGATGTCAGGGTTCCGAGCAGCCCACTAACTGAAACACATTGAAACACACATTTTCCCCTGTGGATGGCACTATGAGGCATATGGATCCACAGTAAAGAAATATATATCTCCTTTTCCTCCCACAGTGGAAAGAGGAAAATACTCAACTCCCGGAGTTATGCTTGCCTGAGATGGCCTTAACGGTCACAATGACATTCACTGTGTATGGGACTGCGAAAATACCCCACAAGTGTTTTTGTCTTGCAATGGCATTGTTTCCACATTAGCACGCGAGCGTGGCACATCAGTGGCATGCTTCTAGTTGACTGCATCATTAAGTGACGAGGCTAACGAGGCCATGCTGGCATTTATTGACCCATCTCCCCGGGAAACCAAAAGCCCACTTCTCTGCTTGTTTTGTGATGCTGTTCCTCTTCGAAGCCAACAAGGTAATGCGCGGTGGCATTTATCTGCGTGGCGCTTCTAGGAGATTGTTTTTTATGAGGGATGAATCCATTTAAGGAGCTATAGAGATAAAATGTTCCCCATACAAGCTACTTCTCGGCCACATTTGCCTGCAGCTCCTTTTGACAGTCTGGAAATTCAATGTGTTTCCTTGTCAAAAATATTCTATAGGAATTCAGGGAGGAATGTTAAGCTTTAAATGTATTGAAATGTAACATGTGCCATTACTTCTTGGCTTGCAGAGAAGATGTTTAACCTATTTAAGTGGAGAGGTGGGAAGATGGAAGAATATGCTGTTAAAGGAAATAAGTGGAAATCTTTGCCAAGGATTTAGTTTGCATGTAGCTTGGGAACATGTGTATGCCTTCACTCATTGGTTAGATGACATAAGCATGCACCTACACTAACTCAAAGCCTCTCTGAATCAGCTATGTCTTGAGTACATTTTTAAAACTGTCAACAAAGCTTGAAACTGTTCCGGTTGTGCCGCAGTATTGAGCATACATTGGTTGCAAAAGACGGTTTCTCAACTCGTTTTGTGAGCCTTCAAAGAAACAAAAGTACCAGTATCAGTTAATGTAAGGGCTTTTATTGTTTTATAAGCGGCGGAAGTGTTTGAAATGAACTAAGGTGTTATATCATAAATTAAAATGAATAAAAGAGCTTTGGATTTGGGTAAAAGGATTAAAATTCAATATAAATTGAGGGGCCAGTACAGTGCAGCCTAAACAAGAGGAATGGCAGCTCTTTTAGAGGACCCTTGAAGAGATCATCTTAACAACATTGTGCATGTGGAGGAATGATGTTGTGATCACTTTGCGACTATGGCCTCCAAAGTTCAGAGTCCAGAGTGACACCAGGGACATGTTCAGAGCTGGCATTGACATCAATCTCGTGTGATCCGATCACAAGTGGACAGCTCTGTGTAGGTGTGAACGCAGCTGAGTGCATCTACGCAGCCACGTGAAAACAACTGTGTCCTAGGCCTCATTGAAGGACCGCCCACTCAGCTGACGGCCTCTAGCTCACTAATGTCATAATGATCTGAAATTATTTTTCACATTTCTCAGTGTTTCCCATGCATTTATCTAATTGTGGTGACTTGCCACAATATCAACATTGACTGCCACATATAGATTTTTTTGTACCCTTTCAGATTAGTTAAATCCTTTTATTGCAGCACATTGATTCTTTCAGATCTGATGCAAGCAGAGAAAATGGCAGAGGTCCAGGTGTAGGTTTGTGTGTGCAGTGACAAGTAGTCTCCCTTTAGAAGTGGAGCCTCTGTGACCTTTGACCTGCTCAGCAGCCCAGGAGGATTTCATCTACCCACCTGACTGCACTCTGCATGACAGCCATTATCATGGATGGCGTGGAGTGCCTCTGGTTTACAGGAGGGTGCAGGAGTGGGCGAGGTCCTGCAACGCTTACAGTTGTTACCATTTCATCTCGACAGATGGTATGTGGAGAAATGAAGCTGCGGCATGTAGACTGCACATATTAGTTACATCTAAGTCGTACAGCAAAGGTGGAGAGGACACTGGAGAGGAGGCCAGGAGGGGATTCACTGCCTATCTGATCGGTCTTAGAGCTTCCGCAGAGTTATGGGCCTGTATAATAACCCAGGCCAGATGGGAAAAGCTACTTCTGCATGCTGATGCACAGACGTTTGTCTCCATGGATGCACAATCCCATATTGGATTAAACAAACTGCAGCTGAGGTGGAAAAGTGAGGGAGAACCTCCTGTTGTATTTACAAGCAGCGCAGTTAGGGAGTTTCCAGGGCAGTTTTACTTTTGATTGGCAGAAAAATTGTACCGTGAAATATATCCAGTTATTCTGTTTTTTTTTGTGGAGAACAGGAAGGGCTCCTGGCAGAGAATAAATGATGAACATTTTATGAATCCCTTACTGATTGATTCAGCCCAGCTCTGTGAGAGGTACCAGCTCTTTTCATTATCTTTTTGAGACACTCCTGTTCCCTCTGCAGCATCGATCCCAGTCAACACGGTGTGGCGGCAATCGCTCCATCTTCCTCTTCCTCCTCTTCCTCCCCTTTTTGTATCATTCTCCCACCTATTCCATGGGCAATTTTATGGACACAATGTTCTCTTTTGTGAGTTCTAATTGTCTGCAAGAATATTAATATTACATTGGTAATCCTTTTGACACATATATTACAAATGGGGAACCATTTCTTCATAGAATGAAAAGGCAATTTACAGGAGGCAAATTGGATGATGGCAAGCAGATTTGTAATGCCACGGGTTAGGTAGTGTAATGGATTTGGATGCCACCAGACTGTGAGATGAGTGTCATTAGCCTGTTGCCCTGGAGACACACAGTCATAAAAATAACTTCTCCAAGGCAAATGGCTACATTTTTATGTAATTCAATTTGAATGCTCGGCTTCGGCAATAGTCAGGAAAAACCGTACACACATTTAGCCTGTCAACAATTTGCAAAGGCTCAGAAATAATGACAATATATGACTGTGTATGTATGTGTTCATCAGTCTGTGATTATTTTTTTTACACAGGAAACCGTGCCCGCATTTCCAGAAGGTTCTACACCCACTCCTGAGGTCAAAGTTTCCCGATACGCCTGCCAGAGACGGACAAACACGGAAAACTACAACACGACTTTCACAGTAAGAAACTGTTTTCTAACCTCACTCTGGACACAACTGCACCTTTTATATGTTCAACCACCTGCGGCTGTAGCTCCAGCTGTGCAAAATATAAAAAGCCCCCTAATCTGTTCTGCTCTAATTGGATGGCTGGCTTGCTTCACTCAGCAGCGCTCTGACACAACTCCCCCCAAAATACATTAACCTGCAAATGAGTAGCATCTGCAGCTGTGGCAATCGGAGGTGCAACAGCTGACATGCCCATGATCCCTGGCACTGGGGCTGGCACGGACACGCCCTGAGGCGCTGCGCCAAGATGGGTGACAGACGTGACACTCCTCACAAGCAATGATGGATTTGTCCCTCTGCCATC
The DNA here is from genome assembly GCF_009819705.1 of Hippoglossus hippoglossus. Lineage (NCBI taxonomy): Eukaryota > Metazoa > Chordata > Actinopteri > Pleuronectiformes > Pleuronectidae > Hippoglossus > Hippoglossus hippoglossus. Next base: position 19,645,406 of record NC_047165.1, read on the forward strand.
TGGTGGAAAGCATCGGGAGAGGAGGGGGTGGTTGAGGTGAGCCGCTGAGGAAGAGACACTCAGGTTCGTGCACGGTTCGTGCATGGAGATGGGGAAGTGGTTAATTGGCTGATTGGCTTAGATGTTGATGAGCCTGAGAGAAAGAGGATATGATGGCAATGAAACTGCAGGTGCACAGTGAGAGACCAGAAAATAGGAAGTAGCCCATAGTACGTGCAGACAGTGTATTAATCACACAAACAATAAACCACCACACAGTGGTTTTGAGAGGTACTGCTGAAAAGACTTGACCTACATTTCTACAAAGGGATGAATCAAAAAGAGCATTTATTGTGCATTAATGACAAACTGTTGTAGTTTCCATCTTCATCGGTGTGAGCCTTTGCTCCCTTTCCTGTTTTTTTTTTTTAAATACACCGTTTGGGTTTTGGTCTGTTAGTTGAAAGAAAACAATTAATTAGGAAAAGTCACTTTGGCCTCTGAGAAATTATGAGAGACATTTTCAGTATTTTCTAATATTTTAAAACGAAGCAATCATCTTGAAAATAATGAATGCTCAAATAATTGACAGATGAATCTATTATGAAAACAGTAATTACTTTAAAATTGAATAGCACTGATTAAAAGAAGAAATTAAAACAGATAAACACATCAACATTGGTTTACTCTTTGTATTCCATTCATTTTTCATTTTGTTTTTTATAGAACGTGAACTCTGAAGACTAAGTGAGTGTGTGTGTGTGTTTAAGAGCGTGGAGACCTGCTGATGAGCCTCTCTAAGCCTCTCTTCTGCTTTATTATGACTTTGTATTTCCCAGTGATAGTAATAATGAATGCAAACACAAAAAATGTTCACCCGTGCACGTGAAGGCATGTATTGAAACTCAGACGCATGCACTCACATGTTTGTTCACGTGGACACATACAGATGGGAACACTCACACACGTCTCACCTGCGCAGGGCCTTATTCTTTCTTTCTTTCCACAGCATTAACTCCATAATTAGCGATCCCACTCAATTTGTCTATCCCCATGATTAACTCATTTTCTCACACAAAGCTACATCGAAGATGACTTCAATGAGAGAGAGAGTTTGCACCAGATGTGGTCTTTTGAAAGCCACAGGTAAAACACTCAAAAAATGTATTTTCCTCGGACCTCAATAATAAAGCAAGTCTCTCTGTAGAGATAAGCAACAGCAAATCACATGATGTACTGTTCCGTTACAGTGATTATAAGGACAAAGTGATTAATACACAAAATGAAATCCTTGATCTGTCCTCCTGCCTGCTGGAATGCAAAGAACAATGATGGTGAATGCATGTGTAATGAAAAATCTTTTGAAGGTGCCCAGAGATATTTTGAAATGTTTGTATGTGTCTGTATTTGTGATCATGTTTATTAATATAGTTTAGTGGTTATTTAGTATGCCTCCATGGCTTTGTGATGTAAGCTGCTTTCAGACATGCGCTGAACTCCTATCTCCTGAAATTAGCATGGGAGAACGTAAATGTCAGAGTCAGAGGCTCCGGACAATCGCCAAAGCTTTTCCTGCCAGCCCTCTAAAAACTCTAGATGATGTCGGAATTAGCCGATGTGATAGGGGTCCTCATGATCTTTGCTGCCTCTGGCCCCATCTTCTGTGCTGGTGATGACTATAGGGTCCTCATGATGAGCCCCAGTCACCTGGCTCTCTCCCTGGATCTGGCCCTTCCAGCTCTCAATGACCCTGAACAGTCTCCTAGAAGAGAAAAAAGGTGTTTTCCATACTCATAACTACACAGTTCAACACAACAACAGGACTAATGTCTTTACTTTTTACAAGTCTAAATACAAGAGGGCTTTTACGTCATAACTTGGAGACAAAAACTAACAAACTTACCTGAGAGTCTTTGCCTCTGTCTGACTGTCCTTGCCTGTCTGTGCTCAGCTCCTCTCTCTGAGTTGCCTTTGCCTGATGACACATTTGTGGAACATTTCCATAAGCATTTCATTACTGTCTTATATAAATTAGCATTTGATATCACTGGGGTCCTCATACTTGTTGTTTTGGTGCAGTGGGAAAAAAAAGTGGACCAAATCAATGTGAGTCAAGGAGAGGGATTCAATCAAAGCTTAAGGATGCTTCATTTTGCATCTATAATTAGCGAGCATGTGTTCAGTGCATATTGTATTATTATTTCAAATTATCATTGCTTATGTTTGCAATGATATTGAGGGGGAAGACTCTCTGGAAGGGTGTCCCCCCCCTGGATAAAAATAAGTTCCATACACCTATAAATAATAAATCTCATTAGTTTGTGTAATTCTTCAGGTTCTTTATTTCATAATTGAGATTTCATGATACTGGAATCACATTTATTCTGTAATTATGCCATCATTAGTTGTTTGTGTGTTATGCTGTCAAGTCATGGATGTCACAGTGTTTGAAAGTGGCTAAATATAGATGACAGCAGATTGTTGTGATAACATGTTCTTAAGAAAGTTCACTGTCTCTCATTAGCTTTTTAGCTGTCAGTTGACAGCACTGTAGTGACGAGTGTTGTCAGAGGAGAAACATGTCTGATGGCAGAGGTGATGGACCCTGGTGAGATTTGTTTTTGTGTATTGGTAACAAAAGTGATGTTCATATGCCAGAAAAATAGAGACATTCTTAAATACCCTCACTTTAATAAACAAAATGGATACAGTATTCTCTGGCTCAGTCCCACAATAGTATGGTTCAGTGTGTGGCCAAAAAGTAGTTTTGGAACATGCTTTGCTGTCACCTAGCAACAACAACTATTACTACTACTACTAATTAGTTGATGTGAATACTTAATTAATGAGTACAGAGTATTCCTGTAGCTGGTGTGATCCCATCACAAGGTAGTTTGCAGTTTTATAATTTTTTGAGCTGTCTTCGTAGAAGAAAAAGAAGTCAATCCAACACAACACTAGACTCTTAAAGGAGACATGTTATACTTCACATAATGTAATATGTTTTTTTGTAAATGTAAAAGGTCTGCAATGTTAAAAAGCCCAAAGTCCACAGTAAAGGGAGCTATTCTGCCTGACATGAAACACTGCTCATGATGAGGCTCCTGAAACACCTCGTCAGTGGCCCGGCCGATACGTCCATCATCCTGCTGTCACGTGACGTTGCGATGACCCACATTTGCTTTATGCACTCCTAGTGGCAAGTCCAGGATGTCCATGAACAAAGCCAGCTAAAATAAGAGCGGAAGACGCCATTTCCTGCACATGTTGGAAGTATTTGATCAATCACAATAGAGTGGGCCAGATCGCCAATCGGACCTGACTGGGCTTTTACAGGAGGGGGTCTTAAAGAGACAGGAGCTAAAACTAAAGGTTCCTGAGAGAGGCTGAAAAGAGGACCTGCAGTCATGAACAGTCTGAGGGAAGTGATGCTTTTTCTGACCATTAGAGCATGTGAACCTTTTCAAGTAATAACCCAAATTAGAATTATCAACCTGAATATACATGATATGTTTCCTTTAAATTCTGGACTCTGCTATGGCAACACAACACATAACATACAAATAAGATTGTGTGTACATTTTGTACGTACAATTTGTACGTACTGAAATTGGCATGATTTTAGATACAGATTTGTGTGGCTTTGAAGCTTTTACCAGTATAATTTCAAACTGGATGACCTTGATGTCTCCTCTATATCACTAATGTAACTTACTTAGGATCAAAACCAGGTCACTCAGCTTAGTTAAATGAAGCTCTGTTGATTCGTTTGTCATTGCTTTACAAGTGCAGTGGCTAATATATGTCATACAGAATTTTGTTTTCTTTACATTGCTGTGTACTTTTCCATAACTAACAAGGCAGCTATTCTGTTGCATGATTTTGTGACAAATCCTCAAAACAGTTTCATGTTGTCTTTTGATACATTTTTAATGAATAAATATTTACTGTAGCCACATTCAAATGCAAAGATAGAAAGATCTGGTCAATCAAGTACACACCATGGAAATTATAACATATATAATTAAGAAACAAAGATGTACAGCAGAAATAAGATGGAGAAAATGTACTGAATACTGCGATTACAAATTAAAATAAACCTCTTCTCTGATCCCACAGGGAAGTTGACTTGCATATTAATTTGTTTTAACATGCATGTATGTGCATTTGTAAGAATGTATGTATATGTGCATATGTATATGTGTTTAGATATTTATATGTATGTATATGTGTATATATGTATATGCACACTTTTCCTCTTTCGTTTCTTTTTCCTTTTTCTTTTTATAATCAGCAATGTTTTTTCTTTAAAGGATGCATGGGCCATGGAAGTCTCTTTGTTTAACTCTCACATATTGTAAGACAAAATGTTCATGTATTAATGAGAACAAGGTACAAGCATGGAAGAATATATTTGATAAAAGTAAAAAAAGAGAATCTAGCGGATGACAGGATGTGCCAACGGGATCCTGGCTCTGTAGTAACTGCAGTAACAAGAATTGTTGTGGGAAAACACTTCTTACCTCACTTTCTTGGAGAGAATTGCGTGACAAATTGATAGCACTCTCATATCTGTGCATTAATTATGGCGTTTAAGCCAGGAGATGATTCGCTCAACACTAACATTTCAAGTGGAATTCAATGCTTGATTTGGAAGTCTTACCCAGAGACAAACAATGAGCACATACAATTTTAACCTCATCCCAAAAAACTATTCATTCAATCAACCACAACAATTCATTTCACAAAGACACAATGTAGGAAGGAAAATACCACATACTCGGGGGCTTTAAATGATATGTGAGTATCAACGTGCACTGCTGTGTTTGCGCACACAAAAGGAGGAAACAGCCTGTAATGATTTCAGGATGTAGAGGAGGAGAGGAGCTTCCAGGGCAACAGGGTGTGCTGGAGGAATAGGAGGAAGTAGGTGGTGCAGGGAGGTGTCAGGATCAGGAAGAGAGGATGAGCATCATCTCAGAAACAGCACCCCAGTGAGGTGTCAATCACACACTGGCAGCAAACGGCCCTTCATCCCAAAGCCATGCACTATTGATTTATTCCTCCCTGCTCCCTCTTTATCCCTCATCCCTCACCATCTCTGCCTCGCACTCTTTCACTCCTGTACCGCTTGTCCCTGCCATTCACACTGTGCGCTCTCTCACTTTGGTTGTCTCTTGCTGTCTTGCTCTCGCTGCGACTGAAAAATCCACACCGTCTTTGCGCGAGTACACACAGAAGTCAAGCTTCCTCCCTCGACATTTTTTTTTATCTGCTTAGCCTTGAGACTTCTGCTGTCATTATTTTACCATAAGCCTAGTGCATGCCGACACAAAAATTGACATTTGTGTCTCGGCTGATTGACACGCAGCATTGAATTCCTTTTCTCTGATAGCAACAAACACACACATGCGCATAGACACACAGAAGTGTGCCAGAAAGACACAACATACAGTTTGCTGGACTAATGAGGGGAGGAAAAGAAAGTCAGTGGAAGAAAGAGGTGTAGAGAGAAAAAGGCTTAATATTGTGAATTCGCTTCCCTGCAGCACAAGGCCGCCAATGCAGTGATAGCAGACATGCCACGGATGGGGAGATGTGTGGATGGGGTATTGGAGCACTGAACCTTAAAGGCATCCCCCAGTGGCGTTAACATTCACAACTTAAAGAACCAACAAACAAAAAGATACAAAGATCAGAAATGTCTCACGTTGCTGCTTCTTCTGTACTTGTTTGACTTAAGTGTTTCAATATTATACTGCTGACCACATCTTGGTAAATTCCATGTTAAAATGCAGTTAACTTTTCTTTGAAGGTGTTTTTCAAATCAAATGAGCTACCCCCAGTTTCTTCATTTGAGATAAATCATTACATTACATGAAGGAAAAGAAAGAAAAAAAATCCCATTTATGTCCTCACATTCATCAGATAAGTGATGGATAATATTCATCTCCTAGCTGTTAATCTTATTAAAAATCTTCTCTGTGGGTTCTCTGACCTCCTTTCATGGTTTCATTTTGCACATGCGGTGAGACTGGCTGCTGTGCGAACATGACTCGCAGGCATGTCCGTGATATCCGATGGCAGGGGGTAAATCGGCGTGCTACATCAACGTCCCTACGCACCAAGTCCCACTACCAGCCTTAACTCCTCATTAATTAGATAAATGCATATACAGAGTGAGTTTCCAGCCCGGAGCGCAGAATTCATGCAGTTGCTACGACAACTTGACAGTTAACAGACTGGCTGCAGAGTGTGTGTGTGTGTGTGTGTGTGGGTGTGGGTGGGTGTGGGTGTGTGTGGTGTCGGGTCTTAAAACCTTTGTTACAACATTTTTACAGGTCAGGTGATTAGCATAATTTGTAGGGTTGGGTATTGGTTGGGTTTTTGGGGGTTTAACTAGGCTTGTGCTGATTATGTTGCCTGTAAGCACAGCAACTATTTCACAACAGAGCTCAGGCACCAAAATCGGCATTGTGATTCGATTTGGTTGGTTGGTTGTAGGAACCTCAATGCCCAAACCCATTCATTTGGTGTTTGCTTGCTTCCAAGCTTTAATAATTTCAACTACTTTCTTGACCAGTATTAAACAGACACCGTAACTTGATGAAATCCCTCGTTTAGTATCAGTGAAATACATTCTGATTCAAACATAAATACCATCAATAAGTTGTTCCAAGAGATATTAAACTTAAAATTCCAAAGTTTTTAAAAATGTTTTATATCCTGTCTTATATATAGTTTTCAGATTTTATACTACTCATCTATATAGGTATATCTATGTATAGCTGAGGTCAAAGACAGGGATGGAATGCTAATAATTGTTTTGTCCTCCATAGAGAACCATGTACTGGCTTCACACTGCCAGAGATTCTTGTTATTGTGTATTATGTACCAGATCATCTTTTTTTGATAATCCACAGTTTACCCTCTGGTTTTTATTAGTGTGGCTTCCAGACAGACTTTTTGCAACACACTCTGCACACTACACACTTGAAACTACACAAGCACGCCCTATCACCTATCCAGTTGTAAGCCTGCTTCTCCTATTTGTATCGTGGTGTGAGGAGAACCCCACTGGGTGTGTGTGCTTGTGTATCTGTGTATGTGTGTGCATGTGTGTAATTGTATGCGAGTGTGTGTGTGCGTGTGCTGGGATGTAAAGGGTCGCTCTCATTCTTTGTGCTGCTGAAAACGGGTCAGTGCGTCTCCTGGGTGAGCCGGACTGGAGTCTGCTGCTCACTGACCTGAGGCTGCATGTCTGCACAGGACTGTGGCTGGTGCAATGACCTCAGATTGTGTCTCTGCGAGAGGAGAGGAAACAGAGGCATGAATATGTCTGAGTTTGTCCTGAGCATTGGTCACACTGGGCTGCACCAAGTCCACGTCATGGATCTAGACATTTTAGTCCCAGTAGTGGCCTTTCACTATTTGTCCTTCAGGCACTTGTGCCATGGCAGAGTGGTTCATTAACTGTATGGTATTTCACTGATGTGAATTTCGAGTTTTGCAATTATTGTTCTGAAACATAACTAATTCATGCATTACATCCAGGGCAGAGTAGCATCATGCTAGGGTTGGCATTATATGAAATGCTGACCCAAATGTCATACTTGATTACCGACTAGAATGTTTTAGAGATGATACTACACACTTTGTTGTACAATGTGTTGTTATTAATGTTGAATTAAATGTGAAACATCAGTGGTAGTGTCAACCCTGCTGAGAATCAAAATGGTCTCCTTTGGCTGCATCGTGACAACAGAGCATTAGAAACACCTGCAATTTTCCATTGCTATCTATTTACTAAAATGGCTTTTAGACGTGCACTGAACTGTGGATGTGGCTGAATGTGAGAACGCAAATGTCTGAGTCAGTTGCTGTGGAAATTCTGCAGAGTTTTTTTCTGCCAGCTCCCTGGTGAAAGAATCCTGAGAATGAGGATTCACTTTGAGTGAGTGGGCACGTTGATTACGTTTCTAACCCACGACGGATGCAAAACTGAGAAAAACAAAAGTAAAAGATGCCAACAAAGATGTCAAAGATGGAAAGAGAACGAGATTCGCGAGCTTGTCGACGTGCTGTAAACAAAAACACATCTAAGCGTGTTCCGCAGCAGAATTTAAACGTAATGTCCTGCCTCCTGCTTGCTCTACCAAGACATCAATCCCCACCTGAATGCTTTTCCTGATGTTGTGTTGTCTGCAGAGTCCTGGCATTGTGCATTTTGATTCACTGTCACACCGTCATGGCTCACACGACGCTCAGTAACCTATATTTTTCAGACTTTTAAGTCAAACTGTCTTGTGTGAATAATGACTACTGTGCGATACCTTTCCAGCCTGAAAAGATGGTTCGATTATAAGTGAAGGTCTCCAAGGGAATCAAACATTAGCGCCCTGTATAATTTCTCAGAAATTGTTGGACCAAACAGAACATAAATCAAACTTCAATGTTTGTTCACTTCAAAGTGTGTTTATCAGTGTTGGTTGTTGCTGAAGTCTACATGTTTGAAGATGGGAGAAAAAAAGGGTGTAGCATTAGACTGAAGTGAGCTGACCCGACCTCCTCATCTCAGTGGCTCCAGGCTGCAGTAGCTATTAGTGGTTAAGTTTCATTGTGGATAATAAAGGCACTGAGTTTTAACAAAGGAAGAATGAGATATTGTTTCTGACAGTTTTAGTAAAAGGAAAAAGCGAACAACATTAATCTAAAAGGGACAAATGTCATGCAGTAATGCAACTTTTCTCTCAAGCTTGTTCTTAACACAACTGTTGTCACTTTTTGTGCACATAAACAAGTGCATAACTATATCTCCCAGCAGAGAGTGAATGTGTGCTCTTTTGATTCCATATTTATGTTATATTTCTTATTAATTATTGTATCTCACCTCTCTCTATGATGGCACAGGTTTTCAGCCGCCCTTTGAAAGTGGCCGTTCTGAACAGCTATTCAGAACAGCTTTGAACACATTTGCCCATGTGGTCGGATGAAACATCTTTCTATCATCGTGTGGCTTGTATATCTCGAGAACCATTCATCTTATCAGCTTCACACTTGTCATGTTTATTGTTAAGTGCCCAGAGAAGTGTAGTGTTGAATTTGTTGCGATTTGCACACAAGTCAATATTAATAACCTTTGAAAGGCAACCAGCCCTGGGACTCCTGAACGGAAGTGATATTGTTGATCACAACAACAGTACGTTCACGACAACAGTGCTTTCATGGCACGGCAATGAAAACTCATTCCTCAGTTTTGGGTTCTGTTTTCTGAGTCAAGCTTTGCTGAACTTTGAATGAGCAGGTGAACAGCTGAACAGCTAGAAAAAAAATCTGCAACCAGCATTACCACAAGCCAAGCAAACAGACCATTCCAAACAGGCAGGTTTATAACTGGCACTGCACTAGTTCCAATAATTACATTTCCACAAGCAGCCAAACTTTCAGTACACTAATGTTGCCGTGTGAATAATCAACTAAAATACAGGTATGTATACTCTATGAAGGTGCTATTGCTGCAAGATTGCTGTGTAATGATTTTATATTTTTTTGACCTTTTGTAGAAAGAACAGGTGGTCTTAAAGGTTCAGTGTGTAGAATATACTGACATCTAGTGGTGAATTTGCATGTTGCAGCTGAATACCCCTCATCTCATCCTCCACTTCCAAACATGAAAGAGAACTAGTGGTAGCCTTCAGTTGTCATGAAAGGTCTTTAGTGTGTCCAGATTGGACACTGTAAAAAACATGCCGGCCTCCGTAGAGAGGACCCGCTCCCGATGTAAATATAAAGTATTTAAATATTAAAGAAACAGTTGGTACAATTTAGATGAAACACACTTGTGAAAACATCACTAGGATTATTTTATATTCAATTCCTGCCGATAGATCCTTTTAAATCGTACACACTGAACCTTTAAATATCAAATCACCTCTGAACATTTGCAAAAGTATTTGTTGCACAAAACAAAAATGTATGTAAGAAGCAGCTTGGCATCATTACTATTGTTGCATTTAAAGTGACTCAATAGACATAATATTACATATCTATAAACAGCATCTGAATAAAGAAGGTAGAAAGAAGTAAAATTATTGATTTACAATAACCATTAGAAAAAGAAGGCAAGTGGCAGGATGGCACTTTGGTTATTAATAAAACTTGTGGGTTGGGGAAGAATCTTTGTAGGTTCAAAGTGAAAAAGCCAAATTAAAACAAGAAAGTGAGATAGCACATACATTTTTAGTTCAGTTCTCACAATTCTCTCATTCAGAGAAGCAATTAAACACACAATGCTTTGGCAACAAGAACACGTTTTCATGGAGTGACACAACAGACATTTGTGTAATAAAATTGTGTAAATGTTCTTAGTCAAATGAGTCAAATGTTATAATCGTTAGATAATTCTTTTTTGATAAGCTCAGGTACATCTATCCCATACTGTACTGACAGTTTTTATCAACTGTTAATTTTGAATGCCTTTTTTGTTAATGTCTAATGCTAAGCTAAAGGCTAAAAAACATCTTGGTTGTTTCAGTTAGGATTTCATATTCTTGCTTCAATAAAAACCAGCTTGTATTTTTCAGTAAAGTTCTATAGAAGCGATGGAAGTTCTCCTCATACCTGCAGCTCTTCACCTCTCACTGCACCAACCTGCTCCCGTCTCAGAGACACTCAGACAGCAATCTCATTTCAAATGTTTTTTCATAACCCACATACAAATATTATACCTGGCTAATGAATGGCAGTACTGATGATCCAGCTCTCCTGTGGTGACATGTTTTCCTCCACTTCGTTCCGCAACAGTAGCTCATCTCTTCAGCGGCAGCAAACCGTGAAGCGGCCGAGCTGAACACGGCGCCACATGTTCAGCTGCATGCCAATGTTAGAGTGACAGTCAAGTTGTTTCTCGACAACAGGAATCCATTGCTTAAAATGTGAATGTAAATGATGTGGAATGGTCCCCAGTAGTAAGGTTTTGGTCAAATTTGGGCAGTGGAAGCAAGCTATTAAAAATATAGACATATCTCCCTATTTGGTTGATTAGGAATGAAATGATCAATTACTTTTCCTATTGATATATATGTAGATAAATAGTTTTGATTAATTGATTCAAGTTAATTGCATTAAAAGTGCCATCACAACGTTTTTCATCCTCTCTTCAAATGCTTCATTCACAAAACTCAGTGGAAGGACGGGACATGGGCCATGAAAGAACACATTTCATTTTGGCATGGGTCTGGACATGGATTTAATATTTTTTTCTTTGATATATTTTTGTACATTTCACCAATTTCACAGGAAATAGTTCATGGATCTTGAACAATATGAAAATAACCAGGCACAGTGAGTGGACAGATATTTATTAATGTATGCAATTTGGTGCACATACATTTCTGAACCTAGCTAATTTAAATCTGGTTTTATAAGGGGACTGTTGGGCCTTGGCGGAGGTTTGCGCTCCAGTTTGATATAGAAAACTTTTGAACACGTGGCCTTCGTAAGGGTAAAGTCAACGCCTGTTACTCTGGGGAGCCTGTTGTGAACAAGTGGAAAATGACAGGTTCCAGTTTGGTGTTCACCTGCTTCAAGTGTCTGCCCGGTCATCCAGAAGAAAACAACATGCAGCAGCAGGTCCTACTGTACGGTGACAGCAACAGGGACAGGAACAGGGATAGAGAGGGGGGATCGAGGAGGGAGGACGCAACTGGAGGGAGTTCTGTTCCTGTCTGGTTTCCTGTCCGGGTCACTGCATCTCACATGTGAATGCACACCTGACACATTTTTGCTCAGTCTGTCTTCAGTTGCTTGGCTTTTTCTGCCTTTCCTTTGTGTGCAAATACTCCAAAGAATTGATGACTCATAAAATAATGTGTATTTTTGCTTTTAGCTGCTCTCTTCTATTATTCTTCTACATCCCTTCACATGTCCTTGCCTGCCTCTCCCAATAGGATGCGTTTGAAGTCATGGCACAGAGCTATGAATTCAGCGAGATTGAAGGTTCATGTCTGGCCTTCAGGAGAGCTGCTTCAGTGCTGAAGAGTCTGCCCAGTGCGGTGCGCTGTCTGGGGGAGGTTCAGGATCTGCCCTGCCTCGGAGAACATACTATGGCGGTCATAGAGGTAAGGCCTAGAGCACTGACAGCCAATCCATCCATATTATGTGTTGCTGAAACAATTGTGTTTATTAACCATATGAAATGCTTTTTTAATGCATTAAAGTGCTAAACTCTTATCAGCCTCTCACAGCATTCATGAATGCAAATTTGTGTTGTCCTCTGGGTTTGATTTTTGTAATGGAAATATTATGGTTATTTTACTTTTTTCATTTAGTATTTTTGGAGCCTCTCTAATCCATGATCACAGCACTTTGGGCCTGATCTACTAAAGGTTTGCGCGTGTAAAACGTGTGCATACTTGATCACACCCGCAAAAAAACATGCAAGCTGATCAACTAACGGTGCGCATTGAGGATTGCGTGCAGAATAACACGCACTGTCTATTTAGTACTTTCGCCTCAATGAATATGCATTATCGGGCGTTTCTACCCGAGTGCGCAAAATATTGGGAGGAGTAGATGCAAGTACTTTAATAAAGCAGACACAAGGTGATTTACAAAGCCTGAAAATAATTGCGGTGATTGTGACTGCGTCTTTATTAATACATTTGAAAGGTAGGTGCTAATCGGCACAGTGTTGCACACAGATGGCTGCAGTTATTTTGGTGAGGAGGAGGCGGCAGGAAGAAGACAGAGAGAACGGATTTTTTCAGAAAGTGAACTGCACCTGCTGCTCAATATTGGTCAGAAGCATCTCTTCCACCGGCCCCCCCAACTGTTTAATTTGCCTTCCATCTTCTCTTAATTTGATCGTTTTACCCACAGCATTTACTTTCTCCCTGATACTCTCCCATTTTGCGTTTCTTTGAGTTATATTAATATTTCTTTGCTGTAGGGATCTTAGTAGATCAGGCCCATTGAGTAAAGTCAGAAGAAGAGTATCTCATCCACCACATATTTGTATTAGAATACTGAGTCCCCTCTTCTCTATTGCAGTATGCGTTGGACCCAAGGTTTTGTTAGAGAGCTAGATGGATTACAAATGGAGGATGGTAAATAGTATCTCTGCAAGAGGGCCACATGAAGACTGATGTCATGGGGCAACAATGACGTAGTGAGATTATAATAGTTATTATGCAAGGACAGCACAGTTGTCAACTTTCAGTACGACTTATCCCAAATGCATCCTGTATTGAGAATTGATACTTCCACTTAAGACATCATCCTGCTCCGGAAAAAACATAATTCCTTCACTCTGCAAGATTTCTCTTACAATGTTCTGACAACATACCTTGTGACTGTAACAAGTTCAGGAGTTGACAGGATTTATAAACAAGGAGAGTTCTTAAATCAGCTCCTGTTTGCAAACAATAAGTGATGCTGTGTTTACTGTATGGATTACCTCTCTCACCACACAACCTTCTGGTCTCTTGGACTTTATTTTCACACTGTTGTGAAACTATCTAAAGTCAGAGCCTGCCTTGAAGGGAGAAAGCCAATCTCAATAGTTTCAGAAAAATCGCATTGTCAGCAGTAATGCTAAATGTAGGTGATGCGATTATTGAGCTAAACAGTAAAAACTATAGAGATGGCTGTTTAATGTAGCAGTTAACCATGACCTTTATGGACTTTTATTACAGAGTGATATGAAGAGCTGCAACACTGACAGACCTGACTAACTTCACTGTGAAATAATAAAACTGACCACTTAGCAGTTTGTTAAAGCCCTTTGCACACATACATGTCATATTGACCCCCTTAATACAATTAAACAACAGTATATCAACAACCCTTACCAATATACTTCTATAATTATTATCTTTTTTTACAGAGTAATTTTGTTTTAAAAATTACAGTTCTGTAAAACTAATGTACCTATTTATATAATCATCAGAAAGTAAGTTAGAAAGTACTAAGTTTCTTTATGGTAGTTAGTTGAACAGTAAGAGAAACCATTGTTAAATATTGTAAATCCAATGGACTTGTAAATGCGAGGGAAATGGGTGTTTGGAACACATTTAACATATATGTTATGACACAAAACATAAAACATGGAAATAACAAATTTTAAATCGCATGGACTTCACTGCAAAAGACCTTTAAAGTTCACTGAGAGTGAGTAAGCCTTTATAACTGACTTGTACACTCTGTGGACTCGAGCAGTGGACAACTACAAATAAACAATGTCCAGGTATGTCAGAAGCCAAACATGAGAAGAGAGGGAGTAGCAAAGCTTGCTACATGTAGCAACCAGTTCTTTCGCTGCTCTAAGCCCAACTAATAGTGCTGGAATGTTTTCAGGTCAAGCAAAGCCCAATTTTGTCAAGTAATTCACAATGAGTTCAACAGGCAATATAGGCACCTTGATGTCACACACCTTGGAGAGGTTAGAGACAACTGTCCTCCAGAATCCAAACTCTGCTGCCCACTCCCAGAACATAGGAAAACAACTACCAGTTGCTTTGACAAAGAGTATGAGAGGGGCCAGAGATTGTTTTTATTGAGTAAAGCCTCCGATGTGTTGGATACACGCGTGTGATATGTTAACCCAAACTTCGGGCTTAGATCTGGGACATCTGTCCTCCACAGAGCATCTAATGTCAGGGGTCTGTGAGAGTGTTGTAACAGGAGACCAAGCCCCTTGTGCCACTAGTATGTGTCCCTGAAACTGCTCTTGAAGTCAAACTTAGTTGCAATAAAAGAAAAAGTAACTATTTGGCAGGTCGTACTTAGCACATATGACATTGATACATTTTTTGAGAGACTTTTTTGATATTTTGATGGAGCAGTATTGCTTTAAATTGTGCTTGTTAGTTTGTTTTTCTGTCAAGAAGATTGTAGCTGAATCTTTCTGAATCAGCACAAATATGCTCTCTGGACATTGAAGTGGAATTTCATCTTACAAAACTCATTTGCCATGAGCTACTAAAGGTAAAAAAAAAAAAAATATGACATAGCATTCAATCTTTCAAAAAGATATTAAGAATAGTTTCAAAAGTCCCGCACAGACACACAAACTTGCCACACTCGATGCTCACACATGAGCACGCATACTGACAGGCATCACGCAAATTTACTTCATCTTAAAGCATCTTATTGGGTCGCTGGGCAATCATCCCATCACCTACAGTGGAGCTCAGGGCAGGCGTCATGGCAGGTTGTCAGGGAAAGTGTCGAAAAATGTTTGCTCGGAGAGAACGGTGAATCCCTGTAGGAGAACAAGGTGAGCCCTGCAGTCTAACTCACTGACACATTAAACCTAACATACACACAGCGGTTCTCGGAGCAGGCTTCAAAGTCACATCTCTCACCACAGAGGCTGATTTACTCGTCAAAATAACATAAATGTACCAGAGAGGCCAAATTAGACTGCCTGTGAGTGACCTCTCCCTCTTGTTGTTCTTACACGACTCAGACGTACGCCCGGCGGTGAGGTTTTTTTGGGTTTGTTTGTTTTTTTGTGGTTAGGTTGTCTCTTTGAACAGATCGCGGTATCAAAACAAGAAGATGACATGACACGAAAAACAAAGTGAAACCAAACAGAGTAAAAACAAAACGCCTGATGTGCCTTTGAACATCGGAGTGACACTGTCAGCAGCGACTGAACCGCTCGCTGCTTATTGAGCATCCAAAGTGGGGAAAAGATATAAACCTACTGACATGAAAGTCTGGGAGCACTGAGGCAGAGTTGGTGATGAATAGATAGTATGTATTTTCTGTGTGTATGCGTGCGTGTGCGTGAGAGGGAGCATTGTGCACGTGAAGAAGTGCATCTCCCGCGGAGCAGGGAGTGTGTTGAAGAATTATCCTTGTGTTTGAGGTTGGCCTTAGCTGGAGGGTTGAAAAGCCGAGGTGGACGGGTGGATGCATCATCGAGCACTGCAGGCTGCTTTAATCTGCACTGTACTCACAGTCTAGATCTTAGGTTCACTGGTTCATTGAAACTAGATGCCATCACTCCATGCACAAGCTTGAAATGCACATGTATTCTTATTGTAAAACACAAAGATGCAGGCTCATTAACCAGCGAACTGCTGTCTGAGTTTACACCTTCACACAATGAAGACAGTTAAAATGTGACCAGCAAATTACTTGTGCTCCGCTCAGTAAGGGAGACAATTAAACGCAGGACATAGTTGTTTCATAGCAAACAATAAAAGCTGGGGAAAACATTACCCTGGGCCTTTTATGAATGCTATAAAATCAGTATTAATCCCAGGTTTCACAACAGCAAAGTCATTATTTCTTCAAAAGAAATGGAAATGAGGAAACCTGATTTAAGTGGAAACTGCTTTAAAATGTCCAGCAATTTGGGCCAATTGTTAATCGCTGATGGAACAGAAACAAAGTGGAAAACAAGCAGATGCTGATACCACCAGTGTTTTCACATCATTTACTTTTATATGTTGCAGGATATTCTTCAATATGGCCGTTCGTTTGAAGTGGAGAAAACACTGTCTGATGAAAGGTATCAAACACTGAAGGTCAGTAGATGAAAAATAACGTTTGTTTGCTTTTTCTATTCTGGTGCTTTCAAATCGCTGTGATGATCGACATTTGCTGTCTCTTCAGGACATAAAGCTCTTGAAAAACTTTAAAAGCTTACTCCTTCTGAGGAGAGCCTGTCATTTCAGAGCATGTCTTCTTGATTATGCCCCTTACCTCGTTTCCTGCCAGCTGTTCACAAGTGTGTTTGGGGTTGGACCGAAGACGGCGGAGAAGTGGTACCGCAGAGGGCTGCGCTCATTCGGCGGCATTCTGACAGACCCCAGCATCCAACTAAACCAGATGCAACAAACTGGTAAATCAACATTTCGCCCTCTCCACTCTGACACTCCACAAACGATAGACTGAAAAAAACAACTTGAATTTGCTTCTTAGAAAAGGCCTACATCTCATTCAGAGCTTCTTTTTTTGTTGGTGCTTTTCGCTCCCATAGGAGGTTACTTATGTGATTTGTTAGCTGTAATGTGTTTCCTCTAAAAGTGAGATGAGATGTGACCAGCAGGGAGTTTACAGTGAAAACATAATGCAAAAGGCAGCAGGGGTATTTTTAATAAAAATCAATGAATAGTGACTATGAAGTGGAATGCCTGCTGTGGAATTAGCACTCATCAATCAGCTGGGCAGAGCGCGAACCAGAGCACGCCATGAACGCCAAGTCTATGTGAGGCTGCTCACAGTGTTATAACTCGTATAGCATGTTAATGGTACACGTAACGCAGGGGTGGGGAAACTTTTTCCTGCCAAATGCTATTTCGATTATCACATATTTATTCTAACAGCCTTCATGGGCTATACTAAGTTATTAATTACATTTTTGAAAAAGTATCGCACTAACCTCTGATGTGATGGTTGTAACTTTTTGTCTTTGGTGAAGGATCTGATGTACGATGGTAGTGATGATGGTGATACTTGAAACTGGTTTTCACTGGTTTTAGAACAAATCTGCACCTTTGGTTGTGTCATGCTAGTAAAGTCAGTAATTCCTTCCATCAGTCATCTAGTGAGTTGGTCTGTATTTGTTATCTGTTATTTCATCACAGGTCAGAGAGAAAAACTGGAATTTTTTTTGTGTGCAGTATCCAGTTGTTTTTCGGTATCTTCAGTATCATTCTAGCAGCTCCACAGCTGCAACAAGGCTCCTTCAAAAATGTTACTTCTGAATGAGGTTTAAGCTTATTTGATATGATCTCACTTCGAAGCTATCAGCTTGGTCACCACCAAACTTGCCTGTCAAACTGCTAGTTCCCCACAAATTGGCATCACCAGTTTGTTGTTTACTTCAATGAAAAACTAGGTTGGTAATCCATTTCAATTAGAAACCGTGCTACTTGGATCCAGACTGAAATGTCACAACTATTATTGGCTGTGATGAAACTTTGTACAAATGTTCAAAACTTTGTACAAATTATCTCCAGAGGCCAAAAACTAATTTACTTTGAAAATCCCCTGAGTTTTACAGTTGTACCAACCAAAAGGTCAAAAGTGTTACTCATACTGGTATAAACATCTAGTTGGTGGATTGGCATAAAAGTTTGTAAAGACATTCATAACCCCTGAGGATGCACTCTGCTGACTTTGGTGACCTCCTGACCTACCATCATCAGGAAGTCACCCTTCAGGATGAATCGCAGTAACTCTGTCTGCATCCCTTCACTTTAATCTTGCACCATCTTCAGGTCAGAATTTAAATGTATCCAGTAATTTGGTTTATGACCGAATACCGTAGAATCTAATGTCATTCCCATCAGCCTCAGCTGTACTTTGAATTAAGTGCTGTTAGTTAGCATTTAGCTCAAAGCACTGTTGTGATGTGCAGTCCAGCCTCTCAGAGCTGCTATCATGGCTGGGGACTCTTAATCTTGTTTCCTAACATTGAAGCGTATAATTATGCTACTAGCTGTCATTTCTGTTTCACATCAGTCCATGTTCCAGGTGAAAATATAATTAACTCTGAAAGTATATGGACTTGAATCAAAGTGTTAGTCACTTAATATATGACCTAGTGATGGCGCTAGCTGTTAAGTGAGGGGGCAATAACAAAAGTCCACAGAGATTGTTAATGTCTGCACCAAATAGCATCAGTCCAATGTCTATTGAGACACTTCACTCTGAAGCACACACTTCAAATTGCTGGTGTCACTAGAGGATCTTCAGAGTCATTGTGCTTCAATGTCTGTTAACCATGAATACAGTAATTACAGTAATACCTGAAATAGGTGTTGAGATAGTGCAACTTGGAGCAAAGGCGTGGACAGGCGATTACACTGATGTTTCTATACCTACAGACATGAGACTACCGTTGCTAAAGACATATGAATTAATCGATTGATTCAAAAACAGGATGGAGATTAAAGGAAATGCAGAACAAGGAGTTAAATTGGCAGTGATTATTCTCTGAGGTGATGTAATGCTCAAATCAGAAAGGAACAACTGAGTGAACCAAAAAATTGTGATACAGGAGCAACGAGACATGCAGAAAACATCAGCTTCAAATCTGATAGAAATCAGCCTTTAACATACAGTATGTGGTTAAATGCCTCAAAGGAAACAATAACAATTTTTTCCTTTTTCTGCATCATTTCTTTGCTGCTGCTGAGGAAGTTGCTGGAGGTATATACTATGCACGTGGTGGTTATTCAAAACATTATACTGCAGGTTCCCATTCACTTTGAAACTCCATCCAATATAGTATTAGGCTGACAGACATCTTCATCAAACTGGTCATAATCCATCATTCGGAACGGTGCAGTCCCCGCTCCATGCAGAGAAATAATGCAATTCTTTAGACATGGAAAATGTGTTTGTACCCTGATCTCGCCACTGTGTTCTGTAAATCTTAAAAGAGCAAAAACATGAATCATCCCATTTGTTTTATTGCACTACAGACAGAAATATCATGGCGGTGTAGCTTTGTCTGTCTTAAAGGAAAGACAAGGAAATTGATGCTTTTTATGTCGCCCAGAAAAATGAAAAAAACACAAAGTAAGATGCATGAAATCAACAAGATACCCATCAATCCATAAATCAGAATTTAGCTCTGTCTGTCTGCAGTGGCTGTAATCCTCCTGTGTGTGCAGCAGGCGTGCACCGGGAGTCGCCTCCTATCTGCCAGCACATCACACTTTACCTTACTTTTAATTCACCATGACTCTCCACTTCCCCAGGGCAAATGGCTATGATTGATGGCTGACTGCCAGACTAATAAGCACATGGTCTTTTCCCTGCAGGTTTTCTGCACTATGAAGACATCTCCAGGGCTGTCAGTAAGGCAGAGGCCCGAGCCCTTGGGAACATTATTGACGAAGCTGTCCATGCGATCACATCGGACGCCATAACGGCGCTGACAGGTGGCTTTCGAAGGTACAAAACTTGTCTCCTCCTTTCAGTGTTTATATGGGGCTTGAAACAGAACAGAATTTTCTTTTCCACTGTTGTTAACCTCATATTGGTTATGCACGGGGAAATGCAAAGATATAAAAAAAGTCTCAGGAGGTCTGCTTAAATCCCATGTGGCTACTCCTTATTACTTACTACAGTCACAGCATGGATGTCACCGTGTGTGTGTGTGTGTGTGTGTGTGTGTGTGTGTGTGTGTGTGTGTGTGTGTGTGTGTGTGTGTGTGTGTGTGTGTGGTTGGGTAGATGCCTTAAAGCAGTTGGTGATAAATGCATCCTCCTGTTGTTAATAATTACTAAATAAAATTAATTTATTTGACTTTTAGAATTGCATATTATCACAGGCTCTTGGTCCTCAATCATAAAAAATAGAAACATGAGTGCACAGGTCATTCGTGTTTTTCATTAGGACGCTGAGATGCATTTCATTGTCAATCTCAGAGTGCATGGTGAGTGCTCTTGTAAAGCTACCTACTGAGTGTGACTGTTTGTTCACAGCCGGGGCCTCCCTCCATCGCCAGCTCTTTGTGTTGCTCTTTTTTTTAATGTGCAGTGCTTTGAGTGAGTTTGGGGCACTCTGCTGTGTGGTGTTGTAGAGATCCAGCCATGACCAGTGGCGTGTGCGGTAAATAATTCAAAAGCAGTCTGGCAGTAAGGACAGGCGCTTGCCTCTCAGCAGGGGTGACAGAGCTGCCTCAGCTCAGCTCGCAGTCTTTAATAGCGCCTGGGCTACAAGCTTTATGTGTTGGAAGGGGAAAAATCTCTTTTCTCTCTAAAAACCTTATAAATGTTTCACTTGACTGTGTTTGTTGTTTTCTAACATTTTCTATTTCATTGAATTTTGGTACAAAATGATCATAGACTGACTTTTCAAAGTAATTTGGATTTAAATATGGAGCCCGGTGGATTTGAGCTGAACAGCAATTTAGCGAAAGCAAACATTTTAAGCTTTCATAACATTTAAACAAGTGGAGATGTGTCATTGTCTGTTCCATTTATATACTGATTACAGTATTAAAAATGACATTACATGTTATTTAGCTGACGCTTTTATCCACAGCGACTTTCAATTATTGCATTCAACATCTATGAGGGGACATTCATGGTTCAGCATCTTGCCCAAGGACACTTCGGCATGGGCTGGGATCCGATCTGCCGACCTAAGTAAATAGAACAGTACCATACACTAATGCATAGTACTGTATACTTTTTATACAGCTATTCTATGTTGCCAGTAGTACACAGGTTATAATGAGCAACCCCTGGTGGTTAAGGTGTGAAGGTATTAGTTTGATATTAGATCCAAACTGGGCCAAAACGGGGGTATAGTGGTTAGCACTCACAGCAAGAAGGTTCCTGGTTTGAATCCTAGCTTGTCTTTGTGGAGTTTGTCAGAGTGCAACTGCTTGTGGTAGTTATCAAAGGTGCAGAGCAGACTCACCTCATTCCAGAACCCGACACAATGCAACTCAAACACACAATATAAATCCCAGGAAAAATCAAAGAAATCATTGAATGTTGAATAAAGTTAGCAGGCAGCAATGACAGGAGCTCTCCTCCCACAAGGAGCAGGCCGCCCTTGCCTCTGGGCCTGTGGTGTGCAAAAAAAAAGAAGAAAACAAAGAAATGTCAGAGCGCAGAGCAAGTACACAATGTCCCATACAAATATATACAGAGATAATCCTCACAAACTGATTTGAATGGTGTGTAGTAGTGTTGGGAAACTTGCTTGAAAAATATAATTTACTCATATTATGTATTAAAAAAACATGGCTTTACTTAATACAAAATGCAACTCTGCAACTAAAATCAGAGGATTCCAGAAAGTACGCATACCAGTGGGTAATGTTAGCGAGAACATCCAATCTCAACAGTTACATGGTCGAACTTCAGTGTCTTGATGCTGGGGTATACATTAATTAGTGTCTGTGGTTATAGGTCCAGTAAGTAACGATGGGATTTAAACAACACAAGGAAAGAAAAATCTAAGCACAAACGGCAGCTGCAATGATATCTCATTATGTAAATAACTGCTTCTCAAGAGGAAAATGTGGTAATGTGTTAAAAGATGAGGAATGAGATTAGAGCATTGTGGATAGTTAACATCGAGAATGAAGGGGAGGAACTGTGCAAGATTTATGTGCCAGGAGTGTGCTGCAAAGTGTAAAGGGCCTGTGAGACAGCCTTTATAGCAAACTCAGTGCGACGAGGCAGACATTTACTTCATCTCATGTTTGGTGCAGGCTCGGGGAATATTATGTGAGACCTAATTGGATTCATGTGGGGCTATAATTGAAGAATGATGACTTGAACATTATCAGTCAGTAATTTACTTTTATCGTGTTGAAAAGCTGATTCTCCAGACGTGGTTTTAAACATAGTGGGAGGCGTGGCAAGGCCTATTAAAAAGTGCAAACAAAAAGTGCATTTGCTCTCTGAGATGCCAGCAGCACCACTAATAACCCATTAATTCTCTTCAGGGTGACATATTTGAAAATGTTCACTTCTAAAGTCCTGTCAAAGCTCGATTTAATTACCTATAATTTCCAGCGTGATGCCGAGGCTTTTATTAGCTTCATCTTTCCAGCCGATAGCCCTTGTCAAAAATGGGAATACACATACAGTATATTCTATACCTCTTTAAATAGACATACTCGGCTCTGGCTAATCTTTCATCTTCTGGATAACATACACAAAAAAATAACTCCCAAAAGTTTCATGAAATAAGCAGCGTTTTGGAATAAACTCAGGCTGTCATCCACTTCAGAGGAAACAACATGGCGAGGATTTGTTGATGCCGCTGACATTATCCTCATTGAAAGGACAGCTGTGGAGGGCGGGTGACAATTATTAAAGCGGTTTTGTTGGGGAGGATGGGGGGGGGGATTAAAAATAGATTAGTCTTGAAAACGCAGCTTCTGTCACCGCTGTGTGTGAAAGGCTCACACGGTGTCAGCGGAGCACTGTATTTATTTCAGTGTGAAGTCCCCGCTGCGCCTGCTATTTAACATCTGATCGTCTGGAATACGCCTCAAACTGACACTGATGAGGGGCCTGATGGTGTCAGCCTTCACATCCTCGAACTGGGGCTGAGTCCCCCTGCACTGTTTCTTCCATGAACAACAATTGAGATAAGTAATCCTTGTCAGTTTGGTTCAGGGTGTCATGGTTTTTCTAAACTAACTCTATTATCAGCTTGCAGGCGAAAGCACAAAAACATGCCGTCAGATAATGAGATTAAGCCCATGTCGACTTTGCACACACTGCTTGTTCTCGAATATCACCTGGTTCTTCTCCATTAGCAAACTTTGGTAACAAGCGAGATGGAAGGTGAAATGCATCACTACAAATGGAGCTGTTTCTTTTCCCTGATCAGCTTGTATCTGCTCTCGCACTCCGTCCCTCCTGCAGATGAATGCATTCAGTGAAATTTCCAGCCGCAGCAACACTCCCCACATCTGTATTATTCATACATGTCGCACTGTCGTCCACACAAATTTGTAAATAGCCATGTATATTTTATGGGCTTTGTGGAGAAGTATTTAATAATTTAACATTTTCTCTCGCACAATAAAAGAGCAGACTGCTTAAGTTCACACCAGGCGTTTATAGATCTACTGCTCTGCTCTGCTTTGCACTTAATTAGAATTTTAAAAAAACACTGGAAGTGTAGTGTTGCTGTACACAGTCCATCAGAGCTAACAATTTCTGCTGAATCTCTCTCAGCCATATCGCCCGCTGACAGAAGTGGGATGCCAAATGCTGAATAAAAACAGTGTTGTGAAGGTGCACCGTTAGAGGCTAGAGATGATGAAAAACACCCTCTTTGCTGGAGAGAATGTGCCTGACACGGTGTCGTCTAATTTCCGCTGAAGGGGGTTGAATTAGAGGAGGCACAGACCCGACACATACTAATGCTGCTGTGTGGTGCACTCAGGAAAGAGCTGAAAAGTGTAAAACTGCGTGTCTTCACCTCAAACAACCACCGATTCCCATGTCAGCCCCTCACAAGCAGCCGTGCTTCGATAAAGTCAGGTTGTTTTTAATGCTGATTGGAGGTAAACTGAATTTATGCTGATGGTCTCTTTGTCTCTCTCCCGCTGAGGTTTTTTGCTATTCATGGCACACATATATGCGGTGCACTCGAGTGAGTTTTGCCAGCGCAGCAGAGGCTAGCGGCGAGATTCACTCAACAACTTGAGTGCCCTGTATGCACTGGAAGTGTTGTAGAATCTCGGCTTCGCCAGTTAGTAGTGTTGGAGGAAAGCTGCTCATTCAGCAGATGGGAGTCTGTGATGCATTCTCAAATAGCTGTGTCAACCAGTCAACTGATTAAAGAAGTGTAAACTTTTCACATAAAGGCCGACATGAAAACCACTGAGTATGAGGACAAGTGAGATACATGATATACAGTCACAGAGCAAATTAAATGACTGTGACTCAAGCACCATCTGCTGAGTGAACCTGTAAGCCAGGGACAGTCCGTCAGTGCCACAGGGGTACATGCTCTTTGCCACTATCGCTAACCATTAACATTATCATGCCTTGTGGAGCTCTAATGGCTGTTCTTTTTAATACTTCCTTGCTCCCTGAATTAGCCACGGTGACCTTTGAAGCTTCCCCACAAGCCATTCACGCCTCCTTCCACTCCTTTAATCTCTCTCTCTCTCTCTCTCTCTCTCTCTCTCTCTCTCTCTCTCTCTCTCTCTCTCTCTCTCTCTCTCGCTGCCTTCACTCATTTGTTCGAGGCGGCAACGCAACATCAAACATGGAGCTTCGCAGCCGCCGAGGTTTCTTCTGAGCCGTATCACCCACGACGTTTATAGTCATTTTGCTTTGTGGTTAGGTGTGACACTTAGCGTCTGCATTATTTCTGCAATTGTTTATCAAACTGTTTGTGTGTGTTTGAGTGGGCGGTGGAAGGTGATCACGCTGAAATGATGCCTGGGCTTTTGGTAGTGCTGAAATAGGTTTAGCCTTGCAAGGGCAAGATTGAGCCATTAGAACTGAGACTTTGGAAATGCTGCTGGCCCCGTCCAGGGCTGCATTTTAGCCTGGACGAGCAGAAACTGAGATGTTTCAAAACGATGTTGTAGTCACTCACAACCGCTTGCTGATTGTGTCTTTTCGGTGATGACCTAGCCTTTGCTGATTCTTCATGCACTTATTACATGACCCCCTTCCAGAAGAAAACAAACTGCATCTGCTTTGGCTACCAGTGTAGAACACAACATGGATAATCCATTACAAGTGTTGTTGACCATGTTGTCTTTGTCATTCTACAATGATACAACTACTTACAACTGTAGGAGATAAGCTATTATTCGAGCAATTCGTGTTCACAACGAAACGCAGACCCAGTGACATACTAGTGGACGGGGAGCCAGTATGCCTGTGTGGACAGAGATTATTGTAGTTTTAGTTCGCTGTTTTGGATGTAGTGTGTATCATCTGAGGGGTAACTTCTGCTCTGGGTGTTTGTGTCTGTTGTAAAACTGCCATATGAGACTGTGTTAGCAGGTTACTATAATCCCAGGAACCCACTGTCACTTTTCATCATTCCATCTGACTGCTGCTTGAGTCATCCTGCGGAGCCTGTCTTCTTGAGTGAAAGACAGGTGGCCAGTCGATCACAGGACTCACTTACAGACATATTCACTGTCATATTTACTCATTTTGACTTACATGTGTTTATCACCGCTTTACTTTAAGACATAATGGTCCTGATATCTTGCTCAAATGCCAAAGAGCACATCAGACTACAAAATAAAGCCTGTGGAGCGTTTCTGTGATGATTTGAATTATTGAGACTTCATAGAAAACTTCTACAAACTTTACTGTGTTTTCATGAATGTGTGTGTCGGCAGGAATACACGGTGTGCAGACACAGGTGGGTGTGGCCAACTGCTGTTCTGCAATTGTGCTGACAGGAGGTGCACGTGTACAATCCTGGCACAGCACCGACCAGTCTGGAGAAGTGGCTGGAACTTGATGAATATAGCTAGTAGGAGGAATACATTATCAGGAGGAGGAGTTTGAGCCGGCTTCAGTGACAGCCAATCAGATCAGCTCCTCTTATGACCTTCAAAGCACAAGTTTGTTCGTGGTTTTTTGCAACTAAACATTCTTTTGTAAAAAATTAAAGCTGTAATGACTGGACAATGGCTGTGAAAGGTTAGAAAAAAAGCCAGTTTTATTATAACAGCGATTGAGCGATATTACCTCCGCCAACAAGGCTTTGTTGTTGTTTGTTAGTTAGCATGATTCCTGTGGGAATTGAATATTGTAATTTCAGTTTTTTACTTGGAAATGTATTGATTTTCTGTGATCTTTATGTCACATGATGCCGATGTTATCTTTAGGGGCTTAGTCAGATGATGTCTGTGTGATACTCATTCATGCTGTCAAATAGCCAGATGACAATCAACTGAGTGGTAACATGAAAGGACCATTGTACTCAGGAGGGCCTTGTTAATACCTGGATGACCTGGCCAATTTGATCAACATGTAATGAGTCTGCAACTGTTCTTCTGAGGGTACATAAGACAAGACAATCTGAAATTCTGTCAGACAACAATCGTGTGGGTCTTCTCTCAATGCTGCATGATGTAAAGAGAATTGATCCATCACATCATGTCTGTAATTCTTCAGAGAATTAACAACTCTCAACATTCGAGAAGAATTTCTTCGACATTACACAAAAATTACTGGACAGATAACCATGAAACTTGGTGGAAGGATGGAAAAGAACCCATCACATTTTGTCATGTATCTGGATGATGGGGCGTCTATTCTAAATATACACACAGTACATTAAAAAAAATGTAGAAGTCCACTGAGCAGAAGAATCAGGCTTCATGCAAAAATGTGAGTCTGTACTACTTCATTTCTTTCACCTTTAGAGGGTCAGCCATATGTACAAGAGAGAAGTATCCAGAGTCTCTGCAAATGGCTTATGATTACCACCCTGTGGCGTTCTATTCTTCAAAGCTGCCTCCTGTAGTGCAGGAGATGCCAGCTTGTTAACGGGCTGTTGCTGCCACAAGTATCAAAAGCAGCTTTCAGACATGCACTGGACTCCACAGTTCCTGAGTATTTTCTCCGGAGGAGGTACATGTGTGAATTGTCGGAGTGAGATGCTCCGTAGTTTCTGCAGACTTTATCTGCCTAACCTCCTCGTATAAGGTCCAGGGTTCCCCGCTGGATTCACTGTGAGTAAGTGGGGGGGTTGATGATGCTTCCAAAACGCCACAGATGCAAAATTTAAAATTAAAAAACAAAACAAATATCTCCCAGTGAAAAAGCAGTGTCATACAGGTAGAAGACACCGACAAAGATGTCAAGAGAGTTTGTGGTGATAAGAGCTGACGACGGTTACTTGGTGCTGTAAACACGATCACGTGATCTCGGCAGCGGAGTTAATACGTCACTTCCTGCCTCTGCCTGCTGCACACGGCTGCTCCACCTCTCGCATGAATATTGAGGAGGATGTGTTGCTGTTGTGAAAGCGTCTGTGCAGAAAACCTCCCGCTGTGTTGTGCATGTGTGAAAGGCAATAACCGGGTAAATTCCGCAGCCAATTCTCCTGATTTTACCTGCAGGTCTTGTCTGAAAACGGCTTTAGATGAAAAGTCTATTCCTATCTTAATGGATGTAAAGTTTAGCATTTTTGCAGCAGCTGATCATAGATCTATGAAGGGACTTTTCTCCCCAACTCTAATATTTCTGTTCATAGGTATTCATCTTAAATCCCTCAGCACTGGCCCCATTGCTCGAATCAGATGATCATGTACTGTAGTTGCACTTGACTGCAAAACAGTGTTGGCTATCGTAAAAATGTGCTGCTCACAGAGTTAATATTGATTCTGTGTCCTAAGATACCATATTAGTGGACATTGCTGCAAAACAATCTGTGCTTATCCCGTCCTCTATTGTAGCCGACTACAGTGCTTGTGTTTGCAGCCTCGTGTTCTTTCATGTTGTCTCACTTGATGGTGTAGTTCTGCGCCGATGGTCATGTGGATCAAGTTGGACACGGATCTGCACATGTGGGAAAAGGAGGAATAAATGATGTGATTGCAGCCCAATAGTTCGCCCCAGGTACAACTGCCTGGTATAACAGCATTAAAGGCATTAAGCCGGTCATCGATTATTTTCTTGAACAGGGTCTTTTATTTCCAGCATTTGTTAAAACAAGGCAATTCAAATTGCTTCCAACAAAACACACAATGCATTAAGACAATATAAAAGACAAATTTAAATAGGATTTAAAAGAATAAGAATAAATAAAAGAAAGAAAAAACCTGAAATAGATTCAAAGAGATAAAGAAGAGGCAAAACCACAACGAAACACTTTGAGTTTGAGTTTAACTTGATAAATTACAGATACAAACAGAAAAGTCTTAAGCTCTGATGCACCCATTATACTGATCCTGCCGACGATGCCAAATTAATGAATAAAACAAAGTGGTCAGTCGCCATTGATTTAAATTACAGTATTTATTCTGGTAACAGACTCCATACATGATAAAGAGTATAGAATCTGCTTAACCCTTCCCAGGCTATTGTACCAAACTCCAATGAGGACAAGGTCGTAGTTTGTCTCCTGTCTGAATAACAATATAAGGACAGTCAGAACACTTTACCGAGAGAATATCTCAGACACTGGAACTCTATATTTTTCATGAGTGAACAGTCTGGCATCAAAGGTCACAGCAGCATGAGTTATTACAAAAGTCGGTCTAACAGTGATACAGTAGCTTCATATACACTCATTTCAAATAAAGTCTACCTCACTGGTGACAGCCAGTGTCCAGGCACATCATGGTTTTGGGTCCTCCGTCAGTCCCATTCTTGTGAACACAATATCTCAATAACGTTTTGAGGGAACTTCTTCACATTTAGTATGTTCAGTTGGAGTCAAGGACTCATTGATTTAATTCTAGTGGTCAAAGGTCAATGTCACTGTGACCTCACGAAACACATTTTGGTGCAGTGAATGCAACATCTCAAGGACTTCAGGGGATTTCTTCAAATTTGGTACAAATGTTCACTGAGACTCATGGATGAACGGATTAGATTTGGGTGGTCAAAGGTCATGGTGGACTCATCATTGTGAATGCAACATATCAGGAACACCTGATGAGACTGAACCTGCACAGCTACTAAAGGCATACAACCGCAATGTGGTCATTCCAGTCGTAACAAATTCGAAGTCAGTCATTATTAAATCTGCTTTAACCAAGTCATATTATTCAAAGCATGCTGCATTTTCAGAGAGTCAGTGTTCTCAAAAACAGCAGTTTTTTGAAAGCCGTGCAACTGATTCAGCGGGATGATTCCAGACAAAATCTTTGATATGTTGTTTGTGTACATCTCCTCTTCACATACACAGGTTCCCTGCAGAGCTCTTGGTTGAACCTGTACTTGCATGATAATCACTTACAGAACTGGAACACCCTGTGCCTGCAGTTGAGCTGACAGCGACAATAGATTGTTTCAGGTTGAATATGGCTCGACAATGCTTCAAGTAAAAAAATGAAGATGACTGTGATAAAAGTTCTGACAGCTGAGACAACAAGCAGTAAGCAATGACTTGTCTGAATAATGAAAAGTGTTATTAGCTTAGCTTGTGCTTTTAATAGCTCTGTTTGCCTCCTTCCCTCTTCATCAGTTAGGGACTGTGAATGAATGATTAGTGTTCTCATTGTCACAGTGAGTAATTCTCAGTGCTATGTTTTCATCTCCAGGGGGAAGGAGTTTGGTCATGATGTTGACATCATTGTGACCACACCAGAGCCGGGGAGGGAGAGGACTCTCTTACCAGACATCGTCGACAGATTCAAACAACAAGTAAGTATGCTCTTAGTTGTGTTTTATTCACTCAAGGTAAGTAATGAGGATGTTGAACACGCTTTTGTCAATAAAATTTAGTGTTTTTCTCACAATTTGTAAAATGAGTGTCTTCATATGGGTTTGAATCCACACATTTTTGTGGATTAAGTTATTTTAGGCCAATAAGCTAAATATAAAGGCACAATTGGGTGGACAAAATAACAGTATATACTGCTATAGTGCTAAAGTGTTTCTTTATACTGCTTTACATTCAAAATTAAAATGCCATTTGTGTTTTCATACCCTGTCCTATCAGATTTCTTATAATTTGTAATTTAACGTTAGGTGCTAGATAGTTACATGCACAGTCAGTTATTAATTATTCTATTGATCATGGAACTTAAATTGGAATTTTCAATTTGCTCTTCAAAGAAGTGCAGACGATACATACAGAATATAGCGTGACAACCTGTCCCATCGGGGTCATCGGTGAAAAATCAAAACCCCTATTTGGGCTCATGTTGGGCTCACGTTGGGCTCGGTCACTACTCAGAAGGACTCGTGGTGGGTGATGGAAAAATTTAGAAATTATGTTCAGGTTGGTCTCGTCTACCAAAGAATTGTTAGACAGCGAACATCTTAACTTTGATTTACGAATTAGGATTGGCTTTCCTAATTAACATGGTGCTTTAACTTCTTTTGCGATTAATGTCAAGTTAACGGCACTCCTATTTTCACAGTTTCAGTTTATGATTTATAATTAGTTAAGTAAGCAAAAGCTGCAATTGTTCAACACAGAACAACTGTGGCTTTCTGTATGTGTGTTAAACCAAACAATCTACCCAAAACAATCCCTTTTGATGGTCTTGGCCATTTTGATGGTGCTCAGTCTGCTCACACATGTGTAACCAACGTAAGCAGGCAAGCTGTAACCATGGTAACAAGAATTGCATGACAGTCAGGGACAGGGAAGCAAAAAGTCGGTGTGTCAGGCTGGACTCAGTTTGGCACAAAAAGAAAAAAAAATGCCTGTCTGGATCGGTCACTGAATTTGTAAATAAGTGGGCCGAGAACCAGAAGACACAAAATCTACCTCCACTAGCGTCCGGCGGTGTAATTGCAGCGCAACTCACACACACACACATGTATGCACAACTATGAATGCTCGGCCTCATGCGTACCTACGGCGTAGCTTCGATGCAGAAGCATGAATTGTGTTTAATTGAGCTGTCATACATCACAGTGATTGAGTGATATGATTGGCTGACGATATTCACCTCTTTAGCCCTTTTCTCTGCTGCACCCAGCAGATTGATTTACATGTGTCTAACTGCTAAATATACATGACCGGACACCATAGGCATCCATGCTGTGCTATAATTTTTTAATGTTCTGAATAAATGACAAAAAGACAGAAAAAGTACATCCCGGTGGTCACTGTGTATTCTGTGATCTAGAATTTAAAGAACTGTAAAAGCCTCATTAATCTGAAAGTCACTCTTCTTTTCATTTTTCGCTGTCGGACACTGGAGGATTTTCCAGAGATAAAAATATGAAGAACTGACGATACTTTTTGCCTTAAGGACATACTGTGTTTCTGACTTCACTGCATGCTGCATGTTTCGCTGATAAGTCATTAAATGGGGTTTGACACTTTTCCATCATCCAGAACTGTGTCCTTGCAGCCATATCATAAAACTTAGAAATGTGGTCCGGCCTCTGATTGTATGGAAGGAGACTGTGAAAAGGTGAACGAACAAGTAAAAGAGAAATAGTACAATTTAGCAGGTTTCTTTAAAAAAAACTTTAGCAGGTCTGTCAAGGACCATGGGCAGCACTGGAGACCCCTTAATGGAAAATGGATCCTTTAATGGTACATGGTTGGGAAAAATAGAAGAGGTGGGAGAGAGACGAGAAAAGGAGGAGGATGGCAGCTGGTTGAAGGAAGTAGGAAATGAGAAGCGAGAGTAAATGTGTGAACAAGAGATAAAACAGAAATAGACGATGTTAATGGCAAGCTTTGTTTACATACAGCTAATGGTTTAATTATTGGCTGTACTCAATTATTTGCTGCTAATATCAAAGTAATTTGGCAAATGTCAATGCTCTGCAGAAGTGTCTAATTAAAACCCAACGTTTGTATACACATTTATCTAATTATGTTAAACTAAGGTCTTAATCACAATATTGCAAATAGAAGTCCAGTGCGATCATGTTTGTAAATGTTTTACCGCTTTTACCTCATCCAGCATTTAGGTTTTACAAGATTATTCACAATTCATTAACCGCACAGTTTGCATTTAAAGGGGAAAAAAAGAGAGTAAAAATAGTTGTTGTATGCCCCTGAGAGGAGAAAATAACAAGTTCTCCAAGTTCAGTTTTAAACTCATTAATTGGAAGTTTAGTTAAATAACTGGCAAATATGAATCAGAAGCAAATAAGCAAAGTTTTGGAATTATAACATAAATAGACATGGTTGTTTTCCCTTAATGAATAACGACTTGTGATCTTTGCAGAAGTATAAAGCAGTTAAACTGTGAAAAGAATTTCACAGCCACATTCAGGACACATTTTTATTGCATTTTTTAGGAAGCAGAATTTTATTAAAAAATAATCAAGAAGAACCTGAACTTCATATTTTCTCATTAGTTTGTTGTGAACATGTAGAATGCAAATTTGACTTTTCTGAAACTGCCAGAGGTTTTACATACACGAGACAAAAGGCTCCTCTTTCACACTGAGAGTGCACCGTTTTCTTCTCTATTAAAAATGTCTATTTATTTATACTTTACATTATCAGATCAAGAGCTGTATTTAATAGTTGTTCACAGCAGAGATTTTGACACAGACACTGATTCCGTTCATTAATTATTGCAGTGCTATGCAGCAAATAATCATGTTATTAGCTACGCCTATATTTATCAACTTTGAAAAGCTCTATTCATCTGGGGCTCTCCAAAAATACATGGACTCTAAGACATTTTTCTCAGTTAATGAAAAATTTCAAAGACACACTGTTTTCACAAGAAACTGCTGCATACATTGAAAGAGTCGTGGGTCACTGCAATTATTCCTCCTCTCTTCTGTGCTGTACAAGATGGCCTAAATCCAGAGTTCTGTAAAAAAAATGTAATGTCAATTTTAGCCAAAAATAGTATGAAGCCTCAGCAGGCTGGAGTAGCCACATTGAGTATTATTGCAGTTGTTTTTTTCCTGGTCATACACGGTCCATAATAAAACAAATAGTAAATTATGGAAGAGACTCGTGTGATTTGGCTGACACAGACTGCTGAAGGGTCATTTAATTTCAGTTCAAATGTACATTATTCTTTCATAACAGGCTTCTATTATGTTCTTACTACGTGAAGGAGAGGAGGAATGATCCCATGTTCAACAATCAATCATTTTAATGTCTCCCTATGGATTGTATAAAGACATTCTAAAAAAAATCCAAACCTAAACTTTAAACTAACTTCACTGAGAAGGGGAGTGTACGAGACGCCTTGAGGGACTGCAACAGACTGAAATGACAGATGGGAAACTACTGTAACAAACACATAAAAACAATCTGTTTATGAAGAAATGGTCACAATATTTGCAAACTTACACCTGTGAAATAATAATGTTCTAACTGCCAGAGTCTGCAATCGGAGTATGGAGCCACAGTAGCATGGTCCTGCTGATAAATGTGACCAATCTTGAGTCAGTCTCAGCTGTCAACCTAAAATGAGAAAAAACATGTTTGAGACAAATAAATTGTCCTTTTTAGTTTGGCCCATGTCCCATCCACTAACATGGAGGAGGCCTATACTGCAGACAGCCTCCAGGTGGCCATCGAGACGTTTTGCCTTCACCTTTTGTGAGCAGTCATGTTGCCCACCTTTATTTACAGTCTGTCGAACAGTGACGATTTTAAATTATGTGTAAAGTTAATTAAAAAGGTGATAAATTGTTTGGTTTACAGTTCAAAGAAGACAAAACTCATTATTAGTAATTAATTCCTAATGAAATGTGTCCACTGTAACATTTTACTAAAACACAAACTCATAAAACATTGTCAGACCTACAGCCAATGAGTCAACATTGTGATATTTGGTTACACGACCTTAGTTCATAGTTGTCTCCTGAGAGTCTGGGCAGTGGGTCAGGGAATTATACACATATACAAATACATAATACCTTATTATCATCGAGACAGCTCAGTTTCCACTGAACATATATGTTCCAAATGAAGCCAAATGAAAATACATTATGGACAGTATCCCTTACAGAAAATACACAGGTCATGTGGATGTGGAAGGACTTCTCTTCTCTCTCAGATTAATGCGTAGCAGGAGACAGTCATGAGAGGAGACAGGGGTTTGATGAAGAGCAGAACCACGCTGTGGAGTCTAGCTGCCGGCTGGTTTTTGTCATCGCCGGGTTTAAAAATATCCTCCGTCCTCCGCCCCCTTCTCCATCTACCGCTCCACTCCCCCTTCCGCTCCTTCAGAGGTCCATCCTGATGATAATTACCTCCTACGCTATCGCGGGAAGCTCGCACCTATTGCAGCCCCTGGCAGCCTCTCGCAGCCACTTTGATTCACCATGGGAGGAGAGAACGAGGGGACGGTGTGAAAGTGTAGGAGAATGTGCGGGGCCGAGGTATAATGGATGTGAGACAGTGAATTAGGCAGGTAGGGCAGGTGTTAAAAAGGCTTTAGGAGCATAAGAAGGGTAGTGTGAAACAACCAGAAGCTTTCAGGCTGATAGAATAGGGATGGAGAGGGGACTGGTCTGCAGGGATGAGGACACAGGAGACAGTGATTAAGTGGAGGTAGCAGAGGTTGACTCTTAAGTCGTGTGACCTTGTCATCTGCAATCAAGGCCCTGGGGCCCCCCCAACATGTCTCCACTCAGGCCTAATATCATGGGCACCCCTGCCATCCCCCACCAACTCATTCAGCACCCTTCTTCCGCCTGCAGGGAGTTAAAAATACATCCATCTAGAAACGTCCTTGTAAAATCGGGTTCATCATTTCATTCCTCCCCCCCTCCCTTCCTCCTGCTGATATTCTGAAAGCATAACTTGGGGGCAGAGGCAAGGTCAGTCCCCAGCTTCTGTGGCAGACAGATGAGATTCAGCTTGGCCCTGGTAATAGCAATGGGAACGACAGAGAGAGCGATGTTTCATCCTCTATCCATCTGTCATCTCTGTCTCTAAATACTGTATAAGTTCTTCTTTCTGAAGGCTGAGCTGTGTATGCAGTGCGATGCCATTCAGCTCCGGCTTTATTGTTCTGCTTTCCGAGTCATTGCGGTTAAGAATTGGAGAGCTTCCCCTTTAGCTTGAGTAAGTGATTCAGACAGAGCTGCCCATACAGCTGAGGTTATTTTGCAGTCACACAGAGTTAGTCACTTTGAGATCTAAATAAAATCTGAGCAGTGAGGGCTACTTTGACTGGCAGCGAGAGGACGCACAAACACACACACAAACCACTGCACTTTAATTCCGGCAATCAGGCTCTTTCATTCTGTCGAAGCTGTGAATCAAAGTCAAAGCGCCGTTCAAATGGTCCTGGCTAACGCGTGGTAATCTGCAACTTGAAGGCAGGTTTTGAAGTCTCTCTCTGCGAGTCAAAGAGAATGCGAGATGAGATCGGAGCGCCTTTCGCTCGTCCTCTGCAGATGCAGGTGGCTGCCTTGGCCCCTGTGACCGCTCATCACAATCTCTCAAAAAGAAGAGCCTGAGTAAATAATCAAAGAGGAAAAAAGGCCCAGCTTTCAGTTCACAATTTCAAAAGTCATGTTCACTTGACTTTTTTCTTTTTTCAGCACTCAGAGGCGAAGCTTTAGGGGAGAGATTATCTTCCCGCTGTCCTCCTCTGTAATTCCCTCTGTAAACAGTTTTGGTGGAATCAGCTTACTCTCAGATGCTTGCTGACATTACCTGCTGTGTGCGAGATGATTACAGAGCGCTATTGGGCTAAACAGCCCCCGGCGATGCTGAGACTGGAAACTTCACGACGTCCTGTTTTTATGGTAGATTTATGTGCGTCAGACAGAACAAGAGAGAGTGAGAGATAAAGCAGCGTTACAATACTGCATGCACAGGGGCAAGAAAACCTCATCAATCGAAAGGCATCCATATTCAGGTACTTAATGGTCTGTGCAACTATCACCTTATTATATGAATACTTTTCTCTGAAGGCATCTATACGGTTCCAGAAAGAAACGCACTGCTAGGAGCAACCAAAAAATACAGTATGTGCTGGAATAGTGGAATATGAAGTGACCTACATTTGCAGCCTTATGCATGAGATGGGTTACGGACCTTCTCCCACAACTTGTCTGAAGTGTGGCTCGGGGGGATTTTAATTTCAGATTAGTCGGTGTTTAAGTGCTTTTATGCTGTCATTCTGGCCTCATTATCTAAGTGGGAGCTGTCACTGCCTTTAGCTAAGCCATTACAGAATGTAAAGGGAACTTCAAGAATCCCTCTCCCTGCCCATTATCGAAAGGTGAATGGTTATCTGTAATTGCAGAGGGAGAGTGGTCCATGGGTGCAGCAGAGGGTGACATCAAGAATCTTTGCCTGCAATTGCGCGACAAACGTGTCCACCCCTGAGGATAATGAGATGAGGGAAAGTGAGGTGGGGGCCGGTGGTTTCTTTGAGATCAGCTCCCTCTGTGTGTCACTCAAAGTTTTCGCCGTCCCCACCTTGGATTCCTCGCTATCTCCCTCCATCAGTGCCCTCTGGGAAACGCTGTCCTCGTCTGATAACTTGTGCGGTTTGACGGTCAGGCAGGGATGTTTGGTGGCGGCGACTCCGGCCACGCTGACAAGGTTGTTAATGTTTTGCAATCAACCTAAGTCATCGGCTGGACAGGCAGAGTGGCTGCTCACTGCGTTCGCTTCTGCAATTATTGCTCTTTAAGGATTGTGTGGCAGATTTATGGCCATTGAGAGGGGAGTAGTATCCCAACAATTACGCTGGGCGCTGGGATTAAATTGACAATTTGTAATCTTAATCGTTTTAACACTCCTGCATCCAGAGAGAAACATAATCAGCCAGGGCGAGGCCTGGAGGAAATCAATTCACACACACAGTCCTTTTCCCCCCTCTCCCCTTTTCTGTCTTTCCCGCTATCCACTCATCCACCTACTCCTTACTTTCTCTTACAGGTTGAACGCTTTATTCTCTAACTCTCCTACACTCACTCCATTTCCCTCTTCTCTACACTGACGGCTTTGTTTCTCATCAGTGGCCCTCTCTCCTTCTTTCCTTCACACACTGACATCTCACTTGGCAGAGATTTCCATTATCTAAGGAGTGGACCCATTTACCACGGAATCGGCTTCAGCCATCGACTATGGCTGACTGGAGGCCTGTCTCTCTATTGGATCTTACACTCAACCATCCTCCTTTTCTCACCACTCCGGGCTCAAATTAGACTGGTGACAAGTCTCAGCAGATGTTCACAGAGTCCTTTTACTGGCATAGCTTTGTTGTTTTGTCAATCAGAAAAGGACGATTTTTATATCTGGTCTTTGCTCTTGATTAAGTCACAGAGCAGATTTCATTCATGCATCAACATGATATACTGTAACATGATTGTTTTAGATTGCAACATCACCAACAAGATCATTCAGTTTTTTATGAAAATACACAAACAGTGGCATTAAGTTGCAAAAAAACTGAAAGCAGTGACATGTCTGAGACAAAGTGGAAACAAGACTAAAGAGTTTACAGCACTGGTTTAGCTGTGGGCCAGTTGTTATTCTCTTAGCAATAAAACAAACATTCATCTTGCTGATGTAGTATTGTATCTCAGGGCAAGTCATTTTTCCCATAATGGCTTAAAGAAGCAAAGTTTCTCCTGACTTGGAAAAAGAAAAATGCAAAATGTATGCTTTGAGTTACACTACATGACTCGAAATGCATTTGATAGGTTCGGCACATTTAAAAAGTTTTGTTGTTTCTGCCATATTGTTTCATAGTATGCTGTTTCCATTTGACTGCCACCTGATTAAGTTTGAAATGTAGTTCAGTGATTATTATTAGATGCTCCAGTTTCATGTTCATTGGTGTTTATATGCCTTCTATTTGCATCTTTACTCAGAGGAGATTGAAGAACACTTTAGAGAAGAAGCCACAATTTGTCCTCCACTGGTTTACAGCCATGCTAGCAGTGCTATACTTGTCAGCATGCTAACATGCTCGCATGGTGATGTTCAGCAGGTGCAATATTTTGGACGATCACCATGTTAGGTTAGTTATTTAAGCATGATAACAGTAGTTAATCAGGACAAAGTACTGATTAGGTTGAAGGGAGTGTCCTTAGTTTTGCAGGAATTTGGTGATAAACCGAAGGATTCAACAAATACAAATTTTGACCTGATTTTTTCAGGGAATTACTAGTTGCTTTTACAAATTATCCTTAGAGAACCACAAATACCAATATAAATGCTAAATTAAAAATCTGACATTCACCAATGTCATTGGAGTTCATTGTCTGGGGACCATGAATGTGTGCACCGAATTTCATGGCACAGCAGTTTTAATATTTCAGTCTTGGCCCCAGTGGGTGCACCAACTGACTGAGGGACTACTATGCAACTATTAAAAACCATAGCGCTATCATGTCTAAAAAGTGAAAATAAATAACAATCAATTAATAAAGTAATTCATAAAGGTACGATAAATAACATCATCTATAGCACCACCACCAGACATCTTTCTCAGAATGTTTCTCTTATATTTCCTCTCACAATTGTAAGATTGGAAAAAAAACACTTTGCTCAGTGAAACATAACCTTAACACAACAATTTTCAATACCTCAAGGCCTGTATCTAAACTTTCTTATCATCAAGATTAAGAAGTGTCTGATTTTAAAGACAGCTGCAGTGCTCATGGACAGAAATAACAGTTTGTAAGACTTGCAGCTCTGAAAGCAGAATTACAGCATTGAAACTGTGTGTGATTATGAATGATCTTATAATGAATCAAGAAACAGGGTTGTGCTTTGTGAAGGCTCTTGCAGTTAAGGGCAAGTTAAAGTTAAGTTTTTAGTTTCAAAGACAGGGCTGTTCCAATAAAACTCAAATATAGGCCTACATTAATGAAAAATACTTTAGAATGGATGTATAGGACTGATTTTGACAATATTCACTACAGCCAATCTATGACAAGAAGTTGTTTTGTTTTCCAAGAACACATAGCAAAAGACATCAAGCCATACAGTGAGACTTTTTTACTGTAATTGTGCTTTTCAGTGTAAACATTGAACAGGCTTCAAGTAATTGAGTCGTTTAAATGCAAACCTATCTAAAAGTAAAAGCTTGGGCAAAGTGTTGTACCCCATAGGTTACCTGATGATCTGGTTTAGAGCGGCGTGATGAGCCGGTTTCTTTACACTCAGTTTAAATGAGTTGATGATTTGATGAGAAAAAGATGGAATGCAGACAAATGGATACACAAACACAGAAAAAGAAAATTGGGACAAACAATAATGTTTGTAGTGAAGATTTAATGACTTAAATAGGTGCAATTTTTACTTTTGCTACATCGAAACTATGAAGAAACTTAAAAACTACTTTCGGTGGCAGAGAGAACTTGCATACCTGCTTATACTGGTATACATGTATTTTCTCATAATTAGCTGAGGACTTTTTGAGTTATTGCCAAAAACATGTTTTCCAAGGTCACGTTTATCTTGACCTTTGACCACCAAATTCTGTAAAGTGAATGTTTGTGCCTAATCCTTTTGACCTCATCACTTCAAATGT
Source organism: Hippoglossus hippoglossus (assembly GCF_009819705.1). NCBI lineage: Eukaryota > Metazoa > Chordata > Actinopteri > Pleuronectiformes > Pleuronectidae > Hippoglossus > Hippoglossus hippoglossus. The sequence continues at coordinate 19,684,944 of NC_047165.1, forward strand.
GGCATCCTTACTTTAGTTTCAGCTTTGGAATAAATTCAAGATCAACGTCGGGATCAACACCTTGCAGCTTTCAGACTGTGATCGTCAGCTGGGTTTGTGGCTGCCCTGATGACCAGGGTTTTTTGCTGTCAGGGTTCCTGGATGCTCCCTTGAAGCTTGATCGAGTGGCAGTCCTTCTTAAACTCACTCACCTAAACCCATGAAAGCATTTTCCTAATTCTAGTTGCATGAAGTTAAAGAAAGTAAAGTTTGGATTTATCCAACAAGTATGCCTGTACTTTAATTGTTATAGATAGACTAGTTTGTGATTTATGTGTCCAACTGAGAGGCTGATGTTTTCGGAGAAGCAAGAATCTATAAAGGGAAAACCTGCATTGATAAAGTTATTAATAGGATATATAAACCCTGCAGTAGACATAAATCTATAACCTAACAGATGTTCATGCTATTAAACTTAGTTTTTCTCTCTTCACCAGGGCATTTTGCTGTATTGTGATTACCAGGCCTCCACCTTTGAATGGTCCAAGCTTCCCAGCCTCAAGTTTGAGGCTATGGATCAATTTGCAAAGTGCTTCCTGATCTTGAGGCTGAAGGCAAGCAAAGTGGAGGGAGGTCTCAACTGTGCAGAGGAAGACAACAGGGGCTGGAGGGCTGTGCGTGTGGACCTGGTGTCACCGCCTCTGGATAGTTTCGCTTATGCACTGCTGGGCTGGACCGGCTCCAGGGTATGAAGGATTATAGAGACTGAATGACAGTGAGGTAGCCTCAGGGGCAATCAATGATTAGAACAACAGCAAAAAGTACAAGTTGCTGTGATGATTGATAATTCATTGTCCGGCCAACACCATGTGATAAAATGTTGCCCGGGCACAAGAACAACCTCAAGGACAGAAAACTAAATCACCTTGATAGAAACTTGATATATTGAAAATGTATACAAAGTCATGCAAGTGTATAATATTATAAACAAGTGCCTGCCATATCCAAATACCTTCTTGTTGATGATGTAAAAAGCTAAAAACTCCCACAGGAAGACAAAATACATTCAGCTTCTTTCCTTTCAGTTCCATATAAACAGACAAATAAAACAGATATTTGATTTCTGACTATTGATCCTTCTCTTCCACAGCAGTTTGAGAGAGACCTGAGGAGTTTTGCTCGATTCGAGCGGCGGATGCGTTTGGACAACCACACCCTGTACGACAAAACTAAGGTACCCAGTGCATCATTAGATACACAACAACAAACTGTTTTCGCTCAGTCACTGAATACTGAACAAAAGTTTAGCAAAGATTTATTGGATAACATTTAAACTAGTGGTTTAAACAAATGCCTAAATGTATATGTTTGAACTATTTGGTTAAGACAGAAATAGCTTAACACATGCTGATGAAATGTGATAGAGACATCCATACCTCAACTGTAACAATGATTTACACAAAAACATTTCAACTTCAGATTTCGTCTCCATTCTCCGACATACTCCACTTCCCTGCTCGGCCCTCCATATGCACAATGTGTTCCAAACTCGCATGTTAACAGCTCATCATACAAGCTGCAAATAGTAACAATGGAGTGTTTACCCACATTTGGGCATCTTTAGCTGAAACATGTTCGGGATTAGATATCTAATTTTAATCTTAATTATTTATCACATGTTTGCCACGGGCCACCACTGCCAGCAGGAGGCATCATGATCAATATGGAGTCACCAAATACCAGATTTTACAGAAAGGGATGAGAAGGAGCAGATGTGTTTGGTTCGGCAGATTATTTGATTTCCACTTCCTATAAGTGTGAGACATTTTCATCTCCGTGAGTACACACAACAGTTCAGGCAAAAACAGGAAAGTAAAAGCACCATTTCAGTTTGTGGGGATTGGACTTTTCTTGCATCCAGGTTCCGACAGCTAAGATAAGTGTTTTTACACAAAGGTGTTTCCCAGGACATGTTGAAGTATTGAGTGGGTTTTTTCAGCATATACAGTGATTTAAAGTGTTGATCACATTGTGCTGGTTGCAGTTGCCAAGTGTGTATTTTAATCTCGACCAAAGGAATAATTAGATTTAAGAGTTATTGTCTTTGAGAATTGTTGTCCACAGCTTGCAAAATCCTGTACAGCTGAATTGTCAGTTTTTATATTTCTAATGAATGTAGCTGGGTAGCTAGCAAGGTATTTAGGTAAGGACGATAATGTCTGTGAAAGATTATCAAAGGACTATCAAAGTGATCAAAATGACTTATTTTAATGACTGATGTTATTGTTGGATTAAATGTGGCCTTTTGTCAGTATGATATAAGTGGAATAGTACCATCTAAATTTACATGGTTATGATTGAAATGGACTCCACAAAGTCAAAGCACCATCGTAGACTCAACTGTTTTTGAATCACTGAAGAAACCAAACCACTCTTTTTAGGCTGGTCTCAAAGAGCATGCAAGCAAAAATGCTCTGCTCTTTAAAATAAACTATAAAATATACTACTCTCTATAAAACACAGATAAACATAGAAATGGAGTGTGAGATGGAGTGTGAATCAAAATCCACCAGCAGTGAGTGCAAAGGCAATCACATCAGCGTTTTCCACAGAGTTGTGCTTTGCCACATTTCCCCACTGACTGTGTGTTTATGAACAGGCAGAGTGAATAACTGCCAAAGCACTGGTCCTTAAAGGTATAGGGATTAGGGCCTGCGTGACTGAAGGCCCCAGCACGAGAAAAGTTTGACAAATTATCTCAAATGTTTCGGTGCGATACATGTTTCCACTCTGAGCGAGCAGCAACCATGTTTAATTAAATCACAGTGTTTAGTGGGAGGTGGGCATGGTTTAGCATGCTCTCTCTCTCACACACACACACACACACACACACACACACACACACACACACAGCTGAATGAACAAAACCGTCTCAATGTTTCAATATGTGAGGGCACAAGCTTATAAATGTGAAGATAATTGCAACAGGAAGTTAACTTCCACATTTCCAAATTAAATAAACCCCATCTTACCTTACACAATTATATAAATACACACAGTAAAGGCGGGTAAACATATTTACACAATAACTCGTGAAATTTAATAACCAATTATCGCTTTGCTTGCCTACGGTGCTGGCGCTAATTAGGTTTTGTCTGGGTACACCTCACCTTTGTTGGAATCATGTACTTAATTGGCTTCAGGAGGGGAGAAACAGTGGTTTGGTGTGTTTTCATGTAGTTGTTGAAAGGCTCATGCAGTGGTGGTAATAGTGCTATGTTAAGATGGGCTGTCGTAAACGCTAACCTATGACAAAGTCGGGCCGTCACTCATAGCACACCTGGTATTTTTAGCCATGCGGAAAAGTCATTTTTCCATGTGTGAAAAATCCATTTTGACAACAGGTGAGATGAGCTCGGAGGCAGGGGTGACAGATGGCTGTGATTTTTTAACACTTTCCATGCAGAGAACAGCGAGTAAGAGCGTTTTAGTAGCATGTGATACAATTAAGACGTAAATTAAAAGTGTAGACATTTGTTTTACATGTTTTTATCAATATTGAAACTTGCAATCTTTGCATTATATCAAGTTGTTTATGTCATATATCAACTGGAATTGAATAAACTCTTTCTATTCCTCACAACTTACCCAATCAGAACCTTTTCCACCACACAGACCCGTGGACGCTAAAGCAAAGTCTCATTTGGAGAATATGTGTTTGTGTTTCCACTACATCAAAAAACAACTTGAAAATGGGCAAAGTAGAGCATTGAAACAGGATAAAGTGCCGCCTTTGTTTGCAAGGTAATGTATACAGCCGTCACCTTCTTTTTTCTGGTACTTCATTGATGTTCCATTGTGAGATACAGAGATGCAGAGACCGAAAACTTTCAAAAAGAAAGATTCCCTGCTGTCTTTATGGTTCTTTTCTAGTAAACATAACACACAGTTCCTACAGAGCTCCATTTATTCAATTGACAGAGCGTTCATTTGATGAGATTTTGACAGTGAATTACTTAAGCAATTTATAAAGCCAAAATTCAAAATCCCAAATTTACATAGTGGCATTGTGGCATTTTAAAGTATAAATGAGGAATTCATATTTTTAGCCATGCAGAGAAGTCATTTTCCTATCATAAGTTTTGACATCAGGTGTGATGAGTCTGGAGGCAGGGGTGACAGATGGCTGTGATTTTTACTTTCCATGCAGCGAGCAACAACTAAGGAGATTTGAATAGCATGTAATACAAGTCGGATATAGCTAACAGCAGACCAAACAAATGCAAGTTTTAGTTTGATATTTTTTGATCAATGGAGCCTTTGTATTAAATCTCATTTGTATGTCGTACATCAGCTGTTATAGCACAACCTCAGCTTTCTTTTATCCTCACCACTCTGACAGTGAGGAGTCGATAGATACACTGCTGAAAGTGCCTGCGTGTAAACTTATAAAAAGACTGACATGACTCTTCAGCAGAAGAACTCAATTATTCAGCAGGGAAAAGTTTATAGTACTGGCAAGACAACAACAAATTCCAGGGAACCATCAATCTTTGTGACAGGCATCTCCGAGGCTCGAGTTTATCCCATCCTTCTGACTATTCATTGCATCCTGTAAGGCAGCCCTGCCTCATTTCCAATGCATAGGGCAGAGTGGCAAGGCGTTTGAGTTGTGAGTGGACTGGGACAAGGGTGTAAGGCGTATCATTGCATGGATCGACAGGAGAAGACACGCTGTCTCCGTGATGTCCCAACGCTGGCTCCCCGGGGGCAGAGGTCAGAGTTTCTGGGATCACTGGGTGGCAGCTGCCTGACAGATATTATACACAAGCAGCCAACTCAGATGGTGTTTATTAAAATGCAAGGGCAGAGCGAGTCTTGCTGACAGTGCAGGCATCCATAAAGTGGAGTGGACAGGGGGAAACCACACACAAACACACACACATTCCCACAGAAATGTTGCATGTGTTTGTCGGAGTGTGATGTTTTCAGATAGTACACCAAGTGGTATATTCTTTAACTTCTAACGAGGCAGGAAACATGAGATTATCAGGAGATTGAAACAGATTATCAGTTTGTAAGGATGTTGAGGATTTAAAAATGCAGTAAAACAGCTTAAACATTTATGCACTCACTCCCGCTCACTTAAGCGATATGCAACATCACTTCGCAGGCTAGTTTCAAGGTCATCAGAAAGCTTAAAGTGGTTCATTCAGACAGAATCGCACAACAGTGTGACCCGTTTTTCATTCCTCGCTCCATATCACCTCTGTAATTAACATAATGAAGACCCATTAAGTGTCCCAGTGTCCGTCCTGCCACCGCCTTCACACAAAGCTGACTGTTCACCTTGAAGAGGAGGAGTGCCCCCTACTTTTTGGTCGTCATTTAAGGGATCAAATGTATCGCTTAGGACGGTGCGCTAATGGCGTTTTGAACTTTTCCGTGTCCCTTCTAATTGCCCGGTGGTTTTGCAGAAACTGTGCGCCGCTCATGGTACTGGTGTCAGAGAAACGGGAGTGATGTCTACTTGAAGCGGAGACATCTCAGTTAAGGACCAAAGGCGGTCATTTAGAGGACTTAAATCTTGTGGGCTTCAGACAGGCTCTCAACGGGAACAAGTTGGTCCGCTTCTTATTATAAAATGTTTAAAAAAAGATCAGAGGGCTACACTCACACTAATGATCTCTCCTCCCAATTAAGAACAGACTCAGGAGGAATCCTTGAATCGCTGTGGGAGGGGGCCGTCACACATCTGTCACAGCAACAATGACTTAAGGTTCACGCACAACAGACACATTTCTACTTTGAAGCATTTGCTGTGATTCAGTTTACTTTCAAAGGAGAAAGATACTAACATTCAAGACCCAAAAACTAGTGAAATGGCTGAAGATGCAGGTTCTGGTCCGTAGCGAGAACATACTGTATAATACAAACCAATTACAGGGAATGGCCCCACAACACAAGGCTTTACGAGTATCAGGAGACGGGTGATGGCAGCTGGAGTTCCTCGCTCATAAAGCCACGCATAGCGAAATGAGCAGGCTATACCCTGTGTGAGATAATGGCCTGAGGAGCACTGTTCCCAGCTCTTTGAAAGTAAACACAGCTATAATCTGATGCCATTTTGTTTGGCGTCCACCCTTTTCTCCTCTGCTTTTCCTCCTGCTGCCAACCATGTTGAAAAATTACCAAAACTTCAGATCCATATTCACCAGACAGTCCAAGACGCCCTGAAGAAGGAGCTCAATGAGGAATTTATGGTTTCTCGTTTTTTCTTGGCTTTTTGTGGTTTGAGTTGTGACAGTTTTTACACACAGCAACAACACTTGCCACAGTGGTGTTCTTTCAAATTTTTATGTTGTGACATAAAAAGTTGGAGAAGGAAACTGAGTGTAGTGCGAATAGTTTGTCATAACACATTTCTGCTTTTTACGGCTCCACTTAGTAATGAAACAATTAGATGATTAATTTAATAATCGTTAAACAAAGAGGGCTTTGAGCAATTTGGATTGTCAAAATAATTAACATACAAAAATGTCTCTGTTTCTCTTTGGGTTTTGTGTGGTTGGCCAGACAAAACACACAATGTGAGGAAATGTCATCTGGGGCTTTGGAAAATATGTCACAGGTTTTCCCTAGTTTTTGACATTTTATAGTCCGAACAGTTATTGTGAGTCCAATATTTATTGTCTTTTAGGCTGTTTTTGACCTCTGAGGAAAGTCTCTGGCACTTAAGTAAATGCTCCACCATGTTCAGCTGCTAGTCGCTAGCTCTGTCAGGGATTTTTTAAGAGCTTTTTCTTTAGTGTTAAAAAATGACGCTGTGAGAGCAGTGAGAGTGGAGGGAGGCTTGACAGCTTAAAACTGAACTCAAAGTCATTGTTAAGCTGATGGGAGCTGCACATTAAGGTTGTAATTATGTATTGTCACTGTGACTTGATTATCTGATGAATTTTTATTGGAAAAATATTAATTACAGATGCCTCAATTCTATGTTTTTTTATTGCTGACAAAATATGTTATCAGTTGTATCCTGATTTAAACCAACAGTCATACTGGCAGCTATAGTGATTGCCCACTGCGTGAATGAATGCTGTATGCAAGTTGACCAAAGTACGTCTTCACAGCATACATGGGACGCAGCTGTGTCTCAAGAGGTAGAGCGGGTCGTCCACCAGAAGGTCGGCAGTTCAATTTCCAGCACTTCCAGTCTACATCCTGTATTGACAAGGGCAAAATAATGCAACCCAAATTATTCCTGATGGCTGTGCTGACAGTGTATGAACGGTGTTTGATAGAAATAGAGTGTGTTTCAGTGGGTGAATGTGACTTGTACTGTAAAGTGCTTTGAGTGGTCGACTAGAAAAGTGCCATATAAATACAGACCATTTACATTTTGACTTGTCTTAGTAGGAAAAGCACCGGTCTCACTGATATCATTAAGGACTCTCCTCTTTTCAATCATCCCAGTAAGCCATGGTAGTGTGACAGGGAACATGTACAATATCAGGATCTGAAAACCACAGCAGCCAAATTGAATTCAGTCTCCGTTAATGTTGTTATTCACACCTTTCTTACTGTGACATGTCAATATGTCTTCTACGAAAATGTCCTCCATCCTCACATTTTCTGGGTGATGCGAACCCTGAGGTCTTTCACAACGATCAGATCTAGTTTAATAGTTTACACTCTCAGTTGAAATTTGAATAATAGATTTGTCACCATTTAATTTTAAGTGGTGAGTGGCAACTCTTGCTGAGTGCCGCAGTTGAAATTGCGCAGGTCTACTGCATCATGTCAGACTGTGATGTTTACTACCTGTAGCTGCGACTGGACAACTTCAGTCTTCTTGTGTTTGATTTTTTGTCCAAATATTGTTATGATAAAATTGACTCTGAAAAATGGTTGGGGAGCCCCGAAGTCGAACACAAGGGGCAACACAGCCCCCACAGCGGCAGACACCAAGATCGATCATGGAGACAACAGTAATGTTACCATGAGCAGAGTCGGGTGTCTGAATACATACCCAATGCTTCTATACAACTACGTTTTGGGACCACTACAGAACAGTACTATTGTTCAGATGTGAATTTTATGGCTTGTTATGCTCTAATCTTTCAATAGGTGGTAGTATTTCCTCTGGGGATCTGTGTTCACATCCTGTTAAGACCATAGACTGTGAATAATGGTAGACGATATGACAGCTTCCCAAAAGTGAAGCCAGCTGGCTGCAGTAAAGGCCATAAAGCCCACCTCCTCCATGTTAGTGGATGGAAAGTTAGAAAGTCCTTATCATTGTTCAAATACACATTTTTTGTTGTTGTGTTGCTTTAAGAAATGGGCTGAAATGTCACAATTCACAGCTGAGAATGACTCATGATTGGTCAAGCGTGCTCCTGCGCAGACTCTGGCTCCAAATGTGGAAAATGGCAACATTCGCATCTGATGTATTTTGACTATTATCTGTCATCTCAAAAGTTTGTGAAAGGAACATCATGCTGTATTTACTAAATACTGTTTGCAACCTTTTCCTGACAAAAGTGTTTGTAGCTGTAAGGTAATGGAACAATAATCCGTTCTTGAATTTGAAAAAAGCTCTAGTGCGCCTTCATTCATTTCTGTGGCTCAGGAACCAAATTCAGACCCTTGTTCCTCTTGCTTCAAGTTCCCGCTGTGATAAAGGGCTATTTTTATCAATAAAGAAGCTACTGTGTCAGTATGGTTTTCTTGTTACTGGTGACTGTGAAACAGAATTGACAAAATGCAACCCAGGAAAGCTTTTGCACCATGGCGTGATTGATGACCGAGCCTCCACCGTCAAGTTTGGGTTGGGACGCCCTGCTGGCAGTAACTGACATCTAGGCGTCCTCTGGAAATACTCTGCTGACCAGCATCAGTATCTGACTTCCACAGTTGAATTTTAACTGAAGTGTAGGTCTGACAGAGTGGTGTCGGTGAGGGAGAGAGGGAGGGTCTGTGTGTGTGTGTGTGTGTGTGTGTGTGTGTGTGTGTGTGTGTGTGTGTGTGTGTGTGTGTGTTCCTGTGTCCTCTGCTGTAAGTCTGAGGGTTTGTAATAATTAATATGTGTAGAGAGCTTGATGAATGAGGACAGGTGGAGAATTTCATCATGCCTAGACAGACTGACTCCCTCCCCAGGCATGAGGCATTCATGACCCGCCCAACACCTTGAAAAAACCCACCCCTGTATGTGTGGCAGGGTCTACCCTTGAAACTCACTGTGTGTGTGTGTGTGTGTGTGTGTGCGTGTGCGTGTGTGTGTGCGTGTGTGTGTGTGGTATTTCAGCTCAGGAACTCACAGGCTGCAAAACAAAGTACACCTGTTAAAAATGTGTTTTGTTTAAATGCATTTCACTGTCCATTGTTTCCTGCAAATTTATACATACTTCCATATGCCGTGAGTTGAAAGTGTGTTATATATTGTGAGTGTGTGTTTCGATGTGTCTCTCCTAGAGGGTAATTACTCTATGTCATGTTGTAGGAGTGTGATTAATGAGGTTCTGGTCAAAAGGCTTTGAGCAGCGATGGCCTGGCTTTAGTCCTGAAGCACAGTTACAGATATGAGAGGACCTTTTATATTCTCGCTCTACCTGACACCTCTTCTCTGCACTTCAACTAACCGAGTGTTAATCAAATTACAACACTGTTATGACAAAAGGAAACCTACTCTGCACCGTAAACTTTAAAGAATTTAAGTCTTACCATTTTAAAATCTACAGCTTGACTAGAAATGTCCTATTTTTCTTCTCATTCTTTTTTGCACTTCAACATTAGTCTCATTATAAAATATTTACTTGCATACACCAAAGAAAACACAGCCTGTATTTACCAAACAAAGAAAATCCGGCAACAAGCTTCCAGCAAGCATTAAGAGCAGCTCTCAAGTGATCACATGATTAATCGCTTTAAACTCACAGCAGGAATAGCTGGTCAGAGATGAAAAAGGAATCCCCAATTTCTTATTTAGTGAATAAGTGCTGAAACAACAGTTGTTTTAAATTCTTAATATTTCCAGTGGCAGTATCATGGGAAATTAATAATAAACAATAACATAGCAAACAAATAGGTAATTGGCTGAAATTAAAAAAAGAAGAAAATCCTGTTACCTACCACAGGGCAATGACATGCAGGTTAGGTTGATTGTTGACTTTTAATTGCAGGTAGGTGGTTGTTTCTGGGTGTATTTTAGGGACTTAATGACATTTGTAGTAGTTAAAGTCACTACACAGTGCTGTATTTAAAATGTACCTCGTCGAACTGATCTATTTGTACGAATGAGGGCTTTCCTACAGTTTGCAGTGAATGTTTTATTTTACTTATATTCTGACTTAAGTGTATTATTTTTTGAGAAAAAAAAATACACCTAGTTTAAAGTAAGTAAGGCCATGAATAATTTCTTTTGAGCAGTGATTTTATTGCAAATAAAACATTAACTGGGACATCTAGGAAAGCCCACATTCATACAAAAGACCTCAAGGAGTAGATTGGAGTAGATTTTGAGGTAGTGCTAATTTTAGATTCCTGCAGGATATATGTAAAAAGGGTTCTGATCGCTTGTGTGCACAAATGTGAGACACACATTAGTAAGAAGGACGACAGGAAATTCCTTTAAAGACTGAATATTCTTCAGCTTGCCCCCCTACTTCCCAGAAAAGCAAAATATGTTTTATTCATTTTTTTTTAGAGTAGATACGTTTATTATCCACAATGTGCTCTACACCTCTTCCCTGTCTGCATCTATCCTCCGGGGTAACAGCAGAAGTTAATACGAAGCATACATGTCCAATTACAATATTTTGGATGTAGAGTGCTCACAGCTCTTCCGACCCCCCACTCTCTTTCAGCCTCTGAGCAGTGGATGAGTGGACAATAACAGGGCAATTGCACTGGGCTTTGGGGAGTGGTGGTTTCCAATGCTCGCCGGGCTTCAGTGCTCACACAGGCAGTGTTTGTCGCCTGGAAGCAGGATGGGAGCCGGCTGGAAGGAGGCCGGCTCTCTGCGAGCAGAGGAATGGGCGGAGAAGTTTAATTTAGCGGATGGTGGCACAGGGACCCTCAGGGCGTCACACACTGTAACACACACACACCTGAGCATACGCTGTGACAGACACACAAGCGTAGGAAGGTGCGGTCTCTGTCCTCCAAACATCCTGGTGGCGTACTGGGAGAATTGGAAAAATTGGCGTTTAAAGATGGAGTGCTGTGCGAGGTAGTAGAAGTGTGTGTGTGTGTGTGTTTGTTCACAAAGCATGCACATTTGCAAATGCTTCTTGTCGACCTTGGCGGTGCGTCTGCTCTTATGGATTTTAATTAACAGAGGTGGATAAATAGACGTGGTGTCGCTGCGTGTGAAAGAGGAGCGATGCATTGTGATCCTTTTCTCAAGGTCAGAAGTTGATCGAGTTCATTCAGTGCTTCGTGGGTGACGACTGGCTTTCAACCAAAGTTAATTAGTTTGCGTTTGGTGCCATAGTGGAAGTATTTGTGTTTACTGGTGATGAGGGAGAAGGGGTTCATACAAAATTAAAAAAGGAAATCCTTGAAATGTGTTACTTCACCTACGTACACACGTGGCTGCCAAATCGTGCACTCACACATGAGCTCCTCTACAGTTTCTTTCCTCAGCTTGTAAACGACATGTTAGGGGCACCTCTCTCCAGAATTAATGAGAATTATATATGAAGGTAGCATCACCACCAACCCCTCTGCCCATGATTATGAAAGAGCAAATATGATCCCTTACCAATTAAAAGCTTGCAGCAATTTCATGCTACTTTATCACCATTTGTGTTTCCATTATAGACCTTAGGCAGTTTTAATCCAGTGCTGTTTATAAAAAGCAATAAAAAAACCTTAATTTTTCCAGTTCATTGCCCACATTCTACGCAACCAATAGCAGGGATTGCAAGGAATCAGTCAGCTAAAGTAAGACATTCTGTTGTGTGTCCTCATATTAACATACAATGTAAGTGAGGAGGGAGGTACGTTTTTTTTCTCACTCGCACTAAAACAAACAGGACAAAGCACAATAAGTGGATTACAAGTTGAACTATCGTCACTGTATTACTGTTGCGGAAGTGAAGTATTCCAGGAACATTACACTGGTAATTGCTACACTGGGTGTCTGTTCTCAGGTACAGAAATTGAATTCTTATTTTCTTTCTTTCCTCCCTCCCTCTAATCCTCCTCCTGGTTTGTGGATGGTCGGTTTTATTATTAGGCTGCGTGTGGTTTGTTAGTTGTTAATTTTGCACTCGGTATTGGATTGTTCTCGCTTTTTGCCATATTTAGACACATAAACTGGCCAAGAACATGTAGAGTGCATCATAGAGTGTTTAAAAAAAAGCATGTGGGTGCTACAGCTTCAGTCTGAATCTCATTTACACCTCGTTAGGAATTTAAATGACCTGAATAAGACATAGTGTGTTTAAGGTGTGAATGCACACTTTGATGAATATGTAAATGTGTTACAGCTTTAAGTGGGGATCAGGACTAGTATATTTAGTAGGTTGCAACAATGTTGTGTAGCTGTGGCTGATACAATTGTTTATTCATGTATTTGCTAACAACTGTACTTCCACTGTGAGTGGAGGCTGTTATATATAAAGGCCGTTATGTTAAATAAAAAACTAATTTTGTATATCACAGTTATACAATTTATTCATAGTATTGTTAACAAATACAGCACATTTATAAACTTTTATGAACAAAGTCAATTGTTCTGAATTTGGTTCCTAAATGTGAAGACTTGGTTTCAGCTACAGATGTCTCTCACTCTGCAGGGGTAGTAGTTGCATACTTTCCATGTCTTTGGAAATTAGTTTTTTACAAATTGTTTATGGCACAAAAAATCAATGTTCACATTAAACACGTTACATATTTCATTGGCTAAATATTAGTTTTGATCATGTTATTTAGACACAAATTTTATTTTATAGTTGATTTCTGTGTCATATTTAATTCATCATCAATAATTCAGATTCAGACATTATGATTAATGAACCTAAGAGAAAATTGCAAGCACATTAAACTGAATTGAATACCACATGGTCTCATGAATGACACATATATACCACCCGAGGACATTTTCGTAAGCTCCCTCTGGAGCTGCAAAATACTTTTTACAACTTTTTTAAAGTAAAACCAGTCGAGTTACAAATGATTATTGCAAATAATGTCCCAATTAGTAAACATCAATATGGTCAAAATAACTTTAGTTTGAAATATATCATTTTTAAGATAGGGTGTTTGTTCTTTATTGTTAAGATAGAGTTAAAGGTGGGTTAAGCGATTGTGGGGAGTGACTGTTATTTGAACTTAACCTTACAACCTCTTCATCCTTTTTCACCCATTTCAACTCCTGGTAATCTTTCCAGCGTTAAAATGCTCATCAATGTTCGCGCTGGTCTTTGTCCTTTCGTTATGTCGTTAACTTCTTGAGGTTAGCTGTAGTCTGTGGTGATTCATTCACAGCGCTACTGTGAAAATGATTGTAGTTATAACTTGCTTTGAGATTTACTGTGACTTTTTGGACTCATCTGGACGAGTTAAGGACTTTTCTTAAGACCTTTTCCACAAAGCAGGAGAAAAATATTTGGTGATGCTGCTTTCAGCCATTATGCTCCGAGGCGATGAAACAGCTTCTCAGAAGATCTGAGATGAGCTGAAAATATAGATGTTTTTAAACGTAAACTAAAAACCTATGGTATTTTATAATTTCATTCTTATTATTATTAATTCTGTCTTTTTATTAACGTTTACTGTTTTATCATCATCTACTTTGTAATCCTTTACAATGTATGGGTGCATTGGTTTCTAAACACATTAATCCTTTTTTTAACATTTTGTCAATTGCTTGTTAAACGCTTTGAACTGCAATTGATTTGTTTGAAAGTTGCTATAAAATAAAGATTAACTGATGATTGATTTACAAGACTATTTGCAAGACCTGCGCACACCAGGTGGGGTCTCAGCCTGACAGCCACACCAAGAAGCAATTCATAGCTTGCTTAAGTGAGGATCCATCATAACGACAAGTTACATTGTCATCCTTGTTTGGAGTCATAGCATTAAACCATTTCATTGTCGGGGAATGTAATGCAGATGTGTGGTCATAGCTTGAAACGTCCTCACTGTGGGTAGAGTAGTTATCACTGTGGGTGCAAATATTATCACTGCAGATAGAAATGTCACCACCATGGGTATCAATGTCATCACTGCAGGTAGAAACGTCATCTCGTCATTAAAGATTATAACACACTCATTATGTCCCCTACTACTAGTCACATAACTTAAATGGCTGATTATCATCCACAGAGCCAACAAGAAACTGACAAACACAACACCCTGTGATGTGACAGCAGTGTCTGGGTAAAACTGCGCAGTTAGAATAATAGACCCACATACTGCATGGAGATATGTGGGAGCAGAGCAGAGATGGATGGGGAGTAGTTTCTTAAGCTTGGATCAGAGTGCAGGATTTAAAGAATCTCAACATATCTCATATTTACAGGCTGTCCGCTCTGGGTTACTCTCGTAAAACCTTGTCTTAGGTTTCAAGAGAAGCTCCCACCCAGGCGGGAGATAAGGACGGGGAATTACAGATTACAAGATTCATTTGGATTTGTAAATAGGATTTGTAAAATTGGACCATTTTAAATGTTGCCAACAGGTGCTTTCTAGGAACACCAGGCAACAAACTCAAAACAAGCAGGGAGCTTCGCCAGCAGTAAAATCCCGCTGCAGTCATAATTTGTGGAAGGGAGAGTAAAGTGGGGAAACATGTGGATAGACAGAAGGGCTCTGCAGGTGTGGAAACCAGGAGGTTTGGGTTTTGCAGGACGAGCTGGAGGCATTCTTATTATTTACTGTTGAGACAATCAGCTTTTCTATTAGACCTGTTGTTCACTTTTGTTGCTCTGATATTTTTCTTCAGTTTTGTTTTTGTTCTGCCTCCCAATGCTTTTGCTATAGTTGAGGCCAGTGTGTGCTTGTACTAAAGAGTAGTTCAACCATGTATGAACAGTTCTGTGAAGCTGAAGTAAAAGACTGTTTGCAAAATATAAATATGTATTCAGGTTGTGATGCATGCATTCGTAAAATTGTTTTACATGTTTTCAGGCTGCTTGGTATTTGTGTGTGGTTTGGAAAAAGTATTTTCACACAAAATAATGCAAAAAATCGCTGCACATGATTGTGAATCTTATTTTTCATTTGTAGATAATGTACACATTAGCAAATGTGGTAGTACACTACACTACAGGTTAATGCAACAACGTGTGACATTTGCACAAACTGCTAAAGAAACAATTACTGTAGGTTTATGGCCTGATCTGGCAGATGAAGACTTAGGCCCAATCCCATTTCACCCCTTCTCCCTACCCCTACCCCTTGTGTTCGAGGGTTATCTTGCCCCATGAAACGGACTCACAAGGGGTAGACAGCCCTTCAAGAAGCCATTACATCATCAGTAGTCGTCGCGGAAACCCAGAAAAACATCATCAGTACTTGTCGATGATGAACAGATGAGACAAAAAGTTTTGCCTGGGATGTCATTGTAACAACATTGTTGAGATCTTAAATAAACCAGTGCTGTTGTTTGCAGTTACTAAAGTGACAAACCTATAATATCCAAATGACATCGATGCTAATGCAAGTGAATCAATCCTCTCAGGATGCTTTGTTATTAGAGGAGCAGTTCAGTTCAGTAACATCGCTGCTATAAGCAGGTTCCAATCAAGTGCATCGTGCGATATGAAATTAGGTGAAAATATGGGATTATCATGCAAAAAAAAGATTGCTATCATGCTAACGCTAGCGCGCTAGCAATAGTACATTGAAACAATATTATACTAAGATATTACAATCACTATATCATAATTTTTTAATCCGTATTAATGGAGAAATTGCTACATTTGTGGGTCTCTCTCCCAGCTTGCCTGTGGTTTGCAAGGCATTCTGGGAAATTTCCATACCCCCTTGGGCCTAACTAGTCAGAAAGGTGATTCTGAATGTCACAACATGTGCAGAGCTGCTTGGAGTGGCGATCTCACGATGTTAGTTTTAAGGGAGGCTGCCACTGGAAGATGAACATGATAGATGTTGGGTGGCTCAGGTCATAAGAAGTAAGATAATATCACAATTCAGTTGTGGGATATAACTGGCAATTTGCCTCAGCCACCACAATCTCCTGATGTCGGTCCCTTGGATTGTTACACACACACAGCAAGGAAGTAGCATCCACCCATCACCTCTGATGTCTGCATGGTGTGTCGAAACAATGGGGCTCTGCAGGTCCCTTTCCGAGTCGCTGCCTTGATGTATGTCAGGACCAAATGTAGTCAAAAGTGGAAGTGAGTGGGTTTTGTTTTTCCGCTCACAAGTTATTTGGACACTCCACACATTCCCATACATTCTTTACGTGTTGACAATGATGACCATGGTACAAACAAAGCCTCTTGTAAGTAAAGTTTTTCTGCTCAGAACCTTTTCACCTGCCTCTCTGTGCTCATCCAAAGCAGCATCTAATCAATAAGGACTACAGAAAACACAGATAACGGCAAATACTATCAGCCAGTTCATTATCTGGATGTTCCAGATTTTGTTATTGGGGTGTAAATGAGGTCATTGCACACGAGCCAAGAAAACTGTTTCACTGCTTTGTTTAAGGCAAGTGTTTCAAATGGAAACCTTACTGGTTTGTTTATTTATCGCGACACTTTCTGCTGCATGTTATCTTTGATCGATAGTCACTTCCTTCCAGTCTATGGGCAGGTGACTATATTAGCTTGAGACTGTTTTATAGACTGTTTACATGTTTGTTGTTATTTGCATGTCATTTGCTACTGGATTTAAATAAAAAATTCCGCTGGATTAAAAAACAATTTCATGGTTAGTTTTTAAGATTTCACACTTACATTTATGAACATTTTACCCGCAGGGGTCGCCAAGTTGTTTGTTTCGTCCGTTCGTAAAGCATTGGGGGAGCGTCTACCCCTTCGTTATTAGGTGGTCCTGAATACACTTAGGTTGAAGGGATGTTTGAAGGGCTAGATGGCCACTGCCCCTACATCACATAGGGAAATGGAACAACACGAGCACTTTACGGCCATCCGCAAAACCAAAGGGTTGGGCCAAGTAATGCTAAGGGGTGAATTGGGACAGGGTTTAACAAGCCAGGACTACTCAGTCCTCAGCAGAGAGGTTTTCTACTGGTTTTTATTCAGAAACAGCAATATAACCAAATGCTATGGGGTTGGTCTGGTGTGTAGTCTGTTAACTCACAGGGGAGAATACCTGCTCAGATGGTCCCAGATTAAATTAACCAGATTATCCAATTAAGTAAACAATTAATTGGTCGAAATTATTATTGTCAGTTCATGTTTTAAACGGTCAACAATGAGAATACCTAGTCGGAATCACCCCTGCATGCCTGCAATGTCTTTGTCAGTTCTGTGTCCATGTTAATGCCGTACTCACGAAAAAGGCCTGACTGTCTTCTTGCATTTATTCTGATTAAAAACGCCGCTCTACTCTTAGGGAGCTGCCACTCAGCATTACAAAGACAGGAGTTTTTCATTTGCCATAAATACCTGCACATATTTCCTTCTTTTTTCTTCTGCCAGTCAAAAATGGTTCAAGGAATTTTCAATTTCAGGGATTTGCTTTGATCACGACAGTTTGGACGTTTTCTCTGCTATGTCCCCGAGTTGGTCTTGAAAGGCTCTGACTGTAAGATGGAAGCCAAGTGGAATTCTGGCAGACAGGTAAATCAGCGTGGATGCCTGATGGATTATACAGTGACAGCATTCATTGAGTTAACTGTGAAGGTGTTTGCTGCAGTGACGTCTAATTCCACTCCGGAAGGTTTCCTGAACAATCCCTTGTCATACTTTGTGCTCTACTGTTGCTTTGAAAAAATACCTCATCAACACCAGATGCAACAATTTCCTCTGCTTTGGCTTATTTTATTAGAAGTTTTCTGTTTTTGCAAAATGTTTCAAATGTCAGTTGTCTCTGAAAAATCTAGTTATTTGCACAAATTTGTGAGAACCGCTCTTTTGTCCTCCCCTCCCCTGAAACAAGACGCCTGTTTGCTCCAATTACCAAAGTAATGAGGCCCCCATGACAGGTGAACAATGCAAATATGCACATTCACTTCAGGATACAGTTGCCATGTAACTGGGTCGTTCCACATAGAGGTCAGAGAAACAATTAATGGACTTCAATGGGAATAATAGGGTAGTGTGAAGTGGGAGGGCTGCTGCAGTAATGGTGCACAGTGCTGTGGTAAGCCAAGTGTCACACAACCAGTCAATAAATGGTCCACTAGCTTTTGGTTTTATACTGATTGACTTTCATGGTTATAGTCTTTGTCACTTTTTCCTCTTTGAGTTTCAAAAAGAGAATAGGGGGAACAGGGGTAAAGGAGAAAAATGCTTTAAGACATGCACTGATTCTCTGCACTCTGTGTAAGAGGTGAATGAATGAACGCAAATGTCAGAATGAGAGCCTCCGGTTTATCTGCGAACTTTCTCCCTGCCTGGCCCCCTAGTATAAAGTCCTAAGAGATTCAGGAGAATCCGATGTGAGAACACATCCCCGGCTGGATTCACAGCAAGCAAGTGGGAGGTTAATGATGCTTCTAACACGCGACAGACACAAACAAAAAGAACAATATCTCCTGTTGAAAATACGGTGTCATACACATAGAGCCGACAACATTGTCTGTGTGTTGTAAAGAAATTCTTGTGATCTCCGCATTGGAGTTAATAAGTTACTTCCTGCCTCTGCCTGCTGCACCCGGCTGCTCCACCTCCCGCCTGAATAACGCAGAGGATTTGTTGCTGTTGTGAACGCATCTGTGCAGAAAACCTCCCACTGTGTTGTGCATGTGTAAAAAGCTAACTGCAGGTAAAGTCCGGACCCAATTTTCTGTACTAAATCTACAGGTCATGTCTGAAAATGGCTGTGGTGCTCACAGTGACAATGTTAGCGTGTTTAACAGGCAAAATGTTGATCTTGTTCTGGAGAGGGCATCCACTGTACATGCCGGTTTTAAGGCTGTTTGGTAACATCTGGTGCCAAAGAGATAGCAAAGCGAAAACAGGTAAAAAACAACAACAAAATAATGGTGCTGAATTCCATTGTCTGCGGAGAGAGTGTTTCTCACTTTTTTTCACCTAACAGTTTTTACTTCTTCAATTCTTCTCGTACTTCTTTACTCTCTGTAGGTGGAGAATATTTCGTTCATTGCTGACACAGCAGTTTTTCTGGGTCAAATGGGGCAAATCTACACCATCACCGCGAAGTGGGATACATTTTAAAACACGGCCGCAAATTGTCATTTATGTTGACAGCACAAGTATATTTTTTCCGTGAAATGGCTGCCTAGTGAAGCCTAAGAGGACGGTATGTCTATTGGAATGTGCTACGGGAAGGGAAACGGTAGTGACAATAAATCAAGGGGGAGATGAAGATGGACAGAGCGACGAATAAAGAGAAAGAAAGAGACAGGGTGGCTCTGTCGCCGCTCCCGCCGACTGTTATCCCTGATGAGGCTGTATCAGCAGGATGGTCATCTAATCAGCCTTCACAGTGGGACAACTACATCAGTTAGCATCAATGATAAATCATATTGACAGCTATTCCCTGACAGAAAGAGGGTAATGATAGAGGAGGGTGTGTGGAACGGTTGAAAAATAGACTGAAATGAAGCAGGAAAAAAGAGTGGTGGACACATTTAGGGGAAGGAATATTTTGAATAGAAAGGAGGCACATAATTGCATGAATATTATCTTTTCATTTACTGTTCTTCTACCACCCCCCCCTTTCTCCCTGTCACAGTTTCACGACTATCTCACCCACTGTACCTTGGCCACTTTTTCAAGCTCTCATCCACCCACTCAGTTCCTGTTACTAGCTCCTAATGAGTAGAAGTCATAGATTCTTAGAGATAAAAACTTTTTATTCAATAGACCAACCATATACATTCCGAGTCCTGCAAACTGCAATCTTATAGTTATGGAATTACAGTGTAAAGAGCAGAAATTTGACGATTTTGTGAACTTGTAAGATGGAAGGAGAGGCCAAAGAAGGGTTGAAGGGAATGTTGGAGGTTGGGGTAGCTGGACTGAACCAGGGTCTCGACTCACTCAGGAGATGGATCCTGCTTTATTATTGATGAAAGTGAATGGCAGAAGGTTTCAGGAAGGCCCAGTTTTGGGCCATGTCTGCTTGTCGTGCAACATTAATTGACACAGCCTTTGCGGTGGCACAGGCACCGGCCTGTCCGAGGCTCCCATTTCAGGTTGCCCCATGATTTATTTACAGGGACACTCGATGGAACAACCATGGGGTGATTCAGGCTTATCTTGCGGTCTGTGTGCTGCAGTGCCCTCTAAAAGGCATAGGTTAAAGGTTGATCATGTTCTTTAGAGGTGTTAAGTACATGTATGAACTAATCTTTAGGATCTAATCTTTAAACTGAACTGACTACATGAATAACCTTTGCTACTGATCAAGGCAGTAGCATTTAGCAGCAGAGCTCCCCAGACATGTTGTCTGTTTAAACTTGACTACTTCCTGGTTAAACGTCCTCCAAACTAATTAACAAAATGTAAATGATTTGTCCATGCCATAGACTGAATATAAAGAAGAATGACGTGTCTCCTAGTCCACCCAATATCCAGAAATGAAGCGAAAATATATGAAAGTTGCAATCTTACCCCTGTGTAGAAGCAATTGGGTACATGTAATCGAGTCATTTTTATACAATCAAATAACTAATTAAAACAATAAATGCTGTGGAATAAACATCAGTATGATAAGATCTACGTAAAATGTCAATAATCATCCTTGAGAAAATACATTTGGACATGTACTTTGACTTTTTAGTTTGGCCCATTTGCTAACATGGAGGATGTGACAGGTTGATCAAGACACTGTTATGGAAGTTTCTGGAAGCTGGTGAAAGGAGAACTCAGGCAGCAGCTGATGTCTTGTGCAGAAGGTTTTAATGTAGACTTGATGCATCAAGGAGACCAGAAGGTGGAACAATGTACAAACGCTAACAGAGTAACATTAGTGTCACCCCCAAGTCTGAAGATGTCTCCCACAGCATCCCAGTATATCTTCCTCTACTTGCGTCACCCATGAATGGCTAGAATTGCTGTCACTCTCTATGTTACATGTAGGTGTTTGCATCCTATTGGATGGTTAAGCCTAAAGTATGCATTCCTAAATCACATTGTGTCCTTACGTGTTGCCACTGGTGATATACACAAAAGGGATGAATTTGGCGAGAGTTGAAGTTGGTGCCTCTCTGTCTGGTGCATCTGAGTTAGATATGAAAGTCCCTGAGCGTAGACACTACAATGTGCTGTTGGCTGGTCCTTTTATCCAGAACCTGACCTTGGGTACTGCTTAAAGAGAGAAGGGAGTATCTGTGGAATTAGACAGGCACTATTCTCCTGTACAGATATAATATACAATATACATAATATATGTACAGGCACTATTCTCCTGTAAAGATATAATATACAATATACATAATATAGTGGCATATACAGTAATGTGTGAGGATGGTCAAAAATTCATCAACAGACACCATGGCTTTACTTTCGAGGAGCTGATTGACTTTCGGCAATCTTCATATGTCTATAATTCATGCTGAACCACTTACTGATCTCACCCTCTTTTGGCAATAGTTCCACTTTCAATTGCCTGTGCCTTCTAAAACTTACAAATCACTGTTAAAATAAATCAGCTTTTTGATGCTATGGTTGTGGTTTGAGTTAAGATAAGTACTTTGTAAATGTTTACATTTATCAACACTGCCACAATAACTTGTAATTCACATCTTTAGTAGTAATCGTGGTCTATGTAGATGTGTAAACATGATATATACAGTCATAAAATCTTGTCTTTTTTAATGCAATTGTTTTGTAAAATGACATTTAGCACTGCTGTAGTCAGGTGATGCCTTAGCGTTAGGATTCAGCCATGTAGCCAGTTCTTGAAAGGTTGTACATGAGCTATTCTTAACACAGTTTACTGATCAGAGCCTTCCTATGCAGAGGTGATTCACTTTCTGTTTGCGGAAACAACTGTGTGTTCGTTTGGACTAAATATGATACGGCAAAGCAAAGATAAGAAGCTGCGGTTCATCCCTGGCTCTATTTCTGTAATGATGCCGGCGCAGAGGATGTGGCAACTTATTTTTCGTCACCTTGTGGCCACAGTGTCTTGGAACCAGGGTGTGATTAGGAGGAATACATTAATCAGCCAGTGGAGGCTCTGACATGAGCCATGACATATCGCGTCACTTCTTTTCATCTCCTTTAAAAGCAGACTGCTCTGAGCGACCATGTTCTGATGGAGAGAAGAGTTCAGAGCAAAAATCCACCACAACAGTGTCCCAATGGGACTCTGAAGTGATTATATGGTACCTTAAATAACATTTGTGTGGGAGGAGATATCACATTTGGCTACATGTTCCTGGATCCTAAGAGAGCCATTTCACAATGTCGGAAAGTGTTCAGTGATATTGAGGATGGATGGCATTTGCCAGCGTTTTAACTCATGACGCATATTGGCACTTCTGTCATGGATGATAATCATTAAAAGCACAGCCAGCAGGATAAAGTGGTTGGAGAGAAAATCCTTTATTATTTAGGAATCTCTCGATATGTTTGTTAAATCAATGAAAATATCATGCTTCCTCTAACATTATACTCGGACCAAGTCTCTCTGTGACACATTCCGGCACCAAAATAACCTTGCACTGCTCCATTATTACTGAAAAGTACTATACTGCACTTTTGACTCCCTACTGGCACATTCACCATCACAGTGAGTTACCAAAATACAAAATGAGTGCTGTCAAGAAACAAAAGCTTGTTCATCTAGCAAAATGCCTCATGAAAGCCCACCAGTGCTGTCATAGAAATAGAACGCTGGGCTCACTGAGAGGCAAACCTGCTGCTTTATATATGTGCTGTGCTCACACCACTTCCAATGCTGTGGTTACAGAGTCACACTGAGCTAATTCACTGACAGTGGAGGCACAGATTTGGAGCGTAACAGCGACTGCCTTCTTTTAGAACAGCTATGGTTCCGGAGGATTTACCGTTTAAAAAGAATTGTGAGCATGGAATCAGGCCGACCGGCTACAAGATGAATTGTGACCATAAAACCTTTGATTTTATGCAAAGGAAAAATTTGGAAAATGGAAAAAAAATGCATCCCATAAACCATTGAGAATTATCCCTTAACAATGACTTCCAGCGCCTCTTTTTGAATTGAACCTTGTTGCAGTGATTTTCAGCCCTTTACACTCCATTGCTCATCTCTAAATAACCGCAGCATGTTAGAAAGAGAAATCATGGTTGCCCTGTGATAAACATAACGTGTCATAGGACCATCAGATCGTAGCTGACTTTTGCAGTTATGGTAAACATTCCCATGGCAACAGCAAGCTCCACCAATCAGAGACATAACTATTGCACCTCATGATAGTGGGTGGTGTAGTTCTTCCCCTTCAGATTGTGAATGAAACACGTTTTTCTTAACAGTTTCTTTCACAGTTGATGTCATATGGACTGTTCCTTGAGCTCATTATCAAAATCTCTGTTGAGCTCTATTTAGGCTGATGACAGTCACCCCCTCTGACTGATGAACTTTGTCCTTGTAAATACGTAAACTTTACCTTCAGAAACCTGACATATAAGTTCTGTATTCAAACCCATATTATCATAAACTTGATTTCAGTGGTATTTTGTTGACTATATTTTCATCATATAAAAGGTTCCACAAGATCTTAGTAATAAGCAGTGGAAAGGTAAAAAAACTTGCATATATAATCCCGCCTCCATGTTTTGGGATGGAACATGGACCAGACTAAAAAGTCAAAGTACACGTCAAATGAATTTTTCTCAAAGATGGTTTCTGTCATTTTAAGTAATTAATAATACACGTTTGTCCAAGTGTTCATTTTTCTGTAAATCTGGTTTTTATTTGTAGGTATAGAAATGGGGTGAAACATCATGATTGACAGCTGAGACTGACTCACAATTGGTTGACTGCATGTAGAAGCGGGACCTCACTACCACGGCTTTATCATACTGTGCAGACTCCAAATACACAAGATGGCAGCGTTTGTATGTGGAGTTAATTTGGCTTTATATCTGGATAAAGGAGATGCTTCTTTATAAACAGTGTGTGGTCTAACCTTATAGCACATTTCTTCCCCATCCCATGATTGGCGGCCTCTCCCATGTTGAGACTCAAAATGACTCAGAAGATCCTGGCTCATTTCAGTATGAAGTCGTGACGTAAATATTCTGACGTAAACGAAGCTCATATTTTACCGATGTGTTTTTTTTTACATTAAGCAGAATGAAAGAAATGCTGTGACAGCAGCATCCGATCACACTGCAGGAAACAAATCGGTCATGCAAAACCAGCTCCTCTTTAACGAACCAATTAATTATTTATGGGCTTCAATGGAGCAGAGAAAGTTAATTTATTGTTATCATTAGAAGAGTGTTCTGTTTGGGTCCATGTGGGGAAGAGTCAAGGTACAATTACAGGCTGTGCAGATAAGGGAGAGCTTCATCTAGTCACTCTCACACATCCCAAGTTCACAAGACGCCTCCGGACTTGGGTGATGAACTTCAGGAGGATTACAGGCTAATAAATGCATATTAAAGTCATGGCAACAAAATCACATCTTGTCAAGGCAATTGTCCAATTGGAAAATGTTGCATTTCAGGGGGAAAATACAAAAAGTATACATTTTAAGTTAATAAATCAACTTAAAATGTATACTTTTTATTTTACCACTGCTCTGTTACCACGTGTCTTGGTGTAGGGACCCTCCCTGGATTAATGCAACAAGTTCAGCCACTTGAGGTCAGCACATAAAATAATATAAGCTGCTGTAAAATTGCTCTTTAAGCTCTTTAAACTATCTGTAATTAACAATTTTGGAAAGTTACAACGGTATTCATGAGCTTTAAAGCAACTATAGATTCTTTGCTGAGCAGCGCTCACTGTGCTGACATGTGGTAATTGTGACATAATGTATTTTTAATGGTAACACAAGAGGCGTTAAGTCACAAAACTGACTATAATGTAACTTTCAGTGTAAAATCTCTGTAAACTTACATGATACAGTACACAATACCAGCCACAATTAATAACTACCAGGTCAAGTAAGACTATTCCTTTTATATGTTTTATATATATATATATAAATAAAGTTACATAGTCTGAAATATATTGGTATTTTTACTATATTGTTATTTTATGTCTGCAGTTGAACCGGCTCCTTCTCCAAACCTGAGAAATGTAAATTGTCAGGTTTCACTGGTTAACAAAGCCAATGTGTGCTTACTTAATGACTTTAGTAAATAGAACATTTATTACACATTCATTTGATGACATTCTTCTTGTTTGCAGCAGTTCAGAGTGGATGGATTTTTAAACTGTAGACACTGTTAGTTTTTATTTCTAACCAATGATCAGCATTCTGTCTCGTAATATTGACCATGATTATTCTATAACAACCACCAGCACCAGAAGAGCTGATGGGTCAGGGAAGAGGAAGATTGATCACGACGATGTGTCGCCTCACAAGAGAAACTCTCTTCCCTGGTCAGATAGTAACAGAAGGTTCCAGGGAAACTGTGACTACAACAGCAGAAGGGAATATGAGAGGAAAAGAAGACGAAATTACTTTTCAGGCACATCCACCTGCATCAGCAGACATGATTCTTGGCACACTCGCCATCATCAGTCAGTGTAGAGGACCAGGCCTGCTGATCATCACCACCACCACAGCACAGGGGCCTAAGGCCCAATCCCATTTCACCCCTTGACCCTACCCCTTTCTTTTTGCGCGTTCACGTGTAGGGGTAGGCTGTCCCAATACCTGTTGGGACGGAGGGGTAGGGCTCTATACCCCTCCAAACGGAGATTTTTCAGACCCTCACTTCAAACGAGAGGGTACATCGGCGAAACACCGGCAAGCTGGGAGAGAGACCCACAAATGTAGTATTTTCTCCATTAAAAAGGATTAAATAATTTCGATAATGATTGTAATATCTTAGTTTAATATCATTTCAATGTATTATGGTCACTTTTTTGCAGGATAATGCTAGCAACCTGTATGCTTTGATGAAATAATGCAGAGCAGCCAAGCTTTTCAATTTCCAATGTCATTGATTCACCTGCATTAGCATAGATGTTATTTGGTTATTATAGGTTTGTAACTATAATAACTGCAAACAATATCATTGGTTTATTTAAGATCCCAACAATGTTATAACAATGACATCCCCGGCAAAACTGTCTCGTATGTCAGGTTTTCGCGACGACTAATGATGATGTAACAGCTTCTTGAAGGCTTGTCCCAATTCGTAGGGGATGATTTCAACTGATGATTTCAACCACTACCCCTTGTGAGTCCGTTTCAAAGGGAAAGATAACCTTCGAGGGGTAGGGGTGGGGCCTCGGGCCTAAGAGTCAGGCTCGGTCAGAATAGAAAAGGGCAGAAGGATCATGAGGATGTGTGGCCTATAGCAAGAGGAAATCTGTTCCCTGGACAGCGGAAAACAGGTCTTAGCAGCACGGTGGTCCAGCAGTGTTCGAACCCCCGGCACAGCAGCTGTCTCCTTTGTGTGCTTGTGAGAGAGGGAGAGAAGGAAAGGATGGGGAACGTCTTTAATGGTAGACAATGTGGTGGTTCAGGGGTTTAGTTTCAGCATTGATTTGAAAATTAGCGCAGGTTTCCATATTCCTTCTCACGAGTTGTCGCTGTCTCACGAGTTGTCGCTATCCGACTATACCTTGAATAAAAGTTTAAACGAACAATTTAGTAGCACTTAAATGGCACTTACTTATAGCTCTTTGTAGTTTGGCTTTCTTGAAGAAATAGTACTTTCTTGATTCTTGTTGTTCTGGGTTTTGTACCCTCATGGTTGAGTGCACTTATTGTAAGTCGCTTTGGATAAAAGCGTCAGCTAAATGAAATGTAATGGTGGGGGAGGCCCCTCCATAGAGGGTGTTCACTTTTACAAATATATATAAAGTAGTACAGTATCTGGTCCTAAAGCTGCCTGTTCAAATGGTCTGTTTGCTTGACCTTTGTTAATGCTCTACAGCTACTTCAGAATTATTTTATCAGCAATTACTTATCAGCAAAGAAGCTTTTATAGTCACTGTTTCATAAAATTTTACTTAATTGCCCTTTTTACTACTCACATGTCTTTTAGATAAGTTTGAATTATTTACAAAGCTGCTGTTATCCCCCCCCCCCCTCACCTGTGACAGAGTGCTGGTCGTCTGTTTATTAAATGTTTATTAACATTGAACCTATTGCACGTCCTTATCTTACACTGCACTTCCTCGAACCAGTTTAAATGCACACGTTGAGTGTGAAGCCGATGAGATGAACAGCTTGCGAGATATGCCTTCCACATACAGAAAGACGTTACTGGAATGGAATGGAAAAAGTAGTTAGAGGATTGATCTATAACCATTTATTTTTCAACAATGATGCTCCTGTATCTGAAGGTGAAGAAAATTATCTGTAATTTTGTTAAGTAGAACTTAAGGCCATTTGAAAGCTGTTATTTAAAGTAATAAATCAACTGTGATTATAAATATGAATCTAAAATGTGCCAACAACGAGGAACTTTCTGTTAATTCACGGTGAGCTAGAAACACACCACAATATATACGACATATTTTACTGAAAACACATGGGATAAATTGACATTACTTTCAGAGTCAAAGTAGAACACTCAAAGATATTAGAGTTATAAGGAATAACCATCAAGCTTTTATGACACTTCTCTCAGACGTGTTACTGTATCTGTTCATTACCTTCGGCCAGCCTAATCAACTGAATAACTTTGATTTGCAAATGTTTACTCCTCCACACAAGCAAAGAGCCATAACACCAGGGACGTCAGGGGAGGATCCCATTGTTTCTGATTAGGAATTCATTATTCGTGAGCCGTCTGCCTCTCTGCCCAATGCACAGGCTGATTAGCAAGCCAAGGAAAGATAGGTAATGACGATAACACTAAACTCAATAGCTGTTTTATAGGCGGCGGTGCTTTATGGCGCTTGCACTAATTGCTGGTGTGATTAGTGAGGTGTCTGTGCCCTCTCTGGTAACTCGGTGTGTCCTCTGAACTGAGCTCCTGCAGACAGGAGCACAGGGGAAGTGTGGGCGTGCGGTGGATCGTTACAGCAGGAAGACACACGGACATAATCGATTTCCCACTTTTTTTTCTGCCCCTGTCAGCCCTTTCCTGCGAGCCGCAATAAAGACAAATTAACTTAGAGGCAATCAGATGATTTTTTTTTTTTCTTGATCTCTTGGCAGCAAAGTAATCTATTTCTAACTGTCAGAGGAAGATTGTCCAAAAAAAAGGAAACAGAACATTAGCTGATTTGATAACCTGCAATGTATTTTTCTCTAAACATCACCTTCCTGTCTGCTTTCGAGTGCGTCTCCTCTGTTGGAAGCTTAACTTAGACTCCTTATATAAAGGTGTATGTCCTCAGCTGTTAGACCTGTGGATAAGAAAAGCATTCACCTCAGCAGCATGGTGAAACCCATGCTTTTGAAAGCTTTATTGGCGTCTGCCATTCAGTTTGACCTCTGCACTCCAGCTCTTGATACGAGGTAATTGGTTGATGTAGCCGAGCAGAGAGTCACAGCAGAAAGTGAAATGATAGCACACTCACAGAGGTTTTTGTTCAAATACATTTTCCTACCAGTGAGTTTGTGTAAGTGAATTTGCATAGATTTCAGGTTGTGTTTGCATACTTCTCCGTGTGTGACCTTTAGCTTGGTTCTCTCCTGTATTCCTCTGTGCGTTTCATAAGACATAACTCCCTAATGTTGCAGTGTTTATATAAGATTATCCCTTATATTTTATTTCTTTTTCTCTGGTTTAATCTTTTAAAAGTCTACATTATCAAGTCGAATTTTAAATAGATGGATGTTGACTACAGTACAATACAGTAAAATATGTTTTAAAAATGATCTGCATTAAGTGGTTTTGACCACTTGGGGCAG
The DNA here is from genome assembly GCF_009819705.1 of Hippoglossus hippoglossus. Taxonomy (NCBI): domain Eukaryota; kingdom Metazoa; phylum Chordata; class Actinopteri; order Pleuronectiformes; family Pleuronectidae; genus Hippoglossus; species Hippoglossus hippoglossus. The sequence goes on from NC_047165.1 coordinate 19,714,039, forward strand.
TGTAGCAAGCTTACATATTTTCATCTCATGATGTATAAATGTAAAAGTCTAAGCAAACACAGACTAATAGCATACGATACATTTGGAGTCGTGATTCATGTGAACTTGTGTTTCCACACTAAGATGGTTAAATCTATTCCCCTCCATCCCTCTGGTGCCATTAACCTGTAAGTTGATTTTGTCAGACGGCGTTGTGAACATTAAATAATGATAAGGTCAGCTGGGCCGTCTGCACCAGATGCAAACAGTAGACATGTAGGTCTTTACAAAAATGACCTGGAAACGCTAATATAGATACGAATGATTTTCACATGTGTTAAAAAATATACAGTTTAATGCAGATTCCACAGAAAATATTTCTGCCCCATGTTTGGCACATCTATTGCCGAAGTCTATTTTCTCCTCTTTCATGTGTTTAATAATAAACACATTGTCTTTTAGGTGTTTGGTGCTGGACATAGGATTTCTTACATTAATCAACAATTTGATTCATTACTAAATTACATATTGTTCAACTTTACTTAAAACAGGTTCTGTTGCTTCTGAACTAAACTTTACTGAACTGTTCAACATGCAGATTTTCATTTACCTCATACCCAAGTTCTAATGGCTGCGGATGCAGGATGATCTAATAGCTCCTGAACACATGTAAGAACCATCTTGAGTTGTGAAGTCTGAGAAAATATTTTGGACATCCAGGGTCTGTCTGGGAAAATAAGTGCTCTCCACTGCCAAGTGGCTGGCACTTTATTTTAAATGGATTTGAAACTCACTGTTGTATTAAGGCTTTTTTATACTCAATGTTAGATATGTGTTGGGGCTGCTCTGGCTCAGGAGGTAGAACGGGTTGTCCACTAACCAGCAGGTTGGCGGTCAGTCTCCCCCATTCTTTGGGCAAGAAACTGAACTCCAAATTGCTCCTGATAGCTGTGCTTTTAATGGTCATAAAGACTAAAGTGCATATAAATACACACCATTTACCATCTTCTGTGTGGGTGGACGCAGTCTGAGTTCAACAATAATCAGGGTGACAACGTATCAAATATATTTTTAACAGACAATGAAACAAATGATTTTGCGTTGCCAGCTTGAAATAGTAAAAAAAAAGTTTATGTATCCACATTGAGCTGATAGTATAACACATATGGATTCTATTAAATCCAGTATGATGTTTTAGTTTGGTGGTGAAAATCCTCATTTCGTTTGCTAGTGAGCGCCCTCTGTGTTTCTGTCCTTCACATGCTTGCTGGCAGGTTGGCTGATCGGGTTGAGCAGCTCTCCAGGTTTGTCCCTCCATCTCTTTATCTCTCCGTCTCCCTCCCTCTCTCTCTCTTTGATGTGTCAGTTGAGTCGGGTTGGAGTCGGGCGGGCAGCCATGTCCATCAGCTCCATCCGTCAAGCGGTGGGCCGGGTGGCAGAGAGAGGATGACGGGCAGCAGAGAAGGGGCAGATGTTTTGCAGGAACTGATATGTGTTCACGTCCATGAGGGATGTCATTACGTGGCGGACAGAGAAACATGGAGCTGATTAGCAGCTTATTAAGTCAAGGACACTGGCTCGCAGTAAAACACACCTCTTCCATTCTGGCTTGTGGTGCGGATGGCTTTTCCGGTCACTGAGCACGTGAGCATCTCAGATGGATAACCTCTCTCTCTCTAATTACCTGCTGCTCTATTGCTGAACTCTAAGCTCCTTTTGATAAAACCAAAACGCTCCAAAAAGAATAAAAGCCGCTTTTCCCATTTCCAGTGCAGTTTCCCTGAAGGCGAGAACTCAGAGGTACATAAGGTTTGTGGATTTATCTCTCTGAGAGTCCACACTGTGTTGTGCTAAGTAAATAAAGCAGCATCTCCCGGAGGGCATGTGAGGATTGCAGGAATTGAGGAAAGTGGACAGTGCAGCGGAGAGAGGGCTTTACCCCTGATCCAGGACAATGGCTGAAATGGTAATGTTGAGAATCTCATCTGTGCCCTGTGTTCTCCCCTTTAGTTGGATCTCCAGAGTTTCCTCTGAACAGTAAGCCCTGACATGTGCTGTAAGAAATCGGGATTTACTACAAATCACATCAGCCTTATCCAGCACTCTCCTCTCTTTCCGGTTTTCTCCCTCTTCCACTGCCTCCACTTTTCATCTCTGCATATTTTTTATATCTGTTTAATAGAGAGTAGCTTACCGCACCATAAATTGCAGCTATGTGTGTGTCTGTATTTCATGTGTTTTGAGTGGTTAGAGCAATAAATGGGCTCAGGGTTATGAGAACAGTGAAAAACTACAGGCAGTGGTGGACAACTTTAATAGGCTTTGATAGTTTCACTCAAAAATAATACAGTTTCGCCAAAAATATACTGTTATGTTCCCCAAGACAGCAATGATAAACGTTTTTGTGTGCAAGAGAAAATGAGTGATGGAAATAGTTCCACAGAACAGACTCCCCAGATGTTCAGAAGTGAACAACTTGGGTCTCATTTTTGTATTTTGGGGCATAATTCCCCAGCATAACATCCCCAAGGTATTTCAACATAAAGTTTGGAAGAGCAACGTGCACAAGCATTTAGTTGATGATGAAGAGTTCCACTCTTATCTGGTATCCTTTCTTTTCATAAGCATATCACAACAAACCTCCTTAAATCCACTTATAAATCATTAAAAGATACTCATAATAGATATTATCTAATAATCATCATGGTTATATGTTTCAGTGTTTATTATCATTTATCTAGACTGCGACAGCCCACCATATTCAAATTTGTCCTGCCACAGTTTCATAATGTACCAAGAAATGTTTACACTTCTCACAACAACATAATAACATAAGAGATCTCTATCTTGGTGTTTACATAAAATGAACAAACAATCTGTATCTTACAATAGCAGATGGGTCCAATCGTCAATATGTTTGCTGCATGCATTTCTACAAGGAAATTACACTTTTGAAATCGTGTAAAAAAAAAAAAAGGAAATGAAAAAGGAAAATAAATATGTCAGTGTTGATATTTATGGACACCGTAAATAAATTAATGTTTGGAAAACACTCAGACGTTTAAACATTTTTTGGCTCATAATGAATTTGTAGCGGGTTGGAGGGCGTCAGCTGACAGCTGTCTTTGCGGCCCAGGACACGTTTTTGTTCACACTGCTAAAAGGATGTGGCAGAACACCTACCACCTGTTTTTAAAGCTGTCCACTTGTGATGGGAATCACCCGAGATGGATGACTGACGGCACGGTGAGAGGAGGACAGGAGGCAAGGACACTTGGAGCAGCAACAATATGTCAATCAAATCAAATGCTCCATGGAGGAAACCAACTTAATTTGATTTCTGCAACTTTGTGTTTCTGTTTCATCTGGACATTGAATGGAGTTCTTTTACAGACACATTTATCTTTTACCTTGCTGTTAATTTCCCTGTCTGCAGTCGCATGTCATGTTGTAAAGAGCTGATGGTTACTCATAAACATCTCTCCAGGAGAAATCTACCAATGTTTTTCTAATCTCTTGACTGTAACTCCATTTTACCTCATTTACATTTTAAAGACCTTTTTTCTTGTCCTCATTTTTTGGCCTGTCAGACTTTGCTGTAACAACTTTCTCCACGCTCCCAGGTCTCAGCAATTACTTTGTTCAATGTCACCGTAAGTGAAAGAAATAATGGACAAAACTACAAACAACAGCCAGAAATGTGCTTTAGCCCAAATTAGACTATAAAAAGATGAAACGAGCATCATGCATTGTGCATGTAAACCTCCCTGTCACATGGCCAACCTGTCATTTGCATTATAAAAAACAAGCCAGTGTGGGGGGAGACTTGCCTTGTAGTGTTTTCCCCTCTCTCTCACTGCCTACTAGTTGCTCTCAGTTATCTCAGTCCGCTGGCAGCGGGAGCTGACGTGCTCTTGGTTTTTCTGCCTTCTCTTCGCGACGTGTCAGGTCCAGTTTAACACTTGAGGGCAGGATGTGTCAGAATCACAGTCCTCTTTCTCTCCCTCTCTCTCCGGGCTGTCTCACTCCCAAGGTGAGTCAGGCCTCGTCATCACTCCAACAGAGAAATAACCCATCACATGGCGTTGGTCGACGGCCAGCCGTTAATAGCCCTGTCGTGATTTGTCAGGGAAAATACTCATCTGCTGAAAAGTGCGATCACTTAGAGCAAGGTTAAAGTGTTTATGGGTCGGGAGCGAGGTGGACGGTCAAATGTAAATCTGCACAGTCACGGCATGCGTGGGCCTTGGCGCGAAGTGTGCGAATAAAGTCCTAAATCGAAATTGACAGCTTGAAGAAGTTGAGGTTGTGAGAACATGTACATCGTGAGGAATAGTGAAGCCTGAAGCTGAGAATCTGTGGATCTGCTCTGGTGACAAATTCCAGCACATTTCTCCACAAGTCCATGACTTTCTGTTTGTTTGTCCTCTCTCTAGAACAAGTTCCTGGCAGCTACGACTGAAAAGGACATCTTTGCCCATCTGGGTCTCGAGTACATCGAGCCTTGGCAGAGAAATGCGTAGGCTCTGCTCCTCCCTGACTGGATGATACACGCCGCGTACATCAGTGTTTGTCCTGTCTGCTTGCTCTGCTGGGATACGCTTTCAAACAGCTTTTTAATTCCATACAGTTATGTCTTATTGTTGCCTTTACATTCGTTGTTGTCGTATGGATTACATGCCGCTGTATGATTCATAATTCCTTATTCACTATTGTCTGTTTGCGAGTAAACACTCCTTCACCATTCTCGTCTTGCCTGTCTGTGTAAGTGTTGTAATCATGGTCAGGGCACAAAGACAAATCAGACAAGAGTATGAATCGTCTTGGGAGCCTGCGAGGTGCAGGAGAGAGAGGAATAGCGTGCAAGAAACACAGAGGGAAGCAAAAGAGGGTGACCACGGACAGAGAGGAGGGAGAAGACAGGAAGCTATGAGGAAAGTGGGGGGGAGGGGAGCTTTTGTAGAGCAAAATGTTGTAATCACCCTCCTCCTGGCAGGAAAGTGCTCGGCGTGAAGCTGAGCCAGGTCTCCGGGGAATTGAGAGGCGGGTAATGAGCTTCAGATAGAGGAGCGTTTGGCGTCGCCATTTAGCCTCCATTTAAACCTACGTCCACTGGAGATCATTTAGCTGGCATTCTGCTATCCAAAGACCCATAGCCTCCACTCTTGTTCCACAATGAGTCCCCTTCCCCAGATGCTCGGCTGAAATTAGAGGCACTCAGCTGCACCGGGAAATTAGGAAGAATTCAGACGGAAGGTAAATGAGTCCACTAACCACACGGATGGATCTTGGCATTCAAAGCGACTCTGGCTCCAGTGCATAAAACATCCATTATCTTATTGCTTTGACTTTGGCTCATGTTTTATGTATGAAGGTTGTTTATCAGGATTCGTGTCCTTATTTTTCAAAAGTATGGTGGCTCTGTAGGACAAAAGTCTACAACTGAAAAAACGTAACTGATCCTTGTGGGCAATTCGGGGAAGTCTGACAGTACATCCACACCACCACATTGTAGGTGTTAACGGAGATGTTTGAAAATGATAACTCAGTCACCTGTATTCCTAATTGGTTCTTACTCGCCATGACTTTACCAATACAATACCAATACATTAGACTTATGCTGTTACCACAAGCTGTGAATATTAGTCTGTTCTCCTCTGGAAAAGAGGAGAGGTGGACTACTGGCTGAAGGGAATACAATTGCTGCATGTACCTGTTGTGGAAATGCTGGGGAAGCCAGCACTGTCCAGTGGACGTAGGTTTAATTGGAGGATAAATGGCCAAACACTCCATTATCTTAGCTCAATATGCAAATGTTGCAACCAATGTGTCACGCTGTTCGTGTTGTCCCGTGCTAGTGATGCAAAATGTGTGTCTCTTCGCGGCTTTGCAGTGACTTTGTATGTCATTTTATTGCTTCTCGGTTGGTGTGAATGCACCATTACAGACAGGAAATCCCTGCTCTCACTTTTTACAATTGTTTTTTCTTGTTCGCAGTATTTGCTGTCTCGAAGCAATTAACTGCAGTGTAGACAATCTGCTTCCTGTTCACACCAGCATGCATATGAGCAGTGTATGTGAATGGTCATGTGACATTTGTTTAAAGGTGTGTCGATTTGGACAGGGATTGTTACTCATATGGAGCTAAAACATTTTTGTGGACGGAGATCGTTTTGGTTTTAAAACAAGAAAGTATTGCTATGGATGTAGCCTGACTCATGTCTCCAGTGATGACACGGCCTGTCCTGAGGTCCACACACCCAACCCACTTTCCCATCAGCCCCTGGTTTATCCCAGGGTTCCTCAATGAGAGCAGAGATAGATGAGAGCAAGCCATTCTAGTGGAATACCCTATTTAAAGATCTTTAAGTAGAACAGTCCAGCACTTTGAGGACTTGACCCAGGCCTCCTCCCTTTATCCTCTCTTCTTTCCCCCTCTCGCTCTTTGTCTTCCGCCGTGCTGCTCTCTCAACCTTGCTGGCACAAAACAATCTTTAAAGGTTCTGCGTTGCGGTGTTAACCAGATGGAGCGGACTCTGGAACCCTTCTCTCCTGGGTTATCCAGTGTTTTCACTCAACGGAGATTAACTTTTTTTTTTTCGCCAAAAAATAGGAGATCTCTCCAGAGTAAAACAAAATAAAGCTGACCTAAATAAATTTACATTTGTCCTGCTCTCTTTTTCCTAATTGTTTTTCAAGTGCAAATGGGATTTCTTTTTTACTTTCACATTAAATATTCACTAGTGTAAGGGGATTTAAAGGCTGTAGCATTCAATTTAGGAATTCACACATTGTTGTTTAGGACTTAGATTGCCTTAAACTGTTTGTAAAGCTGAAATGCAAAGAAGTTAGTGCAGAGAGGCAAAGCTATCTGCTCCAAAGTCCTCCATCTCATTCCTAATACAATTCATTTACAAGATATCACAGATTAAGTGAGGTCATCGTTTCTGTTTGCTGCTTTATCTGGCTGTACTGCAGGATATAACTGTGACTGCCTAACGATAAAGTTGATTATACTGGAGTACTTCATCGTTTAACCTCACTGAACTGTGGTAAGTACTCATTGTAATACAGACAATTTATTTCTGTACAGGCATTTTTACTCCTGTAACACACTTTCTGTGTTTGTGCTGAATAAACATGAGTCGAAATTGGTATAGATGAAAGGGACATAAGGCCACAAATGCTAGAGTGCTGCTGCATGGTCCTTATCAGTGTAAATGAACTTGTCACTGTAACTTTTCTTAATGTGACTCCATGTTGAGTTCAATGCAGAGCTGCCAGGTTTGGTGTTTTCTATAAAAACTGGTCTTCTTTTAAGACACATGAGATGCTTGACCAGATGATGAGCAGTGGCACTAGATGAGTTGGTGCTCCTGTGAGCTGGCATTAGCACGGCTGGCATCTTTAGTGTAGCCACACTGTGCTGGTTGTAGCCATTTACTATGTAAAAAGGACGACATGACTGCCCACCCCCCAAAGTGAAGCCAAGCCTTCCTGTTCACCCCCTGGTGGCTGGCTGCAGTATAGGTCATATATCCAGCCTTCTCCAGGTTAGTGGATGGAATATGGGCCGAACAGAGTACATGTCAAAACAAAATTTCTCAAAGATATTTTGGGTCATTTTCTTTAGTTCTTATCACACTGATGTATGCTCAAGTGTTAATTTTTCCCAGTAAGTTAGTTAGTTCCAAGTAAGTTGGTTTGTAATTATTTATCTGATGATGTGAAAACGTGATGAGACAGATGAGACTCATGATTGGTCGAGCGCATGTATATGGAACCTCAATACAGTGGCTCCATCCCCCGATCACTTCTTTACAGACTCTGGCTACAAATACACCAGATAGCAGTGTTCGTATCCACGATATTTAGGCTTCATTTCTGGTGAGCTGGAGGAAGTGGAGATGCGTCATCCATGCGATATGTGTGTAGCCCATCAACTGTATAAAAATGAGGTGTAGCTCTGGTGTTTCTGGTCTTACAGCACTGTGGTGTTTTTGTATCTCAGAAAGACATCACAGTACAGGAGATGCAAGAAACTTAGCATGACCACTCCATGGATATATATTTGGGGGATAAAACTGTTTAACAAATTATTATTATTATTATTATTATTATTATTATTATTATTATTATTATTATTATTATTATTATTATTACATTGTTATTATTACCTATCATCTAACTCTGATTCAACCCTGTGACAATGTAGACACAAACCAGACACTAGCAGATGTGTCCAGTGTGACGGGGGTTTACTGAAAGAAAGACAGAATCTCTGGTGAGGTTTTAAAATGGCTCAGAACAAACAATCAAGCTTTTTTTTATGTATGTAGCTATGGAAGAGAAAAATAAATAGAACGCAAATTCAGAAATACATAACTGTGCATATTGCTCTAACAAAAAAAAAGTCCTTTCTTTGGTTTAAAAACAAATCTATTCCCATTAAAACAACCCACTGATTTTAGTAGAATTTGTCAAACACTAAAACGGTTCCAGGAGTGTTTACCAGTCCATGTTGGTCTACAAAGACCAACTATTTGTTGGATAAAAAGATTTAATAAATTCTATTCATTCATTTAGTCATTACTGCCCAAATTCCAGCTTCACCAAGAGATCAACTTTTAGCTGAAGTTCAACTCCAAACACTCAGATCATTTGCTTATTCATCACTTTCAGCCAATCACAGGTGGCCATTCTCTATGCAAATCATTGCCTTTAGCTCCTTGCAGTCTGGCAAACACTCCCTTTTTACATGCTGGATTTCTGAGGTCTGACTGAGATGACAGATGTGTGAATGTTTGAAAAATTGCTTGCAGTAATTTGCATAAAGGTGCTCCATTTGCTGACAAAAAAAATGTATTTTGCCTCCCAATCAGTTTTCATTTCTACCTATGCAATCATTTCCAATCCCCAGGTTTCTCTCATTGACATTCCAATGCCAAATGCCTTCAATCATCGCCGTCTGACACCTTTTCCTTTAACTCGGCCGGATCCATCATGGCACAGGAGCTTTATATTGACGTCTCAATGGAATATAGCAGCCAGGTCTCCCTCACTCTGTGTCTCACAGCAGCACAGCCCAACTCCTGACCTTTTAACAAGCATGTGCGTCTATGGAGGGATTACTGAATAGGTCTACTGTGCCCAGGCTCAGAGGCCCCCTGACACCCTCTGGGCCAGTGCCCGGCACACACATTCAGTAATTCAGTAATCCATAAATGTATGTAGAGCATCTGTTTACAGTGACTGTTACAATTTTGTATTTGCAAGTCAACAAAACCACCGCATAAAGACACTAAATGACCACAGAGGGACACAAAATGACCAGGGAGACAGTTAACGGCCACACAGAGATGTAAAACGACCCAAAGAGACGTGGTCGTTTTGTCACAAAGTTTTGCAAAGTGACCACAAAGAGACCCAAATGAAACACAAAATGCCGTCCCCTGATCTTTGTAGTCTCTCAGGGGTCACATCATGTCAGCTGGGACCACTTGTGATCGCAGTGTGATGTGACTTCCACAATCTGTAAACACAAAATTTCTGTCCGTTAAGACCAAATTACACACTTTGTGCTCAAAGATGTTTCTGTTTAGTTTGTGTGTGTTCGTATGAAAACTCGTTTATGCTGCCTTCATGTACGCAAAGAGATACGACAGTTTCAAACGATGTAACCGTCACTGCTCACATACTACCATGCACACTTTGGCTGTCAAGCAACACATTCACTAGAGGGCGGTGCAGAGACAGAGAGTTTCTGACAGCAGCACACATGGTGGAGGAGGTTATGATAATGTGCCTCTTAAGAAAGAGGCAAAAGCGGCTGTTGTTGAAAGTTCTTCCTCTTTGTGTCTTATGGTCGTCTTGCTTGAACTGGTAGCTACACTGCCCCCCCACGATTTCCGGTGGTAATGCTCCATTTCATCTGTTTTGTTGATATCTGTAACCTTTAGAAGAGGAAATCAACGCAGAGGGCAATCAGAGGCTGCGTCCGTTTCCACGTACGTATTCAACATTGTGCATAAATGAGCCGTGAGAATGGCCACGTGCATCCCAGACCACCTCTGAATGTGGACTGAGGGATCTGATCTCAAATGCGTCTTCTATGCGTTTTTGGTGCATTCACACCTGTAAAGCTGTCCATTTGTGATATGGTTATTCAGGATGGATGTTAATACAAAATATGAACAGTGTCTTTCAGTGTGATGGTGCCGAGTTCCTTTGAAATAGGAGGTGGGGGGGGGGGGGGGGTGGGGGGGGGGGGGGGGGGGGGGGGGGGGGGGGGGGGCTTTTGCTGCCTCTGTGCCCATGAGCTCATTGTCTCACAACTCGTTAGTGGATACACCGCAACGGAAAAAATGGCGTAAGGTCATTGTGCAGCACTGACAATTTGTCACTGCAGATATTATGAGGTAGATTGAGAGAGCTGATGATACGTGGCGGGTTTGCATTGATAGGAAGTGCTCAAAGATTAATGGGTGACTCTTTGAGGAGGACACATGTACCTGAGGAAACATACATCAGCCGTAAAGCTTCCCTGGAGACGTTCTGAAGATAGAATGTGAAGTGTCACTTTTCCCCCTCAAAATCATGTGACAAAAGGACATGATGAACGATGAGCGAGGGAGTGTGTGATGTGAACATGAGTGTGAACACGTGCCGCAGAGGTGAGAGCAAGCGTCTGTGAATGAAAATGCTAAAAATGAGCAGAGCAGACGCACAAAACTGTTTCAGTTTGATTACTATCCAAACCATCAGTGCAGCGGAGAACATCACAGTTTTCATCACAGTTGGAGCCACTGGCACATCTATCCTTTCATGTCAGACATCCAGCCACTGAAAAGGAGAGGACCGAAATAGATTGGGACCAAACGCGGATCATGTCTGAGCCGAGCTCCTTGGGCAAACTTTTTCTTTGTATTGTATCAGAAGACAGTGATTTATTGGCTGTGCTGTAGGGGCTTGAATGCATGTGTTGGGGCCAGTCAAAGCCAATGGGGGAAGGTGACAGAATAAGGACACTGCGTATCTATGCCTCTCAAGGCTTGTCACATCGTCAACTCAGCCGGAGAGAAGTGAAGCAGATGCGTGGCTTCTGTTGCAGAGTGTCTGCACAACACGAGTCTCTTTAATTTGCCTGCAAAAAAGAAAAAGAAGAAGAAACTGAGGATTTGTGTGATCAGTGAAGATGTTAAATACGTATGTTGGAGATGATTCACTCACAAAGACAAACTCCCCTCCCACCAGTGTCACTGTGACTTTCAGACTCCTTCGGTCTGACGTGTACGGAGGGACGTGTGAGTGTGAGAAAAATCACGTGCACACGCACACACACGCAGCAAACTTAGATTTGAGGTGACCTGCTCCGTGATAAATGAACTGCATCCTTGATTTCGGGGAGGGCGGACGGTTTCAGAGATGGCGTGTCCTCCTCCACAGGTGGCCGAGGAATGAGAGGAAGAGGGGGGGGGGGATGAGAAGGTGGAGACGCACCATCTGCTGCAACATGTCACAACACTCTTCCCTCCGCTTTCTGCTTTGTGGCACGCAGGCAGGGGAAGAGAATCTGATCCGTTTGTCTTTGTGGGGATGTGTGTGTGTGTAGAGCCTCTGCGTGAGCCTGCATTCATTGGTTGGTTATGATTAAACTTTAAAGACATCGAAAGCTAGGCCTATGTACAACTCACACTCTTTGCCAATTAGATGATTGGCCATACGTCTCTCACAGGACCCCACAGGCATTCCAAGTTGTTTGTAATATCACTCATCTGTTTTGCAATAGAGTTCAACAATGTGGTTCCGGAATAAAAATCCCATTTCTTTTCTGAATAGAGATTTTGATCATCGGCCATAATGTTATGAGACAAGCTTTGGGACTGTGAAACAATGTTATATGCTCCTGTAGAAGCCACAAATTCACATGATGTCAACAGCGTTTTAAGAAAAACTTGCAATGTCAAGGAGAATGACTACACTACCCATAATCCTCAGGTGTAATCGTGACATCTCTAGTTTGCTTTACCATGGAAATGTTTACCATCACCTTCAAAATCATGTCAGCTGTTCTTGGCTACAATGGATCGTTCAGCGTTACTTCACTAGGTTTATACACTTTATGAAACACTATATATACATATGAGGTACAATATGTTGCAACAGTATATTAACAAAATTAAATTCAAAAAATTGCAATGGTTTATGGGATGCATAGTTTCTTCACTCTTTATGATCACAGTCTTGTACCTTTACCTTTTTCAGTAATCATTTCGCTCCAAATCAAATCTTTCATGGTCACGATTCATCTGTCAGCTGGTCGACCTGGTTCCAGGCTTAAAACTCTAAAACGTCAATGGAGAATGTCAATGGGAAATTTACCTCTGAAACCAGAGCTGTTCTAAAAGCGGGGGGGGTCACTGTTGCACTCATTCATTTTAATTAATTAGAGTGTCATTTTTCAGAGATTTGAAATGAAGCACATCTCACAGTGTCCACATGCATTATGCAGGTTTGAGTTTTTGTCTCTGCGCAGTGTGTTGGTGTCAGTCTTTTCTCTGATTCTGACATTGTCTCTGACTGTTACAGTATCAGAGAGCATTGGTGTGTTTCACAATCTGTGTCCACTCGCTAGTGTAACAGTGTGTGTGTGTCCTGTTGTCAGTCTGTTCATCTATCAGCTATTCCTTCCCCCTCGCTTTGTGCTGATTCCCAGTCTCTCCGCCCGCTATTCCAGATGGACCTACTTCCATACCAGGCTGCTAATGAGGCAGCGCTGTTCATTCTGCGGCTCTTTGAATCCAGGGTCAACCATTTAACCCCACCAAGCAACCCCACCTGACCCCGTGTATTTTTAGGCTTCACCTCATTTCATGCTGAATAAACACCCACCCTCCAGGGCCAAGCCACATGCCATCCCGATGGATCGATTAAAAGAAATGAAACGTAAAGCAGTGCCGGTGGACAATATTTCAGCGGAGTGCTACCTTTAGCTTCTTTTTTTTAGCAAGAGCTCAAGAAAAAGAAGAAGACAGTTCTATGCTGAGATCTGGATGGAAGGAAAGTTTTCAAATATAAAGAATGCAGGGGGAGATTGTCTGGGTCAGACTCGTTCACTACAATCGGAATATATCCAGAGCGTTGTTCAGCACAACCAGTTGAACTTGGGCAGGTAAGATGATAGTGGTGTGTAAGTGAAAGAGGTGGAAGGAGACAGAATACCAGACCAGGCAGACACAGAAATACACACAGAGAGACAATCTGGGGACAATAACACACCCCAATGAGGGGGTGCATTAGAAACACAAGGGAAAGCTTAAAGATTCGTATCATGTCACATCTTGCATATCAAAGGTGGTGTGGTGGAGTTTTATCAGTAAATCATAATTTTTAGGTTAATCACTGTAAACTGGGACCATTGTCAAGATGCCTGGCAGCATCTCTGCAGTTAATTTTGCTCTGTGGAAGGAGAGTAGGTGTGAAATCTGCTGCATTACTTTGGTCCACAAAATGGCAACAGCTTTGGTTTGATTAATGTAAAACCCGGTTTCATTCCCACTGCCATCATTGCATCATTTTTACATGGGCTTAAAATTGCGTGTTGATCGTTGTGAAGAGCTGCTGCAAACTCCTTGCTCCTCTTCAACAAAGGGAGATTGTCCTCACCGGAAAACTGCAGCATTGAAGGTTTGGTGCGACATTTCAAACAGCCTGTATTTACTGAAACCGGAGGGGTCATTCTTGACCTTTGGAACAGGATTTAAGTTTGTTAACCCAACGTTGGCTTTACTAGATTTGTCACAGCTTTCACGGCTGTTGAGAACATTACACAGGAAAGACAACAAGGACGTCAGACAAGAGAGGAGTCATTGAACAACTGAAAAAAAAAGGTTTGATTCTGAAACGATCCGAACAAAGATGGGGCTGCATTCTCTGGGAGAACTCTTAAAATTTGTATTGCTCCACGCTATTAGGTGTTATGTTTCGGGTTGTCTGTTCATCCGTCTGTTGGTACGTACATACGTCCCATTCTTGTTAACACAATATCTCAGGAACGCTTCCAGGGAATCCTTTCAAATTAAGTAGAAATGTTCCCACATCACAGATGAACTTGTGGAGTTTGGTGGCTCAAAGCCAGAGGTCAAGGTGACAGTAGGCTCGTGTTTTTGTACACATGATACATCAGGAAACCAACAGGGAATTTCAACTGATAAGAAATTAGAGGTCAAAGGTCAAGGTCGCAGCGAACTCACAACCCCTTTTTTCCCCTTGTGAACCCCTCGTTGGATACTTGAGAGAAATGTTTATGGATTAACAAACTGGATTTGGCTGGTCAAAGGTTCAAGGCCACAGTGGCCTCTCGAAACGTGTTTCTAGCCTCTTCAACCTGGCATCTCAAGTCTGCCTTTAGCAATTTTCATGAAAGTTTTACCAGTTTTTATTTGGACTCAAATATTAACTGATTACATTTCAGTGGTCAAAAATAAAGTTCACCGTGACCTTCTATCAGTGTGGAAATAAAAAAAAATGATGCATCCTGAAACTGTACTAGTTGGAGGAGGCATACAACCACAGGGCGGTAGGTTTCTTTTAGGGGGGGGGGGGGGCGTCAAACATTTTCTTACATTACATTTCATTTGGCTGACGCTTTTATCCAAAGTGCATTCAACCATGAGGGTACAAACCCAGAACAACAAGAATAGAGAAAGTACACTTTTGGTTTTGTGAATAATGACCATCGGTCCTGAAATACAAAGGTTACAGTAGCAAGATGTTTTCCCACTACAAAGCCTTGGGTAGAGAGGATGTTTTCGTCTCTGACTGACATGAGAGACCAGTGTTTCCATCTCTACCAACTGTCAGCAATGGTTTTGTTACCTTGACCATGATGTTTCCCTGACCTTAGACCACGAACCACTCCCCATTAAGGTGTTTTCTGATCTGTTGCTCCTATCATCAAGATTACAGTTTGTCACTGCCTTCCAAAATCCATATGACCATTACACATATCATATTTGAGGTTTGTTTCAGTTTAGGCGAGCTAGACTCTTGTAAAATACATGTAATATTCATTTACCGTATCGCAGTTGAGTGCTTCTGTGATTTAAAAAAGAACCCACAGCTGAGTGAGAGCATCTCAAGGACTGAAAGGCTAATTGAACAAGACCTAACTGTACATAAGCTTTATGTGCAGTGTCATGTGAGAAGCCAACTCGTCGACAATAAATCCTTGTGTGCAGCTTCTGACTCCTTGAACACTGAATATTCGGTCTCTTGCTGAGAGGGAGATGTTCTTACAGTGTGAAGCTTCAGCCAGCAGGGGGTTAGCTTAGCATAGCACATAAGTAGGGGGACACAGCCTGGCTCCACATATAGGCAATGGTGATGGCAAGACTGCAGGAAGTCCCTATTCCCCATCTGTTTATGGTCCTCATGCTAAGACAAGCTAAAGCCGTTTTCAGACATGACCTGCGGGTAAAATACAAAGAATTGGCTACGGAGTTTACCAGGGTTTGCCTTTCACACATTCACAACACAGCGGGGTTGGTTTCTACACAGACACATTCACAACAGCAACAAATCCTCCGCATTATTCAGGAGAGAGGTGGAGCAGCTGGGTGCAGCAGACAGAAACACAAAGTGACAACACACAGAACCTGGCGTTGGATGTTATCACCACAAACTCTCTTACACATCAAATTCTCCTGAATTTCTACAGACTTTATACTGGGAGGCCAGGCGGAGAAAGTCCGCAGAAACTGTTGGATATTTGCATTCACGCATGCACCTCTGAAAAGCAGCTTAACTGGGTGCAGCCTAATATTAAATGGACAGACATCTCATCAAACTCTCAAAGCCTCAGAGGGACTAAGCATATTTCCCAAAATGTCAAAGTATTCCTTTAAAGGAGGCCGTCCAAGCTAAATTATTGAACAGTGTTGAGGTTGTTACTGAAGCAGACGTGTCATGTGATCTCCCTTTTTTTACACCGAGCACTCATTGTGTCAATCTGGATGATTGCTCCTGTTTAATGGATTCAAATGAGGAAATGGATGCTATCACTGGGTGAATCCCAAGGCATCTTTAATTGTCAGTCTGGCACAAAACGAGTCCCTGTCCTAATTTATTTGACTTCATTTATCAACACGCTGCCTTTTCATTCACACGAGAGCTCGCTGCAGTAACAGATTTCTGTGCCTTTCTTTTACACAGGCTGACAAAGGGTGATACGGTAAATTGTAGGTGGTAAAATAATGTCTGAGCTGTGAAAATGTGGGAAACAAATGTCCTCTTTCCGTCAGCGTTGTTTGTCCTCCAAAAAGCTCTACAATAGACCTACTTTACTCATTTTAAACCACTTATGTTTTAAGTTTTAAGTTTTAACGATCGTGTTGTTTGGAGAGCTATTCTCTTTTTAATGCTAATGCCTCCTGAGGTTTGACAAGACGACTCTACGGGCTACATTTCCTGCATTTAAACACAGATCACAGGGTAAACCAACATATTGTCCATCAACTACAAAAAAGCAGGTGTACGGCTCGTTGACAAGGCTGCAATCACACAGGGAGCGTGGAGAGGATCAGAGAGCCGGCTGCAATCAGTCTCCTGCACACTTTATTCTTCTCATCCCTTCCTTCTCATTTTCTTTCTTCTTGTCTGAGTCTCCTCTCATTTAATTGCTGCTACTGACGAGCACAGCAGCAACAACTGATGTTATTTATTTTAATGACGAGTCCTAATGTTATCTTTGAAGCATTGCAAAATGCCTCACATTTCCTAATGGCAGTGTTTATAACCCATCTCTCTCCACACCGCCAACTGAATGCACCCTTGAAACAGGAAGGGAAGTGATGAGGGGTGGGATTAACAGCGACTCGATGCTGCCTCTCATATTGCAGCCTTTTCTTATCCGCATGGAATTCAGCAGCTCAACACACCACAGGAGACACAGACACACACCGTGTGATGAAAGGGATTTTAATTCGCACTTCCCTGCACACTTCGTCACTGTCTTATTGTTAACCCCGTGATGATCAGTGAAAACGAAGGGAATGGAAGTCAGTGCGTCATGTTACCTGTCCAAACAACACTGGATTGATCAATAACATATTTGTTTAAGTGGTGACAACATTTCTAAACAAGTAATCGACTGTACATGGATGAAGATGGCTATTTAAAAAAAAAAGTAGTGTCTAGCTATAGCTTATTTGCTGCTAGTTACCGGCAACATAGTTAAACACCACTGGTGATAAGTGAGGGGAAAACATTTAAAATAAAGAACTACGCTTTTTACCCTTTTAACCAGCAGTGTCATGGCAAGAAGAAGATGATATAGAAGCTATACAGGTAAACTCACTGAAACTCATGCTGCGATAGTTCAATGTTCAGAAAGTACAATTAATACAATTCCAGAAAGGGTAACAGTAAATACGATCCATCCATTATGGGGAGCTGGAGCCGATCAGCCGGCATTGGGCGAGAGGTGGCACACAGGCTGGACAGGTTGCTAGAGTATTGCAGAGACATGAAACAGAAACAAACACCTACAGACATTAAGTCTCCAGTTAACCTAATCCCAGTCTGCATGTTGGATTATGGGAGGAAGCTGGAGAACCTGTCTTTGTACCATGTTGTGTAATTACTATAAGTAACACAGGACAACAACTACACCTCTGATCTAAACAACCTGGACCTCCTCCTATCATATATGAGTTTTAAAGAAAATCATGCAGTCCTGTCAGTGACATGTATTTTTCTACAAACATCATTTTGTTTAAATTTGATTTAAGATGAAAGTCATATGTCATTATTGATGTAATTCAGGTACATGGTTAAAATATTATTTTGTCAGCAGTTTGCATAAATCTCAGTTGAAAACAAGATAAAATAAACTCACTTTTGGTATAATACTCATATTTTTGGAGCATAAACAGATACAGATAGTTTTGAGTGACATTCCTTTATAACCTTAGCAGTATTTGAGAAATAACAGCGCTCTGGAGCTTTCCAGTACTGTTATAGGTGCTACCACATGTTACCAGGGTCAATATGTTTGCGCAATAACAATAAAAAATATATTTTTCTCAGAGGCAGAAACTTTTCCCCGCCATAACCATAACAGTGTTTCCTTTACAAAGGCCCAATGTGCTTTTCTTGACTTCCCCCTGTCATTTTAAGTGTCAACAATGCTTTGAACATTACAGGCCCTTGAGTCCGGGTCTGCAGGCTACACGCTGACAGCTGGAGGTAATTCACTTTGCTTCATTTTGCTCACTGTTAACGGCTCATGGGAAGATAACAGCAGCGCAAAAGCTTTAATCATATTCCTCTGCCTTCAAGAGAGATATTGCTTTTTCTCCCAGTTTATTGAGCGGCTAGGGGAGAGGGCGAGTGTGCCTGTGTGTGTGTGAGGCTGGAAGGTGTCATGGGTGGCCGGAGGACATGTATCATCAATCTGCTAGTTGGAGCTTCCTGAACATGGGGCGGCGTTAAAATGAGCCACGGCACTTTCCTGGGCTAATACCGGTGATATTGAGATATCACACCGCTTTTTTTTCCTTCCAGGCACTGAGGGGGTGGGGGGGGCCACACGAGCCGAGTTTAAACAAACAAGACAGGAGGAGAGAGTTCTTCCACAGGGGCTGAGGGGATAATCTAATAGGGACATTTCTTTTTGTTCCCTGCTCATGCCTCGGTCCTCACTTCCTCTCTCCTCTTCGAGCTCGAAAACAAAAGCCGAGGGGGCCCCGCTGCCGCCGCCGCCGTCACTGTGGCGTATAAATAACAGTCGCGCAACAGCAAAACAAGTGTAACACACACCATCTGGCCCTCCACCAGTGTCTGCCTCAGTCACAGAAATGGGCAGGAGCGGTGTATAGAGCGGGAGGAGGAGGGGATCAGATGAACAAAATGACATCTCCCACCTCACCTCAAGAGCGAAGCTGTGTGGAAGCCAAAAATGAATCTCATTGTTCCTCACTTATAAATAACAATTTGATAATAAATAGCAATTCATTGTGCGATTGCAGCAATATTGGCAGAATTTTATGTGCCGCATCGAGTTTATCTGAAGGTACAGCATGCAGTATCTGCTATACGTATAATCCCTTCTGGCTACAAATCAAATGAGTCATTATGAATCCGTCAACAAGCTGCATGTGGGCTGGAAGCTAAGCTGCCCACATACAGTAGGTTTTCATCACTGCTAACGTGTGACTGGTGCTTATTTTGTATCTGTCCTGTTATCTGTGTTTCCGCTCCGTCATCTTTGGATGTGTGGAGAAGGCAGGAGCTCTTTGGCCCCCACCCCCTTGCGATTGTTCTCTAATTCATTTCTCTGATATCAGCCAGATGGTTTTTCATCACTTGCATGAACTCTGATTGATTCTTTGAGCAAAGCATGTTCCATTACCAAGAATTACTCATCCGTCGATGGGCACGGGAGAGAGGGATATTAATCAGTGTAACCTTTGTAACTAACAACCTTGTTATTCTTTCAAAGCCAAACACACTGAGAATTTGGCTTCGTCTGAGGCTCATTATTAAGAGCGGTGCAGAGCAGATATTATACATTGCTATTGATCATGTGTGAAGACAGGCCTGCACAGTCAATACCCACAGCCAATGAAAAATTGTGTTTTTTTTTAATGATTGCAAACTGCAGAGAAAAACTGGCTCTCTTTGTAATGTGTCCTCTTTGTGAGAGCTGTTGCTCTCCGCACACCTCTCTCTCTGACGTTACACAATCCTGAGAACCTTTGGTCAGAGATGGAGAACATCAACACTTATTTCCTCAAGTACAGTTCGAGGTGATTAACAGGAAACTTGTTTTCTTCTCTATTCTCATCTGACACTTGTAACTACGGTGGCCGAGTGAAAACCTGGACAAATCAGTTTAAAATGAGATGCTTGTCTACTTGAGTTGTTACGGTACAGGTGCCTGGAGCATCCAAAAAGTAAGAACGCACCTGTACTGTAATATCTCAAATAGACAAGCATCTCATTTTGAGCAGTGTCACTCCCATTGTCACTCACATCCGTTGTGGTTGTGTTTCAGTTGTGTGGCTTTAGCATTTGTGTTGTAGCTTTTGCATTTGTGTGTGTGTGTGTGTGTGTGTGTGTGTGTGTGTGTGTGTGTGTGTGTGTGTGTGTGTGTGTGTGTGTGTGTGTGTGTGTGTGTTTCTCTCACCTCGTAGCCATTTCATCTTGTTCCTCTGTGATGTGTGTTCCAGCCTTTTCTATTTTCCAAGTGTTTTTCCCTGTATTGATTATTTAGACAATGATTTTTCACCCTTCTTTTTGCCTCATGACAACGTACAAAGGTACAGGTCCTGCACATACACTCCCTGTTGGTTAGCACTCCTGTGTGCTGAACCTTCCGATACTTTTTCCTGGAACTGAGAGTTTGTCCGTTCCTGGATGTGATGATTCCCAAGTTGCATATATTGTATGAAACAGTGTATAAAGATAAACGACCTGCCTCCACGTCCTGCCACTATCAGATGTGAAGCCAAAATATCCTGGATACGAACTCTGCCAGGATCTTGCACAGTTGGAGCCAGAGTCTGTGCTATCGGAGGGTTGAAGCTGCGGTATGTAGGTCCTGCAAATACACACACTCAACCAATTGTGAGTCAGTCTTTGTTTCACCCTGTTTTTATAGCGTCAAATAACTAATTAAAACCAAGCTGACAACTCTAACAATGGGAGAAGTACTACTACGTGAAATGACCAAGAAACGATTTTTAAGAAAAATCTGTTTCTGTGTGACTAATATACCGTACACATATCATCAGGCTGCAGTGGTCTTCTCTCACCTCTGGGATAACTTCCACCCAAGTTGCCCACCTTAATAAAACTGCATCTAGGGGTTTGGGGCTTTGGTTGAAACCTAATGATTGTTTCAATTATGTGAATGATATCAACTGTTGTCATTACAAAATACAGTGGAAACCATGCATCACATTATTTTATCTTTTGCACACTAATGAGGTAAATTAGGTACATTACAGTAGGCACAACACATTCTCATCCTGGAAGACGGCCACATGATATGGTGATTCGTTCCTTTTTAAAGGTCGTCCTGCTTGATGGTTGAGTTGTTAAATCTTATAAAATAAATGAAGGTTAATGACCTGTGAGTGAGGTCAGACGTGAGCAGTGAGGGCAAGTGCACAAGATATTAACATAATGCAAGAAAAGCCTCAGTAATTAGGAGTAGCTATTTTTAGGGCCTCTTAGGTGACTTGTGGCAGCTGATGACTATGAGTTTTTACTTTGAGCAAATATGAGGTCGACATTACTGCTTGAATGTAGAAATTATGAAATCATCTACGATCTATTATATTTTAGAATAAGACTTGAACATTTGAACGTTTATTTGCCAATACACAAATATATGGATTCATTTAACGAGAATATGAAAACAGAGCAGAGGTGCGAAACGACTTTCTTGCCTTGGAGTAATAGGTTAGCGCTCTCATCACATCATTATACCTGATCCATCACTTAGTCTGTGACGGATCTTTCACAGATGATACTGGAAATATGAATGATAACTGCGGCACTGATAATCATTTCAATATTGTACTGGGAATTCACATCAGTGAAACAGATGGATTGTTACAAAGGGTGTAAAACATGCTAAGATTTATTTTCAACGGCGTGAAAATCAGATAACATCCAATGAGCTTCTCCTGTCTGATTCCATTGGGATTGCATGTATCCAATTAATACTGCTCTGGTGTCTGTGCTAATGAACGACATCTCTGCTGCTAAAGTGTTAATCAAACCACACCCACATGCTGTCTACACACACACACACACACACACACACACACACACACATGCCCCTGCAGACACACACTTTAAAAATACACCAAGTCCTACAGAGTGAATATGACAACTCTAGCACATAGAGGTGTGTTTACACAGTTGTATTTATGGAATAGGAGAGCCCACTGAGAGGCTGACTGATGAGGTGTCTGCACAAATGAATGATGGACATATCAGGTGCCTCATTTATAACCAACACTGAGCCAGACAGAGGCGTTGGAAGGCTGGAATCTATACAAACAAGCTCTGCCCCATTTGTATGGGCATTTTAAGGACAGGGGGAAATTGTCAATGCAGAACTCCTGTGTGTGGGAGTGTAACATAATGAGAGGGTGGGGGAACGTAAGAAAGTTTTTCGTATCTTTTGCTAATATTTTGCAAGAATATTCCATTTCACCTCAAACACATTAACTGTCACTTATAAATCCAAGATATCATCATACAACATTAAAGTGTTACAGTGTCAATAGTTTTTGATACTATCTTCTAATACTACATCACTAATTGGATTTTAGTTTTCATAACCTATATGTTTTTAGATTTATTTACTATAGATTGATGTGTAAACTGCTCAGTGAACAGAGGCTGTCAGGTGCACTGGAGACACAGCCGTGGCCAGATGTGTAGGACTCTTTGTTTAACCAGCTGTGGTCCATGCGAATGTGCACAGTTAAGTTGTGACTTTTTCCAAAGATTACATAACTTTGTTTTTACAAGTCGACTATATCTGAATATTTAATAGGAGCCATGTGACCGTCATGTGACGGTTGTCATGTGATTGTCATGTGACCCCATTTTGGGCCTTTGTGTGCACGTACACCTTTATCATGGATCCCACGCACTGTTTTGTAAATGAGGTCCCTGAAGGGTGGAGGAAGACAAGACCTTGCCCATGGACTGTTTGGTAAAACAAACTCATAATCTTCAACAAACAGTGCAAACACAGAGAGTCAAATATTTATCCCTAATACCCTCACGCCTCTGCTCCATCTGGTGTGCACACTGCTGTGGATAAATAAGCTCTGAGGTAGAACTGTTGATAAAGGCTAATGACATGAAGGTCAGTTCATAACTGGATCTAATAATAACCTACCAGCCCTGAACCTCTCAGGATGTCCATTGCACTGCTGCACTTTAGACTTGTTCAGCTCGGTCGGGACGGGACTCCTGTTTGGTTCATCTGCTGATCTGTTCATGTTTGTCTTCGACTGCGTGAAGAGCAACTCAATGGCGAATGTCTCCTGATCCGTGTCTCAGTCTGTGACCCATCAAGAAAACGTTTGCTTAAAGAAGAACAATTATGACTTTTTTGTCGTTGTGCAGGGTTTGTGTATCTAAAAAGTTCTGCAAAGTTAAAAAGCCCAAAGTCGGTGATAAAGGGATCTCCTCTCCCCCCACAGAAAACAGCCCCTGAAACACCTCGTCACTAATCTGACCGATACTACTGGGCCATCGTGACGTCATGTGACATCACTGTGCCCCTCATTTGCATAATGCAAACCTAGTGGCCCGCATGCGACCCAACAAAGTCAGGTTAAGCAAGAGCGGAGGCCAACATTTCCAACACACAATAGAAGCAGTTGGTCTATCACAACAGTGTTATTTATTGGGATGGAGCCTTGAAGAGACAGGAGCTAAAACAACGTGTTTCAGACAGAGGCTGAAAAGAGGAGCTGCAGCAATGGACAGTATTAAGGAAAGTGATGCGTTTTCTAAACATTAAAGTATAAAGACCTTTTTGTGTATTATCCCAAATTAAAATGATGGTTCAGAGTATGAGCACATCATGTCTCCTTTAAGAAAATGTATTCTCCACAAAAAGCTGTGTAACTGATGGTGTCCAATAACATCAATAGTGAAGTTTCATCCCATTTTGATAGCACGAAATAACCAATTAAAACCAAATTCATCAAAAGATTAACACTTGGACATACATCAGTGTGATAAGAACGATCTAAAATGACATAAACCATTGTTGTGAAAAATGTATTTAACGTGAAGTTTGACTTTTCAGTTTGGTTTGGTGATCAAGTGGTTTTGGCTTCACTCTCGGGAGCTGTCATATCATCCATCTTTACATATGGTCTGTGGTTGCTATATGAGCAGACACTCTCATATTAGTTTTTTTAATGATGCACTGTATGTTGATTTCAAATATTTCCTCATTATGCTAATAAAACATAATTCATGTGGTGTTTTAATACTTGATGTATGCTGTACTTACCAAGTTCTGGCTATGAATGTAATATTTTAATTGTATCTACAAGTTGTATTTCTATGTTCTACTTTTACAAGAACACAGTTGCAAAAGACAATAGCTGCCACAAGCTCCTTTTTCTCTGTGGGATTTGATTTGCTTTGGTCTTTTTTAGAAAATGATATACAGCGAGTAGCATTTTTCCAACATCCACTTCCGCCACATACTATACCACAGAGACAGATTCAACCTGTGGAAAACAACAGAAAATACAATAGTGACATTAGTGTTGCCAGATTTGTTTATTGTGATTTTACCATAAAGGTTGATGCATTACACCACATTGTATAAACAGTGTAACTCAAATGATGCTTTTAAAGACGAAGGCCACTCAAATGATCGAAACCTGGCCAGACATATTCCTGCACTTGAGGCTTTCCAGAGTATTTTTAGTGAATTTGATCACTGAGTGAAATAGATTCAGGAGAATGACTGTAATTCTATTGCTGCTGACGCACAGCCTCCCAGAGGAGGGACTGATAAACAGCACTAACCTCCTCTGCTCTGTCTCTCACTGTATTTATCTGATCTTAATGCGTGACAGGAAGGCCTCTCCAGTCGTCATTCGCTGTTATGACTTTAATTTGACTGCAATATGCTATGTAAGTGGAATAATTACATCTTTGGCTCCCAGTCTGGCAGGTGCTAAGCTGTCCATAGTCATTTGTTAGGCCTCTTCTGGGCCTTTCCATAGCAGCTCAAATTAAAGCGAGGGGATGGCAGGGATTTTTTAATAACAAGCATATCTGTTTACTGAAGAGTCACTACATTGTGTAGATAGCAGCATGAGATTAAATAGCTTCAGAGCTCTTAAAGGTCCCCTGCTTGCTTTGAATTGAACTTGATCAAATTGCTGTCTCGACTCATTAAAATCGCTGAAGTAATTCTGTTCCTTCTGAGACTCAACTTTGGAGTATGACATGGGCCAAATTGATGCATGCAAAGTGGAAATTGAAAAAAATAATGGGCCTCAGAAATATTTAATTCCACTTTTAAGTGCTTCATCATATTAACGCAGGGCTGTGCACGTGCAGCTTTGTCAGCTGTTTTAAGGGGTTTCAGACTTAAAGCAAACATGGAGATCATCCACTTCCCCCCATGGATTATTAGAAGTGCAGTGTAAGTTAGTGTATGTCGGTTATATGTACATATATGTCTGTACAGTGTATGTGATAAATCCCTTTGAAAATACTTCCCATATTTTCCCATTTGTATTGAAACTTTATTTTGCAGAACCAGTTCTGGAGTTACATGCTTTTGTGTTTTCTCTTTTTTTATGGAAAGACAAGCAAGTTCATTTGTTTTGCACATTTCCACAAAAAGGCAATTCAAAGTAAAATATAAAAGACAACATGACAAATTTTAAAAGCAACATAAGACTTTACAAAAAGAAGCATTTTAAAAGAAATTAAAAAGAGTAACATAGAGAATGAAAAACTAAGGTAAGAAATAAAAGAGTGCAGTGTAATAAATAAAGGCCTTGGCAAACTGGAAAGTCTTCAGCATTTTTTTTTTTTAAAAAGTAAAAGTTGCAGGAGACCTGCAGTTCTCGTGGAGCTTGTTCCACATATGTGGAGCATAAAAGCTGAACGCTGCTTCTCCATGATTAGTTTGGAATCTGTGGACAGAAATCAGACCTGTTCCAGACGAGGGATGGATGGTTCACAGCGTAGCAGTAGATCAGAGATGTAATAAGCTGTGTTAAAACGGTATAATTCCAGTCATCCAGATTTCATATTTCATGCAGTTCTGATCTGCAATTCTGATCCCTACAAGATATTTCTAACAAGTTTCCACGATCGTGATCATGACTGCTGTTTGCCTCAGTAGGAAGTAGAGACAGTTTCATGACCTTGACACCGAGCAGGACTTTTAGAGGCAGAATGGGCGTAAGCTTCTTAAAACACATATTAAATGGTCTGTTCTCCCAGGTTACAAAAAATACTTCTCTATAGAGCAAGAAGTCAGTGCCAGGTCGGAGTGGAGACTTTGGTCCTGCTCTCTCTTTGTGCTGATCCCTGCTGCCAACAGCAATTTAAGCTGAGGTCCGGATGGTCCACTACCATACTGAAGCAGCGCTTTCCCAAAGGAAATGACACAATGTTTGGCAATAGTCTCAGAGATGTCAGTTTGTAGTGGACTTCTATTTCCTCAGGTTATTTTCACTGGATATCATAAAGATAGTTACTGGGGGACAGAGAGGTTTCTGGTGTGGACATAAGCGATCAATGAAAGTGACAGACGGCAGATTCAGACAGGATGGAAAATGCAGACTGTCTGTGGTAATGATTGCGTCAGCCCACCTCTACCTGCTCAACTAATCCGGTGACGAGCGCAGCACCAAGTGAAGGCTTTCCAGGAATTACAAGGCAGTTAGTTATAGAGTTAGTTTTACACCTAATTTTAATCCCTCTTGATTTACATTAGTACTAACAGATGGCGTGTGATGATTCTATTAAACATGGAATAAATATTGTACACAGTGAATAAAGATAAGTACATCTCTGGATCTCATTAGTTTCCATTAGATTCAATCAGCGGTTAAGATTAGTTTAATCCGTCATTTTCTAAATCTGTTTAAAGAACTGATTCCATTAATCGAGCTGTAATTTTGGTTCCGTTCCCATCAGCTCCATTTCCGTGTCGACTGTCCTGATGAAGACATAGCAGCTGTGGCCAGTGATAAAATACAACGTATCTGCAGAACTAATGGGACCAAAGCTACACACACGAGCATAAATACACAACACCGTCAGCTGCACACAGTGTGCTGGTAAGTAGCATTGTCACTCAGGCATTATAGTGCTGCCAGAAAATTACTTTCCTACTTCTTAGGTGAGTAACGACAACAATAATACAAATATTTTATCTATTTACTAATTCCACCAACATTTCTGTGTTTCTAGATCGTTCGATCGTTTGAGTCGACTGGATCTGGATCTTTACCGGCCTCATTTTAATTGAACTGTTTAGCATTTTGTTATGATATGATTTTGTCGGATGCTTTATGCATTCACAGTACATGCATGGTGTCAGGCATCTACCTACCAGTTCCCCAAAAGCCTGTTGTCTGTCTTTATGTCTGTCTGTGGAACCCATATCTCACAAACCACTCATCTAATCAGCTTCACACTTCTGTGTGTGTCTACTGTAAATTACGCAGGGAAGCGGATAAACCAGACACGATTCTCTGCCCCACAGTTATAAAAAGCTTGGCACACAACGTTCAGCACACAGTCAAAAAGTGACAAGTATATTGTGGAACTGTTTGAGGAGGACTCACTAATGACAAGGAATATTTCTGAAGTAGTACCGGAGCATAAACACAGGACAAGTAAACGGACCAGCCCATACAGGCACGATAATAATAATTATAAATATTAAGGTTTATTTCTAGGGTGCTCCCTGCCATCGATTTTTTCCTGCTGCATTCTTTTACTAAAGTCCTCTAACCTGAGTCTCCCTACCCTCTATCTCAAAAGAGCATCTCCTGAAATAGCCCCTCTTATGTTTACAATAAAAAACATGCCGAATGTGCTGAACCTCTGTTGCCATGGTTACAATAATAAACATGCAGTCTAGCTTTTGAAAGGGTTTGGTTATATCTGCTTGGATAGGTTTACAAAAATATCTTGGTTTGGATACAAATCATAGACTGTATCATAGAATGGACGACATAACAGCTCCTTAAAAGTGAAGCCAAAGTGCCTTGATAATTCTTATCACACCAATGTATTAATATGTCTGGGCAGTTTGGTCTTAATTAGTTATTTGATGCTATGAAATGGGTGAAACGTCATGATTGACAGCTGAGAGTGACTCGTGATTGGTTGAGCGCGTGTACCACATCCCCCAATCTCCAATGCACCGACTGATGTCATAAAAGCAAGATGGCAGCTTTTGTATCCGGGATAGAGTTAATTTTTGGATTGTTGGAGTCAATGGAGACTGTCAGGGACCCAGCAGGAAGACCAGAGAGCCACAGATAGTTTCTTTGAACAACCGGTCTTTTAATCTGGGTTCCGTTAACAAAAATGCCAAAAAGACAAATTTCACAACCAGTAAAAAGGTCAATTAACCAAACTAGCCTCCAGTAACAGATGGAGACCAGTTAACAGCCTAAAGAAAAAAAAACTCCCCCTCAACTGACCCAGGGGAACATATATGGTGGCTGGTCAAGCCACTCAAAACAACAAAGGGGGATAGACTTAGACATACTAACATTGAAAACAAACTACAGCCACAACATAACACTCCAGTATAAGACCATATAATATTAATTAAGGGAAATTAATTAAATATAAATAGCAAACAATAATCAAAGATTAACAACTAACAATCGAAATAAGGAAATAATGTCCCTCCCCATGATTACACGAGACATGGTGCAGTCCAATTAGTGCTCAACGCCATTTAAGGTTGTCTGCTGCAGCTGGGCCTCCTTTTGATGAATGGCCAGATGACTCCAGCAGCAACCCCCAGGAGCTGGTAACTCAAAGAAAACTTAATTAATTATCAGAGAAGAAAGATTTAATAAATAAAAGTATGTTGTATGAAACCAAAATATGTCCAGTTATTTGATAAATGAAGTGGGTGCGTGTGCAAAAAGAAACAAACTCAGCAAATTAGGAATCAAGAGAGGTTACCACCATGTTACCGAGTTTCAGTGTGTGTGGTTGCTGGTGCGGCCATCACAGAGACACATGGTTCATCTCTATATAAAGTCTGATTAAAACACTGATTATTGGTGTGACATTAGAAATGAACAGCAGCCAAACCTCCCCCTTCCACAGACTATGGTGCTCTTTATACGACGTCACCTCCTTTGCTCCTGTCATTATGACTACAGGCGCTAGAGGTCACCCCACAGTAAAATGTTAGTATGGGTCGTAATAAGCTGCACAGACCAGCTATTAGGAAGGTCTTGCTTGCTGCAGGTGTCAATTGCTTTTTTTAAATTCAGGAACCATTTAAGTTCACTGGTCTGGTATTTAATGACAATTCATACAAAACCATCTCCATCCATCTCCTGCTTCCTGAGAAAAATGCTGAGAAGAACCAAGCGACTTGTCATTTTAGCATGTTTGTGTGCCTGTGTTAACTTGTGTGTTGTTGTGTTGTTCAAATTCAAGGGACCATCACATGAAACAAAGAATCCTTCTCCAAGTGGCACTAGCACAGAACTGTAGCTGCCCATTAATGTCCTTGAAATTACTGTTATTGTGGTGACAACTGGATCAACTGCGAGTACTTTGTTCTTTTAGAATAATTATAAAAAATAATTATGCTTTCAGAATAAGTATAAGTACAAAGACACATTTAAATACAAAACTAGACAATGAAATCAGTGGCTGAAACAGCAACTTACTGAAATTTGCATTTTGAACACTTCACTAAGGCCGCTTAGACTCTTATTCGCCAATACTGTAGATGCTACAAATATACTGAAACTGCAATTTCCCATAATGCCATCTTCCATCCGACAGCCTGATGTGACGTTACATAGTTTTTAAATAGTCTGTGCAGTATTTCCGGTGAAATTGGTAAAAATTATCCTAAAACAACCAAAACTGAGTGTAAATGTCCATAATTAATTATTTTTATGTTGGCATTAAACCCTGTTATTATCCAGTGGTTTGCTTCAAGCGTGTAGTATCCAAAGTGTTTGCATGCTGTCGCTGAACGTTGAAATGAGTGCGCCTGCTCAGCGAAACTCTCTAAATGTAATAAAGAAGATTTCTCAAGGGTAATGGCTGAAATGAGCTCATCACAGTTGTAAAAAGAAGGGGCTCACACTATTAGGTCTATCTCCACTTCCTGCCTAATGTACTGTGGAAGAGGCTCATGCAAATGCAGTGTAAATCCAGAGCTACGTTGAGTTCAGCCCCTGCTCTCCCTCCACACTGCTGCCTGTGCACACAGAACAGGCATATACACCGTATTCTGCTGTTACAACCTGTGTAGGGCTTTAAATACAGAAAACCACCTAATACCTCAAACACTTGGACGTGGTTTTACTTCTCCGTGGGATTTTCCCGTGCACCGTGTTTACTAAACTTGTCAGGGACGAACATGAGCCAAACCTGAAGGAAATTAGTCCCAGCGAGGAATTATTGATGCCGCTTTGATGTAAACACTCCTCTCTGAAGGAGTTTCCTGATTGTTTTCAGAATTCACCGACAGCTATTTCCTCAGTGCATCAGCTGAAATTGAGTGTAATTATATGGTTTCTCCACCTCATTGACAGGAGGAAAGATAAACAACGTCGGAATTAAAGATGCATTTTGCTCGCGGCTCTCACCCCTGTGATCTTAGGACCGCTCCCCAGCACAACACACACACACACACACACACACACAGACACACACTCTCTCATCAAAACACTGGTATCCTCAGCCAGTCTTGTTAGATATTCTGCTGCAGTCCTGATTCAGGCA
Organism: Hippoglossus hippoglossus; assembly: GCF_009819705.1. Taxonomy (NCBI): domain Eukaryota; kingdom Metazoa; phylum Chordata; class Actinopteri; order Pleuronectiformes; family Pleuronectidae; genus Hippoglossus; species Hippoglossus hippoglossus. The sequence continues at coordinate 19,744,546 of NC_047165.1, forward strand.
GGACATGGCATCTCGACTGACCAGCATCCATCCACAATGATGCACACATCATTAAATCTTCAAAATATAATGTATGAATTATTCAACAACATGTCATTTTTATTATATGTGTGTCTGTACACTGTGTATTTGTGAGTACACTTGTTGTTGGGGGGTAGAACATAAAGGTTTTTTTATTTTTACACTGCATCATAGAAACCATATATTTGAATGCATGTGTTGGAGCAGCCACGATGACAGTGTCTGCACCAGGAGAACACTACATAATATTACATTTACCTCAATAATAAGACATAGAGGCTAAAGTCAGAGCTATCAATGAATAAAATTTGCCTTTGTTCAAATTTTTAGACATGAACTCTGGAAAATGTCTGGGAAATTGGCTCCAGACATTTTCCAGAGTTGACGTTTCACGTATATATCACTTGTATATTTGTGATTTTGTTGATGTGTTCAGCTACACGTGGCATCTATTGCACTTCTGTCTGTCCTGGGAGCAGGATCCCTCACATGTGGCTCTCTCTGAGGCTTCGACGCTTTTTCCCCTGTTAATATTTTTTTTTTTAGTTTTTCTTTACGCTTGTTAAAAATAACAGAAAAAAGACATAACATGCCTCCATACATCTCGTGTGGTGTCATCCGAGTGTCCGCAAACCCCCGACATTCATATTCGACTCAAAGCGGCGTCATTTACACCGTGTTTTAAGCCTAAAAGTCAGCTAGCTTAGCCACTTCTGGTGGACGTTTAGGCTTAAAGCATGGTGTAAATGATCTCGTTTCAAATGGAATATGAATGTCGGGGCTTACGGACACTTGGATGACACCACAGGATCAGTATGGAGGCATGTTATTTTTTTTACGTTTTATTTACGTCTGAAGATAAGTCGCTAATATCTTCAGTTGTATTGGATTCGGCTGCAACACTGTTTACCCCTGAAACTCCAAAAGTGTTTTGTGGACTCAAACACTTCACCCACCCCTCGATCGGCATAGTGCTGAATAGATAATGAGGGACTTTTCATTTCTGGGTGAACTATCCCTTTGAGGGCAGAGGATGTCACACCTTGCCAAGCCCTATGAGACAAATTGTGATTTGTGAATATGGGCTATACATAATGGGATTTGATTGATTGATTGATATGAACATAGCAGGAGATTCTCTGGTCAGACACGTTCACAACAACAAAGACTTCTCTGGAATAGACAGGTGAAGGGTGGCACAGGAGGCAGGACGTTGGCTCTCATCACCTGTCTTTGCCGGTGTCTTCTACATGTATGGCACTGCTTATTTGTATTCTTTTGGCTTTTTCAGTTTTGCGACTGTCATGTGCTACACAATTTCATCATCGCGCCCACTCGCTCGTGGGGAATGCTGCAGTTGATCGCCTGCTGTGTTCTTACATGTGCTCAATCGGACTCTGAGTTTTCCCTCAGGGGGCTGGCACGAGAAACTCCGGAGAAAGTGGAGAGCGTCTCACTTTGAGTTCTCAAATACAGCCCCTCCAGGAGGGCCGATTTTGTCTGCGTCATTCATGTGAATCTTCCTGCTGCATAGTCACATGGGCTCACTTGCACATTTTACCAGGGAGCTGGGAGGAAAAGTCCTGAAAATGTCCAGAGCAAATGACTCAGACATTTAGCACATACATACAGCACCTCTGGAAAATTTCAATAAAATGTTGATCTTCACCAGGTCACACATGGCCAAAGTTCCACAGCCCAATTGAAACACATAAAGCTTAGTAGAAGGAAATGTTGGTGTTTGCTTATTTTTACTGTTTACTGTTTTCACTCCTGCACCACAGATAAAACTGTGTTTGGGAGGCGAGCAAACACTTATTTGTCTCCGAGAACATTACAGAATTAATCAGCGCACAATGTTGTGACAGTTCTCGCCCTGATCTACTGGTTTGTCACTGACAATACAGAAATGAACAATTGTTAGAGATCTTCATCTGAGTGACACCAAGTTAACTTGGCTGTGGGACATTTTAACAATTGGAACAAAGCAAAGCTGCTGCAGCCGTCTCTGTTACATCTCAGCCACAGTTGTCACTTAGCAACTACATTTTTTAAAGCCTTTAACCAGCGAGCGTTCGCTTAGCGCATGTGCCTTAAATAGAAACGAGAGGGAGAGGTGCAGATATTTAACTCGGACCTGTTGTGGCTCTGCTCGTCTCCTCTTTTCACTGAATCCAAGGATCCATTCATATTTAATGGAAGGCCTTCAAAAAGAAAAGAAAGAAAAATGTCTTTCTGTCTTCCTCTCTTTTTTTCAATGGCAGGCAACAGTGAAGCAGGAAGATATGAATAAATTATCTGTAGGAATTGATTTTCTCCCGGGAATAGCAATAAGGAAAGTGTTTATGCTGAGTTGGATGCATTAAAAATGTTTTTATTAGAGCAGGACATTCAGAAATACATATTATAATAAAAACAATTTCTGTTATTCTTATTGCACAGTGGTAATAGTAGTGGCATGGCTGTATTGACACACGCAGGAATTCAGTGTCTTATTTCTGTGTTATTCATATTTTTCAAGGTTGCAGGTTATTGGGGCATAGCAGCTGGGCAGACGACAGGGTTACGGGCCAGACAGTGTTACTGAGCTAATACAAATATTCGCTATAACCCCTTTTCATATGATACGTACATGTTGGTCTCATTTTTGTCATATTTTTGCCATTGAGTTGATGATGATATGAGAGAAAGCAGCCTGCTTTCTGGAAGATGGTTTGAGGTTTTTGTGTGAATGTATGTATCTGCATGCACAATGCATCTAATTGTGTGTGCCTTGTGCCTGTGAATGTTAACTCAATGCCTCAATATTTATTAACACACACACACACACGATTGTGTTTTGTGTTCATATTTTCGGATTAAAATGCAAAAACTGTAAATACATAACAGAGTTTGTTAATGGTATAGGTAGGTTAATGGTAGTTAGGTGGGTAGGTTGGTAGGCAGGTACACAAAGAACAACATATTCACACTTTTACTTTTGCATTCAAATGCTGCCATTTGTTATCAGAGCAAAACGACTGCCTGACACCAACAATTGCACATACATGTGGGATTCATGTTTATTGGATCAACTAGCAGACAGCATGTGTCTGACTGCGGCCAGCTCTCACACCTGGTGACAAAACCCCTCACATTTCAAACACAAATCAGGTTTGTGATTGCAGATGAAATGACAAAGGCTTCTTATGTAACACTCTTGACTCTGCCAGTGGCTGCAAAAGCGTGATTTATCCTTGGATATTCTTGCTTCTGTGGAAAGCCAATACGTGCATACATGCTTTTAGAGAGCACAGTGTCATTTAGACCTTCCTCTGCATGAATAATTCAGGGCTTCACTCTGATAACTCAAAAAATAATTTCCTGTACTCAGCATTGCAAAAACCATTAGTCTAAAAATGTCTACATCCCAAAAATCAAGAGGAGACTTATTGGACAAAACATGTTCTCACACAGACACAGCATGTGGATATATTAGGAGGCAGGTTAGAGCAATTATTAAAGCTACTTCCAAATATGGTAAGTAGTCTGTAATGTTAATAATACAGTGAATCTGCAGAGCACGATTGTAGTACGTATTGCACGGAAGGAAATAAATGCATTATATATGGTAGGTCATACCCGGTGTAAGGTCTGATAACCTGGGCCCTCTGGTGCACTGCACTGTTTGTTGTCAGCCTGAGACGCCTGCTTGCTAAATTAAAGATGAGCGACGTCTCCTTACACTTTTGCCACATGCATTCATAGTGGATGATGATTACAATGCTCGGGGCAATTAAACCGCTGCTCAGGCTTCAGCTACGACTGTGTGTGTTTGTACCTACGGGGACAAGCCTGAGTGTTCAATGTTACCTTAAAAGACACCAGATTGGGTGGAACTAAATTCAGCTTTAGCCTATAAATAAGTATTTGACTTGTGAAATAAATGAAAATTGGATTCTACTTGATATTACGTTCTACATAAGAATGAGGGATTTAGCTTTGAAATCCCTTGTTACTCATGGTAGAAAAAAAAACCTTTGTAATAATAAAAAAGCTTCATTAATGAGGAAAAATGGAAAACCACATGAAAGAAGTAAAGTAGGAAAGCATAGACTGCTGAGCTGCAGTACAGTGTTTATTCCAAAATGATTTATGTTAATATTGGGCTAAATGGGGTGTGAATCCAACATTTTCCCCCCAAGCTTTGGCTCATTGGAAGATGCATGTGTGAGAGCGCTCCAGCCTGCAGATGGTCCGGGCTTCTCGACAGGTGGGGGAGACGCACTCCTCTAATTGATATCCCCATTGTTCCTCCCTGGTCAAGCATGCGTCAGTAATCTCAGCGGAGAGAAAAGCCCCCGCATTGAGTGTAACAATTCACAAAGAAGAAAAGCACTTTGCGTCTTTGTGATGTATACTCAGCGGAGATGGAGCCGACTGTGATTATACTCTGCTGTGGAGTTATATCTCATCGGGCTCCTAAATCTTTTGATAACTCTTCACATCTTATGCATCAGTAATTTCCCCCCTTTTTTTTGGCCACAGTTTCCTGCCATTATTGCTCTGTTATTGTCTCAAGGGAATGTTGCAATAACACTGCATAAATAATTCAAAATCATTTATTGGCTGAGCACTTTATGTTCTGGAATGTATCTTGGTAGCGTTGGTGCTGAGCACAAACCCCGAAAAAAGGTACGTGGATGGATTGCATGTACCGCCCCACCTGCCACTTACAATATGAATGCAGCTTTAAACTCATGCTGTACTTATAGCTTCCCTAATCCATATAGTTATATCAGCAGTGGGTCAGCACAAGTGACTTGGGCTCTAAACTTTACTGGGTTCTGTCACAGCTGCTCTGGGGAGGACAGATGTCCCAGATCTGAGGCCAATGTTTGATTGAGACAAATTTTGGGTTAGCACCAGAAACTTCAGCCACCTGCAAGCTCATTACAATTTTATACACAGTGTATGTGTCAGTGAAAACCATTCTGACTGGTCTATTATTTTCAGATGTTCTGGGAGTGTGCCCCAATGTATGATGGTGGAGGACTATTGCCTCTAATCTCTCCAAGCTGAGTGAAATTAAGCTGCTTTGCTCGCCTGTCACACTTATTCTGAAGGACTTGTCAAATGTCGGCCCAACTTTAACCCATTGAGACCCAAGGTTTTCTGAAGAGCAGACAGAACTGCCAACGATCAGAAAAACTTTAATTTCTTAGCCTCTGAAGCCGATAGAGAAATGAAATTAACAACATTTGACAGCTAAAACATTTGACTTTCATTTGTCTTGAGCCTTGGAGAGCAGGTCAGCAGGAATCGTCTGGGTCTGAACCTACATTGTTATTTTCTCTGCTTCAATATCGCTCCCATCGCTTAGATTGTCATTAGATTGACGTTAAACCCGCTCTTAAATATATATACACGCACATATATTTTGCATTTGGTCCTAATGGCTTAACAAAAAAGGAGCTGTATTATTTGGACTCAGAGCAGTAGAAGAATTGGTTTCCACACGTTGGAAGCCTCCAAACTCGCTCTCTTATTGTGTTTGGATTCTGACATGTCTGGACATTGTGTACTTGTCAACTATTTGAGTCCATGGAGTGAAAGAATCAGCTATAGAGGCTTGTTATTCACTTTTATAAGAACCTGAAGGACCTTTTGAAGTGATGCTATGGTTTTCCTTGGTGATTTTTCTTCCTTTAATTCTTTTTTCTTAGTAGTATTTATGTGTGTTTGTTTTTTCTAGTTTGGTTCCTATTCTCTTCACCACTCTCACGAACCCGTTTTGAGCTGTTGTCATTGAAAAAGCTCTGATCCCATTGTGTGCCAGATGCTCTGCACCAAACAGCCGCCCCTGAAAAGTGACTTGACTTCAACAAGCTTGATTTCCACCATTTTTGTCTGATTTCTTTGTCCGATCATCACCTGTTTCTCTCACTTGCACTGTGCAGTAAAGTTAATGTTAAGATACTGTATTTATGGCACAGAATATGTGAGATTAGGCTTTGGCATAGACAGTAAATTACACATCACTAACTTACCGTATGTAGCAGGAGATGCTTTTCAAAGAGCCAGAGCGCAGTAATTCACAGCAGTGCACTTCAGATGTCTTCCTTTCAATGGCAGCAGGAGGAAATTATATGTCTGTTGGCAGGTGTCAATGATAGAGTACCAGCCATATTCACAGAAACTACTATTTTAATCTGTGGAGTGTGTTTCTTTCCCCTGCACATGTCAGTCAAACAGAGTGGGTCGGAAAAAGAGTGGCACATACATTCTTGAGAATTCTGTTATGCAACCGCCACTTTGTGACCTTGATTTTTTTTTTTCTTCCATGAAAGAAACGCGGCCCCAGATGCATGAAATGTGGACCAGTTGAAATTGCAGAGCGGAGTGCATCTCTGAAGGAGACCATTTAACCCGGTTCACGTGGCAGCCCACAAATAATTCAGGGATGGATGCCGAGGCGCATTCACACGTCGGTGTCACGGAGCGTTCACGACCTGGCCGCTCTGCTCAGGTGGACTCCCCCGCACGTTGCTCCAGGAGATAGTGGCACCTGTTTTGAATTTGAATGTGTCTGTGTGGGTGTTTGCATGAGGGGCGTCAAATTGTTTGTGGTCAGTGTGCACAGGCTTTTGAGTCAGTATTGTTGCGAGAACCGTTTTACATCAGAAAATATTTAACATTCAGTTGCATTTGCGTACTGATTCTTTTCATGCAGAAACGAGGTAGTGGTAGTGTTTGTTTGGAAACATAATCTTTAACACTGACTGCATTTTCATTATTTTATCCTCATTTCAGTATCCCGGTTATGAGGCTAATCCCGGTTTTGATCATATTGTGGATGTGATGTTTACATGGAACATTGAGAAATCTGGTTCATAAACACGTATCAACTGTTCTACTTCACACTGAGCATGTGGATTGTCAAGGACTCAGGGAAGTGCAGTGCCACGTTCGATGTGACTTGGACATGCGATACGTTCAATATTAATAAAAATGTAGCCACACACATGAACAGTAATGAAGCAAATTTAGTTTCATTTTATGAAACACATTGACTATAACATCTTAATTGTAGATGAACCAGGTAGGATGAACACTAAGTTTTTTAACATCACTCTGCACCAGAGACTGTTTATAAAAGGATTTCCACACAACGTCCAGCACACAAACAGTAAAACGTGACAGTATATTGTAAAACTGTTTGAGGAGGACTCACTAAAGACAAGGAATAATTCTGAAGTAGCTCCGAAGCACTAACACAGGACAAGAGAACAGAACATTCCAAACAAATGTTTAGAATGGGCACTGTACGAGTACATGATAAACACAAGTGCTCCAGTTACTTACATCTCTGTGCTTCTCTGAGCAGGCACCTGTGCGGTTGGACGTTACCATGGTTACAACAACACAGCCTATGTATCTGTGACTGTCAGGATTGGGTCATCAGGATGGATTTTAAGGACACTGAAAGGAGCGAACGTTATGAGTAGGGCATCATTTTACTTGTGCTTTTACTTGTGTTACTTGTGCCCCCACTTGTGTTTATGCTATGCAGATACCAGTGCTCATGTAAATGCAGTCACTGTTTAACAAAAGTTGTTAAAGTTAAATGATACATGTAATTACTGCTACTGTTTGCAATTTTATCTCATTAATGTCAGCCTCACTGTCTCATAAGCCACATCAGAGCCGTATTAATGTACCGCTAATGCACAACAGCACATTTCCTACTGCTGCTCTGATTCAAAGCATTCAAGTAGTGACAGACTGAGTGGCTTTTATTGTGAAGCAGTCACTGGAAACACAATATATTGGAGTTTAGCTTTGACCTTGATCACTCACCACATCAGATCATGGTTATTTATGCCATGATGGAGATGGTTAATCAATGACACCAGTAATACACATGTTACTCTTTTAGATATTTATGACAAAGTACCATGCTCAAGGAGTGTTTTCAGTATTAACTACACTAATAACGAGTGTATTATACTGATTCCAACATTAATCAACACACATGTATCTGCAGCCACATTTTATGAAAGGGTTTTTAGAGCAGACCATCAAAGTAGTTAGAGCGGAAGAAGAGTTTCTCTATTCAGCGCCCTCACCACTAAACTATATTGTGGGTAGAACTCAGTGGACCCTGAGAACATGCACCGTTAAACATTAAAGCCCCCCCCTCGTCCTATAACATGGACCTTTCTGCTCAACACAATGATCAAACTCTCCATCAGCAGTGGAAGCTACAACCTGGTTCTGATGCTTCGGGCAGGAGCCAAACTGATTTTAAATCTGGACACCAAAACACCAGAAAGCCTGAATGAGGAACTCAGTCTGTTTTTGCATCTCTCTTGCATCATTTTGGTTGGCTGGTTTGGTTTAATGGTGGATTCTCATGAATGGTTATTTTAATCCAGTAATTGAAAGTAACATTAAAATATTAAACATTTTATGGTCAATGCGTATAATTTATCTTCAGTTGTTCACATTTTGTATCGAGAAATGTTATTTCCTAATTGCATTGTCTAAATATGCACACAAATGTTGATGGGTGTGATCTTATTGTGGAACAGCTGGGCTGCTGTTGCGTCAAACAATTGAATTCAGCTCAACACGAGACGTTTGTGCCCATTGGCAGTTTGCTAACAATAAGGTTTGGGAAAATGCTCAGAACTATAACTGTAAATCAGTATGCTGTTTGGGTATTTATACAGGTAAGCTCTCATTAAATTGACCACGCAGCCAATGCGCAACCCTCAACTTTTACTTTGAAGGTGAGCTGTCTTTGTTTCCCTCTCTCAATTTCAATTTTCATTTCTCAGGTTGCATAAATAAATTTACTCCGTGTTGTGCTGAATTTCATTGGATGTCTTCAGTCGATGTGACAGCGTTGCAGACAAACGTTAATGTCAGCGATCTGACAATCAGATCAAACCCATCAACATTCATTTGCATCTGTTCACAAAAGACAAAGATATTCGGCAACACACCCCTAAAGTGACATTTTTTTATATAAAACGTGAACAACTGCAGATGAATTAAACCTCATGCACAAACCTTTTATATGGTTTTACAGATTTTTATGATCCGTCCCAGGTCGTCTGACATCAATTCCTCTGTTTTTCATATTTCCAGGTTGTTGTTGCCTCTGGTGCCTGTGAAGATCACTGTGGTTAAAACATGTTGCCATCATATCTGCATGAATTGCTACAACCTCTTTGATGTCTTGCTTTGTGCTCGATTTATGTTTTTATCTGGCTGTATTAGAAGATTATTATTCATACATTTATTAATTGTCTTTGTTTCACCTGGGCCTATTTTACCATATCTGACACAAGGGCAATTATGTCCACATTTCAAGTGTTAATTTAACATGAATAATAATTTAAAGACCAATTTTTGCTCTGATGAATGACAACCCACACACTGTTTTAATCAACAAATCCTAATAGCTTTAAATTAATGACGGCTTTAGCAGGTAACACGTTCCCTGTTAATTAATAAGTTGATAAGCTCAGGGAAATTATATTGTAAGTTTCCTAAATATTTTTATGGAACTCAATGACTCAGCAAACTATAACAGAGGATATAATAGATTTTTGAAAATATGGATTGAACTGGTGCATGTTGTGTTTTCTGCCTGATCGCAGGAGAGAAGACTAAAGACGCAGAAAAGCAGTCGATGAGGCTTTTTTCAGCCTAATTTTAGTAACAAGCACATGGTTGATTGAATCGAGTCAACAGCACTTGCAGTCGCACAACAGAATGACACTTCTGATTGTTTTGATTTGTTTTGTTGAGGGAACAATCGCCCTCTAATCAAGTGGATTATAATCTGTGGGAGTCACTTTCATGGTAAATGAGAACTACATGACAGTCAATCAGTTTCTCAACAGGCACAAATCAAATGCACAAGTCTATATCACCTGTCAGCTTGATTTATCACAATGTTTGCATTTCTTATAATATGAATAGTGCAAATATTGAAACTTACTTCACACATGAATTGATTCAGCTATTACAATGAATGTCTGTTAGTTTGTAGGAACGCTAACCATCCTCTTTGAATGTGTCCCTCTCTAAAGTCGAGACAGCAGCCCTAAACACCTGAACACAGATAGTGAGAAAGCTGTGGCCCTGGTATAAAAATGAGGTCCTACAGATGACACTTAACAGTAAATATATACAATATATATTGTATGTATATGGATGTAAAACATAACCCATATGGCACCATAAGACTCCTAATTGACTGTAGGTGTGAATGTGATTGGTTGTGATACGCTTTAACCTGCCTCTCACCCAATGCCAGCTGGGATTGGCTCCAGCTCCCCCCACGAAAAGGATAAGCAGTATAGATGATGAATGGATGGATGGCTCCATTGGTTCCAATTTAAAAAAAAAAAAATAAATAAATAAAATAAAATAAAATAAAAAGATAAAACACGAACCAAACAGTTCGAGATGACTTTCATGCTGAGTATACAGTCTTGAAGGTTTATACCTTTGCAACTATTACATAGAAGCATCGTAATTATATTATCAGGTAAAAAGATAACTTTATGCATATGCTTTAGAAGACAAATATAAAAACAATTCGCTGAATATGGTGTCTGCTACCATGGTAGTTTGTGCTTCAATTACATTATGCAAATATATTAGAATATGAGGCAAATATTGCTTTTCCCAGTCATACCTAACTCAGAAACCTGTGTCAGTTTCATTAATGGATTATGGGAAAATGAGCCCCTGGGCCCAGACACATAAAAAGCCCCCACCCCCTTCCTCCAGTAGCATCCACACATCTCTTTCAGTCTGGATGTTTCAGTTCGTCTTTCAGAATCATCTGTTAACGTTTCAGTGGCAATCAGAGTCTTGTCCGAAAACAGAGACAGAGGCGCGATGAAAGTTCAAAAACATGTTTCAGAACAAAGTTCAATAATGAACGTACTAAGCAATATTGCAAAATGGTTAATTAGAAAACCACGGGGGTTCCAGGTCCGACAGGGTCCAGTCTGTGATCTGCAATTTCTGAACAGAGAAAGATAGGGTTAAGGCAGAAATACTAAAAGCTTTTCCAAAAATATCACAATATTCAGACGAGAGTTGGCTGAGGCGTTGAAACCACAGGGTACACGACGATCTGGCAGAGTAGTGGTGTTTGAGGCGGTTCTGTCACACAGCAGCAGGAGGTGGTGATGAATGAATTGCAGGTGCTTGGGTAAGTTGGCGAGAGATGAGGGAAACCGGAAGCCACGCCCAGCCAGCAGCACACGAGCTATCAGGGAAACAAGCAGAGAAAGGACACATAGGAAGAGAATCGAGAAACGTCAGATATCCATGATCCTAATATCATCCCCTCTAAACACTTACTGAGTACCGATGAGACCCACACTTACTTTTGATTCAAAGAGCTTTCACAACAAATACACGAGTGCATTTTCACACAGATTGGGGGAAGTAGCAGATCAAACCACTGGAAAGAACCTCCATTGCACGTTTAGGGTCATTAAGACATTATACATCGTACAATGGAGTCAATTATCACACAATCAGATCATTCTTCATGCTTAACCAGAATTATTCTGAATAACACTGGATTTGTTGAGTTGACATGTATAAGAAATCTTATAATCAGCTAATTATGATTCATGTTGTTTAGAATTCCCTTAAATAACAACACTATATTGCAGACTTATACCTATGATCTGTGTATGTATCTATGCATCTACCTGAACATTAATCTCTGCTTGCCCAAAACGGCCCTTTGAATACTTCACATCTGTAGGATACAATAGATGAGAAGTGTGTTGACCTCTGATGTGCTGCCAGCTTGTTTCCCACTGGATCTGCATATGCAAAATACAGCAGGTCACTCCTCAGAAACTCTTCCACCTTTAAAAACAATACAACACCTGAATTTGCATGCAAAACAAATCACCTTGTCATCGTTCGAAAGCCTCACAAAGATACATGTGCACACTAAACGAATGTTCTAGCAGTTCTCTGGGTCACTCAGGATGTTTAAGTGGTCAATAGGAAGGTTCTAGAGGTCCTTTAGGTTCTCCTATGGGTTTTTAGGAGGTCATTAAAGAAGTTCTATGGATTGTTTGGAAATGTTGTAGAAGTAGAGGAAGGTTCTAGTGGTCCTCTCGGAGGTTATGGAAGTCTTTTAAGAGATTGTACTGGGGAGGAGTTTTACATGACCTGGAGACAGAAATGCCTTCTATGGTTTTTAGGAAGGATTTAAATGGTCACAGAGTTTTTTAGAGTTTTAAGTTGTCTATGATTCTAAGATTCTAAAGGTTGTTCAAGTTCAGGTCAGCTCATTTAGTGGCCATGAGGAGGTTGTAGGTTCTCTAGGAATTTCTTGGGCACTGTGATTTTATTGTGTTCTAGTCCGAGTAGGCCTTCAGGAAGTTTCAAGTGGACCTTTAGGTTCTTTCAGGGGTCCTCTAGGTGGTTAAACACCTGTGGGAGAACGATGGGTCGCTGTTACGAGACGTTGACACAAAAAAGAGCGGAGGGTGTATATTTAGAAAGACATTTAATGAGTGATTGATGGTTGTGGTTGGAGCAGGAGTCACAGGTTACACAGCGGGGCCACCGCTGGCCTGCTTCAACTCTCTATTCGTCTGTGAACAAGGAAATGATTGGAATTGATTCAGGAATCAATAGCGGTAAACATTTACTCATTTACATATCATTTTAAGAAATGGGGGCTGAAGCACGTCATATTAGTTCCAGGAAGGTCACAACAAGTGGGAAGTAAGTGGAGGAGTGTCAGAGGGAGATTTTGTGTTGACGATACACTGAAGCTGTTCTGCCACACCTGAAGAATGGCAATGCTTGTTTGTTCTTGACCTGTCCTCAATCCACCATTTTGGTCTGGATTAAAATATCTCAACTATTTGGTGGATTACATTTTGAATGTTAATTTTCACAAAAGAGGAATCATGATGACTTTGCCTCAACTGTCACTATAAGGTTGATATTTTGTTTTTTGTTAAGTTTTTTTTCTCAACTATAACAGTTGGTACAGATATCCCTGATGGCAAGATGGTGAATCTTCTACCAACACCAGTAGGTTAAAGTTTCCACGTATATAGTAAGATATCTTAAGATCTCCTGGATAGATGGAGTGGCACAAAATGTTGCACAGACTTTAATTATTCCCGGATGCTTGCTATGTTAGATATGTTAAGATGATGACGTCGGCATCAAGCCCTAAGCATGACTGTGTCAAAGCACAGATTCCCAAAGCTGCTAGCATGAGTGCTGACTCTAAGGCTTGTTTAAAAGATTCACTTATCTTTTTAAGTTTATTTTTCTTTTTCTTTGATTATTATCAAATAATGTATATTATCGTATGTGTCAAATCCAAACAACCCAACAGAAATGCTATGTCTGAGATATATTTTTGCATAATATAGTATTTTCATGACTGGAGCTTGGCGTGTTTCTCACGTCAAGTCAAAAGATGAGACTGTTAAGGGCAAAACAGGCCCATTAGGATAAAAATTTGTCAGCACGACACATTTCCACAGCACTTCCCTATCTTTCTACTTTCCTACACTGTTATTTTACTCTCCACCGCTAGAACCTAGAGACCCAAACAAGTGCACTCGGCATGCAGACAAGCTGTAACTCCCTCAGGCTCAGACGCCATCAGTGTGTCTAAAATATGCTACTCTGCATAACAAAAAGTTGAGAAAAGAAACACAACAAAAACCAACTATACAGTGAATAAGAAGATATCACACTCGGTACTTTTGCTTTGCCTGAGGATACAAATAACTCCAAAGATCTGTCAGAGATCCCCAAAACCACGAGCCTCTCTCATTTTCTTCTTATTTCATTTCTGGAGATGAGGGCAGAGCTGAATGTGGGACAAGAGTATCATATCTGCTGATTCCTCCTTGGTCATGATTATGAGCGATCAAAGTGAGTGTGGACAGCTTCCAGCACAACCAGGATAACAATTTAACTGCAAAACACAAGTCTACCTAGAGCTATGTGCAACTGTATTATCAATACCATGGTACTCTGGCTTTGCATTTCCTTGGCAATGCCCTTCCAGCGGACAGAATAATTAGGATGTTGCACACGTATTATAACACAAATCCGTCAAAGGCCTCAGTTTTGTATGTGTGCATTTGCAATATGTGCTTTGCATTGTGATTTTTAAATTATGGGCCCGGAGAGTGAATTATAGTCCCATTGAAATGAATGATAAATGTACAAGGAGTCCATTTGCAAAAAGGCCATGCTCTCCCATAATCACAACTTTATTGAATCCACAGTGAGCCGTCAACACAGTTGTTTGCTGAGCCTTTAAAGCAAATAAATATGCAAACGCAGCATCCAGAAAAAAAAAAAGCCTTTACATGCACTTAAATATTTAGGTGCTCTGCATAAAATAGTAATAGACTATGTAAACAATGGACACCAAGGCACACACACACACACACACACACACACACACGTACGTTCCCATTTCATGCATTAAATTACTATACAAGGCTTGGTCTGCTCCCACCTGCCTGCCGATGATCTCTTCATCTGTGCCATTTATCATCATCATTCGCAGCATCATTATTTTTAATGCAGTGATGTTACATGGGTCCCTGAAGGCCTCAACCTCTAATCAAACAAAAAATACATTATCGTCACTATTATCACTGTGTGACAACGTATAGCATAAGCTCTCCTTAATCACAATGATATACCTGGTGTTCCATCTGTTGTCTTCTGCTAGTCCGTGCTCAGGTCACAGAGTCGGCCGGCTATGTAAGGTATTCCAGATGTCCATCTCCACAGCCACGCTTTCCGACCCCTCCTGGGGGATCCCGAGGTGTTCCCAGGCCAGATGGGGAATGTAATTCCCTCCAGCGAATTCAGGGTTTACCCAGGGGTCTCCTCCCAGTTGAGCATTGCCTTGTAAACCTCCAACGGAAGACACCCAGGAGGCATCCTGACTAGAGGCTTGAACCACCTCAACTGTCTCCTTTTGATGTACAACGCCTGCATTTCTAGTGGCCTCGCACCGACCTGCCTGTCAATCTTGTGCTCCATCTTCCCCTCACTCACGAACGACACCCTGAGATATTTAAACTTGCTTCTCCACACACACTGGAGAGAGCCATCCACCCTTTTCCGGCAGAGAACCATGGCCTTGTACTTGAAGGTGCTGACTGTCATCCCGACCGTTTCACACATGGCTGAAGCCCCCCCCACCCAGTGTGCACTGCAGGTCACGACTTGATGAAGCAAACAGAACCACATCATTCACAAAAGGCAGGGATGCAATTCTGAGGATCCGGAGATG
This sequence comes from Hippoglossus hippoglossus, assembly GCF_009819705.1. Taxonomy (NCBI): domain Eukaryota; kingdom Metazoa; phylum Chordata; class Actinopteri; order Pleuronectiformes; family Pleuronectidae; genus Hippoglossus; species Hippoglossus hippoglossus. The sequence continues at coordinate 19,759,895 of NC_047165.1, forward strand.
AACTCTCTCCTCGACACGGCTGCACCTTGAAATCCTGTCTTTGATAATCATGAATAGATCTGGTGATGAAGGGAACATATACTTGCTCCACCTGGTTTACATTTATAATATAAGAGAGTTTACCTTATTTTCCTGATTGCCATTATAACCTTTTGCATGTCACCATGCTATGATTGAGACTGGTTAACTGTAAGATGAATGTACCCGTCCCTACTGAGTGCTTGGCAACAACAATGGAAAACTGAGAGTCCTTCTCTGACAGTAGGGAATGAATGTTCTGAAAGGCTTTTACATTAATTAATTGGCAATTAGCTCATAAGAAACTGTTGCGGCTTGAAACAGAGAAGATATAGAGCTAATGAGCGACAATTACTTATTTAAAGATGTCTCTCAAATACCCCTGAACTTGTTTTGTCTCACATTATATTTAAATGCAACACCCCTTTAGGCCTTTACACCTATTATATTAAATAGTATTACTATGATACAAACAAATGTGTATTTTAAATTCAGCTCTACTCTTCCCAACACAAAAAAAGTGTTTTTGTAACATGCCTCTCGTCTCCTCCCTTGATTGACCTACTTTTCAGGATGCTAATAAGTCAGCAAGGAGACGTTCGGTGTAGCCCTGTCGGATTTGCTCACCGAGGGCCTACATCACGCTCCTGTCAGCGTCTTTATTGTTGATGAAGTCTCTGTTTTTTTCAGGGTGGTGACGGTGCATGGGGGAGTTGAAGTTGTGTCAAACAGAAATAGCCTGAAGGATGTATGTTTTTGAGCAGCAAAACAAAATGCCTTTCGACAACACTGCTTTCGTCAAGTAACTACAACGCATAGGTGGCAAGTTCAGGGACTTGAGCAGCCTTTTTTCATTCAAGTAGAAGGCCTGATCAATTTCAATCAAGTTAGGCATTTCATCCTGGAAAAAGAAAAGTTCCTGAGACTTGACAGGGCAGCCACACACCTCAGTCACTTCCAAATAAGGTGTCTAAAATTATCTGCCTGTCACACGTTCCCTGGCTTGTGTGGAGGATGCCTCGTAGGCGAATGAGAACAAGTTAGTTAGACTCAGAGACGTGTGGTCACCTGATTTCACACTGCGGGGGAAGTTCACACATCTGAAACCTGCTCAGAGGTTTCTAACTGGCACCAGGCCACAAGCAGGATAATGATCTCCAGCAGCCAGGCCACACATTATTTCACATTACAATGAAATAATGCACTCATACATTTCCCAACCTTTTATTCAGATGTTAAATACCTTGTTTTAAATTCAGAGTATGGCCATTACATTTATAATAACACATAAAGATGCAGATTCCCTGGACTTTATAAGTGCTACTGATAGAGAAGAATCTCCAATGAGCTCATTCACAAAGCGTCTCTGAACTGTTGGAGAAGTAGACGCAATGTGCTACAGGATTTCAGGGTGAAAACCACATGGCAAACCCAGTGCGACATATTGTCAGTGCTGGATTCACACAGCGGCAGGTGGGACACTGTCAGCTGTGAAAGTGTGAACAAAAGCGCAATTATAATGTCTCCACATCACCTGCTCCTAAATTAGCTCGGCCCATCCTCAGATTCAGCCTGAGCACCGGACACAGAGGGGAAATGACAGCTTGGAAACTCTTCCTGTCACACAGCCAGACATCTATTCACTTTCCATTGTTCAGCAGATGATGAAATGACATGACGTGATAAAGTATTAAACTGAACAAGTAAATCCTCAGGAATCTGCAGGAGTATTAGTAAGAAAAAAAGTTGTTCTATTACAAGAATGAAGTTGTATCTGAAAAGAAACTCTTAATATTACAAGAATAAAGTCGTAAAATTATGAGGGAAACATGCCATACATTTTTTTAATTGGATATAAGTAGCGAGGAGAACCTGTCTTTGCTGGAGTTTCACTCCTGGATCCAAAATCTGGAATCAATAACATTGTGAAACTATGAAACCACGACCGAACATTTCCTCCTCTGCAAAAGAGGCGATTTCCTTCAGGTTCTTTCTTCTGGATAGATACAGTTTCTTGCAATGATAAAGTATAATTTAACATGATGCCCCGTATTCATCATTTTAACACAGGGGACAGGACAATCTCCTTAAATCCCCATTCTAACTTGACACGTAGCCATATATTATAACTTTATTTTCTTCAAAATGGACCTAATACTCTGTCCTTCTTTCATACCATCCCATTTTAGGACATGTGCTTATTTGTTCTTGCCAAGAGTCATGACAGCAGACTGATGGAACTTATGTGAAGCTACAACCAGGCGGTCTGTAGCGTAGCTTAGTTTAGAGACCGGAAATTAGGATTGACTAGGCTAAACTAGTTTAAGCTTTATCTGCCTCTCAGCAGGAAAAATGTGTAAGAACTGCTAAACACTTCAAACCTCATATCCAATTAATTTGAAGCTGGATTCAGAGCTCCCTCATCTGCTCTGATGCTCCTTCAGCTCCTCCAGCCAGACGACGCTGGGCCAGCCTCAAACGCACCTCGTAGGCCAACACTTGCCTCTCCTCCGTGATTTGGCTCCGTTCACGGGATAATCAGAGCGCTGCGCGTCGTGAATGAGCAGTGGAGAGGGAGGTCACAGCTCTTGATCCTCCGTCCTCCTGCTCATTAAAGTATTTCATCTCCATGCAAGGAATTGATGGGGCGGCCTCTGTGACCACGCTGATTGAGTCACCTCACAGTTGGTGGTGGTTCCTTATTCTCTTCACGTTCAGCCAGCGGCACTGAGCAGGCACAATAAATGACCTGGAGTGTTTGCCTTTCCATTTGCAGAAAATCATAAGAACCAAACCAGAAGTCAGTCTGTCAAAAAGTCACAATTCATCTGAAAAAGAAAATGGCTTTTTTGGAGATTTTATTTTTTATACTGGAAAAGATTTCATGCTTGGGACACACTATTATTACAATGCTAGAGAGGAGTACACTGGAAATAAAATCCTCAATCAGATGAGCACACCAAGTTCACCAGCTTCCTTCTCACGGTAATGTCATTTGATTGGCTAGCACATGACCTTAAGTGTTTGTTAGAAGATGATTTGTTTGGCTGCTGCTTCTCTGCCGAGCCTCTGCTGTGCTCAGCAACACAAAGCCAATGGAACCACAATATATTTCAGCAACAAATTACATCACCCCATTCAAAGTGAATGAGCAGCATATTGGTTGACACATCCGAGACAAGGGTGTGGGTCCAGGGTTAAGGTTCCTCCAGCAGCATGGAATAAACCTGCATTGATGAATGTATTTTATAATAACAAGGAGTTAAAGGACTTCATCTCTGTGATGAACCCACAAAGAATGTTTACTCGTATCTCAAGTTAGCTCATTTGAGTGTTGCAACGTTTCTCTCATTGTTTCACCTCCCATGCCCCGAACTCCACTCTCATTAATGTTATTTTTCTGCAGAAGCAAACTGTTATCACACTGTGCACCACACTACTGATAAAAAAATAGCAAATAGCTGGGGAACCTAATGGAGCATTTAGACAGTCAGATCAGGAGCTGGTGTGGGAGACAATAACAGAGGTCAGGAGAGTGAATATTGGACTTTCATTCAGGGGCTGGGAACTCCAAATGAATGCTAATGTTGCTGTGCATGTGAAGTGACTTTCTGTAATGTGCTCGCCAATTTAACTTTATATTATACCTTCTGCCCTCAGGTAACCAAAGTTAAATAATACAGCTTAAAGGTGGAGGTGCAGGTGTGTGGCTTAAAAATGATTCAACCCGAGCAGCTGAGGTTTTGTGGTTCCACCTTCAAAATTCAAACAGACACAAGAAGAAAGGAGAGAAACTGGGGGCATATAACAGAAAGAACTGGAGATACCGTTGAGCTATAAAACCATTAGGAGATCAGTCAGTGTGAATGTCACAGAAACGCACGGTCGCACACACACACACACACACACACACACACACACACACACACGGACGGTCTGTGTGGATGTTGTTAGCTAGGGACAGCTAACTTCTGTGCAGATGGTCCAATGGTTGTTCGGGGTGAATAAACTTATACTGGAGGAACAGGAGCGTAAATTTGCTTTGCTTTATTGGCACCATCGGCTCCTGGGCCGCAACAATGGAGGGAGATGTACTCAAAAATATGTTTAACAAACTGAAATGTATTTAAGAAAATGTTAACACTTGACATGAGGGGAATCAGTAATGAGTGTGGATGTGTGGTTGAAATGATCACAGTGGGGTGTGCCTTTTGCAGTGAGGAAATACTTTGATAAAATAAAAGTCTTGTTTTTATGGACACAATGGAAAACCACTGATTAGCCCGGTGTAAGCCACCAGCCTCCTCTGATTTCCTACTGTTTAAATAAACACAAAGCATATGCCACAGTTGCAACAGTTTGGCAAGACACGCTGTTCTAAACGAATCAGAAACAGCCGCATTAAAGTGTGAGCATGATTGAAGCCATGACAGACGTGTGAAGGAAATATGGAAAATAGCTTAATTGTCCAGTGATGATGTATTACTGAACAAATCATCATCTCTGCCCTCGCTGGAGCCAAACAGGAAGCTGAAGCATTCCTACATGTTTGAATCAGAATTAAATTTTAACCACACACTTATGCAAGGATTTGACAAGTAAATACTTTACATCAAGAAACAACAGGGATGTTTAATTCCCTCCAGAAACACATGGATTTTTCTCTCTCAGGTTCACATGGGATACTCCAGCAGTCAAATCCCAGTCAGGCCTTTATTCTTTGATGGTCATCTCCATGTCACTTCAGCCTGAGAACATCTTTGTATTGACAGTTAGTTAAGTGCCACCTCTTCTCAAAACACTCCCCCTCAGAACAGAAACAGTTCCCCTCAGCTATCAAGACATCAAAATCCGCTCTCAGTGGGTCTTGATAGAGCGATATAAGTACAAGGCTGATGCAACACACGGGGGAATTATGAAACTACACTCAGCTTCATCTGCTCAATGAAAATTTCATCAGCGGTAGTCTTTTCCAGGCCGGGACGGGACGAGTCTGAACAGCACTGGTGCAGCTCTCCGGCTGTGTACCGTGGAAGCAGATGACACAACATACAGCAAACACAGCATGCTCAAATCACAGAGAAGGACAGCTGTACCGGTTTCATGTAAGTAGGGGTCATGTTCACGTGGGATCCATTTCATCATGATCCAGTGTGGAGGATGAAAGGACAAGCAGGGTAAAGGAGCAGGGGGATGAATATTCAAGTTATTAAAATCCCTTGTCTAAAGGTAATAGCTTGGATCTCAGATTTGATCATAGAGTCTCCCTTAAAAGTTAACAGTATGATTTTAAGTCGGAATGCAAAGTTCATGTTGAGCATCGTTGTTCGAGGTGTCCTACAGACTGTGGGCTGCAGGTTAACACTACTTCTTGGAGAAACAGGCACCTGATAAATTATCAAATAGATCTGCGCACTGCAAAGCACACCCTGCAACTATTCCCATCTCTCACGCCCCACTACTCCTCAAAGTAGGGTCAGAAGCCCTTGGGTGCTAGATTTCTCATAACCCAACATTTTTTCTATCTGGCGCAGCACCATATTTTATTAAGAGGGACAGAGTTGGAGTTTCCACTCTCCAAGCTGCTGTCCCAGCCCTGGAAAGGGCTCTTTTGTGCTCAATTAACGCTGCAACTGGCTTTTTTTCTGCCAGATTTGAATTCTCATGCAGCTTCACTGATGCTGACTATGCTGTGACTTGTTCCCTGTCCCCATTTCTCAGTATGTAGATCTTCAGGCAGCTGCAATCTTTTGTCCTACAAACACCATACATTTTTAAGCAATCAAAAATTATCTCTGTCTTTCTCCCTCTCTCAAAAGGTGGACTGAGCTGCTGAAATATAGATGCGCCCTTTGCTTGCCCTCTCTTTGGCTCCCGCTTTAGGCACCCGGCTACAGCAGCGGAGACTCTGAGACAGTTTCCTGTAGAAAGTAGGCGGCGTAGTCAATGGGGATGTGAGACACACACATGCTGTACACCTCCATTATGAATGGAGATTCTGGATTCACATGTCGCTCCCAGGCATATCTGACCGTTTCTTTGTAAAAGAGCTTTGTCTTCTTCAGACATCACGTTCCACCTGTGAGACGATGAGACTCTTTTTAGACTCTCAAACCAAAGCTGATGTCAGCGGAGGGTAAGTGAAGAAGTACAGTTTGGTGCTTATGCTAATGTGTGTGGGTCAAAGTTAGAGGAAGACTGCTTCACACCAAGGTGGAGTTAAATGTTTCCTCCGTGCTTGGGGCAGAAACAACTGAATTACTTAGAAATAGCATAACATGGAGATATCTGTGGTGGACAAATAGCTACCAGGTAACCATTAGATTATAATGCCACACAATATCACACATATTCTACTGCAAAACCTGTGCACTAAATGTGACACACTAAACATAAAATGGGATTAAATGAGTTGGAGAAACAAAACAGTAATGAATGGTGATGCTCATAATGGTTACTGGTTTGTAATGGTATACAGTGGTAACATTTCTGGTGAATAGTTTTACCGCTTCAATCTTTAATTATGGTGGTTTCCATGGTGATTTGGTTGGTACGGCCACAGCATGAGCTGCCAGAGCTCTTGCCATAGCTAGTAACATATACTGATACTTTGCCCTGACTGGTGGACATTTGGTTTCCTATTCTGCACTCAACACAATGAGTTGTCAGCGTTCGCTCCTCCATTCTGGCTCTGCGTTGTTATCTTATGTGTCATCAACACCTGACACAGGCTTTGTTTACAGATGGTTGTCTTGTTCTTACATGCACATTTGAATTACTTTATTACATTACATTACTAAGTTTTATTTATGTTGATCGACTTGTTTAAACCTATAATATATGATTTGGTGAAATTGCTTTGGTTTGTGTATCAGTACTTTTTGAACCTTTTCAGCACATTTGAACAATACAGTGATAATACTGATAACTGTGATAAATTTGTTCACTATTATGGTGAAAATAATAATAATATGGACTTCACAGTCACCAGGTAACAACCAGGTTGAACGCAGTTGTACAGCTTGGTGTCACATGGAGCGGCAGGACGTGATAATCTTCCTGGCAATCTTTCCTGGAGGGCATTTCAAGAGTTGCACTTCATTTATACACACAAATGGAGACAGAAATTGATGTGAAAAAATCTGAAAAGTCCAAACCCTGCTTACTTTTTCAGTTTAGGAGTACAAAGGTGTGTAGAGGGAGATTCACAAGCATCTGGCAAGCACTTTGGTTAGAGTATACTGAGGTGTTTAAGGGCTATTATACTCTTTTTGAACTGCTTGTCGGATGGTTGAATAGCGTCGGAACACACACACACACACACAGTCTCTCTCTCTCTCTCTCTCTCTCTCTCTCTCTCTCTCTCTCTCTCTCTCTCTCTTGCTCACTTGCTACACACACAGAGCTTATGCACTGAACTGGCCTTTAAGCAGCCACTTGTGTAACGATACACTCAGAGCTCTCACACTTACTGCAGCTCTTGCACAGAGATGATAAATCAGTGTCATTGGTTTGTTTACCTGCTTCCTCTTATCGCTCAGGAAGAAAAGACTGGCGAATAAATGTTTAATGTACAAGTACAGTTTGCACAAGCATCTGTGCGTGTGTAGAGTAAGGTGTGAGGGATCATATCTTATCTCAGAACAGTGGAAAATGAGTCAAGAGCAGACTCACCTGTCTCCCATATAAACCAAAAAGAAATGCTGCTCTCCCCTCAGATTGTCAAGTCTCACACTATTCAACGGTGCACGCTCACACTCTGAGACTAACATAAACAATAGATAACATGCACATTATCTTCCAGAGACAACAGCCACTAAATTACAAAATGAAATCAAACCAGGCAATATCAGATCCTTCATTGGACAGAATGCTGCTCTGAGATCAGATGTAAGGAGAGATATTGCTTTCACTTGGATTCGTGTAATTAATGTCTATTTTTAGCTTTAATGGGTCAGGCAGTGCGTGCCTTGCTCTCCCTGGCGGTGCCCCACTGGTCTGACCATTTCTTACCTAAACTGACAGTCCAACATTAACAACCTCTTCACACCATGACTGACCACAGCCGCTGAGCTGAGGAAGAAAGCCGGACTCATCTTCTCTCTTTTCTCTCCTCGCTCTCGCTTTTTTTTTAATTTGTGGGCAAAATTACTTGTGGCTTTATTGTGTAAGCAAACAAATGTAACACTATTAATGCCCCAATGGAAACACAGTCTGATGATGTGAGCTGCAAATGTAATCAGTATCCCATCTCCCCTTTGTTCAAAAGTGTAAATTCAAACCCAATCTGAGGCTACCCTGATGACATCATCATATCTTTTACAAAATACACAAGAATCAATACAGAAACACAATACAGAAAAAACAAGAAAGATAACATGACAAACAAACATCCACTTAAGCAACAAAAAAAGAAATCAGCCATTAACAGGCTTCCGCTTAAAATATGTTCAAGCAATCATTTAAAAACAGGTGTAACGGGCTGGTAGATCTAATCTCCTCAGGCAAGGAGTTCCAGAGCCTCTGGGCAATGATGGTAAAAGCCTGGTCAGCCTTAGCCCAGATTTATGCCACGTTTCAGTACACCTCGGAACGTCCACGGACAGTAATTGGACAGTACTACGTGTACATTTAATGAGAGAAGTGCTAATAAACAGTAAAAACTATGGCTATTGATATAGGGGCCATTTTAGATTTCCAAGTCGGGGTTGGTGAGCTTCCTCCGACCTTCTGAGTAGAAATTCCGTCTTTATGCGGCGTTCCAGTGGCAAGTTCCAACTCGGGGGTCGGTAATTCCGAGCTTCAAGGTTTATTGGAACGCGACATTACTACTGGCAATTGTTGGTAAGAAAATCTCAGATTAAGACTTGGAGCATGGGGAGTTAATAAATCCATAAAGTAACTTGGAGGGCAGATTGTGCTGGGCTTTACATTTTATTAAAAGATCATTAAAATCTGTCCTAAATTTAACTGGCAGCCAATAAAGGGAGACACAAGCGGGCGATGGTATGGTTTTTCTGCAGGCAGCACAGGACACCAAACACAAACAGGCTCTTAGTGTATTAATCTCTAGCCATAAAACAAATTATAGTCAAGGTTTACAATAAGATTTTATGTCACCCAGTAGATTTTGTATGAAGCTTATACACAAGCAGAAAATACAATTCAATTTTATTTTATTTGTACAGCACCAAATAGCAACATGCATTATCAAGCCACTTTACAAAGATTCATTATACAGAGAACAGTTCCCATTACAAGGAAGAATGTGATGATTGTGAAGGGAAGAAACCTCCATTTTAACAGAGAGACACCTCTAACAAAACCACAGTCGGTGTCTGCCTCGTCCGGTTGGGGTGAGTGGGGAGAAATGGGGGAGGGAGGAGAGGTGGGTATAGAAAGGAGGGGAGGAAAGAGAGAGAGGGGAGGGAGAGAGAAAAAACACAAAGTAACAGCCATGGGAATAAAAGAGGAGGTGTGAGTTGCATTATGAATGTGCATGGTTGTGTTGTTGTGCTGTATTGTGAAGTGGATCTGCTGCTGGATGCGGAGCCTCGGTGAGGAGGAGAGCACCTCGGATCATCTGACGGCGCACGGCTCCTCCCAGCTCCCTCCGCTCCGCTCCACGCAAACCAGACAGCGGCTTGGCCACAACTCTCCAGCCGCGTCTCAGTGCACACGGGCTCGTCTGCGAGAGCCGGAGCCGGGAGTCGACTTATCCAGAAGAACCCGAAGAGTCCGCTCACCTCCCGTGGTGTCCGCCTCCGCATGAGTCAGTGATGAGAGTGGCCGAGAGGAGCGACGGACGCGTCTCTTCAATGTGGACCGGCGGTGCGCAGAGGTGCGCTCCATGCTCCAGCAGCATCATCACCTCCAGCAGCATCCTCCACCTCCTCTTCCTCCCTCTCCTCCTCCTCCTCCGCTCCTGAGATCAACCCAAACCCACGAGGCGCGCTGACATCCTCCTGTGCTGAGCGAGGTAACCAGATTTTCCTCCACTTTCAAACAACACCAGCAGCTTCTCTCACTCACAAGCCCTTTTTTTTAAGCAACACTTGAAATCTCCAGCGTCTGACAATAAGGATGTGTTTTGCGTTTGGATTCACGGGCGATTAATTGATCAATTATTAAGCATGGATAAATCCAGTGTTGCCTCACAGCAAGAACAAATCTCTGGCATTTTGAAACGTGGTCATCCACTCATTCATGTGAAACGAGAGCATCGTCTTTTCCCCTGCAGCTCACATTTAGATGCTCTGCGATTGTGTATTGATCAAACCAATTAAAACGCTGCATCCAATAAATTAGCTTCATAAGAGAACAATCCTATGGAGATGCTTTGGGTCGTGGTTTAAAAAGTCCACTTCACATTAACATGTTTTAAAAGTTTTTGATTGAATTTTAAAAGTTTAAAATAGATTCAAACCCATGTGAGCTGTTCACAGAAGTTCTGCTCCTATAGGGCTGGTGGTGTTTAGCAGTGTATTCTCAGCTCACTTAACCAGACAAGAGCATCTGATGATAATTACCAGTGTCCTGTTGTAACGAACGCAGCCTTGATGTAGCATTGTTTCCCTCTCTGCGTCTCCTCCTCTCTGCCACCAGCCCAATAGTGATGCTCCAGCAGCCGCGGTTGAACGCCTCAGGATGCAAATTGCCACAGGCTTTTCAATATTCACCTTTAATTATGGGGGTGTTGGCCTCTGCGAGCTGAAGGGTTTCTCAAAAGCATCAGCCGAGTTGTTTGACGGAAATAAGATCTCTGATGAAATTCAACTGAAACACACTGGCTTTTTCCCCCCCCAGCATGCATCACCACCTACATCCTGTCCCATGGCTAAAAGTGGGATTTAATTGTTGTTTCATTCTTGTGCAGTGTTTAGTCAGAGGCAGCGCTTGTTCCGGAGAGTGGGGTGGACTCTAAATGTTCTCACAATTGCAGTGTGTGTGAGTACTTATTACACAGAGGGAGTGAGGCTGTATGGTTTCTAAGATGTAACAAGCTCCTTTCCATCATGCTTTACCATCAAAAGCAAATCACTTTCTTTTATTCATTTTGGGAACCAGATATGAAAAATCTAGAAAATTAAAGCTCCAATGGTGTGGGAAAAAAAATCTCAAAAAACTTGAAATTAAACAGCGTATGTGTTAAGAGTTGAACTCCAGAATTAATGTCAAATCTTTCATCAAAACTGAAAGGCCATTAATTGGTCAGACTGGTCGACTTGAGAGAGGGGTCACCCTCGTTATTTTCATATCCAACTAATCAACTTGAATGGGACCACTGTTTATCCGCAGCTATGGGACCGATTATTTAATTTTTTTGTTAAACCAAATGCATGAAGGTGTAGATAGAGGCTGTAAGTGTTGACGAGCGCATTCGTAAAGGCGATCGCAGCCTGCCGAGGTTTTATGTTTTCTAAACCCCCAAAAGAAAAGTCATGTACGACTGGACAAACACACAGGGTCAGTGGATGTTGCATCATAATGTGTGGAGAGCTCCGTGTGGGAGGGATAGAGAGAGGAGGAGAAGGGGGTGGTGAAGAGAAAAACGGTTTGTTGTCTTCAATTTCCTGTTATTGTGTTTTGTTTGATGGAGTTTATCCAGTTGGCCCCACTTGAACAAAGAGGGGGGTGGATGAGAGGAGCAACTCGACAAAAGTGCATTTTTCTTTTCCTCAACTTTTTTTTTCAAGAGCAATAGGACATAACAAGAGAATAGAATAAATAATTGATGAAGTTATGTTTGCTGAGTTAAAGGATGAAAACTATTAGGCAGTGCACACGGGAATATTTATTGAAAATGCTAATTAATTCCTGACTTTTTTTCTCTTTTGGTTTGGCTGATTTTTCCTTATTAGGAGATAAAAAAAGAGCTCTTGTGTTTTTTTGCTGTACAATGCGCTTGATGCAATGTCAAGGCCTTAGTTTCTGTATTCAAGTCCAACTTATAACAAAATGTATCTTTACAGAAGAATTAGAATATGCATCCTTGGTATTTGTTCTAATTTGAATGTGTGTTATTTGGTCAGAATTTGAATGACCATAAAAATGAAATGAAATTTTTCACATTTATTTTTCTGCAGCTAGTTAGAGCGCAATCCTAAATGTCGGTATGAATTTTTAGTTCCTGTGCTGTAATTTGATTGGAGCAGGATCTGTGTGGGCGCTCATCAAAAGAAGAAAACAAATTATATTTGTTGGCGACATCTCCCCCTCCCGTTTGTGTTCTTAGGTGAGGTGTTGAGTAACTATACCCTGAAGCTACATCCACACTACTTTGTTTTTGTTACCGTCTCTGCCACGGATACACCTGGTGTCCACATGACTCCACCCTAGTTTTGGAGTTGCGAAAATGTGGAAATTTGGAAACACTGTTGGCCCAGTTTCAATATACAACTCTGGGGAAGCACTTTAGTCGGGACGAGCAGAAAAGGAGCTGTTAGGAAACAATAACTCACACACTCACAACCGCTTTTGCTCATTGGTACTTTTCGGTCACGATGTAGCCACGATGCAGCCAGCTGACTTGTTGGACTCCTGTCACATGACCCACTTCCAGAGGAAAACAACCAGTGTTGGCCCTGACCTAACAGTGAAGAACGCAACATGGATAATCAATTACCAGCACTGCTGACCCTGTTGTCTTTGTGAACAGCAGCTATCCAGTTAAACTCAGCATTTTACAACGATACAACTGCTTACATGCATTTGAAACAACCCATTCCTGCTTACAGGCGCATAGCCAGTGTACCGGAGTGGCCACGTGATCTGTGTTTTCAGGTGTTGGACAGGAATTCAAACTGATGCGTAGCCAATGTTGTTTGGGCAGAGATCGTTTTAACTTGAAAATGCAGTTTTCAAATAAAGCGTAGTATCATAGATGTAGCCTCAGTACAGGCAATCCAACAAAAAAACAATCCAGCCAGCTGCAGTGCAGACTGGTATAATGGATCCATCATGTCTCATCCACAGGTTGGTGCTCCTGTCAGTGTTGGAGCTTCTGTCTGAAAAGCTTTGGCCAGTAAATGTTGTTTTTAAAAGCATTGCACACTGTCAGGTGGATAGCTGGTAGTTAGCATTACTATCATAGTTAGCATGGCAGAGCCTTGTGTGAGTAGTGTATAAAAAGAAGGTGCTGCTGCTGCTGTGTTTTTGGTTCAACAGAATGTTAAATGTGCCAATGCATAAAAGTGAACACGCTCCTGATAACATCACACACACACACACACACACACACACACACACACACACACACACACACACACACACACACACACACACACACACACACACACACACACACACACACACACACACACACACACACACACACACACACACACACACACACACACACAGAGAGAGAGACTTCATTCTCTGCTCAGGATGCCATCACTCCACTATATCTTTATATAGCAGATAGTTGGGATCATGGGACAGTGTGAAGGAGTGGCTTTCTCTTGTTTCCATAGCGACCGAGTTCACAAGGTACCAGGTATCATTATTTCCTGTTCACCCTGTTAAATAGGAGTTGTCAGCTGTCATGTGTCTGATGACTGGCTTTGATCCGAGCTAATGATCACTGTGTTGGTCTCAGAGCAGCAGGACTTATTCATTACGCTCTCAGTCAGAGCAGAACATGATTTTTAAACGCATCCGTTTGACGCAGCAGGTTCTCTGTCCTTTTAGCTTCTTGATTTTGGATATGTACACCTCTATGATTAGATCAGCAGAGTACACTCACTCATGCAGCATTGTGATGCTAATGTCATACAGAGACAGTGTTTTTGTGTGTGCATGTAGAGTTGGCTGGATCCCTTGTCTGCCTACCCCATGGACTGATTACTGATCAGACTAGCATTTCATATCAGCCTTGTGGGGGGAAATTAGAGGATTAGCAACAACTTCATGCTTATTCCCTACGTATCTTCCAGGCTTCTAAATCCTGTGGAAGCCATTGTTGTTTTTAAGTAGCTTGGCAATTGAGCGTGGAAGCAAACTCTGATTCTCCCAAGTCTACGAGGACGTGGCACTGCAGAGAGACAGTGTTCTGGTGCTACCTCCCTTGCTATTCATTCTCTTTCATGATGTGAAAGTGAGAAACTGGGGGCCATGAAGTCGGCTGCAAGGACCTCTTCACTCCAATCCTTGGTTCATACATAATAGATAAGTCACTGTAACTTACAGTACAGGGGCATAACTAGGCTAATGCCCAGATTTGCATATTTGTGCCGAATTCCATAATTCATGAGTGTGCAGCAGGCAGCGGCCCTTGGTGCAAAGAGCCACCTTGGTCCATATGCTGTGTGCCACATCTCAGGGGTTGCTACCTACCATGTGCACCAACAGCACAAGTATTAAAAAACAGCATGGAAACTGTCATTGCCTGGCACATGGGAGCCTCGTCTTCATCATCAAAAGCCTCGGAGTCTCAACTCAGCCTTTGGGGAAGCCTTATTAAAGGCATGTAGAATGTGATGACAGAGTCAGACAACAGGCTTTTTTCTGCTTAATTTAATTCAATTCTGATAATAATAATAGGACGGAGTAGGAGTGGGTGAAGACGGAGCGAGCGCGGGGGGGGGGGGGGCGCGGTGACGCCTTCTAGTGAGCACATTTCACAGGCCACTCTTTCACCGAGAGGTTCAAGAAAAGCCTGACGGCGCCATCATTGCCAAGCGTTATGAAGTAGATTTATCATTCCACTTGATGACGGGCTAAGTTATTTATTCATTACCTTTGTTCCCTGCCCGCCTCAGATGAGTAGGCACATGCCAGCCTCATCCCTCATTATCGGCGATTGTGTGTCAAACATTGGTATTTTGTTTTTGTATCACACGCATGTCTTGTCATACTTGTCAGATAAATAGTATCTGCTGCTTCAGAGAGATCACGACCCTGTCATGTGGAGTGAGATTTGTTTTGATTCGCATGCCTCTGCTCCGCCATATGTATCAATTTATTTTGTGTGGGTGTCTGCAGTTCTGTGAGGAAGGGAAAGTAGACGATAGCGTTGTGACATTTCTGTGTGTGAAATATGTTTCTCCGGATTTCTTTACCCAGACATACGTATTTTTCAAGAACATCAGGAGAGAGGAAGTCAGATCAATGGTTGGATCCCCAGTAAAACACATCAAGCCTTTGTCAATTATTTGGAAGAGAACCAGTGTAATGTCGAGGTAGCTAAAGCCATTTTCCTCTTTTCCTGCTTTTCCTTTCCTCTACACATCACTGGTAGTAATTTCACAGGAGCAGATGAATACTCATGAGAACAAAATGCCAAGCGCTGGTCCTCCTGGCTCGCGCCCATTGCCACCACCAGAAGCAACATTTGACATTTGTTCTAAAAGCGCAGAGCTGGGTTTGTCTAGATGTGAAATTTGATATTTAGGCACATTGATTTAAGTGTATTGTGGGAAGGTCACAAGCCGAGCAAAGGCAGTGCGGACAATCTGTGCTTTGTTTTCTAAGTTAAGTGCACACGAGATGAAAATAATGACCTTGTGTTTGTCCTTCAGAGGAAACCCTCTCAGCTCCAGTCAAGCTCTACCTATTAATTAGGTAGAGAACTGATCACTACAAGGTCCAACAGGTCTTTTACATAGACATACAGTTTACAGTAAGTAAGTCACATTGATCTGCAGAGAATCTCTCGGACCGGTGTTAATGACGTCTCAGTCATTCTTTGTGTCCGAGGGTTCAGCAGGCGGTTGTGTGCAGGGGGCTGTCCATGGTGCTGAATGACCCACTTACTCTTGGCTTTTTGGAAAGGAGCTGATCCCCTCTCTCTTTCCCACCTCAAAGGGAAACACCTCCCATCCGACACTTGAAATTGAAACTGGCTTAAAGGCAAAGAGCTCACAAAAAAACACTCTCTAAACTCTGAATCTGATAGATAGATAGAAAGAAAGATAAATAGATAAATAGATAGATAGAAAGATAGATAGATATGCAGAAAGATGGACAGATAGATAGATAGATAGATAGATAGATAGATAGATAGATAGATAGATAATTAGATGATAGATAGATATAGATAGATAGATATAGACACAGAAACACTTAAGAATCACGGAGATGTAGGTAACGGCTCAGCAATGGTCAGTAAATTGTCAATATTATATATTTTAAAAAGATTTAACTTGAAGAATTTTTTTTTAACTCCAACCAAAACCAAACACATTGTGCATTGAATTACAGAGTTAAAAGTAGGTGTCTATGAAAATAAATACCAATACAGCCGCAATTACAAACAAGGATTTACTGCCGCAATGATTGTGTATTTACAAATGAACTATTACTGAAAGTGACTGTACACTAAAGTGGATATTGCTCAGCACTCGGTCCTGCAGCCTGGTGTCCCCTTACAGCCAGAGAATAGCAGCTCTCAGACGGTTCTTTGCAGCCGCTCTGGAGTCGAAAGAGCAGCGGCCTCTTGTCCACTTTTATGCCACAAAGCAGTTTTTACTTTTTATTAAGTGATTCAGCAGATTTCAGCAGTTACACAACGAGTGAACAGAAACACTCCACAATGTAATTAGTTTTACACTAAAGTCTTAGCACCATCCTACATTTGTAAAAACCTGAAACTTTCTATGATGATTGTCACTCAACACATATTAGAACTATATTAAAATATAGATTATTTTTCATAATTTATATATGTGGAGAAGTAAAATATTTGAAACAGTATTGTACAATCATCTACCATATTATGATTAATTGATTAATGGGAGTTATTTCCCTCTGAAAGCCTCCTCCTGGGCATTTTCCTATTTCCAGATTATATTATTCATCAAATTATTAATCATTTAATCTGGAAGATATTTGATAAATTAATCAAGAATGGAAACATTTAGCCATTAGAGCTTTGAATATAATGTAATGGAAAACTAAAATATTGTCACTAATACCATTCTGCCTTTGCAAAACTTTGTCAGATAGTTGTTAACTGGGAAGCAGTGACAAGATGTTTTCACTATTATCTAGATGGACAAAATTATTAAATTATCATTTGGGAAAATAAATTACTGAAATTTCACCAACCATTTAAGAAATGTGAGTTGCAGCCACATATTGCAGTTCTACTAATTACAGTCTGAAAAACAAAAGCATTGTGCATGGGACATGTTCCACTCAGGTTTTGGAAATCCCTTGTCCACCTCCCTCACTTCCTTGGTTTCAGGTTGATTTACACTCTTCACATTCTTCTCTTCTTCTCTTCTTCACATTCTTCTCTTACCCTTCAGTTTTCTCCAATGTCCCTTACAATTAGTACCATATGATGCACTTACTCCTTCCCCTGGGTTTTGCCTCTCAGGCGACATTCAGGCTGCCCTAACTTGTAGGTGGAGGTTAGGGCTGAGGGGGATACATGCAGATAGCACTCAGGGGGGCTGAACAATTAATCATTTATGTATAATTATTATTAATGCTATCCATTTTTTCATTTACTGTCAATGTTCCAAAAAGATGTTGATTACATTTTCAGTCATAAATAAGGCACTAAACACAGCTCATTGCTGATAAAATATCCAGTTTAAGTGGGAACACATTTAAATAACATTTTTACAGTCAAATTTACACAATATTATATATAATCCTTCAATTGAGTAAAAAAGTAATTGAATGGATACAGTGGTAAAATAGGTGCGTCGAAGATGATGCCTATGGTCACAACTTGTTTCGACCCTGATCTGTGACATCACCAAAATAAAACCTACATAAAGATTAATTAGACACACAAAAAATATATTATTATCTTTTTTCCCTGCCATGAGTAGGCACATGTGAACAACATGAATTGTTTGGTGCCACCATAGCACTAAAGCTCGACACTCAACTGTAAAGCTGTAAAGCGTATTTAGATATCAGAAACACTGAGATTAACTTTTTAATTTATCTATGTTCCTTTTTATTATATTTCTTTATTTTCCTATTTCAGTTCCTGCCACATGATTGTAATCTTGTAATTACCTCTGTTGTTTCCACAAATGTGTGTAGCAGATGTTCAGCATGTTTAGTGTGTATTGTTGGATCAGTTAATATTGTTGTGAGCCGTGATAATTTAGGAATAAGGGGATGATTATTATTTTCATATTTGCTCATAGTTTTATCATCTTTGCAAAACAAATTCAAATTATCTTATAAATGGGATTCGAGCAAATGACAATAAATAATACAGAGACTGAAATGCTTTGGAAATTATTTATATTTAAAAGATTGATTTTTCTTTTTCTTATTCAGTAAATTAACCTCAGAATGGATGTGAGCAGATTATTTGCAATGCATAGTGTCCAAATGTGTGTTTCAATATTCATGTATTACTGTAAATTAACTTGACTTATCTGCATTTTATTTTTTCATATTTCATGGCATGCATGCAAAGTGTATTCTCCATGTCACTGTATGTGTGTTTGCATCATCAGGGGGAAATGGGGCTGTGCTATATATTTACACACAGGTAAAAAATCACATAGGGAGGTAACAGACAGGTTTGTTTTCTACAGTATTAATTGTGCACATCCATATTAAGGTTTTACACTGGTTTAATAATGTTTTCAGAGTGTATCTTTCACAGTTTTCATCATGTTAGATCACACCTTCCAGCTGGTTCAAAATGTGAATGTGTGATAAAGACTGTCCCCGTTCAAAGGATAACTGGAGGACGGCACAGCCCAATAAGAATCGGACAGAATCTGGCCCTCACCTTTAGAATGACTTTTCATCACAGGCTTTCCTTTTTACATCAAATCCCCTCAATAAACTGCAATGGGATTACAAGTTGTAGGCATATATCTGCTCCAGAGGTCTGCAGCCCTGTTGGGATTAGATATGGCATTTGATGTCAGCTCCCAAGGTGTCAAAGAATAATATACCATCCTTACTTCATCACTTATCAGTACAGAGCAGGACAGAGGAGCCGGGCTCTGCCATTGTCCACGATGTAGCACTAAAAGTCAACGCAGGTCTTTCAGCTTTGAAAGAAACTAAATGACAGATGATCAATAGCTGATTAGTCGTCATTTTCAAGCAAAAAGCCCAAAGTTTCTCAGGTTCCAACTCCTCAAATGCTATTTCCTTCATTTTTTATAGTGAGTTGAATATATTTGGGTTTTGGAGTGATCAGATCAAACAAGCAATTCAAATCTGCCGCTGTGATAGGTATTATTATATTATATTATATTATATTATATTATATCAAATTATATCAAATGAAATCATTGCCAAAAGAAATCAGTTGTTATTCCTACTTTGTTCTTTAAACTACAGTGGCCGAGATGTCTCACACAAATGCATTACTGAAAAACACAAGTGCCATAAGAGCCGTACAATGGAAACACAACCACAATGGAAGTGCTTTATTGATTTCATTTCCAATTCAAGCTATGTGCAGTTAAAGAATTGCTAAACATCAGACTAAATATTTCTCCGTCTCCATACAACAATGCAACTTAGGTTATGTTCATCTGACTGACTAAAGTTAGCAATGTCCAGATGTGAGATGACAAAGTACATATGAATTCATACAGACAATGAACAGCACTGTTCACAATCATACTTGCACATTTCATTGTCAACATTGGTTGTTACTCACTTCTGTTGTGGTTGTGTTTCAATTGTGTAGCTTTTGCGGTTGTGTTGTAGCTTATGCATTCATGTTGTATCTTTCAAAACGGTGCCATCACTAGAGAATCTCTCTGACTTGTGCTCTGCTCAGGGAAGTTTGAGCAGCTACACGTGCCCATTAATGATTTGCAGAGAAACAGATGCAGTAGCACTGGCTTCTGATTTAATACAAGAAGCTCTCCACATGGGGAAACTCATTGCCCAGCAAATTAAACCATTACCTCCCCAGTTGGAGTTAAATATGGAGAAATTACTCATTTAATGTCTGATTACTTCCTAATACACTCATCTAAATACAACAACCACTCATTACCACCAAGTAAATTCTGCTTCTTTGCGAGATAAGGGTGGTGGGTGCTTGTCAGGGCTACAGTAAAGTTTTATTAAAAGATGTTAAGACGGTAAGAACGCAAAAGATTTCATGTGTTGGGATTCATTATGAGATGGCTCTCTAGTCTGATGATATGTCTTCATTATCCAGCCCAGCACCAGGCAGATAACACCGCCTCATTTGCTTTCAGAGCCTCAATTTCCCCAGAACGATAATGCGGCCTCTGTTTTGCGTCGCCGTGGTGAAGACAAGCAAACCATTTTCAATATGCACGAAGGATTACAAAGGTTAATCATCAATTTAAAGCTAATCTTCGTTAAATACCAATAGGAGCGTGGCATGTGCTCGAGACAGATATAATCAGACAAACCCCAAAACAATCCTCGATCTAAATGAAGTGAAAGATGCTTAATCTAGGCTTTACAGCAGCAGTTGATGAACGAAGAAGGCGGAGGATTGCATCGCACTTATCGACTAATGTTCCATTGTTTTAAGGTTTGCTAAATTTAGCCGTCAATTCTACTGGGCTAACGGCAGCAGAAACTGTGCCACTTCTTGTTGTGTTTTTTAAGAAGAATTAGGTTGAGAGAATCCCCAACAAATCACAATCAAGGTAAAGTCCCAGTCTGCTTCTGCTCCGGGAGTCCACAGAAGGAAATGAAGCTCCTATACTCTATCTACCCTTGCTTCATTGTTGCTATGGAGTTGAGATAATTATGGGCTTTTAAAGTAATGCAGTCAGAGTGTAATTAATTTTCTCCCCTTTTCTCAGTTAATATGCAGACGACTGGGAACACGGGATTCACACAGGATATTAAAAAATGTTTCATAACTGTGCAATGTGGCTTTTCATGATATCGGAGCAGCATTTTAACACAAAAAAATTATTATCATGCAGTTATCTATGGTAAAAATAGCCACCTACTGGACTGTAGCTCCCAGAAACTTTTATTGAAGAAAAGACAGCATTTAATCTTTGTTAGGTTTGTGGCCGAAAGGAAAAAGAGAAAGATATACTGTTTTGTATACAGGCTGATCACATCATGGTCACATCACACTGTTCATAAGATGAATCCATTTGTCATTCATTACTGGTGCACGAAAATATTTTCAAAAAATATGAAGATTTATTTTCCTAAAATCCAAAACCCTAATTCCCAAAGGACCAGCATAATAAGAGTATCAATCAATCAATCAGTCAAATTCTATTTGTGTAGCCAATATTCCCGAATCACAATTTGTCTCATAGGGCTTTAACAAGGTGTAACATCCTTTTAACTGGGGAAAAAAGAGGTAGAAACCTCAGAGAGCCACATGTGAGGCTGAACACAAAATTAAAATATTTACAACATTGATTAGAAAATATATTGTTTAATTAGCTCAATTTGATGGATATTTATACAAAATTAAAATAATAGAATTTAATCGTTCTGACAGAGTTTTTAAAAAGGTGCAGGAAATAAAAGTTTGATTTTATTTTCACCAAACTTTTTGACTAATAAGAAAAGCCTGTGACAAAACATTGCATTTCCCATTAACCTGAGCCATTTAGGTCTCCTGGGCAGGCATTTACAATAATGGGAAATAGAATCGGCTCACCTTAATGGCTGAGGCAGTAATTCCGTTGACAAGGTAGACTCCTTTTAATAAAGATAAGCCTCCAAGAAAATCAATAAGCCCAACTAATTTCGAAGAAGACTCACACTCGTCTAGACAAACACAACATTCACACCTAACCAAACAAGCCTCGCAAAGCCCATTTTTTAAAAAGGCATTGACATTGCTTTGACAACAAAAGGCTGTTTTCTCATCTTTGCCTCAGAATCGGGCCAACAAGCAATCCTGCAGAAGCCCCCTTCTCTGGTTCCTTTTGTTCCCCCAATTAGGCCTCTGATGTCAGGGTCCACAAACTTCTCTAATTAAGAATTCGCTCTTCAGAAAACATCCCCCCCCCCCCCCATAAACTGGCCCTCGCTGCAGAATGTGGGGCGATAAAAGCAGTTATTGGGCCGGCGACCTCCTTTGCCTCTTGTCTCCCATAAACACTTCAGTGGGTTTTACAGGACCGAGGAGGGGGCCGCACGAGCAATAAGCCAAAGGGGAACAGTGGGAAGGGGGAGGGGGGGCTGATGACTTATTCATGCAGCAACAAGAGGGCACAGATGAAATTGACAGTGAGAAGTCCTCATAGTTGTTATGTAGTTCTGACATAGCTTGTCTGACACTTGAAGCTGATTCATCTTTGGCCTGGGCTTCAAGTCAGTCTGCAGCATTGTGATTTTCAAAAGGATAAAATACTTGTGCTTGTGCTGTTTTTTTTGGCTGAGAAATAAACAAAAAAAGATATTACATATTCATTAGCTTTACCAGGGCTCTGACGGTAGCTTGTGGGTTTACCATCACCCCAGCAGAGACAAAGCTCTGCTCAGAAAAGTCACCCTGCTGAAATGACACGATGTTTTATTCCTTCTATCGTCTTAACCTGATTCTGTCAGAGCCGCGCTGGCACGGATATTGTCATTAAGTTGCAGACGCGTCTTCTCAGCAATTTAAATGAGTTTGAATTCTTTGCATGTACCTCACTTAGCTGCTCTGTTTTCCTTTTCATGTGCATTAAATTCAGTTAAAGCCGGCAGTGATTCTTTCTTAACCCCCCACCTCATCTCAGTTCGTGCATGCTCTAGTGATTTAAACTGATGACAAATCCCACCTCGCTATGCAGGCCGAGCACAGAAAGTGTATGGTAGGATTGCATTCGAACCGCTGCTGGTGTTATGTTGGCCAGAAAGAACAAGACGAGATGGTGTAAGGAAATGGAGAATGCCAGTACCTGTGGTAAGCCTTCCTTGAAAATGTCAGTAAACAGATGTGAAGCCCAGCTGGCATGAGAGTGTTCATCCCGTCAGGCAGAGAGGAAAATTCTGCGCTGAGGTACGGCCGACCAGCACCAGTGATGGTGTGGAGCGGTGCTGGAAGGCAAAGGCTGTAAACGCTGCAATAAGGGAGTGTACGGCAGCCACGTGGAGCTATGATGGTTTACACCCGCTCCCACATCTCTGCCCAGGCAGACCTCTGAAGAAGTTCACCGTCGCAGAGCTGGAGATTGTTATTATAGATAAACACTTACAATCTAGTTTACCCTGCAAGTAGGAAATTACAAGGCTGCAGCACAGCAGCTTCTGATTTCACTTGCCTCCGAGGTGTGAGAGTGCACAGTCACAAACTGTGCTCGGCAAATGACGCAGATAATGATTTCGAGTTTGTTTAATCAACAAACGTGCCGAAGTTTTCTTTCTCTGCAGGGGCTCAAATGTGTATATTTCCTGTTTTTGTTGGTCTCATATTGTTTTAAAGTTAGTATATTTCACTTAAAGACAAAACAAGACATCTGAGGATGTAACATGGAGCATTTTTTCATACATTTTTGACATCCTTAAATATGTTATATTCCAGAATATAAAAAAAAAAAAAAGGTTTGCCTAGATCATATAGTATTCGGTTCATATTGAATAAAATTGCGACAATAAGGAAAACATTTTTTTTTTAGAAACACGCAGTAAGAAATAAGCTGGATTTCCACTTCTTCTGCCTTTTGGATTCAAAATCTTGGTGAGGCCTACTAATCTCATTGTTTCTTGAGAAACTACAAAACCCCATTGATTATCACCACTGTCAAACATTTCAGAGAGAGCTACTGATAATCCCCTTCTAACATATGTTCCCGCAAAATTACAAATTTATTCTCATAATATTACGACTTCAATCTCAGACTCCTTCTAAGTGGTCCTAATACCCTGTCATAGAATCATGAAAGGCCTACTTGAAAAAAAATATACAGTGATTTATGCATATCACACATTTTTAAACATCCTAATAACTTCAAATGTCTCCTCAGTACAAAATTACCTGTGTCTTCAAGAAAAACACTTTGGCAAAACGCAATCAAAATGTATAAAGCCTGTAATTATGGAAGAAATCTCCTTGATTTGTCAAACTGGATTTTTTCCCCCTGATGCTTACATTGAAAGCACATTAGCAAAGGATCAAAAAACATGTATCAGTGCACATATGGACCCCGACTGTTGACAGACTTGATTGACTGTGAATCTCTCCTATGATGACATGTTGTGAACGTGTCTGATGTGAACACGATTCATTAAAAGTTTCAGACTCACTGCACTGAGACAGCCGAGCCCTCTCAGCCCACACAGTCCATTCCCTGTGATTAAGTTACAATCAATGACCAGCATGTAAAGCAAACAACTTGAATTACTTATGCAGATGAGGTAGCTTGATACTCTGACAGTCGGAGTCCAAGGTCACCGGCTGTGGCCAAATGACATTCCAGACATGTGTGGGTGTCGGCGTCAGTCTGATACTCTTTCCATTTCTGATCTGCATATCTAACAGTTACGCTTGACTTGACTTGCCTTTCACACGTACGGCACAAACAAATGAGACAGTCAAGTTGTGTACACAGGGGGCCAGTCGATACCTGCTCGCTGACTTTCTCCAATGAGGTCTGGTTGTTTGCAGGAAACTATAGGGGCTATATTGTTTTGCGACAGGTTGCTTCTGCCTCACAATCCCCTGCTGCTGCTGTGTATTCAGCTTGGCGATACACAGTGCTCTCCCTCTTATTTATTTACCGTACACATGCAGGGATGTGCAGCAGGGAGCGCCATAACCAGCACGCACACGTCTAACTGTACGATGCTACGACCTCTGATGCGGGCAAACGCAGGACACCCCTGTGGGAAGCCGATTCAAGTTGAGTGCATTATTATCAACTCACTAACTGCAGCCTGGTGTTGAAGCACTTCAGTGCTTGGCAGCCAGCAGCACATCGCAGAAGGTCCACACACTAAACCTCAAGTTCTGCAGTGCCGAGTACATATTTGCGATGGCAGGAAAACACTGGCAGATCTGTGGCGTGCGCCTTCCAATAGGATGCGGCTGTGCCAGGGAGAGGGAAAGGTTTTCCAAGTTATGTAGAACTGCACACACCAGCTGTAGCTTGGGAAAATAAGCACAAGATATTTGTCCCAAAAAAATACTGAGCCCTGTAGTGCACATATAACTCAGTTCGAATGTATTACATCCTTTGCCCTGGTGCACAGCTTCCACAGTATATACAGTGCCTTGCATAAGTATTCACCCCCTTTGGACTTTTCTACATTTTGTCATGGTATAACCACAGATTAAAATTTATTTCATCGTGAGTTTATGTAATGGACCAACACAAAATAGTGCATCATTTGGAAGTGGGGGGAAATATTACATGGATTTCACAATTATTTACAAATAAAAATCTGAAAAGTGTTGAGTGCATATGTATTCACCCCCTTTACTGTGAAACCCCTAACAAAGATCTGGTGCGACCAATTGCATTCACAAGTCACATTTGCAAGTCACATAATTAGTAAATAGGGTCCACCTGTCTGCAATTTAATCTCAGTATAAATACACCTGTTCTGTGACGGACTCAGAGTTTGTTGGAGATCATTACTGAACAAACAGCATCATGAAGACCAAGGAGCTCACCAAACAGGTCAGGGATAAAGTTGTGGAGAAATATGAAGCAGGGTTAGGTTATAAAAAAATATCCAGAGCTTTGAACATCTCTCTGAGCACCATAAAATCCATCATAAGAAAATGGAAAGAATATGGCACAACCGCAAACCTACCAAGAGGAGGCCATCCACCCAAACTGAAGAGTCGGACAAGGAGAAAATTAATCAGAGAAGCAACCAGGAGGCCCATGGTTACTCTGGAGGAGTTGCAGAGATCCACAGCTGAGGTGGGAGAATCTGTCCACAGGACAACTATTAGTCGTCTACTCCACAAATCTGGCCTTTATGGAAGAGTGGCAAGAAGAAAGCCATTGTTGAAAGGGATCCATAAAAAATCCCGTTTGGAGTTTGCCAGAAGCCATGTGGGAGACACAGCAAACATGTGGAAGAAGGTGCTCTGGTCAGATGAGACCAAAATTGAACTTTTTGGCCTCAATGCAAAACGCTATGTGTGGCGAAAACCCAACACTGCCCATCACCCTGAGCACACCATCCCAACAGTGAAATATGGTGGTGGTAGCATCATGCTGTGGGGATGCTTCTCTTCAGCAGGTACAGGGAAACTGGTCAGAATAGAGGGAAAGATGGATGGAGCCAAATACAGGGAAATCCTTGAAGAAAATCTGATGCAGTCTGCAAAAGACTTGAGACTGGGGCGGAGGTTCATCTTCCAGCAGGACAATGACCCTAAACATACAGCCAGAGCTACAAAGGAATGGTTTGGATTAAAGAATGTTAATGTCTTAAAATGGCCCAGTCAAAGCCCAGACCTCAATCCTATAGAGAATCTATGGCAAGACTTGAAGATTGCGGTTCACAGACGGTCTCCATCCAATCTGACTGAGCTTCATCTTTTTTGCCAAGAAGAATGGACAAACCTTTCCATCTCTAGATGTGCAAAGCTGGTAGAGACATACCCCAAAAGACTTGCAGCTGTAATTGCAGCGAAAGGGGGTTCTACCAAGTATTGACACAGGGGGGTGAATACTTATGCACCCAACAGATGTCAACTTTTTTGTTCTCATTATTGTTTGTGTCACAATAAAATTTATTTTGCACCTCCAAAGTACTATGCATGTTTTGTTGATCAAACGGGAAAAAGTTTATTTAAGTCTATTTGAATTCCAGTTAGTAACAGTACATAATGGGAAAAAGTCCAAGGGGGGTGAATACTTATGCAAGGCACTGTAAGTCAAGACTTGGCTAAGGTGGGATTTACTCCAGATGTGTAACTTAATGCTGGTTAGGAGCTGCAAGATTGATGGCATTTAATAAACAACTCTACAAGATCGTAAAGTTCTCTAAACGGCGTGCATCTTTCTGCAGTTTGCTCATCTCAGCTCTGATATCTTTGTCAGCACCCAACAGGCTTCCCCGTATTTTTTTTCTCATTAAACTATTCATCAGATTGGCCTCATCAAAGATTAAGAGTATCCTCGCAGTTCATTACAAGATGCCCTCCTTTTTATTTGATGAAGTAATTCATCCATAATGCATGTGTATATTGCAGGATGCCTGCGAGACTGGAGAACAGCATCGGCTTTCCAAAGGCTTAGACCCGCGAAGAGAGAATAAAGTTGGTGCATTTGTTTTTGATTAAGTCGGCATTTCAGAGAGTTCCCTCTGCGATGAACTGTAGAGCAATTACTTTACATGGAGAAGATCAAACTCATTGTGAGAAGGAGGAAAGTTCTGATGGGAAGAGCATGATAAGAATTACATTAACATTAAATCGTCGGAGCAGAATTAGCTTTATCTGAGTGGTGGTGATGAGGAGGCCGTGCTGCAGCGTCGGGGATGCTGGCGCCGTGCAAACCACACGTGCTTTATCAGAAGTGGCAGGCTGGATGAGGATCATCAGGCCACTTGCTGATTGAATTCCTTCTCATCGTCTGTTGTTGTTTCTGACCGACCACGGGACACATCCCTGAGGCTTGGTTGGCTCCACTCATCCAAGGGTGATGTGCGAGTCCACCTATTTTATCTGTGAAAATGCCTCCTGGGAATCCAGACAATGTCAGTCTATGCTTGAAATAAATCTCCGAGCATTGACAAATGTCAAAGATAAACTGGAGGAAGCCAGGGCCGGGGCATCCAGCGAGCTGAAGGGACGCTGTATTGGTTCAACTAGGGTGTGTTAAGGCTGCGGTATTGTGATGGTGAAGTGACAGTCTGTGGCTCCGTGCAGCTTCGTTTGACCCCCTGCCATTTCTGCAACAATCAGAAAAACCAATGACGGCTCTCTACTCAGAATTAAAGTAAAAGTGTGCGGGATGTTTGTTGAGACAGATCGTTATGCAAATGTTGCCGATGTAGCATAAACATGCATTTGTTGACGAGGCACAGGCCTTCATCGAGTTGGGCGGCTCATGTTCTTCCGCTGCACAGATGGCAGTGGGCAGAAGGAAGGCACTACAACAGTCTGCAGGAAAAAAACAGAGCTGAAAAGATTGCCACGCTGAGATGGTTTAACTCAATGTATAGAAGAGCACAGTTTAAAACACTGTAATTAGTGCCCTGGGCCACATGTATCTGGATGTACTCTCACATGAAAGATTACACCCTCTTCAAGTCCATAATGAATGCCTGTGCTGACATGTGGGTGTGGATTAGGTCATTGTCTTACTCATACGCTCCCGGAATAGATAAAATATCGCTTATCATCAGAGCTGTGGCATAATTTCTGCTCAAAACAAGGAAATTTTGTGTTTCCATCCTCGGTGTCATCGTGTGAAATGCTGCTGAGCTGTCGGATAGAGCCGCCTGTGTCAATATTAGATAACGCCTGTCCTAATAATGGCATAGATCTTCTCTCAGACCTCATACACTCAAGGTTGAAGTCTGTTCAAGGTTTCTATCAGCCGTCTAATGCCTAACATCATATCCTGTCACACCAAATCAGCATAACATATAGTGCTAGTGCTGCTATAGACCTGGCCAGAAAGGATGCAATATTACTGTAACACATTTTAGTAATGAAGACCAAGCAATTAGGGTTTAACGATGTGAGGACTCAAGTACAAAGGGATCAAATGGGGATCAATAATAATTGGCCAATGTGACAATGAGGAATCGAGGAAGTGAGACTTCCTAGGTGGTGGCACCTGTGGTTCCTGTGAGGAGAGCATGTGAGAGAGCTGAGAGGACAAGTTCGGGTTGTGACAGCTGAGATAAACAAAAGAAAAAGGGGTTGATAACAGACTAACAGAATCACAACACACGTGATCTTTGTTCCTGAACTTAAGAAATAATGTAGAAAATGGAAATATGAACCACAGATTATTGTACACATATTGTGCAACGTGTTGATGAGATGACGTACACTGAAAAAATTATTAATAAACTGATAACACACAAATAAATTTCGTTTTTTAAGGTTAGCAATTGTGTTAATATAACTTTCGTAATTTTAAGCTGAAGAAACCATTTGTTACCAAATTATTAGTATTACTTTGTTTAAATTGGTACATCATTTTCTTTTTCAGTGAAATTAGAAACGCTTTTGAAATGATAAAAAAAAGAGCTAAAAACCAATGATATTAATTTGAGATGGTTTTCCAGCAGGTGGCCCCAGAGGAGAGTGTTATCGTGATAATGGTTCCTATTGCAGTGACACCCACTAGTCAGTGTATTAGATACACCAAACCTAATAAAGTTAAAAACAAAATTCCTGTAATAAGTCATGACAGTAATACTTTGTTAAGAGATTTAGATTTTACGGTACTTTCATTCTGAGCGCTGCTGTTTGTGGTGCTGTTGACTTGTATTGTGTGTATCATGCTATTTTGTCCCCCCCATTCATATCACTGAGGGGAGGTTAAATAGCAGCAGCACCCATTTGCATGCTGTATCATAAACCAGCACCAGCATTATCTCGGTGTGCCTAATAAAATGACACCATGCATCTCTCCAGAAGAAGTCAGTGAGAACCTCTACTGGTTACCAGAGATATTCTAGTCAGTGAAGTAGCTGTAGGTGCTGCTAACCATTACAGTAGCATCATGGTATTGGGAGCTCTCAGCCATTTACCATTTACCATTGAATGACTCCACAGAGCAACTGGAGGGTAAATGCCTTGTTTTTGGGGCACCTCAGTCAAAGGCACCTCTGCTGGGAGAGCATTGCTCATTCCCTGTGCAGTCGCATTTTCCTGACCAGCTCGGAGATCGAAAGTGGCGACTCTCCGTTCTCATGTTACCACAGTCTCCATCCTATATATATATATTCAACAGTAAGTGGCTGTAATATAGCAGCAAGCTAAATGAGTGGGGACCACTGGCTCATTATTTCCTAACATCGTGGTCAAATCAGCTCTGAGAGGGGATTGAAATGCCCAGCAGTGCTCAAGGTGCCCCTTCAGAAATCCCTTGCATGCTGATGCAGAGTGTATTTTTAGGGTTTTGGAAACTAAACACGTGGATGGGAATGAAGGATTTTTTTCTGGTCTTGTTTTGCCCCAGCAATAAACAGTATTTTATAACTGCGTTGACTTCTGAGAAATAGAAAAGCTGCGGAGGCTGTTGTGTGAGGCGTGTCGTCGCATCTAAGGAAAAGGTCAAGGAGGGAAAAAGAAATGATACATCTCGATCCCCCGTGAGTCGCTAAATCCTTAAATTGTTGTAAGAGGAATTAACAAATTGAGCCAGTAATCCCACTGTGAACCAAAATGCATTCATAATTTAAAACACCTCCTGCACGTGGGAGTGCGGCTTCAGTTACTGTTGGATGTGTGTGGGTGGGAAATACATTGTGCCTGTTTGTGAGGGGCGTGTTGTCTCCAACAACACGCCAACACGAATGGCTGAGGAAAAGAAATAAAAGAGCAAAGGGGAGAGAGTTTAAGAAAATACAATGTCCCAAGTGATAGTTTTTGGGGGCAAAGGGTCAATGTATTTTACAAGAGATCATCTAAGAATGCTGTGGGCCAGTGAAACAGAGAGATACAAGAGGGAAAAAAGGCAGAGACACAAGCAGGAGATAAGGAGGTTTGTCTCTGCTTCAGATTACATTTTTTGTCTTCGGCCTTGCTGACAACAAAACAATACCCTGCCTCTGTTGTGGCTTTATGTGGGAATTCTCTGAAATATGTGACCACACACAAAGAGAATGCTAACAATGATAGATACTTTTAACTTACTCATTTGAAATCCATCCATCTCCGAGCACAGCAGCCCCCCTTTGTAATCCAGCTTTATTGCAGTAATTATTTGTACTAATATTTCTAATGAGCATCTATTAAAAAACAAAGCTGCCCTGTACAATACCTGCTGCCTGCCACAGTTAATGGTGGGGGGCCCTCCTGCATATGAATGAGGGTTTGCTCGGTGGATGTATAGAGGCGGCTGTTTGGGTTAATTAGTGGGAACCTGGTTTCCCGTGGCGCTGGGAACCTGTGGAGCCCTCCTCTTAGCCTGGTGGGATATAATGAATAGTGCAGATCTGTTGGCGGTGCTGTCTGCTCAGGCAGCAGGCAGCAATTCTGCTCTGAAGCCAGACGAGTTTCACAGCCTAATGGTCTGCGAGTGCAGCTCTCGTGTGTGGAGGCTCCGTATCGCGAGTTCAAGTGGAGCAGAGGTTTGATTTTGTTATCGGCAGTTGTGCCTTTGACGGTACCGAGTTCAGTTACTGCAATTATTCATAATTAGGGTCAAAGACGTGCTGCAGTAGATCACAGCGGCAGGGAACGTCTTGAACATATC
The DNA here is from genome assembly GCF_009819705.1 of Hippoglossus hippoglossus. Classification (NCBI taxonomy): domain Eukaryota; kingdom Metazoa; phylum Chordata; class Actinopteri; order Pleuronectiformes; family Pleuronectidae; genus Hippoglossus; species Hippoglossus hippoglossus. The sequence goes on from NC_047165.1 coordinate 19,791,148, forward strand.
TGTGGCCATTTACTATGAATACAACTAATTCAGAGACAGAGAGCGCTAAGACTGGGATTCACTTCTCTTTCATTTAATTGATGACAAAGTAAATGTAAATGGATTATAATTATATAGTGCATTTCCAGTCTTTCGTACAGCCCTTTTATATCCACACACTTTTCATACACTGTTCGCAGAGTAGTCAGGGGCAATGTGAGGTTTAGTGTCTTGCCCAAGGACACTCCAGACTGGAGGAGCTGGGGATCGAACCTCTTTTACACCAATATTAGCGGGTATACACGGGTGATTTAAATGTGGGTAAACCCAATCAAAAAAGGCGATGGACTTCTTTCCCATTGCCTGTCAAGGGGTTTGCTTCTCTGTTTTCTGTTTACCCCACTGCGTCATATTCAACGTCACGAAATGCGTCTGAAACTAAGGCGCTCTCTCACCGTCTTGCCAATTTAGCACATTCACCCGGTTGTCGTGTTTCCATCATTTCACCAGTGTGTAGATGCTGAGTGTATTCATTCCCATCGCAGACAAAAGCCAGATGTTAGTTGGTTTTTTCACCAGTGGAAAAGGGGCTTTAGTGACATGGGTGAGGCCGCTCGAGCCATAGCCACCCCAGACAGTCAAGACTGTTGTGTCCTATCTTGTGTTCTCATTTCATGACCAATCTGGCTGAATTTGAACTGCTAAATACGATATGATAATACTTTTCCCAAGATAAATCAATTCTTGGTGGTATTAAGTATTTCATACCAATTCTCTGTTGTACAAAAATCTAAAATCTGCACACCTCTCTCTGTGAGTGAGATCATTTTTAACATAACTGGTACAAAAACTGAATTCTATAATAACACTGACAAGAAGCTGGATCAGTCACATTAGAGCCGATACCAGATCTCCTTAGATTTCAAGTGACTGACCAGGACTGATTCAGAGTATCTGATTGGTGTGTCCCTAATAAACAGATAATGTTGTTACATAGAGAAATAATAGAATCAGCAGAACATGGGGGTGTAACAATGAGTGCAAAGACATCATCAGAAGTTAATGACTCTTCAACTTGCTTTTAAAACTGTTCATGATATTTCCAGTTCCACCTGCATTTTTCCACAGTGAGATTCCACTGTGCCTGTTTTCGGACTGACTGCTCCTTCATGCTCCTGTGGAGGATTACGATTATGCTCTCCCACCGGTTCCTGCAGTAGATTCACAGAAGCCAAACATGCAGACTCCTTAAGCAGAACAGTGACCAAAGAGATTTGAATCTTTTCTCTCCTGCAGTGACCGGAGGAGGTGCATGTGTGAACACAAAAGTCCGAGTGAGAGCCTCCGGAGTTTCTGCAGACTTCCTGAGGCTGGACCCCCTAGTATAAAATCTGCCGAACCTCCACAGGAGTTGCTCTGAGGACATAGCAGTAGATTCTCTGTAGGATTCACCGTGAGCGGGTAGGGGGCTTGATGACGCTTTTAACACGCGACAGACACCAAATATCTGAGGAGTAAAAAGCTGTGTCACACACAAAACACAGACGAAGATGTCAAGAGAGTTTGTGGTGATAAGAGCTGACGCCAGTGTCGACGTGCTTCAAATACAATCATGTGATATCCACAGCAGAATTAATAGGTTTCTTCATGCCTCCACCTGTTGCTCCACACCTCACCTGAATCCTGCGGAGGATTTGTTGCTTTTGTGAATGTGTCTGAGCAGAGAACCTCCTGTTTTGTTCCTCCTCCGGAGAACATGTCTGAAAACAGCTTCACTGATTGGTATGTTACTTCTCCCAGCTCTCACTGTGGCCTGCCAACCTTTGCTGTGCAACCTTCCATTGGCCCCACAGTGTTCAGTGGAAATAGTCTTGGTTATGTGGTCTGCCAGATAGCGTGGTTAGCTACGTGCCAAATGAAAAGCTGGAAAGATGCATCAAGTGCTGAATAAAGCAATAAGGCCCAGTGGAATGTAAAACAATGGCTCCTTCCAGGTGGTGGTGTGCTGTAAGCGGAGTGGGGGGAATTGGATGAGACAGAAAGCTCGTCTGGCTGCCTGGCTGTTAGCATTGGACTTGGCAGCTCTCTACCAGGGACATGCTGACAGGCAGGCGCGCCTGTCACAGCACATAAGTGCCTCCTCGCACAACCCTGAGCCCTGTAGGGCAGGTCGACCCTCCTGTGTTCAGCTCACAGGCCCAGGATCACAATCGAGCCACAGATCGCAGTGGGAAACAGGGGCATGTGTCATAGCCTTTACATGGTTGAAAGAGCCTGTAAGGTGAGAGAAAGGCCACAGGTGACATCGTACAAATGTGCTATGCACAGGAGTAATTATATTCCTCATTAGAGAGACAACTTATATAAATAAATTGTGCTTGAGGTGGAATGTTTCTTCAACCAGATACATGATTAATAATAAGATTTGTCACTGAAAACAATTCAAGTGCACAGACTCAAGTTATTTTTATGCATTTGAGTTTCTCAACAAAATGTTAAAATGACTTTCATATAGCAGTTGATCATCAGTGTGTCTAACAAAGTAATTTGTTTCACGTTATAGGCTAAGTCAGATTTATTTATATAGTTTGTGAAATACAACAGGAGTTGAGCCAAAGGATTTTACAAAAGTGGCGAAACAAAACAATATACATGATGAAGGTAAATGAGATTTAAAAAATTGGGACATTAACAGAATCATGAGACACAATCAATAAGTCAATATATGTCACGTATTCATGAGTATTTTCAGACATGAACTCCAGAAAAAGTCTGTACATTTGTATTGTACAGTCAATGCCATCCAGACAGAGAGGCGCAGGAATTCACTATCTCACTGGTGGAGCTGTTTTCCCCTTGTGTGCTACAAGCCCATCAAAATGTATGTTAATATATGTATTTAAATGATCTGAAACCTACAGTACAGTAGCATACATAATAAGTAAAATGTGTGTGTGTGTGTGTGTGTCTGTGTGTGTGTGTGTTCCCAGGCAGGGAATATCCTCATCTATTTAGATTACCTTACAGTGACCTTTGCTGTTGAGGCTGGATGTTTGCATAGCCTGGCCTGGTTGTTTTGACTGTAGCAGCTCCCTCAGCTTGTTTTCCTCATGAAAGCATTTGAATACTTTTGTTTTGTTTATTTTTTTAATTAATTCCGTGACATTTCAAAAAAAAAACTTGTTCTGCTATTTCATCTCAGGGCTGCTTGCAACAGAGCACAGGGACTTTTCTTCATGATATTTAGCAGTACTAACATAAAAAGTGCAAAGGACCAGACAGGTTTTCATTTTTCCCAAGGTTTTGAAGGGCCCTCAGCGATATTATTAATCTAATTTAAAGCTGTAAATCCTTCTCCTTGTGTACGCTGGATCTCGTATCGATCGTTCTCGGCACATATAGGAAATCAAAGTCGCACAGAAGTGGGAACTCATCTGATCTCCTGCAATAAATTTGTCTTTGAACGTCTCCAGATGCCTTGATATTGATGCTTGGGTGTGTACGCTGAATGTATTGATCCTGGTGTGGGTTTTGACCTGGTCGAGGGAGACAAAGCGCTCTGGCCTCGTCTCCTGGCCTTCAGCCACACTTGCATATCGCAGACACATTTTCTAACGAGCTGTCTGGCTAAATGTTTTTCGGTGGGAGAAATTACAATATCAATTGGAAGTGACTTTATAGAGTGAGAGGAGAAAGCAGATGGGAAGAGGGAAGATGAAAAGGGACTCAAAGAAAGATGAATTGAGATTATCCTTTTGAGATGAAACACTTACATGACACTTACACTGACATAGATTGTATTTATGGATGTTCACGGGAATGAGGAAAGTGCAATTTCAGTATAATGCAATCATTCATTCTGCTTTAAATGTCTGAATTTTTTTTTCTTTTTCTGTCTTTGTTCTCGCTTACAGATGTGCTGTGGAATGCCGATGATTCCTCATCCTCCTCCAGTTCAAATCCAATGGCAGACGAAGACTGCGCTTCCCACCGCTCTTTTTACCACTGAGATCACAAAGACAGATCTTGTCCACACCTAAACCCACTTCCTATATTTCTTGCTTCTGTCTCTGCCAATCTTCACTCTCAAGCCCATCGCCATGACTTGTTTCCTGATATCAGCCTTTCTTCTGGTTTTCCAGACATATGCTGCTCCACGTGAGCTCATCCAGCCAGGATATAGCATAACACTGGACCCCATGGACCTTGCTTCTGGACTATCAGCAAATATCACTGGAGATGAGTCCTCATCTCCACCTCCAGGAACAAGTAAAAGAGCCCCACATAGTATCATTATTGGGGTACGGAAAGGGGGCACAAGAGCACTGTTGGAGATGCTCGATATACACCCTGAGGTTGCTGCTGCAGCCACTGAGGTGCACTTCTTTGACTGGGATGAGAACTATGCCAAGGGCTTTGAGTGGTACCGAGAGTTGATGCCCTACTCTTACCCACACCAGATCACAGTGGAGAAAACTCCTGGTTACTTCACATCAGCCCTTGCACCGGAACGCATCTGCGCCATGAACTCCTCTATAAAGCTGCTATTGATCTTGCGCGACCCGGCCGAGCGAGTCATCTCTGACTACACACAGGTGTACTTCAACCGGCTGGAGAACCACAAGCCAGTGCAAGCCATTGAGAACCTGCTAGTGCGTAATGGAGCCCTAAATATCAGATACAAGGCCATTCAGAGGAGCCTTTATGACGTCCATATGCGTAACTGGCTGCGTCACTTTCCCCTGGAACAAATACACATCGTAGATGGGGACGCTCTGATCCATGACCCCCTGCCAGAGCTTCAGAAGGTGGAGCTCTTCCTTAATTTGCCCCCAAGGATAGTGTCCTCCAACTTCTACTTCAACCAGACCAAGGGGTTTTACTGTATCCGAAGTGACGGTCGAGAGCGATGTCTGCACGAGTCGAAGGGACGTCCTCACCCGGCTGTCAATAGCACCATCCTCCAGCAGCTCCGCTCCTACCTACAGGAACACAACCGAACCTTCTTCAGACTGGTGAAGCGCACCTTTGACTGGCAATAAGAAACACAGATCACAAATTGGACTTAATGAAGCCACTCCCCCCTGGGATGAGGACAAAAAGGGGGCATAAAGCACTTTACAGAACTGACATTTAACAAGCCCTTGAATAGCCTCTATACAACTGTTGTGATCCCTGGTTTTATTTACACCATAAGGCAAAAAATGTGAAAACAGGGTAACGCTTTAGATTACAGTCCAAAATGTACAGTTACTCCAGAGGTATGGTATAGTCTTTAGTACTCACGGTGAAATAGTACAGTACACACCAATGCCTATATATATGTAGTGTTGGTACTTAAAAGATTTGAAGCGATGGAATAAGGGGGTAACAACTTGCGATCTACAAAGAACTTGTGGTACTTTGTATCAGTGCGTACTGTACTAGTGGCCTACACTTTGGAGTAATTATGCTGTACATTGTGGGGCATAATCTAAAGCGTAACCTAATACTGTAACTCGAGGCGTAAAGTTAAATGGAAGAATCTCCAAGCTTAATAAATCATTCTCTCTGTGCTGGAAGTGTTTATGTGATCAGCGAAAACAAGTTCACAAAACTGATGGACTTTTTTTTCCCCCCTCTCTCTTGTTTGATATTCTTGTTCTTGATAATAAATCGTTCTGCTTTCAAATGTAACAGAAAAGTGGGTTGTTTCCATCTGTCTCCATTTCATTCTGGCCATGAAAAAAAAAACCTTAGCCTTCTAACCTGTATTGTTTAGGGTGTATACTAAGGTAGGCAGAGGCATTAGAATAAGCCTTTGATTTGCTGTGGAGAAAGTTAGACATTAATGCAAGGAAATGGGAACCCTGGAGCAGCGCTTTAGTAATACAGGAATCACTAATGGCTTTGGACATTGAAGGTAGCCTGTGCCTGCAGCTAAATCAGTCAAATCTCCATAGTCAGCAAGCGCACTTCCACAGAGCTTGTGTTGCATTTTGCTGCTGCTCTATTCAACAATTTGCTCAGCTGTTAAATGTAGTCATTAAATTTTACGCCTACCAGTGCTGTAAATCATTTTTAAATGATACTGTATCTGCATAGATGGTTTTTTTTCTCCGCAAATGATCTATCTTCTAAATCGTACTTAGCAAGAAGTTTTCCCAGAAACATCTTGTTGTCCTGTACACAACAGATAGACGGGTCATGTTTCTTTCATTGATTAGGCTTTAAACAGCAGCCAAAGCTACAGCTCCAATGGGAACTGATATTCATGTGATCTCCCCACTCTGTCTGCTGGAATAAGCGCTATAACTCTCCTGAGGCGAGTAGTCATTGATGCTACATTGGATCTATATCCAGAGCAAAACATGGGAGGAGGTGAATATACCGTAGCTGTGGGCGATACAGAAATATGCTGAATATTTATATGAATAGTGTAGTTCATGGAATTAGGCTGGAAAATGATGTGTGATTTTCATGTGTGCACAGAAATTCTGTTTTATGACAAAGTCAGCGCTAAATGGAACCACCCACAGGCCTTTTTTTCACGGCAGACATTCTGACATGTCACAGAGGGACATGAAGAGGTGTAAATAATAAAATGAATGATGGCTGAATTCCATTTATCTGCTTCGGTTTCAGGGTCCTGGTAGTTTTCACACTGGCTCACTGTCACACTGTCACACTGTCATGTCTTACTGGGACACTTGAAGTGAACAGAGCCATTGTTAATGTTATCAGGAAGACCTGTCCATTTCCTGCTATGCTATGTCAAAGTGTCTGCTGTGAAAAACGCCTGTAGCTCATCCTGCTCAGGGACTTTTCTCTCTTCTGTTCACCAGGGGGCACTTGGACCCCAGAGTAACTCATGAGGGAATGTGTCTAGACGTGCTCTTTCTAGGATCCCCTCTGTCGGGAGCACACACAGGTGAAGGGCCTGTGACAGTTACCTTGTGACCCTGGCGGCCACCTGCCTGCTCTGGTATGTATCACCCAGCCGCTCATCTGGAAGAGAACGAACTGTCCTAGGGCACAGCCTCGTTCCACCACAACACACACACACACACACACACACACACACACACACACACACACACACACATTACCGATCATTCCCAAGGTGATACACTGGTGAAGCAGTGTTTCCATTAAGCAGGTGGGCAGGAAGGACAAAAGGGCATGTTATGCTCACAACACAAGAGTACACACTGAACAAATTCCCATTTCTGTCCTTTCCCTATTGGAGGCAAAGTTGACTGACTATGCATGCTGTTTGCTGAAACACTGGGAGCTGCATAGTGCATCTGTAGCTGTCTAATGTTGGACTCTGAGGAGCTGCAGTTGAACACTGGGTTGTTTAAGGAGAAGGTTATTTTTATCGTATCAGCAAATCCCCTGGAGTTCATATCATTTCAACAAATACAACGAGAGGATGTTTTATATTCTGTGGTCATATAACGCTTTTATACTAACAAGCTGTTAACAAGCCAGTGTTTAGTTTGTTCATGGGATTTGTTAATGATGATTTGATTTAGATTGCAATGATTGAAAAAGATCAAAGGACACAGCCACACCATATGTTTGTTTACATCAGATCCACCCTGGATATTCTGGTCTTTAGTGTGTTTTCCTTGAACAAGAGTCTTCGGCCATGCTAGCTGCTCTTTGAGGCTGTATTTATAGCACAGCGGTGCTAGAGCTAAATGTTAGAATACTAACCTGTTCACAATGACAGTGCTAACAGTGCACTTTGCTAAACAGCTAGTATAATATTTAGCATATTCACAATTTGAGTGTAGCATGCTAACATGAGTTAGCTTAGTTTAGCCCAGCATGCTAACATAATATAATATAATATAATATAATATAATATAATATAATATAATATAAGCACTACAATTCTCATCAACAGATAACAGAAATTTTGACCTGATGATGGCGCTATATGCAAATTATGGGATCGCCTAAGTTGTTATATTGGCAGGGGAATGAAATTTCTGTACCAGCTTTCAAGGCAGATGACAATAATTATTTGCATGGCTGTATTTGACATTTTTCAATTATAATTTTTTAAGTAACTTGTGCATATTGAGAGGGATTCAATTTGTAAAGTCGAGAAATTATCAAGCAAGAAAAAAAAACAGCTGACTTATAATGTAGCTCTTTCTCACTATAATAAATTGAGCATGAAGTTGGTTGCTTTAAGTGTTTGGTTTGTCCATTCTAGGCTACTGTAGAAACATGGAACAATGTGGCGGACTCCATTGAAGAGGGTGTAGATAGGCACGGCTCATTTTAAGGTGGCAAAAACACTCGTGATAATAATTATTATAATTTAAATCCCACAGATACATCCTACACTGTGGACCTTTAAAGGGATCGTTTAAGAGCTACTTATTCGTACAGAAAAAGCACATGTTGCTTTGCATCTACCATAATGCAAGGTAAGTCATTTAAAACCCTTGACACACTAACAAGTTGCTTGAACTAATGGATACAGTTATTGAGTGAGTCACTTATCACTACACGTCTTTGATAACTGCCAACGTCAGGCGTAATTAAGGGTTTGAGGGGTGGTCTGGGGCAATCGGCAGTAGATGTTTTGGCTGGTCTTGTCATCCCTAGAAGCCTCTAATGATCTGTCTGGGATTGTGATTGATGAAGCACTTAGCATCGAATCAAAGCACAAGGAACGCTTGCTGCTTGCTAAGCTGTTTGCAAACTAACAGTCACTGTATTTGTGTGATACAAGTCTATTACAGGACTGTCCATGATTTGAATTAATGACCTGTGTGTCAACATTAGAAGGCGAACCTAATCCACACTTTAGAGTTGACTGGCATGGCTCAGCGGGTATGCTATAAACTGCATGGGTCAGTGAATTGTGTTACTTTCAATGAGATGCAGGCGGTACCCTTCCCCCCCTTATGAATTGATGAACACCTGCACTGTCTCTACAAGTAATCAATCACACACTGAATGTGTTGGTGTTTTAACGATGATACAGTCCTTTCATAGTACTTCAGAGATTCTGAATGAGTATCCTTGTGTTTATTTCTCTATGAAATACGCAGCAATTCCACATATAGCTGTGCACACAGTAGGGAACCATCTGCAATACCTCTGAGCTCTCATTACTATGGAGATGTTTCTAAAATGTTGCAGGATTTAAAAGAAAAGTCTTTCAGCTCTTCCAGCCAAAAGCAATGCAGCGATTTTAGCTCTATATTGGCGGCTTTAATGCAATAAGCCTGTGGGAAGTGATGCATACTCTCAAGCTAACAATGTCCTGCACAAAACCAACCCACTGAAGCCTTTTTACGTGTTGCACGTAATGATCGGGAAAAAAACAAACAAACAATGAACATAAATCTAATGAGATCAGCGACCTGAAAAACTGATGCGTTTCCCAAAATACACGCTGGATTATCACAAACACAAAAGGCTCAGGAACATAAGAACTGTGCAGATAAACGTGTTTTTTGCACATATTTTAAAGCCTCCTCGTGGTTTTTTTCTCCCTTTGTGATTACTTATTCATTTGTTTGTTGATTTATTTTTCATTGCCTCAGGTGCAGAGGGCATGTGTTTGATGTGCTCCCATGGCAGTCTTTACCAAAGTGGGAGGAAGGCTGCTGCTGCATTCAGGTCAAAGGGAGGAGAAAGAGACATGTCTGCTTATTTGCGGCTGTTATAAAAGCCCCTGATTAATCCTGTGAGGCGAGGGAAAGAAAAGGATGAAGGTGAGATCAGGGCTACGTATGCAGCGCTCATTGTTAAAACCCTCTGCGTAGGCACATGTGAGTGGCAAAACGAAGTACAGCTTCTACATGCTGATGCTCCTTCCATCGCTCCGATAGTTGACCTCTCGCTGTTCTGTGGGAGACAGAATGTCAATAGAAAGTCACTGATGCAGAGGTTCAAGGCTCCTTATCCAAAACAACAACAATGAACAACATCATTTTATGAGAGATTGGTATTGTATTTTCTTAGATTTTTACTTTTTACTTAAGAGATATAGAAAACACATTGTTTACCTCTCCAGGCTTTAAAAACACTACAATATGGAGGGGCCTAATACAAGAACCAGTTGTACAAACAGATTGGCTCAACCATAGACTCTATATGAAGATGGACAACATGACAGCTCCACAAAAGGGAAGCCGAAGTCCCCCGATCATCCCCTGACCTGACCTCCTCCATGTTCGTGAATGGGACCAAACTAAAAATTCACATCAACTACCTTTTTTTTAAAAGATGATTTTTCTCATTTTAAGAATCTTTTATCACACTGGTGTATGTCAGTTTTCATTTTTCCGTTAGGTTTGGTTTAAATTAGTTTTTTTTATGCTATAAAAATGCATTGACGGCACTTCGATATACCTCCATCCCCCAATCACTACTGTGCAGACGTTGGTTCCAAATACACAAGATGGCAGCGTTCATATCCAGGATATTTTGGCTTCATTTCTGGATAGTGCAAGAGATGGAGAAAGATATATTTAGCATCTAACTTCACAGCCTAAACCAGCCCTCTTTATTTCTGTAGAGCGTCTCTCTCCTGGTAGATCCGTCACAGATGCACTATTAACATTTTCTAATTGTTGTGGGTCCTCTAATGTAATCACTGCCTCTGCTAGATTAGTTATGTTCTTGTTTGCTGATTTCTGACAGTAGAAACAGTGTGGTATAGCTCCTTTAACCTTTGAGTGACAGTTTAAAAAACAAAGCGGATCAGGCAGTCCAATTTGGCATTTTAGTGGTGTTGATTGTGCCACATCTCACAAATGTACTTCTTCTCACAAACCGGTGGTGTTCGTGAGTCTGAAAAAATGATTTCTGACTGGATGAATATAACTTGAAACATTTGTATGAACAAGTCTTGCAGGAAAAAGTCTGAGAATTTTAGAATAATACAAAAAATACACAAGACCCAATATGAGGTGACAGAAACTCTCAAAGAAACGTGGAAACTATTTTGTTGTTTGATAAAGTCAATTAAATACAACTCTCAAGATGCATTTCTATAAGAAACATGTAATCTCCGAGCTTAACACGTTCCAGGTGGAGGCTAAAGACTCAGTGTTGTCAAAACTAGGAAACACAATCTGCAGCTTTGATCAGTTTACTTTTAGATCCTGGATCAGTTTAGGATGAAATCGGTATGTATACGTTTTTTTCTTAACTGCGCCAGCAAAGCGTTTTAAATGGGCTGCCACCACTGGGCAGCCTCCTCACAGAAGCCGAGGTTTATGGGTGTTGTAGTAATTAGAGTTGCCCATCATACTTAACTCTCCAAAGCAGGATTTCTCAAAAGTAGAGTAAAGCTGCTGGGAATAACATGGGCTGACAGTTTTGTTACATCAATCATGTTTATATGTTAGGATAGTGTTAAAAGAGAAATTTGAAATGGGAACACAATTCCACCGACATTATATTGGTGGTGCACTCTAGCTAAGACCTAACAAGACATGCATCCTCTTTTTTAGTGTCACTTCACCCTCAGCACTCCGTTTCTCCATATGTGTGAATGCTGATGCAGCATATAGACTGTGTCTGTTCTCCAGGCTCCAGTCACTTCTCTCCCTCAGCCTCTTTTATCCCTCAATCCTCCCCAGCAGCTCTTGTCTATTCAAATCAAGGGCTGGCGGAAAAGTGCCAGAAGGCATTTCACTCTGGAATAAAAATCTGCTCTCCTTTGGGTGTACAGTAGAGCCCAGAGTCCCCGCTCTGATTCCTCCACAGCAAAACAACAACAGCCTGAGTGCGCAGACATGGCAGAAGGCATTGCATTTCACTGCCGGCTTATAGCGGCGCGGGCCCACAGGAGCCAAGTGTCACACAATTGCTTTTTCCAGCCGTAGCAGAAAGGAGCAAGAGGGGACCAGACAAAAGCAGGAAGGCCTCTGTGAGCTCCCTTGAAGTCTGTCAGTCTCTTTGCATTGCTTTCTCCGCCAGCTGGGGTCCCAGGATGCTCGGAAGCTTAGCGCCTCTTTCGTTCATTCATCCTTTCCCCCCCCCCCCCCCGTACTTTTCTAGTGGTTGCGCGGCTGTGGCCCTTCAGGGGGGGAAGGTGACTGTCTGACTGCAGATTTTTCAACGTCGCCCCTCATCACTGTCTGCCTTCCATTGTCTCGAGCTCCCCACTCAGAGGGAGGACGGGGATCTTATTTTTAGAGCATTAATTTATGTTACAGAAATTAAGCATGCTTCGCTGGTAACTCACGCACCTTCTTATTGCTCAGTCCTTTCAAAGCACCCCCAGTGTGTTGCTCCATTTGCAGGCGAGCACAGAGATGTGAAGATAATGTGTGTTCAAAGGGATAGCACAGACTTCAGAGGAAACGATAACATCACCTCAGTCCCCCTGAAGTCCTCTGTAAAGTGAACAACATCCCCCTTGGGCTGGCTGCTAATCCACCAGCTTCGTGGCAGCTCAAACAGGTAAATAAGTCAAACGGAAGGAGAGGGGGGGGAAAGCAAAAAAATAAATAAACAAACTCTCAGCATCACTTCTTGATGATTTCAAAATACTCTTGTTATTTGGAACACTGGTATTTGATTCAGATGTGTTGGCGCATGAATAATTGCGAAACAGTGAGCGGCACATGGATGAGCGGAATGATCAGAAGGTTTTGAAATGTGCACTTAAAATAGCTGGAATGATTCCAATGTTTTAGTCAGAAAGTAGTAAGAGAAAATATGTTTCCAGAACTCTAAGAAAAGGAGAAATTATGAATTCAACCAGCTGCTTTCAGACATGCACCGAGCTCCAGACTTCTCCTGAAATTCTCTGGAGGGGCTGTAAGTGAGAGCGCTCAGTTGCTTCGGACATTTTCTCGAGTTTCTCTTGCCAGCCCCCCCGAGTAAAATATGCGAGTGAACCCATGTGAGAATACAGCAGGAAAATGTCAGCGGATGAGTGGGCGTGTTGATGAGGTTTGTAGCACGCAATGGATGTAAAACTTTTTAAAAAATGGGGGGAAAAAAATCTAAGGATGAAAAAGAGGTGTCATACATGTATGCAAAAGACGTCAGCCTGGAAAGATAAATTACGTATGAGAGCTGAGAACCAATGCCTGTGTTGATGTGCTGCAGACAAAATGATCTCTGCAGTGGAATTTATATTTCATGTCCTGCCTCCTGGCTGCTCTACTCAGGCTCCACCCCTCCCCTGTTTGTGTCATTTTCCTGTTGATGTGAACGTGTCTGACCCAGACAACCTCCTGCTAAATGATAAGTGGTGGAGATAATGAATGGATGGATTTGAATTCTGATCGAAATGCCTCGACACGAGGGGGATTTGTGCAGTGCTGCCCTCAGAGTGGGTAATTTGCCATGGAGCGTCCTTATTGTATATAATTTTTCCATACCATGGTACATGTTACGTTGATAATGTACAAGATCAATACACTAGATGAATCCCCATTAAACTACTTATGTGAGTTATACGCATGTATTTTCTATCACATTCTACCCATGTGATATGATGATGTTGTAAGCGTTTCAATGAAGCCTCTCGAGTTGCTGTTCTAGCCGCCCAGTCTTTGGTAGATTACCTTTTCAAATGACTCTCGTGGCACAGAGCCTCAATAGGAATTTATGACAATGGCTGGAAATCATTTGCTCCAAATCCACCCATGAGAGTGTTTTCATCTCAGCCAGAGTACATTGTTTAGCTTGACCTCCCCGGACTGAAACCCAGGGGTCGGCCTCGCTGTGCATACAAACATGTTGTTCATTTAATGTTCATTTAGATTGGGAGCATTTTGCAAACACACACACGCACGCACACACACACACAAAGACACACACACACACACACGCCGTTTTAATGAGTTTCCCACCTCAGTCAATAAGAGAAGTGTATATGTGTGTGAGTGTTCAAATCGGGACTGAAGGGGTGTAGCTGGTCAACTTGAACACAGCCTTGTTAAAAAGTCAATTAAAGAGAAACAAAGAGGGAAGGGGGGGAAGGGGGGGGGGGGGGGGGGGAGTTGTTTCTCCTCGCAGCTGTTTTCACTTGCAAGGCAGTGAGCAGCCTGAGCAAATGAGAGCAAGGATTATTTATAGGCAAAGCCTGGCTCTCTGAAGGGAGACAAGTCTGAGTCCAAGATTATGACTTTTCTTTTTCTCTGGAAGTCGACATCAAACCGCGGCGTCACATTGTACAATCCCACACTTGCTCGCCAGTCTTCTCCGGTCCTCTTGAGGAAAGGGAGTTTTTAAATGTCTCAAAATTACTAAACCGAGGCAGGTTTTCAAACCGTGTGGCTGTGGAGATAATCTAAGCAAACATGCACTCCAGGTCCTTCAAGGAACCAGTGGCATCCACAGGCACTTTCAGGGGCAGGGCCTTTAGCGGAAGTTGGACGGAGCAAACAAAACTCTGTCATGTGATGTCCTCATTCAGCACAAGTGATGTGTTTTTGTCCCGTGTGTAATCTTGCAAACATATATTTCTAACAGTGCAGCAATAATTCACTATTATATGTCAATAAGTTGGACTGGACGGCCATTTCCCTCCCCACAAAGAAAAAAATCAATATCTGAAATGTGCAGAAAATCCATGTCCCTTGTGCCCGAAACAAAAAATGAATTCATCCCGACTCGGCTGTCGTTTCCTTCTGCCAGCTGCCCAGTGCCTGATCTTTCATCCTCAATCATCTCAGACTTCATCTGACACGTCGATGGAGCCGAAAAAGAAGCAGCTAACGGTCAGACTGGGCTGTAATTGCCAGCCTGTGGGTGTGTACAGGGAGCCGTCTCCTCTTTATGGGCACAGAGGGCACTGGCAGGACACTTTTTGTTTCTCACACCACTGCTCAGCGCCCTGTCCTCGATGAGAGCCTCTAACTTATTCTGCTTTGATGTTTGATTAGATGGGACAGACTGAGACTCCTGATGTAATGCTGACCCAATTCTAATTTAGCAGACCGCAAACAATTGCCGGTCACGGTGCATGGTGAATTTTTAAAGTTTATTTCTCGATCTGAACTTTTTACCTCAAGAAAAGAAGTTATCTAAGGACACAGGTTCTTTACAAATCCCACAGAATGGAGCTGTGCACATTAGTGCCCAGTACAACCACTGTCTGACCTGATGCCACCAACCAGCTGGAGTTAAGGGCTATAGACTACTTTACTTTCCTCACGTAGATTTAACCTGAGGGACACAGCTGAATTTATCCAGCTTGGATTGAACTTTCCATTTACTAGTCCACCTCTGTAACCCACTCACTTCGCCCCGACCTGACATTTCAGGAGGAGATGTTTAAATTCCTGTCTATTTCAGCTTCTTTAGCTTCCAAACATTGTATAAATATTCCCACTGGTCAAATTCCACACTAACATCTGGCTTTTGTCTGTCATGGGAATGGATACAATCAACTTAAGCTGTTTTCAGACACGACCTGCGGGACAATCCGGAGAATTGGCTACAGACTTTACCCAGAGTTTGCCTTTTACACATGCACAACACAGCAGGAGGTTTTCTGCACAGACATGTTCACAACAGCATCAAATCCTTCACATTATTAAGGTGAGGGGCGGAGCAGCCGGGTGAAGCAGGCGGAGGCAGGAAGTGACGTATTAACTCCATTGCGGAAATCACGTGACGCACAGACACCGTCGTCAGCTCTTATCACCACAAAATCTCTTGACATCTTCGTTGGTTTCATCCATGTGTGTGTCACCGCTTTTTCACCGTGAGATATTTGTTTTCTTTTAGTTTATTTCATTTTTGCCCCTTTCATGGGTTAGAAGTTTCATCATCCCCCCCCCCCCCACTCGCTCACGGTAAATCCAGCGAGGGATCTCCTGCTGTGTTCACACATCGACTTCTCCGGGATTTCTACGGATTTTTGTACCAGGAGGCCAGGTGGATAAAGTTCGCAGAAACTGGGGAGCGTCTCACTGGGACATTTATTCACACATGCACGTCCTCTGGAGAAAATATGAGCTCAGTGAGAGTTCAGTGCGTGTCTGAAAGCAACTATTCACTCCCACGTCAAAAGACTCTGCAGTAGACACAAGTGGACCCATTAAATAGCTTCTTTCTTCTTTAATTTGAGCAGTCTAGACGCTGCCGCTACACTTTTTCTGCATTACATTATCAATCAGTCAATCAAATCACAATTTGCCTCATAGGGCTTTACAAGGTGCGACATCCTCCGCACTTAACCCTTGAATAGAGTGAGGAAAAAACAAACTCAAAAATTCAGAGAGAGCTGGAGGAGACGGATCCCTCTCCCAGGACGGACAGAGGTGCAATAGATGCCACGTGTAGCAGAGCACATCAACATTCATGAGAAAAAGACAGTCTAACATGAATGGAGAGGTGTATTCATTTATACAAAAGAAAATGCCTGACAGAGAAGAATAGAGCCGTAATGACAGTTGTAATGATAGAGGTATTCCCAGTAATGGTAGTATATGTGAGTAGGCATATTGTATATCTAAGAAATCTATTTGTAATCAGCTGCCACTATGATTCACAATCCACGATGTGGCCCCGCATTGAACGTCCGAGTGTTGGGGCGTAAATTGCCATGAACATTCCTGCACCTATTGTTTTGTATATCTTGGAAACAACATGCAGCATGGATTTCTTTCTTCTTGTGCAAAATGCAACAGTGGCAAGGCAGCAAATGGGGGAGAGCTCCTCTGACCCGTTTGTTAAGATAAGATAAGAAGTCCTTTATTAGTCCCTGCAATGGGGAAATTTGCAATGTTACAGCAGCAGAAGACATCACATAAGTAGCATGCAGTACTTGGGTGAAGGAATATAAAGAAATAGAAATATACAACAATATATAGAAAAATATATATACGTCAAACCTGACTCACCAGTGGATAAAAAAACAGAAAACTCCTCCAGAGGCAATGAGAAAGGAGGCAATTGCACTTTTTTAGGGGGTTTACAGTGTATATCCACTAATTTTAGTGAACAAGAGGTATTTTTGTAGTATTGTGTTGCAATATTGTTTTGCCACAAGTGTGTAAGTCATTCGGTGATTTAAAAGCTCAGAACATGTACAACAATAAAGCATTTAATACCTGTGACAACTCAATCCGTGTGAACCTTTTCTCATAACTGTTGCAACACTGTTTCGTAATAACACTAAAGGTCCATGATAGAGGCGGTGTGAGGCCACGTGTCCATTTACTGTTGTGCTTTTCTCTGACAGGTCGCTGGGGAGCACTTCACCCCAGCACTTCATCAAGGAAGGGCTGCGAGAGGGATTTGTGTCCATGACGACAATATCTTAACAACGTATCACCACTACTGTTGTATGATATTGCCCCTTTGGTTTTTATTACTATTTGTTTGTGGATTCACCCTGAGCACCAACCGGAAGAAGAAGCCTGCCCTCAAACCATCTGGCACCCGTCTCACTGTTGCATTTCATAAAGTTATCTGCATAACTTTGCTGAGTGAAAAATAGCCGTAAAAATGTGATATGGCTTTTATTCCATAACAGCAACCAGATGACATGGTAATCCTGCTTTATGAGATGAGCCCCTGGTGTCTCCCCTTTAATAAGACTGTGTGTTTCATCATAAACTTCACAAAAGGCTGCGTTTTTGGAGGGAATTTGAAATTTGGCCCACTTACCGTCTAAAAAGCACCTCCACCGACTATGCTTTTTCTGCATTTTTTAATTAGACGTAGGCCGTGAAGTGGATTTGCTTCAAATTTTCAATATTAAAAAAGGCTTTTTGGCACGAGGAAGCCATTTTCAATCTATTAACGGATAAGACATAATTAATGCCCCATAATTACAAAGTTAGATTTTGGCCCACAGTTTAAATTAATAGAAGAGATTAAGAATTAACCCTAACCTTGGTGGGAAATGACTTGAAAAGAAAGTTAATGAAGAGGGGGTTGGGGGTGGGGGAGGCGAGAAATAGATTTATAGTTTTGTATCAGTGCTGAAGATGAGAATGCACATTTATTTAATTGAAATAGTGATAATGACACAGAGAGCGGCAGTGATTCAGAGGGAAGCTTCTCCTACTGTGAGATATTTACTCCCCACCGAGCCACTGGAGACGTGTGCGAGCCCATCCTCCCGTGAAGGGGTTTGGAATAAATGGCCGGATGAAATTGCACATGATCTTCCACTTTAGCAGGCTGCTTATTACGATCACATCTTCTCCAGAGCTCTTACGCTGTGGATTCATCATAGAGATTCATCCCCAATGTCTCTGCAGTCAAGAGCAGCCCAGAGGGTCGGGGGGGGTTGAAGACTGTCCTGCTGTAAAATCAACCCTGTGTGTCGTCGGTGCAATCAGCTTGTTACGACCCCCCCCCAGTGACGTTGTATTGTCTGAGGAACAAATGCAGCAGTAGTGATTATGACTTAGGGAAAGAAGTGTATGTGTAGAGAGGAGCAAAGTCTGTGTCAGGAGGAGGAGGCTGGGTTGAAAGGTCCACAAAATTAAGCAATAGTCAGCATTTTCTTTCTTTTCTATGGCAGTTCAATATTTTGTATGTATTTTTACTGCTGTAACTATGACATGATGGTCTGGCACGCATTTCACCCTAGAGGTGCTACATTAGGAGACACTCCTGCGTTTTTTACTTTATTGCAAGTGGTTTTACAAATGAGAGAGAAACTAAATTATACTTCACAGCAGAACAGGCTGTGGTGTATCTGTTTACAGTTCAGCCAAACTGCAACAGTGATCGGAGTTAAGTTGTTTACGTTGTTCCAATGTTGCCTGCAGCTCATGTAACAGCTCACTGTGGCTGCTCCCTCTTATTCTATTACTCGCTGGCAACATTTTAAAAGGATCCTCTCACTAGAAAGTGAAAAAAATGACTGTTCCAAACTGATATCAATAATAAAAATATTGATGGAGCACCTGCAGACATTGGTTCATTCAAGTTAAGGTTCAGACCAAAAAGGGCTAGCTACTTAATTAGTAAGGGTAAATAAATTCAGTGTCGGTTACAGAAACATCACTGACCATAAATAGTCAAACCAGGGTTTGGTTTCCTAAGAAATCTTAAGGACTACAACTTTAATTAAATGAAATGTATTTTTTTTCAAATTGCATTGCCAATAGGATTATGGTGTGGAGTGTGGAGCCTGACAGTGATGCCTCTCTTTTATTCTTTGTATATTCTGTGGCATGCCAGCTCCTGTGAAATGCAAGCTTCTATTGTGTGCCAACAATTCTGCAATATGGCTTTCTGGCAAGATACAGAGATAAAGGGCTGAGATGTGTAAGAGAGCTTTCAACACGTTTGAGGAAAAATGAACCAATCCTGTTTGGACTGAAGCGAGAACAGGCAACAATGAACTGAATCTACATCGACGCTCATTCCATGTTTAGGAATAACACTGGACCAGTGACTCTATTGTGAATCTGTTGTTACTGAAGTTATCTAAGCTCGTAAACCCACTGTCATTATGCAGCTCAATAGCAACAACAGAGGGGCTTCAGGAGCTGAGCCCACACAGCACTTTATGTTTAGTATTTAATGTTTAGTTTGTAATTGCCAAAGCTGTACTTTTACTGTTATTTTAAATTATTATTATTTTATTTTCTCCTATTTACTGTTTTGTATTCTTTTGTGTGCCATCCACCAGTGAAAGATGCATTCCATGAATACCTGCGTTACTGTTTGATGATGGTGTCTGTTTGGCTTGAGTTTGACATTGAAACAATTTGTAATTTCTACTGAACTGTCTGTACAGCCCAGGGTCAAACAACAGATCCTGCATCTATTACAATCACTAGGCATGTTTGTGAATATTTGTGCTCACACGTAATATGGCAACACATCACCAGACACTCGTGTAAATACCTTGAGTTAATAACACAGCCTGAAGCTGAGTTGCATGTGTTGTGGGACTGTGTATCATTAAATATGAAGCAGACTTAAATAAGAGGGACATGTAGAGGTCAGGTTTGAGCCTGTTTATGTGCTTAGACGACAGGTTATTAACTGGAGCCATTCATCTGTTTCTGTTGGGCTTTGTGTTTTGCTGTGGATATGAATTATTCGGTGTAGTTTTGTTGTTAACACCGCTAATGAGGTTATGATTTCCCCCTGTCCATTTGTCTGTTGTTGTTTGTTAGCAAGAGTGCCCAATAAACTACTGGGCAGATTACCATGAGGAGGATGTGGTGGGTCAGGGAAGAACACATTGAGTTTCATGGCATGGGGAAGAATCAACGGCCATTTTTCACTTTAATTAACATTGCATGCTATGGTATTTTTCAATTTGCTTTTACAAATTTCAGAGGGAATAATTAATGGATCCTGATGAAAAAGACAAGGCGTGTATAGGGGACTGATATCTATGATATCTTGGTGGAGTTCTACTGAGTGCAATTCAATTCTGTGAAATATTTTGGGTTTCTTCAAAATATCTTGTGGTGGTGACTTTTGTGTGTTCATAAGTCGAATCAAATTAAATCAGGTTTACAATCCTGTTTGTACAATGCCTTATATGTGGATACTTTTCATTTCTTTTTGGTCTCAAGAGGAGCATTAATTGCGTTTCCAGGATGATTTTCTCTATGTTGTGGGCCTCTCCGTAAAGCAGATCCAAGACCAGTGAACGTCCTCAGCTTGTCCTCATCATCTTGATGTTGCACAGCTAATAGCTGAAAAGTGGGTCTTGAAGTTTGAGGTCCACCTCTGTGTAGTAGTGATGGGCGGACACATATCACATCTGTCCTCTCCCAAGCCACCGTGTGTGTGAATATGTGTGTGTGTGTGTTTGTTAATGTATGTGCCGGTCTGCGTGTGTGAGGCATCTTGATATGAGGTGTGTGTATGACAGCCCCAGCAACACCTGGCCTCCCCAGCAGGAAGCAGTGTATCTAATAATGGCAGAAAGTGTCAGGGACACAAGGTGCATCCAGCAGGGAGGGAGGGGTGTGTACAGACGACCACGGACCCGCTCATCAAGCTGCTGCCTAACAACACACACACACACACACACACACACACACACACACACACACACACACACACACACACACACACACACACACACACCTCGTCCCCCTTTTCCCTCCGTACGCCACATGAGGGGGAGAGAGATAATCACGTTTTCTGTCACACTGAATAGGTGATGGCAGTTCGGAGAAGGAAAAAAAAGAGAAAAACTAGAGCGATGCAAATGTGCCTGTTTGTTTCTTTTTCTGCAAGCATCAGCTGTCATCGCAGCTCAGGTTTCACCGGAGCAATAACTCTGTCATCCCTGGAAGCTGCTCATGAATCAAACCCTGGTTATTTGATTGGCGGCTAATTACCCTCCCCTTAACACAGACAACAACCTTCAGAAAATAAAGGTAAAAGTGGAGGAATTAAGCCGAGGTTTGTATTCACGCCGGCCTGAGACCAGGAGGGACACCGGCACAGAGGTAGAACTTTCTGAATGTTTCCTCCTCGCAGGTAATTGTCCCGGCTTTAATGTTCTGTAAGTTACATTTTCTTGAGATAAGAGAAGAGATTAATTAAGAGTCGCCTCCCGTGACGGACTATATTTTTGTTAATAAGACCATAAAAGGGATCTCTGCCAACTCCTTTAGCTTCTAACAGCCACTCAGTTATTCAAGGGCAATTTTGTCTTACTCTTGATGATTTATCACTCACTCTGACTTAAGTAATGACTTTGACTGTTCCTAAAACTTGAGAAAAATCCACGTGAAGCAGAAATACTTTGGAAATGACGTCAAGGCTGCAAGCAGGATCGACCTGACCTGTGGTTCGGTCGACCTTCATCAGATATTAGGTGTTGATCTGCTACCGCAAGACTCTCAAGGATGTTGGAGACGGATGGAGGCTGGATGGAACTTGTATTTTGGGAGTTTTCATTTGTTGGGCGAAAACTTGAGCGAAGGTATCTTCAGGCTGGGACAATGTTGCATGAGAAAATGTCACATGCAAACAAATACTCGAATACCAACCACGCAAACGCAACATACACACCGTGCAACCTTCATCCCCTCTGTACAAGTGTATCAGAGGAGTCTGAGAACTCCCTGTTCCCTGGAGAGGGCAAACAGCCGCCCCCATCGCCCACTTTATCTCAGCGTTCCCACCACCGGCGGAAAGGAAGGTCTTTCATACAGCTCTTATCACTCGACTTGGAGGGAGAGAAGGTGGTGGGAGGAGGATAAGGTGGGGGAGGAGGGCGATGGGAGCCCCTGCCGTGCAAGGCCACAGCCCCGCTTTCCCATGCCCAGGTCTGATCATCCGTCCCGCCAGGACACGGAGTACAGAGAGAGATCTCAACTCACTCGGGGCGAGAGATTCATCGAAAGGAAGAAATAGGAGAAAAGTCAAAAACTAGAAACAACCTGCCGACCCTCACATCTCCCCTCTGGAACCCCGCAGCACAGCACGGGCACCACTTGATGTTAGAGACAGAAAGGCAGAGCCACAGCTCCGTATTTCCACTTCCATCAGCAGCTGCGATGTGCTACTATTTGTGTCTGTGTTTGCTCATATACATTAACACACGCCTCATAAAGTGAGCACTTTCGAATGCATGTTAATTTAGCAGCACAGCAGTGTGTGCGAACAGTGTGTGTGTCAGCATGTTGCAACAGACGAGAGCTGGGATGTTCCTGGAGCCTGTGTTAGAATAATGCCTCATGGAAGAGATAATGATGAACTGAAGAGTTTCAATGATATCTCACCAAACATAATATGTGAGTTATTTTCTGTCATAAATAAAACAATGATATGAAGTGAGTTTGGCATCTTGTTCCAGTTTTTATCTATAAAAGCTGTTGCTCAGAAACGTTTTAAAAAATCATAATAAGTCTGGATGCCACTTTTGAAAAGCACACATTTCTTGCCTCATTATATTGTAAGTCTTTCTAGTCGGTCTGTGGTGATGCTGGTTGCAGTTTTCTTTCTGACAGTGTCAAAGTGAGCTACAGCAGCTGAGTCGTGGTAAGTGAAGACCTGAGAACCCTGAAGCTGCTGCTGCACAAAGAGCTGTTCACCTTGTTAAGTTTAGTGAAGCTCAAACTGGAGAATCAGTTGTTGTTGCCTTTGCCACTGCTACAGAGCGCTGGTCTCCTGTTTATTCAAAGTTTATTAATATTGAAAGTCTCAAGTGTCCAAATCGCACAGAATTCGACAGCCCACTTCCTTGAGCACTTAACAATACACACGCTACATGTTAAGCTGATAGATGCATCCCTTAAATTTCCTCCTAAAATTACACCAGTATTCATTTCTGTGTCCTTTAGGACCCATTTTATTATGTTTCCCTATATAATGACGAGTTTAGTTTTTACATTCATTATAAAAATAAAAAGATTAATAACAATCAAAATTTATAACACCTCTGCTATTCCTCATTCCTACATTAAGTTACCAGTTAAGGTCCAGTCTGTGCATTATATTGAAAGGACAAACAAATCATACATTACATTAAGAATGAATGGGGACAGAGGAATATAAGTCACAGATGCACTCTCATCAAATGGAGTTCAATCACCACCAGATTGTGTGTTGCCTCATATCCGTCTCAACAATAAATCCACATATATCTCGGAGCTTGCGACATCCCAAAATAAAAGCCTACATGTCTACATAATAGCACTTTCTATTACGTTTCTGCTGACTGGTCCCAGGGACACAGGAAAAATTCAAGCACTTAAAACCATAATGAACATTCAAACCTGCGTCAGTGTTCTGAGAAGTACCTAAAATTACAGAAACCATCTCAGAGAAAGTTTTTATAGGGAGGATACAGGGTTTTTGACCTATGCTGCAGCCAGCCACCAGGGGGAGATCAAGACGCTTTGGCTTCACTTTTGTCTTCCATCTTTATATGTAGTGTATGGATAAGACCTGTATACCTCTGTGCAGCAGCTGAGTCAAAGCACCAGAGACGTGATCCGGAGAGGCGGGGCTGAGCATTGTGTGAACACTAAATATTTCATTAATTAGCATTTTATCGTTAATTGCCCTATTAGTGCACCATTAGTCCAGATTAAACCAAACAGCTATTCAACAGAAGCGCGCCCCATTAAAGTGGTGGTGCTGCATGGCAACTCCACGAGTGTCAGTCATCTCACACAATAGTGTGCCTTCACTCTCTGTCAGCTCCCTGCCAAGATCTGTAATGTCTCCTCTACTCACTGTAAAGCTTATTACATCCCTCCAATAACACAAGAGAAGCTGGGAGCCTGCTGCTGGAGGGACCGCCATCATTCATTTACCCAACGAAACAAAAACTCACAGGGTGAAACAACTGAAGCATTACGCACATCCCTTTTTATCGATCTGATCACTGCAATAAGGACGCTTGTTCTTCAATTCATATCTTTATAGTGCTGATGTCCTATGCTACTCCAGTATAAGCTGCTCTGCACAACGTTTAATTAATGTTAAGGTCCTTCTTGTATAGAAACCCCTTACTGGCTCAGGACCAAGTTTCACAGTTAACTCCCTTGTCAACTATTTGCCTTCGAAAAACACTGTGATCATCTGCTGCAGGTTTATTGGAGGTTGAGGATGCAGCCTTTTTTACTTGTGCCCTAAAGCTATGGAGCAACCTCTCTTTAGATATCAGGGAAGCCAGCTCACCATATTTTTCAACTAGATTGGGAGACTACTGAGAGCCCAATGCACACCAAGGCCCAACAGTCTTATTTAAATGTGGTTACATTTAAATCCTAAATATCAGTCCCCTAAAATACGCCTGATGTTTTCATGAATCATTCCCTGAAGAATCAATGAAAATGTCCCTGTTCTTGTGGCGCTCACAAGCTCAAGTTATGATGTGATGGCAGATGTTTTCAATGTAATGTGTCATGATAGCGCTTTTTTCATTGAATAATGCCGAAGTTGATTGGTTGTCATTTTAGTTGTATATATATATATTTCTTTTAGGATTGTTTTGCTGAGATTGTTCAAGCATGTGTATCAGCAGGATCTGCGCGATCCCAGATTGCTACAGTGCAGACGGTGGCTCCAAATGAACAAGCTGCATTTGAATATATCGGTTTCATTTCTGGATAGTGGCAGGAACTGGAAAATAAAGTAAGACGCGTTCACAACTGCAACAAATCCTCTGCAGTATTCAGGTGAAGGTTGGTGAAGCAGGTGGACGGATTAATTCTCCTGCGGCGATCACGGGATTTAGTTTCCAGCACATCAACACCGGTGTCAGCCCTTATCCTCACAAACTGTCTTGACATCTTTGTCTGTGTCTGCTTTCAGACATGCACTGGACTCCGCAGTTCCTATGTGTTTTCTATGGAGAGGGATCATGTTTGAACACAAATGTCCGAGTGAGACGCTCCGCAGTTTCTGCGGACTTTCTCCTCCTGGCCCCCTCTTATAAAGTCCGTAGAAATTCAGGAGAAGTGGATGTGTGAACACGACAGGGGATCCCCACGCTGGATGTGTTGCTATTGTGAAAGTGTCTGCTCAGAGAACCTCCTGCTGTGTTGTGCATGTGTGAGAGGCAAACTGCTGGTAAAGGCAGTAGCCAAATCTTCGGATTTCATCTGGAGGTCATGTCTGACAGCAGCTTTACAGTCGCCCACATCCAGCACCCAAAAACATAAACTGGACTCACTGTGTTGGCTTTGCACTAGGCTAGCTGCCTGCTAGCTCAGTGTACAGTTGTTGGACTCATATAAACTTTTCCATCTAACTCTCAACGAAAGGACATAAAATGCACTATTCAATTAAAGCTACAGTAATACTTAGATTTTCTAACTTTGCCCACTGTTACAGGTAGTATTCAAAAATGTACCATGTCAGAAGAAATGTACTATCACTAGTTTAAATGAGATTCAACAACCACAACTTTTACTTATATAAAAGAGATGTTTTAAATGACCTTTTTGCTCATCCAGTCAATTGTATTAGCTGTTGTGGTTATTAAGGTTGGACGTATGATCTACACTAAACATCTAACTTGATTGTGTCTCCTGTCAGAATTTCTACTAAGAAATAAAGTAGCTAAAGTTTCCCATGTGCTAGTTTTCCAGCGGATAAAAAGCTTCTTCTACTGAACATTTAAGACGTTACACTATTCATGCAGAGTAATGAAGCACGACCTTTTTATATACAGTCTATGAGCACGACGCATATGCTCCAGGAGAGATCTTTGTTTCAAGGAGGAATGAGCAAGCTCAGGCTCAAGTGGCGGGGTGAGGGAGAGGGTGTGTGTGTGTGTGTGTGTGTGTGTGTGTGTGTGTGTGTGTGTGTGTGTGTGTGTGTGTGTGTGTGTGTGTGTGTGTGTGTGGGGTGCATACCGGGCCAGCCCTACTGGGAGCGACCTGGGGACTCGCAGCCTTTTGAAGTGGTAATGTGCCCGGACTCAAGGGAGGGTCTCCAAATTGAAATGTCTTTTGACAACAGCAGACAGCCACCGTTGTCGCCTGATTGAGCCACCTTCAGGGACGGAGGGAGAGGAGGCGGGGGGGGGGGGGGGGGGGGGGGGGGGGAGAGAATGAGACACAGAGACAGAGAAAGGCAGTGAGTCACAAGCACAGAGAAAGAAGAGTTTCACTCCAGATGACATTAAGTGCCGATGGTGACATGAACCCTCATCAGATTTTCATTAAACACTTCATAAACAAGGTGCGTCATCCTTACTCTCTGTCCTTAACCCTCAACAAGAGGAAGAGAAAAACTACCAAAAAGTACATATTTACGGGGGGGGTAGAATCCTCAGAGAGAGCCACATGTGAGGGATCCCTCTCCTAGGACGGACAGAAAGGCAACAAATGCTGCGTGTAACTGAACACAGCAACAAAATAACAGTATTTACAACATTGATTATAAGAAATTCATACACATGTAAAAATCTTCCTTGTAAATCACGGAAAACAGACTCCTGCTTTGGCTTCATTCATACAACTACATTTAGAAAATTCGCATTTTCATACCAAAACTACTTGCGTTCTACAATGGGAGCTGAGGCTAATGCAGGTTGTTTTCTTCTGGAAGGGGGCCATGTGATAGGAGCCTGATATAAAAGACCCAATCAGCAAGTGGCTGTGAGTGTCTATATGCGACCGCTTCAAAACATCCCCGTCTCTGCACGTTCAGATTAAAATGCAGCTGTGGAGTTTTGAAATTGAAACGGGGCCAGCAGTGTTTCCAAACTTCTTAGCAGCTCTAGAAATCTGGAGTAGTGTGGACGCCAGGCGTATCGGAAGCAATGTTTTTTTGCAAATTAAAAACATTGTGTATGTATTTTAAGACAAAGAGAAAAGCACAGAAAAGAGTAGTTTTAAAGGATTTTTTCCTATATCAGCCCAAACGTGCCCATGCATCCTGGTGACATGAACCTTTATAAAAATCTCTATGAAATATTTCATGGATTTATACACATCTGTAATATCTTGCCTGCAAATCATGGAACTGGACTTCTTCTGCTCCTGTTCTCTCCCTTTGTCATGTAACTCTGTGTCAGAGACGACAAGTACCAGGAGACAACGAGAAGAAGAGGAGAAAAACAAATAATTGCAGACAGTGTGGTCTGCAGCCTTGAATGAGTTGAGGGCGAATTAGAGAGAGGAGAAAGCTTGAGGTCACTGCCTGTGAACTACTAATAGGTCCCTGCTTATTGCAGAGAGCAAAGAGAGACAATTAACAAAAACACAAGCAGTGAAATTAATGTAAAATTAGGTTATGCTCAAAATCTTCACATTACACAAACGTCATGAGGCAATATTGTCTTTTATTGGTTTGCAACTGCTCAGTGGTGTAGCAGAAGAGGCTGATGCTGGGGGTTCACAGCAGCTCTTCATCAAACTCGATCATCCTCCTCTCTGTCAGACACACACACACCTTCACAGAACAGATGAACAGAGCTGCATCCGCTCTGAGGTGAGGAGGATTGTTAGCCCCCGGGATGCTTGAACTCATGAGCCTCCCATCGGGAGCCAGTAGGCGGCACGGTGGCCTGACTCCCCACAGAACCTGCTCGAGGTGCTCGTCTCACCGCCCCATGGCCTTATTCTGTCAGCCCCCCTGCATGATGCAGATTGGTCCGTACATGGAGGGCCCCCGCGAGTTCTCCCCCGTCTCCATCTGTTTAACGGCATCTCCAGCATCCTGCACCAAAGCACAACACAGCAACGATATGGAGGGAGGGGAAGTTAAAATTCACTAACTGCTGTGTGAAGCAAAGGAAGCAGGAGACACACAAATCCAGCCGCACAGCCGCACAGCCTCCCAGACGAGTGCAACAAAGCAACATTTTCAGACTGGAAAGAATAGAGAGTGCTTGCGTGTACACAGCTATTCTCTCTATCTAGATGACCTTGGATCTGTGTGGTACACGAGGAGGAGATAAATGTTCTGTGGGTTACATTGTAGTAAAAGCAATACTTTGTTTTCCTCATGTTGACAGAAAAAATCATTATCATTTCATACAGTAACATTTTAAACCATGGCATCAGGGTACCAACCAAAACAAGACAAAGGTACGTACGTGCGTGTAGAGCTGCAGTTGTGTGTATTATACTGCGCCTGCTTTAGCCGCAAGCCCACATGATGGACTTTTGGAATCAGCCTTGATCGGTATGTGAACGTCCAAACCTAACGACCCTTTGCGTTCTCACGAATGTGTAAAGTAAAACACTGGGGTACCTCAGAATGAAATGTTTATTATAAAGAGTTTGTTTTCAATTTTTAGCATTAATTCTCCTTTTTCCATTTGCACTTCAATAATTTCAAATAATGGCAAATGCTTTGGTGCCTTTAGGAATTGCTTATTTCTTGTAAAAATTCAAAAGAATGCTACCACAAGGGCAAATATATATTTGTTTCCTGTTAAAAGGGTATTTGCACTCTAGTCGAGTGTTTAGGACAGAGAATGTTGCTCCTTGAACAGATTTTTAAGCCCTATGAGCCAAATTTGATATGATTTGAAAAAGTACAGTCATTATTTGCAGGTATTGGCTTAGAACAAAATACTGGTCAAACTGAAATCCTGTCTAGCTTCACAAGATCATTTAAACCAGACCTTAGGGTTCGGCCAGTCTTCATTCTGCTCTAAGACTCGTTTATTGCCATTAAAACAGTTTCAATCAACATTTTCATTGCAATAATCAAACACTTGACCAGCAGCAAATGACCAAGAAAGGAAATAATGACTCATAATATGGTGAAGTGAGAAAGGAGAAAGGAAATCATTGTTTTTGACAGCTCAGTAATCCTGTGGAAATATACAGTCGTCAGGACAACGCCTGTCATTTTCATTTGTCCAGGGAAATTATTCTAAGCCTGACTGACACATTAGCACATGTACTGAGACCTGCCACATTAAGGAGCCACAGCAGCCCAGCTCTGCTGCCTGTCTGCCACTGCAATCAGTTAAAAAAAACACTGATGTTTTTCACTTTTACTCTTGGCGGAATTTTTATGTATTGTCCATATAACATATATTTCTCTACACCGCAATCATTTTCTGCTGGAGTGAAGGAGAGGTGGCCAATCCAAATGGAAGAAATAAATGCAGAATTTCATCTGCATGTAGAAAATGTCATGGCATTAGTTTTTGATACATTTCACTAAAGGACTAAATTGCACGTTAGAGAAAAAGCTGAAAAATCAAGAATATATTAGAGGATGTTGGCGTTATGCACTGGGAACCGTGGCAATCCATCCAATAATAACCATAACAAGAAAAGTACTAACTATAACTGGAGATATATAGACTAGAGCTAAGCTACTGAATTGCAAAACTGAGTTTGTAAAGTAATTTGTACCCACAGCAGGTACTATTCAATCCCACTGAACCGCTGTTTGTAGCTAATGAGCCCCCAAATTGCAGATTCAAGCCCAGAGACAACTACAGGTGTTTGTTGTGTTTCGGAAAATATCACAACCCCCCCCATCCTGTCAAAATGTCAAATTCTTAAACCATGAGAAGTTGTGCTGAGTGAAGTCGCTCCAGCTCCCTGGCAGATGTGTTTAGATGAACAAGCAGCTTTTGTTGCCTTCTCACTTTTTTCTCTCTCGGCGGAGTGAGACATTTCTGCTCAACTCTGCAAATTTGCCCCTGCTCGGATGAAACACTCTGCAAAAAAAAAAAGAAAAAGGAGTGGGTTTTAAAAGCTGCATGTTAAAGTGTACCCAATTAAAAGCAGGCCCTCGTGAGACACGGAGGAAATGAGTCCGTCATTTTGATGTAGCGGAGCCGCTGCCCTGGAACATGTTCCTCTGTTTTCTGATGTCAGTTTGTCAGATATGTGTCCAGAACTGAAGGGAGGATGCTGCATGTTGGATTTAGTGTACAGGCACATTATATATTGATAACTGATTATACATAATTACTCTATATTCCACAGTCAGAGCACAAATCTACTGCCGCTCTTCAGACCTTGATCCAATAGTTTTGTGTTTGTCTCACCAGTAGGACACAGTCAGATAATGTCAGTATGAGTATTTCACTGCAGTCATTTTGACCACTGCACAATTAAAAGGTTTTTGTGTGAATACATAAGAACACATATCGATTATTATCCTAAACATCTATACTTAACCCCAGTCTGCTGCCAGGCAAGGCTTGAAACTGCTGCCACCGAGTGGTGGCATGTAGGATTTATATTTATGTCCAACTGCAGGGGTGGGGGGAGTGAGTGAGTGACATGACCACTGAAAAACATATTGTTTCATACTAATTTCAGGTTTATGCATTTTCTTACTGTAAACAAAACGAAAATAAGAAAGGACAGATTCAGTCCCAGGTCACTTGTGATTTCATTTCTGTGTCATGCTTACGAAAAGGCAGGTCCAGATCATTCTGCGATCGTGTTTCTAAACTTAATAACTCAAACAACGTATGAATACTGATCACTCAGAGGAGCATATACCACCACCAAGGCCCAAAAGTCCCCTTCAATCAAGCTGCACCAAATTACACACACTCACAGATGTCAATGTCCTAAATATGCCAGATTTGTTGCTCTATTTCATGGAGAACAATTCTGTGAAATCATGATTTGTACAATATAAATTGATGTCCTTTCCACTTCTCCCACATCACATACAACTCAGACAAACTTTCTAATATTTCTGTAAGAACACTTTATCTGAATATCTCTAACTCAGATGCCCGGACGAGCGAGATGTAAAACAGGACTCGGTGCCGTACTTTTGTTAAATACGATTGTACAGCGTTTCCTTCAGTTTGGTATTGATGTGATATTGTCATCCTCTTTTTTCTGAACTTGAATAGAAACGTGGAGAGAACATCAGCCTCTTCAACAGCACAATTATCTCTAATAATCTGTACTGTTATTATGTGATTCGATAGATGAAACGATAACAAAACTCAACACGCGGATATAAATAAAAATGATGTGTAGTTGTTTATACGATGCGACTCTACTTCATCTTAAACATCTTTAGCTCGGAGATCAGCCCTGTGATGTGAGACGACCTGAGGCGAGTCTACATGCACATATATTCCTTGGTATCTCTTTCCCGTGATACACTGTATGACTGCTGCTCTTAATGGTGCACACTTAGAGATCCAGAGAAAAGCTTTGGCTGGTTGCACCGGCCTTGACATGCCATAACACTCCCTCCGCTGCACGCTACATGGCCTGTGTGTGCGTGTGTGTCAGTGTCTCACATCAACACACCCTGAGAGTCCTTGTGTAGAGACCTTGAGAGGGCCACAGGGGCCCCTCTTCTGGGGGAGAGAGACAGAAAAGAGAAAAAAAACAGAACAGATAAGAAACAATTTCACCGGCAGGAACGAGCCGTCCTCAATGTTTCCCTTCTCTGCTGCTCGATGTCTGCGGCATGTGCCAGATAATTTTGTGAGATAGTGAGTGTAGCACGTCCGCTGATAACTTGGAGTTATGTGGGCATAATAACTTTGAGCTACGTGTGTAACTGCAGTGTAGCGAGCAGGGGTGTTTTTTTCCTGTCTCCACAGGTGTGACACCATGGATTGGAAGCGAGGAGGGAGGATAAGTGCTGAGTGAGCAGAGACAGCAGCCACTGTGTCTTTCTCAAACATCTTCAAGGTCCCTGCGGAGGGATAAATGGACAACAGGAGGTGCTTTCCCAGGAGAGACTCATCTGGTGGCTTGTGGGGTAAGACCTATACTCACAACTCTTGCTTTTTATCAACTGATTGATTTTATTTGAAAAGAAAATGTTTGAAACTAGACAAATGTTTGGACCTGTGTTGTTTTTTCGAAGGAAATTACAGGCATTTCAGGTATATTTCTTTATTCAACAACTGAAGCTTTCTGTCGGTAAAGGTCGAGCAGCCTCACCGACTCGTACAGCGCAATAATATGTGGGTTATTACTTGTGTTGTACATGCAGCCATGTAACTGACTGGCTTTCTTCTACATCCCCTGGCCTGCAGGCTCCAGCATGCAGTGACGAGGGCGGCCGGGCTCTTTGCACTCGCTGTTCCTTTTTCCTATGCATATACCTCTTTGAGATGTAACTTTAAAGAGGCATAGGGCATGGGAAAATGGGGCTGCAGAGGTATTCCACCGGGCAGACAGCCGTCATTTCATCATCCTCTCCGCATGACAGCTGGCCTCAAAGCAAACACACACTCTCACACACTGCAGGATCCAGCCTGCCGTGGTCTGACAGAGGAAGACTGCAGCGTGTACATTCTGACCACAGGTGATTTTTGTGTCTGTGATTCATGTTTATTTCATATCATCACTCAAGTTTCATCATGTTCACTCCTGATGACATTGTGTGAGTGTGGACTGAGGTGATATTGTTACACTGTTTATTTGAAACATCTGTTTGCCTCGGTCTCCTATGTTTGCTGCTGTTTGTGAATAAAGTCCTCTTGGTATTAAATACGGGTTTGTCCATTCTGACTATTTCAACTGTTTGGGGTCTCGCTGCTGTTGTTGAGGCTATTTCTGCCTTTTTTTTACATTGTTACTTTTACCTGCACATAAATGATTTAGGGTGGTGATACACTAGGCATTTTTTTGGGCAACTCTGATGGGCAACATGCCCACGAAATTGCCTCAGTATTGCTGCTTTAATCCCATAATATCAGGACATTTTAATCAGATTTAACAATGTTCTTCTCCTCTTTGTTTAAGGCTGAATGTGTTGTCCTTATACATTCACAAATATGCACAGTGCGTCACCATCATATAACTTATCGTCTATTCATTTTATTTTGTTTTTCCAGCTTCAAATTGAGACTTAGGCTATGTACTAATTTACATAATTGTCTGTTTCACTCTTAATGGACATATAAACAAAAGGCAGTGGTGGGAGAATAATTCATACTCATTAGAATAAAAAAATATTTTATTACATATAAAAGATTATGGTAATTGCAATATTATCAGTAAAATGTGCCTAAACTAGGAAAAGTACAAACTCGTTCTGCAGGGTAATGGTCTCTGTGACTGATTTACAGCATTTTAAGACATTGTGTTGAGATTGTTGATATAAAAGTGCATAAATAATATTTTATTGTTGAATCTGGTCATGGTCGGGCTGGTTTTAATCATTTTATATAACGTGGATCGGGTAGTTCAGTGGCTCCCAACCTGGGGGCTCAGACCTTCTAAAGAGCCACAAGATAAGTCTGTGTAACGGGGAGATGATTAACGGCGAAAGGAGGACACAAATAAAAATCTATCTTCTTTTTTGCACTTTGAACTGAATCAATGCTTTTTAGTAAAATATTGGATAATTAAAGTGCTCTGTGCCTGCGACAGTCATTTGAATTTAACTATCTGAGACATTTGAAGGAGAAATGGAGGAGAAAACTAAAACTCATGGGCACATCTCATGAGGTAGAGCAGGTCCTCCACTAACCAGAGGGTTGGTTCAGTCTCCCCCTGACCACATGTCGAAGTGTCCTTGGTTAAGATACTGGAGCCCATGATTGCCCCTGACTTGTGCCGACAGTCTGTGAGTGTTGTGTGCACGTAGATGCACTGTATGAATGTGTGCATCTGAATGACAAAACTGTAAAACAGCTTTCAGTGATCATCAAGAAAAAAAAAATATTTCAATACCTGTAGGTAATTGGTATCTTTAGCTGTATTGGTGAATAAGAAAAAAATAAATAAAATGAAAATGCTCAAGTGAAGAACAAGTACTGGAGTATTTGTACTCCTTGTACTGTAAATACACTGTTTCTTTCACTGTCACCAAAATAGAGGTCAGACACAAAATAAATCTGGAACTATTAGATGATTAACATGTTGGGAGAAAATTGTTATTTTATTTTAATTACTTCATATTATTGTGAAATGCAGAGTTACCCCTGTGACTTTAAACATGTATATTTAATTCCAATCCTTTGAAAAGTTGAAAGGAGAAATCACAGTAACAACTCACAGATATTTGAAACATGACAAGAGGAATCAATGTTGGAAGTAAATAGGAAAGTTTTTCTTCCTAAAATGTGGAGTAAAAGTATAATAAGAAGTACTTCAAAAGATGTAGCTAAACACAGTACTTGAGTAAATGTACTTTCCACCACTGACAAAAGGCAACTCAGAGTAGAATATGTGAGTTCTCTGGGTTTTTATCTCAACAGAGAGTGTAACTAAATACATTGTTACAATTAACTTAACATGAGTCATTTCTACTTAAATCCAAATGCTAATTTTATATATAAAACTGTGTTATAGACTTTGGACTTGGGGTCGATCTCATTATCTGTTATCTCCTTGAACTTGCATCAACCTCCTGCTTCTCGTCATCATCCACCCTCGGCTCCAGTCCGTCTGCTGCCATCCAGCCGCAGCTGTAGTGAGACGGTTAGCACCTCTTCACCTCCCCACTCACCTGATTCGAAAGGATCAGCGAACCACTCATTGCCATTCATCCCATCCACTCTCAGGCCTCTCACAATGGATCATTTATTGATGCTCATATTCGCATCAGTGCCAGGACCTATCCCAGTTAATGCTGCAGACTGAGGCCTTGCACTGTCTGGTGGTTTGCATAGTGGTGCTGTTTAAATGGATGTTTTAAAGTGTTCTTCTCATTATAGTGGATACTGGTGCATGAAATTCTAACCATCTCTGCCTCCTGGTGGGAGGTATCAGTATTTATTGTCCTTTTAGAGACACTTTTAAATGCAGGGTGTAGGCGCCACTGAATAATCCCAAACCTTCTTTGAGTCGGGCATGTGGCTGCTGAAGGGAAAAGCAGCCGGAGGAGCCGTGGTCTGAATGACACAGCATATGTCATCGTCTGATAGCCTGCGGTGAATGTAATCACTCCACCAGCAGGTATTTCCTATCCTGCATCACAAATGGGCATCAGCGCATAAGTGAACACGGCGCAGCCACTTTATGACAGAGTGACTCAATCAGTCACCCATTTAGCTGGTGCCACCTAATGACTTCAGCGTGAGGCAATATGCACCTCGGGCAGACTCGAGGGTGCCGTCCCTCTGTGTCTTTCAAGTAAGTGTGAATTGTTCAAACCAGAGACAATAGAGCTCAATGGATCTCAATGATCTGGCAGTTACCTCTGCTTTGATGTCCCTTTTGAAGGAGCTTAACTACAGTGACAACAGCTTACAGCCACGCCACCGGACGCCAAATGAAAATATTTGCCTGCAGCGCAACTGATGTGACTATTATCAGGCTGTTGAATGGGTGTCATCAGCACACATCTGTCCCTGATACTGTATATGGGCTAGTAGGGGCTGAATAAACCTGTCAGTAGGTCCAGGGGGCTCTATTTAGTTCTATAAGGTAATCTGGCATGAGCTTTTGTTGTTCTTTATTAGCCTTTTTATTACTTTATTAACCAAAACTGTACACTGAATTCAAGTCTATCAATAGACGTTGATGCTTAGCCCTACCAGTAAATAGATGACCAGGAAGTCCCAGTTCCAGTAGAACTTCCGCTGGAGCCTAGACAGGTGATGAGAAATAAAGGTTGACAGGTCTTCATGTGTGGGAGACATCTGATCAGAGGGTTTGATGGAGATGTCTGGTGTCCACACATGACAATAGGTCACGGAACTTGGCGTGCTGAAATGACTGATTGACAGCAGAGGGAGAAAATGTTTTAATTTGACAGCTTGCAAGTGATTGGCCACTGGTGTATGGGTGTCAGGTTGTGATTGGATGAAGACATGAACGCGCTGGTGGAGTAAGAAGATCTTGGGGAAAGCTTTCTCAGAAGGCATGCACAAAGAAACAGGCTTCTTAACTGAACATGTGAGGAAATAAAGACATGCATCACTACTTCTGCACATTTACAACACATTGTTTTGGTGGAACAGGGGAGTTTAGAACATACCTACAGTCTATATATTGTTTATTGGGGGCCCTAAGCAGAATTTGATTCAGGGGCCTCCAGCTGCCTCACACCACCAGGAGTATGGACTGTTATCAATGCTTGATCATGTGCACATCTACTTTAAATCTAACTTAAAAATGATCAATTTTAGTATTTGCAACTGTTTTGGTCAGACAGAAGCAGCAGCAACCGATTAAATGAGTGTTAGCTAGTCTGTTAGCATGGTAATATGGTTTGTATGATTATAGTTGACATTACAAACATGATGCTGACGGAATTATATTTTATCCTTAATCTAATTTGTTAAATCAGCATTTCTGGCTCTTAAGGGTTGGAAAACTAAAATGGGAGAGTTGCACTTTGGATAAATGGTTTAAAGAATATTACAGATAAATCATGAGAAATGTAGAAATGCAAATATAATAGTGGTTTCTCTGATTCAATCTGCCATTGTCTCAGCAAAATAACATGGGAAATAAGTCAAGTGATTCTGTGTCACATTCCATGTCACCTCTGTCCATAATTCAGAAAAACTATTTTACTTGCCAAGAAGCAATTATGTATTTATTATTCATTCATTCAATCGTTCCCTCATTCATTCATTTATCAAGTGTGTACATAAGTCTGTTAGTGTCCAACCAAATTCTGTGGGAATTTCAACAAATTTCCTGAAAATCAGTTAAAGACCATGCAAACAAAGTCTTGTTTACACCCACTGCTGCTCTGTGAACATGAGGTGATTTGTCCAGTTGCTGCCATTAAAACACTGCAGAAGAAGAGGTAAATAGAAGAGCACCAGTAGAAGCACAGAGATGAAAACCAATGTGGAAAATATGATGGAAATTAGACAGTTTGATTAGTTTCATGTATCATTGTTGTATAAGGGTTCCAGTTCCATGTAAGACGGACCGCATCCACTCAGTCTGTTTCACTTCGCTTTTTATCCACTAAACTTTTACAGTTCAGACAAGTATAAAAGCTTTATTGTGATATTTTGAGGGTTTTTTACCACTCCTTTTTATGCACAAATTAAAAATGTGCATAAGAAGATGATCTCGACAAAAATAGCCCAGTCTTCTCTCGCTCTCTGCTTCCTTCTGCCCTAATCTCATTATCACTGGGGCGACTGCAGAAAATAACACTGAAGAGTCTTATAAACAGAAGAATAATAAAACCTAATGAATTTAACTTTGGCTTATAAAAGCACAAAAATCCAGTTTCCATCAGAATACAGCAAAAAAAATTACTGGATTAAAATATATTGAAACTAATACAGGAAGGAAAAGAGGATGAGAGGACATAAATCACCAACTTTTTCCTCTCAGCTTGGAGGAGAAACTTTATTGTGATTTCTAAATTTGATATTTGATTATTACATTTATAACGATCTTGGGGATGGGGGCACTTTGATCCCACCATTTAATCATTTGCAACAATCCTGTCACTGTCTGGGTTGAGCAGCCGGAGACAGCTTCTTTTTATCCACTCCCCAGGACTGACAAACAAACTGTTATTGTGAAATCTGGTCACTTCTCTGCTAACACCACAAAGGTTCTTCAAAGAAAAGGAGGGAGCTGCAGAGAAATAAAACACAACATTGTCACAATGTGGTGAAAGGAGGAACAGCAGACTGCACCGTTTGTTTCCTTTGTTTCAGTTAACATCAGTGGCAGATGGCAGCACACTGGATCTGCTGATTCAGTCCAGGCTCTGTGGCCTCACATAAGAGTTCAGTGTTACTCTTGTGTTTTCACTTGATCAAATAAATTATTGTGGAAATTATGCCCCTGAATTATTATCGTTAGATAACATATAAACGTATTAGTTAATAAAATGGAGTGGTAGATTCTATGGTTGTTTAAGTAGGTTATTATTTAAGATAAATGGAGAAAATACTGTGTCTGTTCTAAACATTTCAGACTGAAATAAAAGTTACAAAGGCAGTTTATAGTTTTTAGTTTGGCTTTATTTGTGACATAAAACATAAACTTTGCACTAAATACATTTACTTTCTTCTAGTAATACATATACAATACATACAAATTACAACAATATATAACTGCAGTGCTTCAAACATATTAAAACCCCTCTTTTAGAGAGAGCAATGGAGAAATATCTAGATTCTAGACAGGAATTATAAATGTGTGTGTGTGTGTGTGTACTTGTATATTTTGAGGACCATTTTGAGCATAGACCTGACGGAGTGAGGACATTTGTGTAAAGTGACTGGTCATCACTTTTTCAAAGGGTTGTTTGAGGGTTAAGATTTGGTTTTGGGGTTGATGTAAGGGTTCGTGTGTGTGTGTGTGTGTGTGTGTGTGTGTGTGTGTGTGTGTTCAGTAGTAGTGTGAAGGCAGGACCGCAGGGTACAGATGGGGGTAGAAGCCTGAGGCAGCGGGGAGCTGTCCGCCCAGACCGTGGTGCTGAAACAGCAGAGGAGGCAGCAGAGCCGCGGGCACCGAGAGAAACGCGGGGTGCACGTCCTGAACTTCCCGTTTCAACTTCATCCTCCTGTTCTGGAACCACGTTTTCACCTGGAAAACACAAACACAGACATCAACTAATGATCGAATTAAATCATAATGTTTTTACTGTGTTTAGAAGCACACAGGGGAGCTCATATCTGCTGTAAAGGGCCTTTAAACAGCGTAATAATATCAAACCCATTCTTCATATTAACTATTGTTCGCCTTGCTGTTACTTTTTGGGGACCTCTGTAATATCTCCAGACGCCCCTGGGACCCATTAGAACCACAGCTTAAAACCCACCTGAGTTTCGGAGAGGTTGAGCTTCTCAGCAAACTTTCTCCTCTGTGTAGCACCCAGGTATTTGTGCTTGCTGAAAGCCTCCTCCAGTTTGTTGATTTGCTCGGAGGTGAACTTGGTCCTCATCCGTCTCTGCTGGCTGGTTTCCTCCTCGCTGTCATCCGCCACCTCGCTCTCGGAGCCCGAGGTGTAGCCACAACTATCTGGAAGGAAGAGAAGGGCGTTAAAGGCATTCTGTGAGGATCGTTACCTGCACTAATAAAAGGAGTGGAGGGGTAACTCTTGATCTCAGCTTATTTAAAAGTGAACTTACTGTTTGGTGAGCTGGGAGAGCACTGGCTTCTTGTTCCCCTTGCCTCTGTTTCCGTATGGGGCTGTGAATAAAGTGCAGCACTCTTCACATGCAGATCTCTCTCCTCATAAAAACTTCTGGAAAGCCACTCCACCGAGAAGTTTGCCATGATGCATCCGAGCGCTGATCTCAGATGTGCGCGGGGTCAGCGGTGGCTGTCCCCTGGGTGTCGCTAAAAAGGAGGGGCACACTTCTTTATTTGCATATGCAAAGGGTTCTCAGCGGAACGATAGAAACTTGATGGTGGCTGTAATTGAAGTTAATAGAGGTTGGGGTTGTGGGTTTTCTCACGTTCATGGCTGGCTGGGATTCTGCGGCGCCAGTAAGTCTGAGTATCAGATACCTGGCATCTCCCAGACTTAAAGATCTCTGCATAAAGTGAATCAGGGCCACATCCGCCACTGAATACAAGAGGGTCGACTATATTCTCAGACATGCAGCCCAGATAAAGAACTGGTAATGTCATAGGCTCCAGATCCCACTGTGCCACAATGGTAAAACGAATTAATAATTACATTTTCGATATCAGAACTCAATTAAATGTGTCAGTCAATTGTATCTGTATAGCGCCAAATCACAACATGCATTATCTCAAGGCACTTTACATCGTAAGGTCGATACCTTACTAAACAGTTCACATGACGGTCCACCTCAAGTCAAACGGTGGAGTTTGGGTTGAATGAAAAAAAGAATGGGGGCGAGAGGAGAAACGTATGAAAAAGAGGAGAGCGACCAGAAACAGTTTTGTGACCGTCATATTAAAGCTCTGCTAGACTGATTGTCATCGTAAAAAAACACAAGATTGATATTTATAGATGTAGATGTGTTATTAATGATAGCAGCGCCAGTTAATTTAACAGTAACAATAATAACAATGTAAGTGTAAGACATTCACCAAATATCTCTGAACCCTAAAAGGTCTCAGGTATTGTGACATCCTGGCTCCCGTGGTTAAGGTGGAGATGTTTCCAGGCTGTCAGATGAACCTCTGGAGACGCAGACCGAAGCGCCCAGCTGTCTGCGCATCGGGCAGCCCGGTGATGAGCTCTTTGTTATGGTGGGACCGTGTGGGTGTGACCGTGTAAGTCACGGAGAGTGAGAAAGTTCCTTTTGATCTTCCGTGGCTTATTTGAATGAGACATTTGCGGATGGGCGCGATGGGTGCCTGCGCAAGCGATACTTCAAACTGCATTGCCGTCAACCAAACCTAATACAAATATATTTATAATCTAAAGCGAAACATATTGTGAGTTTTGTTGATTTATGTTGCTTGCATCCGGTTAAATGTAATAATGCCCTATAGCTCAAATAACACATAACTTCTATTTAACACAATTATTTACGCATCTCCATTTCTGACCTTTTTCTCCTTATCTTAAAGTTGTCACGAATCCAGTCTGCTATCAACAAATCCCATCACATAATCACGCAGGTTCTAACCTGAGGCCTCGGACACTTCAAAAAAAACCTGCAGAGATCAGACTCGCCGGCCACACAAAACCCCAGACTCTCTGGAGCCGGGCCGGCGGGACTCCCGTGGATCAGTGTAAACTCATCAATGGGCTGCTTAATTAGGACTAATTGTTGGACCATGATCTCCCCGTTAACTGCGCGTTTGAAGTGCAGAGGTGAGGACAAACAAGGCCTGTGAAAGAGAGAGCATCTGGGCATAGTCTTTGTTGACAGGAGAAGGAAAACTCCCACCACAGTGACTGTGATACCGTCTAATCTTGAACAATTCTGAAAAAAATAAAGTGCTTTATCTGCTTAATCCACTGCCTATACGTTGACTATCTTTGGTGATTTCATCTGACTTGTTTATATTGCTTCGTTTGATTTGGCTTTAACTTCGCATCTTCTAGATATGAGAGGATCAAATCAGGAGATCCACACAATGAGCTGCGATAACAGCCTTTGGTCTAAATGGACAGCTGCCATCTTTATCAGATCTTTCTTCCCCTCCCTTCTGAAGACGAGACAGGATGATCTATTCATGTTGAGCTAATCCTACAATACAGATCAGCTGATATCTTTAAGCAGTAATAGCTGTAATGATGACAAAGAAATACAGAGTCCAGTGCTGCGGTATAGAAGATAGACTTTATTTAAAGATAAATAGACTTTTCTGTGAATCATATACAATTTCTATATCAAATATAATAAAGATAAACACACACACACACATTAAATAAAAACAACTCTGGATTGCACTCTTTTTTGATTCTAAGTGTTTCAGGTGGGAAAAGTCTCAGTAGTTTTCGGGTCCTCAGTAGAAATGGGGATTGTGGATCATGAGGTGATGATGAGGAGGGGGGTGTTGGGGCATCGGCTGCTGGAGGACCATCTGGCGAGGGAGCGGGTAGAAGGCCGGGCCGGCAGGGGGGTAGCGGGGACGCTGTCCGGTCAGGCCGTGGTACTGGGCCGGGGGCAGCGACTGGAACATAACCGGGGACACTTGGGGAGCGAGGAAGTCCTGCACCTCCCGCTTCAGCTTCATCCTCCTGTTCTGAAACCACGTCCTCACCTGGAGCGAACAAAACAAAGTTAGCATCCAAATCAATGCGCAATGCACGGCTCACATATTAAACGTTATGCACGATCTACACATCGCACGTGTTTGCAACCGCGTCTCACCTGAGTTTCTGTGAGGTTCAGCTTCCGCGCAGTCTTCACTCTCTCTCCAGCGTCCAGGTACTTGTGCTTGTTGAAGACCTTTTCCAGTTTGCTGATCTGCTCCTGGCTGAACTTTGTGCGCATCCGGCGCTGAGGTCCGTCTTTC
Source organism: Hippoglossus hippoglossus (assembly GCF_009819705.1). NCBI lineage: Eukaryota > Metazoa > Chordata > Actinopteri > Pleuronectiformes > Pleuronectidae > Hippoglossus > Hippoglossus hippoglossus. The sequence continues at coordinate 19,833,249 of NC_047165.1, forward strand.
TCCGCCTCGCTTCCCTCGTCCACGGAGAGACACTCTGAAGAAGCTGCTTCGCTCTCATACCCAGACGAGTAGCCGCTGATTTCTGAAACTGGAGGAAGAAAGGAAAAAGTGTGGTTACAAACACTGCTCGTGCGCCATGGATGAACGCATCACTGGTTCGACGTGACGAGTTGGGTGCTACTTACTTGGTGAGGAGCAGTTTGATGAATGGTCGGGTGAGCTCAGAGGCCTGTTGATATCCACTGGCTCCATATGTTCCACGGGTCTGGAGGGTTTGGGTTTCGGCTGCAGGTAACCTTTGCCAAAAGTCGGGGGACGCGGCTGCACCACGCAGGGGATGTGGGGTCTGCAGGTCAGCGCGGTATCCTCAGTGGGCGCCGTGTTGCTGTGGCTCTGGGCCAGCCAGTCCACGGAAAAGTATTTGACCATGTTGTCAGTGCTGCTCAGTGACCTGTGAGTCCGCCTAATGTGAGAGGGAGTGTGTGTGAGCAGCTCCTGTCCACAGGCAGCTTTTATAGGGGCCCTGCGCTCGGCGTCATTTGCATGTGTGGGGGGCCCTTGTTAACGCCCGATCGATCCCGATGATTAGAGGTTAATGGCTCGTTATTGAAGTCTTTACATATCCTGTGAGTGTGTGAAGTCCTGGCGCCGGCGAGTCTGTGAGAGTCCTGAGCTCATACATTTGTCCGCCCCACTGAAACTGAGGGGGGGCCTGCAGAAACAGCTGTATGCAGCTGCACGGAGCGAATACTCACATGCTGCTGCTTACACAGGAAAACAGTCCGGATGACCAGATTTATTAGGCCTGGCTCCGTTATTTCAAACTATCTTTCACATGTTGTAATTCGATCCAACTATTGTTACATGGGCTGGATTAAGAGATGAATAATGAACAGTTCATGCTTTGAAGTGTTGTGCTCCATCTGGATCCTGAGGAAATATTTGTCCTTAAATATTCTCTCTGCTCACTTCTCTGATAGGTTGTGGCATATTGGCCCCTTTCTCATATGATTATCACTTTGTATCTGAGGTCTGGGACAATTTTGAGAAAATAAATCAGTCTGGCACAGGGATGCACAATGAATGGAGGAATTACAAAACAGCCATTTGTCTGTCCTTCGCATCCTCTGGTAAAACATAACTTAGCGAATTAATTACTTTTAATCACAATTGCAGTGGATGTGATCATACTTTCCAAATCAACAGTATATATAAATCAGTTTAAATGACATTCACAGCTTTTTACGCGTTGTGAACGCCTCGTGATCCAGTGACAATAACAAGGGCTATTCTGCATGGTGGTTAAAGGCTTCTTTCAGTCACATCAATTTGAATCCTTTACTTCTTTTTTTTTTAAACTAAAAGTGTAATCCAGTACTAATAATTGGGTATTTTACACTGATATGGTTTCTAGTTTCGTTCAAATGATCATTGGTGACCGAACTAAAAGTCAGTCTTGTGTTGGCTCCTAAAACTAATGAAAATGTAGTTTCTCATCATAGAGCTGTCATATGGATTGTGGTTATGGCTGATTAATTGGGATACATGTTTGATAAACTGTCATGATGTCAACAATAAGTCGATTACAGACATTTCCCAGTGAACCAAATGAGAGGGGGCTGTACGAAGGTAACTGCTTGTGCGCGTAAAATCCCAAGTTTAGTGCCATTTATGAAGCATTGTGGCGTCACAACAAAAGTGGCTTTCGTGAAGACTTCACCTCACAGTTATCAAATGGGTTGGGTGGGGAGGGGGGGGGGACAGTGGGTACTTTCGTATTGACATGTCTCTGATACCCCGGTGCGCGCTGGCGCCGGCTACTCGAGAGCCAGCATTTGGCACAGGCGCTTCAAACATTCCAGATCAAAGGTATTACAGTAGCAACACAATTACAGCTGATTGTCTGCCCGCTCAAATGTAAATATGCTAAAACAAGCTGCGAGGAAGCTGGGGGAAAACCCTGGGAGCGCAAACAGGCCCTCAGAACAGACTCAGGCAATGGCGGCTCCACATACCAGCAGAGATGACATCAGAGATCATATTTATAATTATCCTACGGGTTTCATAAACTGGCGTGATAGACGTGTAAACAACAAGTCGATTATAGACAATTAAAGAGAAGACAAATGGAGAGAAGACTGTAACAAATCAAACGTATCAAGCGTAAAAACGCAGGCTTTGTTCCATTTACGAAGCGATACTAACTCTCCCTGCGGTGCAGCCTAACGAATTTGGCACAGAAATATAACAGAATTTGAAATCCAATCTTCTCCTGTACACGCAAACAGTTGTACACGATGACTGTCAGTTTCATATCGTGCAACAACTAAACCGAGAGATCACTTTCCATGAGACCGCGCCTAACCTGTGCGCCCCTCCCCTGAGCTCTCGGCATGCAGCAGCTCGGGGACAATGCCGCTAAACTGATCGTTTAGTTATATGACAATGCAGATAAGAGGCCGGGCCTACTTGTCTCCTTTATCGGTGATCTGTCGCTGTGAAGGCAGCAGCCCCATCAGCCCTTCGGGGCTCTTTATCTGGGAAGCTTTGAAGATGCGCCCTGATCCCGTTAGATAACAATAAAAAGCGCCCGGGACGTCGCCTTCACACTGCGCCGATTTCCTCAGCTCTGCCCGGGCTCTGCCTGTGTGTCTGTCCCGCAGGAGAGGCCGCAGTCACTGTATTCTAATGTTGTACTGGGACACTGAAGCATAATAACAATGGTTTTACTTCATGACTCTTTCTATATCTCTGAGAGGTGTTTATGAACTCTGATGCGACACATCTGTTTGGAGCCCAGCTCTGAAACAAGGTTAAATACAATGGGGTTTAGGCTCCTTATCTGTGATCATATAAAGTCTATTTGGATTGATTTCATTTGAGTATTTAAACTGTTTGTCTGTTTGTTGAACAGCCTTGATTGAACCCAGACACACATGATGTCACCAGGTATGACAAATACAAATGTCAGTGAAAAAATACATTTAGAAATATCCTTTATATAAAGTATTTGGCATATATTCAATAACAGCCGACCTAACATAACAAAAACAACAATACTTTATATAAAGGATAACAACGCTTTATGGTGATGTTCAGTCACCTTCATTAACTGTGTGAGTTCTGCAGTTTGTTACCACTCTAATACTTTTCTACATAATTGGTTTAAAAAATGTTGATGTTGAAGTTATGGTTATTATTTGAACACATGCAGCAGTGGCACCCATCGGACCCCAAAACAACAACACACAAGAGCTAGATGTGCCTGGGTGAAGTAATGACCTGTCCTTGTGACAGGTTTAAAATACGATGTGGCCTTAATGCGATCACATGATATTCATGAGGAAGAAATACCAGGGAGAAGTATGATGTCATTACCATTCGGAGTGAATCCCTATAGGAGGAGAGAAACCCAATCTTCAGCTCTCCCACCACGACCCACATTCCCTGACAGATCTAACGGGGCTGTAACCTGCCATGCAGCCATTCCATCACGGATATTATCTGACAATAACACGCTCTGGCAAGAGGGAGCTTATAAAATCGCATTTATTTGGCTAAATTAAGCGAATCTTCATAGCACGTCACATTCCATCTCCACGGTGTGTTTCAGGGCAGAGAACCATGGAGGAGAGGGAGCGGGCAGGAAAATAGAAAAATAGACACAGGCAGAAAATCGTTCATCAAGTAACATTTTGCACACTGACATCTCATTATGTCCTTTCAGTCTGTCGGTAATGGAAAGGTATTGTCATGACAGCAGGCTCGTCTAGTTCTCAGCTTTCACGACACACTACTGTTAATAAATTGAAATTGTTTCACATTGTGCTGTTCAAATTGAATTAATATTAGATATTAATTACCAGTCTAGTCACATGAATCTCATTTGGTAAACAAACAGATCTACCTGTTGTAGATTAGACAAAATCAATTATCCGTAAATTAAAAGATTGTGTATTCATTTGGTCTTGTTTCCTGCACGTCAAATACAATTCAGCAGATTTATGTGTTTGTTGGTCAAGGCTGGATTTACCTGCCAGGGGATCCGAGGCAAAAAGGACTCGCTGGGCCCCAATTCTTCCTATTTTTTGTAGATTGTGTTTAGTATGTCCTTTCCTGGTTCATGTGTGGTGAGTTAAATGAATATAATCTAATTCAGGAATACGCACTTTGCCTTGCCTTTTTTTTGCTGAGGATGATATCCAGTGTGAACTTGAATCAGTGACACAAAACCAATAAGGTGTTTGCTGTGATCTCCTGCAAGTTGAGCCAGCTGATTCCAGTAAAAGACGATCAACAGCAGCAGGACTTGAATCTCCTCTATGCTTTCCAGAAATGAAGATGTCTGCTCAGCGTATCTACTATATATAGTCTTAGCATTGTTGTATATTCTATATACCGCCACCTTTTGGTCTGGAGGAAACTGTATGTTGTATAGTCGCACACAAAAATGACGTATGATAACTGCGGGGCGCGCTTTCACACATCAGAGGACTAATTTGGCTAATCTTCTGGGGTCTTTAGACCGCGGTGGAAACACAGATAACAATGAGCTGAAGAGACATTTTGTGTGCAGCAAAGTGCAAAATCACATATGAATGCTCTCCTGATACAGACTGAACCTGTGTCTCATCCCTCTCTATAGCCTTACTCAAGGCCTACTTTAAAATCAGTACAACACACTCTCTCTGACATTCATCACAATCCAACACAGTGCAGGGAGAAGCTGTAAAAGCTCACAAAAAGGCCTCCAAAAAAAATTAATGAATAAGGAAATAAAAAATACAGGACCATAACAGTCTCAGCAGCTCAGACAGGCATGGTTTTCCACTTGGCCTCGAGAGGTTCATGGAAATGTATTCAATAGTTGTTGAGATATTTCAGTGTGGAACAAATATGGTGGGCTGAGTGACTAGCAGACTGGCACTGCCATTCCCCGTGTGGCTAAAAAAAAGAAGGCTTCAAACTTTGGGGCCTCATCATATCAGCTGATGTTGTAGTTTAATAGTGCATATTCCTAAAAAAAGTTTTAAGGGATCATACTAATGTTGGTGATCCAGCCTTGATGTTGGACGTGTATTTTGCATTGCTGCTGCCATGTTCACTCTGCGTATGATTATGTGTGGGACTTAAAATCTAAAATACAAGATCAGTTCACAAATAAAGATACAAAAAAACTTCATTATACATTATGAACAGAGGAAGAAGGATTTCAGATTACAAACGTCACCCATGACTTTTGTCTTTTTGGCAGAGAAATACTGAGATGTGTGACCAACAAGCAGAATGTGTGTGATGTAGAGTTTGCCAGGGGGTGTCCAGGCTAAAAGGCTGTGGTGTCGGGACGACAGAGGCATCTGAGGGTCATGGGACATGGGGCCATGGGACATGGGGCCTCAGTCTGGGCTTGGACATGCGGTGTCGGCCTGTTGGTGGTGACTCGCTCTCTCAGGACTAACGCGTGTGACCGGGCCAGGACTCACTGGAAGGTGGCCTTGACCCGCTTCAGCGTGTCCTGGATTCTCCGTGTCTGTCGCTCGCTGGACTGCTGGATGTTGGGATCGTTGTCGGCGGCCAAGAGGCGGATGTCAGAGGTGGCGAGCCGGGCGATGCAGTGCTGAAGGTAGGCCTGCAGCTCCGGGTCCGGGCTGTAGGGGTACACCGCCTCCTGGAAGGCGTGGACCTGACTCACAACCTTTGCTATGCTCCTGGGAATATAAATGGATGGACGAGAGGATGAAGCAACATACGACAGAGTGAAAACATGAAAATAATAAACAATAATGTCCCGGTGCATATTCATCATTAACAACATCATCAGCTTCTGTCTGTGACCTGATTTGCAGAGAGTGGGATAACCCGGGGTCCACACTAAACAGCTGTGGATCTGCCTTTCCCCGCTAGAGCTCCTGACCTCAGCATCTGGCAACACCCAGTCTCATCTCAGCTTCTGGGCCAAAACCTCTTTTCCAATTGAACCCCATCCCACGGGTGCCATCTGGTGCAACACTGGCACCCCTACCAACAACCCAAATTCAGCAGCTGTGCCATTACCATCCAGCCGCCACTTGCTGCGACCTCAGCATCTGGTCAGCCATATTGGAGTGAAGAAGAAGGACACAGGAAAACACGTCCTCGCAGCGAGTTGGCCAACTTTTTCATAGATGCACATGTATGTGTGGAGAGAGTTCATTCTTAGTTAATGGTTCTGACTGTTCATATTTACTATCACAAGGATAGTTATCAGATTAATTGAAGAAAGCTGTGTTTTATATTTACATGCTTATAAGAATTTATAAGTCTATTGACATTTTTTTGCTGAAAACCAAACCAGTGAAGACAAAGCTCTTTCCTACATCTAACAACATGGCTGACTAATTTTTTTATTGGTGTGTCTCAATTCAGGGTTTCTCTCCTTCAGAAGCTGCATTTGAAGACTGAATGTGTCGGACCAGTGTGACTAGGCTGCTCCATTTCCATGGCTCCATCGAATGCAGCCAACGAATAGATCCTTTCCTTCCTGAGCATTGAGGGCTCCAACATGTGGATCCTTCTCAGACCAAACCTAACCCTATCCCACGATTCAATGCACTTCGGTGTCAAACGGTTTTTCAAGGAAATAATGTCGGTGGCAAACGATAAGACCAAAATGTTCGATGCTTGTAAATATAAATATCAAGCTTCAACTCACTGTGTAGCTCACCGTACAAATTAGAACAAAACAAGGGGCATTCAAACTTTCTCGTCATGTCCATCTGCAGCTCTGTTGCTAAGCAACAAGGGCAGGACAAGCTGCCCCTTCCCAGGAATGACTCAACTTTCATTGGCCACATAGACCACATCCTCCTGAATTGGCAAACAGCTTACATATTCAAAAATAGACTTATCCTATTATTATATTATAATTAATATAACTGGAATTGTGGACCAAAAAAATCTGCCAGTTTAGTGATAAATATAAAAAATGGCCAATTTTGTAAATCAGCAATTAGCGGTCTGTATCTGGAAGTATTGAACCATTTCAGTGGGAACACAAGTAATGTTAACTAAATACAGTTAATTGAAATGTTGCTACAAGGCAAAGTAAGCCAACTGGAAATAACATAATTGATAGATGTTTACAATAGTCAGTGACAGCAACCAGGGGTTAAGAAACAAAAGCAGAAATGGAACAGATTCCGACTTGGCCCCATCGTGTCAACAGCACCTCATCACAGATCTAAAAAGGATCTGGATCTCTCCTCACCTGAGCTTGGTCCACTTGTAGGCTCCAGTAGTGAGTGTGAAGGCTCCAATCTCCAGCTGCTGGACGTGCATGGCCAGGATATGTGCCGGCGGCAGGGTGGGCCTCGTCCTCAGGTGTTCCCCACCCATCAGACACAGGTCGTCACTCTTCAGAAACACCTGAGGAGAGGGAGCATTTAATCTGCATGCTACATGAAGTAGTTTTTAATGGAACAGAAAAAAAGAAAGAAAACTTCCAATTAGGCCAAAAGTGTTTGATGCTGTATAACAATGTCCATTACGATGGAATATGAATGAGAGGATCTGTGAGGATTTTCAACACATTTAACCTCTTTACATTTCAAAATCAACGGAGCATATTTGTTTTTATGACACAGGAAGAGGAAATCTGCTGCATTGTGTCTCACTTTCAGAAGGACAACCAGCTGCTGGTTCTCAGCACACAGGCAAGTTGCTCGGAGTTGTTTTGCTATTGGTTTGTTTGCCCTGCAGCCCAGTTTCACAATATGTGACCAGCCTTCGGTTACAAACACCGTGAGTGTGCACTTGCACAAACACACCTACTCACACACACCTGCACAGCTCGCAGCTCCTCCAGTATCTCAAACACCTTGGACGACAGATGCTTCCAAGCCTGTTGGCAACAGATGAGGAAGTTGTTTTTAGTAGTTCCAAAATGAAGATGAATTAAACCGCAGCAACACCACTGTTGCATTGTGAGCTTTTTTAATTACTCCCATTCAGTGCCCCCATTCCTCCTCTCTTTATTCATCCTATTCAAATGCATTAATGCTGATTCCTCATTTGCGAAACCAATTAAACACCAGTTCAGTTCCATCGCAGCTGAAGAAAACATTTCACTCAAGGGCATCTGACTTAATACACAAACTCAGAATCCGTTTTGGGGTCATTTATGAGACGCAGCCTTACTGGTAATTGCCCGACAATCACGTTCTCCAGACCTCCGAGGATCTGCATGGCTGTGGCGAAGTTCCTCGATTCGTAGCAGTGTTTTCCGATCCACAGATACTTGGTCACCAAAGCAACTTGTGTCTGTGAAAGAAGAGAACAACGGAGGAAAGATGCTAAACAAGGCAAAATGAAAAGTGTCAAAGTGGCTCTTTCACTTTTATGCTTTTTCTTGGGACTAGGGACGGTTGCATAATGAAGTAAGTCCACAGGAAAAGTAGTTACAGTTGATGTTAATAGTGCATTGTGGAGTGTTTTGCTTTACTGCTACTGCAGATTATTTTTCCATTTAAATTAGAAAAGGCTAAATTATATGAAGGAGAAGTTGAGCTTCAATTCTGGTGCAAATGCGTGAACAGGTTAAAAAGGCTGGAAAGATTTTTAGGTTCTACTTTCATGTGTAAGCAATGAAAGAAGTTTAATCGAGGTTTGCAGAATGAAAGATGACTGAAACGCCTTTAGAAGAGAAAGAGGTGAAAGGTCAGGTCAAATGTAAATAAAAGTTTAATTGAAGCTTAACAAAAATTTGAGCTGAAGCAGCAGAAACTGCTCAAGTGCACTCTAAAGAGCTGCAGCGTCAGTTAGAGAATGTGAGCAGTCACATCAGTGTGACAAATGACACAAATGTCAATGAAGCGAACTGAACATTTTGAAGATTGAATGGATCGTCTACATGAAAGTATGAAGAAGTAGCTAAAGGACAAAAACACGACGAACAATGATACTAATAATTAGGAGCATATTATAATTATTGAGACTGATAAAGGTTACATTTTGTTTTTCAATTAGGACATTTATGATAAATAGAACCAATTATTGCAATGACAGTACTATGTCAGCAGGTGGCAGCAAAGCACTGTACTGGTTTCCGAGCGGCGGGGGGAAAAGTCTGCAAGTTTTAGCACAACAAATCTTAAATATAACATAATAAGTCACCTGAAAAGTCATCATTGCAACAAAGCCTTATGGAAATGGCATTTGAAACCTGCTAGAAGTTTACTATAGACAGCGATCGACAAATCACAGACTTTATAGCCCTTGTTGACCAGTCTTTTTCCGTGGTGGAAGACAAAGTGCTTAGCCAGCTAATGATGCGTTTGGGAACACATTATACTCTCCCAAGCTGCCGGTACTTTTCAGACGTGTCTGTACCTGCCCTGTGTTAGAAATCTTCACAGATCCACACGAACCTTAGGCCCTGAGACCTGTGTGGGTTAGATCCACGTTTTATACACTCAATCGTGTTCAGGGCAGTTCCCTAGTTTAACATTATGTGTGATAATGGTCATATCAATCAATCAAATTTTATTTGTATAACCCATATTCACAAATCACATCAATCACACGTCTCATAGGGCTTAACAAGGTGCAACATCCCCTGTCCTTGGCTTGGCTTAGTAAACAGTTCTGTTGAAAAATGTTGTTCATCCCAACTAATAACTTATATTCATTGAAATTCTGAAACGACAGCTTATGAAGCCACTGAATGAGAAACAGTTTCAGGTATCAAACCCATTCAGTACATTAACAGAGAAGAATCAGGAAACACATGGGGAAATCTGTGATCTGTGTCCGATGAGATCACAAAGCTCAGACTGTGACAACAGCCATGTTTTTCTCCTGACTCCTGTTATGTCTCCTCTCACCTTGGTGGAGTCACAGATGACGATTTCAGAGGAGATCCAGTTCGTGACACTTTCAGCATAAGTGAGCAGCTGCTGCAGGTGACTGTCTGACGGTGTCCCCTCACATACATGAGGACTGCTGCCCTCTGCTGGCGGGATGTGCTGTGACACATTCCTAATGGTCAGAAAAAAGCGTTGCAGGGAAATTGGTACATAAACAACAATAAATTGATTATTGTCAGAAAATGTTAAACTCATTAATGTATTAATTTATCAAGAAACATGCCAAATGTCCACGTGCTGCAGATTCTGAATTCACTGACAGGTCTCACTGTGTCTCTTTATCATCCATTGTGAGGATCCACAAGCCTCAGTTCTAGGTCCATTACTGTTTAATCTATACATCCATAATGATTTATTTTATTTAGGCTCACACATGCTTATGTAAAGTGCATTAAGATGAATTTGTATGAAATCAGAAGTATAAATGCATTTTAATTTATTGATTGATTATAGGATTGGGCAACTAGAGTTAACAATGATTCTGTGTTGCAGTATGAGACTAGAGCTGCAAATTATAGATTATGTGCACCCAATACACAGGGGCCTGTGTGTGGTAGAATGAATGGTGCTGTTGTTGTTGATACTGAGCAGATTATCCTGGTAACAGCAAAGAAAACTAAACCAAAACTGTAAACAGAACACTGTTTCCATCAATACACAGATGTTTGGTTTGTGAATCGCACAAATATGCTACAGTCAATCAGGCCAAACCCAGGCTATGGAAGTGTATTTGGTCATTGTGTCGTTATTTGCTGTCTTGTTGATGCTGCTTCACGTATATACATCTGTATATTATGTATAATCAGACATACTGTTCAGAAGTAGAGTACAACAACGCAATATACTGTTAAAAGTGGACTGTATCGTTTAAAGCAGAGAAGTTTAAGTAATATATTTTATACAGGTCTTTTCTTTTCTTTTCTTTCATACAGGTCATGAGGGGCTGTTGACTGTAACATGATTGTTCTAAAGAGCAGAATTGCTGCGGCCCTCAGCAGATCTTAACTGAACTCCTGTGGGAGATTCTGGATCAACATATCAGACAGTGTTTTCTACCACAAGCATCAGAACACCACAGACTTGTGATCTCTGGTGAAGAGCGCTGTTGTGGAGGTGGTCCATGTGGTTACGGAGCATCTTAATGTTATGTTTTCCCTTTAATTCATCATCAAGATGTATCGATATTACACTCACTTGTTTGGGATCAACACGTTGTCTGTGATTCCTTGCACTCTCGAGTTGAGAAAGTGAACTGGATGACATCCTTGGAAAATATCCTGCATTTAAAAAAGAGTTCAACCTCAAGTTGACTAATCAGAACATCACTATGCATTTATAGAGAAATGTCTCCCTCTAGTGGTTTAAAGAGACAACAGCATGAACACTGAATGCATGGAGGATGAGTACTGTGTACCTGCTGCAGGAGGGTGAGCTGCTGGGCTATGTGCTGTGCACTGTAATCGTTCTGGCTGAACGGGAGTCGCTCCTCACTGTGCAGACAGACGTTGGACGGACTGTCCACCAGGGCGCCGTAGCAAGGCATAGGCAAACCTGCAGCAATGGAGAAGGCCTTATCTTTAGGCATGGATGCAGAGGGCTCCACCACTCTTGAGATCCTCCACTGAAAAGTTCAGAAAGAGACTTTGAAATTTGGGGAGGCATTTTTCGGAATTATGTAGATGTTTATGTCTCAGAAATATTTTTGGTTCCCAGAAGGTAAGTAAAAGCGATGTGCTGACTAACGTGAGATCATTAACTTGCCGTGCAGACTTGAACTTGAACCAAACAAAAGCGAATCAATAATCGGTAGTGACCTTTCTGCCGAGATCCTCAGTAGATGAATGTAAGCAAACAGAGTCATCGTCCTCCTCAATGCTGATGAGACTTCCTCTTCCATGGCTCCTACTTGTACTTGGTGGAGTGTGGAGAGCCGCAAGAAGGTCCTGCCCCCGGCTGTCAACAGGAATTACCTGTGGAAACATACAATAAACACAACACAGAATATAAACAGTTACTAAAGAGACAAAAGAAACATGACAAAAACAAATAAACCGCCACCAAAACATGCTGATGTGGTCAATACAGACTTCATCTAGAGTTAGATACAAATTGTCATCGACATGTGTTGGTATTTTCTGTCATCTAACAAGACACTTAAATGACTTGAGTTGAATTTGTTATATTATATTATAATATAATTAATATTATGGTCGGCCGGAGGTTATGTACCTCAGTATGAAGGAATGTTTCTAATGTATCCACCAGGCTGGACTTTGGTGTGAAGTCCACCTGTTGACAGTCTGTTATCCAGAACTGGAGCAGGTCCAAACTGCGATGGAAGATCTTGTCACTCTCTGCTGACATGTCTGGAGCTTCTCTGGAATAAAAATCAAATATGATCATCATACAATTAGCAGAAAGGGTTTCATGTACTGAGGGCTTTAAAGCTTCTCATGGGTTTCATGGCAAACTGGACCCTACTCTACTGCACTATGTTGTTTGTGGATGTAATAATATTCTGTACCTTGCAGCACAGCAGAATTTATGTAACAACTACATGAATGGTTCAAAAAGAGTTGCAACAGAGAGAAACTAAAACATGTGTATATTTGACAGAGACCTGTGAAGAGGCCAAAATCCACCATGAACTGATCCTATTATTGCGTGTTAGCTGATACCCTGTATCTTTCTTACCTCTGTGCCACAGAGCTCCATTGTTGTCCCAAATTTTTTTTAAACACACAAAGCCACACTGTACTATATCACCCTGCCGCTGTAAATACTCACAAGAGTAAATGTCCACGAGCAAATATAGTCCCCCAAGACGCAAATTAGATTGGAGACGGGTTTTTTGCATACTGTAGCCTACTCCACTGCACAATGCTGTTTGTCTATGTATCGATGAGATAGCAGATATACTGTACCTTGCAGCACTGATGAATTTATCCATTATGAACTGCAGCAACTGCTCAGGCGTGCAGAAGAAACGATAGGTATAAAGGAACTGCTGGATGTAGCCCTCCACAGCGGCGTTTCTGTGATGGGAATAATAATTTAATAAACTTTATTGTATAAAAGTACACAATAGTAGTATAACTGTAGAAAAAGAACATGTGGAAACACGTGATCATCTTTTCTAACCAGTTCCTAATCCTGGTTAACCAAGTTGTCCGCAGCATCATTTTTCCACTCCTCCCTTCAAGCACTCTCAGACAATGTGGGAGATGTAGTCCCTCCATATGATCTTTGTTTCACCCGGGCTCTGCCTCCAACTTCTCTGTGCCCACAACATTTTAAGAAAAAAGCTCTTCCAGCCCTAGATCACTTTAAATGCCTCTTTCTCAGAAACGTTCTCAAAAATCAAAGCATTGTTGGCGGTGGCTCTCATGTGAGCTGGCAGACAAATCGCAATTCATCAAAATCCTCCATGTTGAAGGGTGTAAATTTGGTTTCTGACGTGTTGATGGGTGAGTGTTAATGTGCATTAATGTTAATGCACTAACCCAATGACAATCTATAGGCCTATGTGATATGGCCATAAAGTATTGTTGTAATAGAAACATTTGTAATGCTTATTATGATATTAGTCTCCATCATTTATTTCGTTGTGCCACAAATGACACTCTTGTTATTTGGACAGTGGTTTGCCAGGTGCAGGCAGGAGGTTTTCATGAAGGCAACACAAACACACATGAGAGTGAACATGGTAGCGTTTCTAAAAAAGGAGAAGGACTCTGACCAGCCAAGACAAAATGAGGTACCTTGTACCTAAAGGTAAGTTTACTTCTGTCATAAGGTTTAGGGATGAAAAGTCTGATACAGACCAGAAAACTGTGCAGTTTACAAGGCAGAATAAATAATAAAATATGTATTGTTATCTGAAATAATCTCATCTGGATTTTAGACTGATCCTAACACAGAGTTTCTTCCACCTTGATAGATGAGGATTAAATTACACCCTTGTCTATGTTTAGTTCTTTATATATCTGTTTGTGTAGTTTGACTAAGATGTCAATAAACTGTCTAAGCTGTTTAATAAGCCACCATTTGAGGACATGAACTGAAAACAAGTCTTATCAATGTCTTAAGTGAAAAAAGGCTTTGGCTGGAGGCAATGGAAACTCAGGATAAAATGCCTGGATTATGACCTTGTTTTTCTTCATGTTTATGCTGTTTCCCAAAGCAACACACAAAGCACATTCTATAACGTTAAAGTTCAGAACAGCCGTGACATTGTTTACATATCAGATTTAAATTGAGACAATTTGTAATGTCACCGATGTTGAAACAGAATTTTAAAAAACAGTGGCACGAGAGAGCAACATAAATATCAACGAATCCTTTGAAAAGACCAAAACCAGCGTATACTGATTATTATATATTACCAGTTTCTTTCTTCCTCTGAGCCACAGAGCTCCACTCACTATTTTGAATCAATCCCACAAACTGTACTACATCATCCTGCGGCTGTAAATACTCACATATGAGTATTAATCTGCAGGGAAACATCGTCCCCCAAACAAACAAATGCAGTGCAATACAATACAAAGTCTGTTTTTGACCTGCAGGTGGCACTATACCATCATCAGTAGGAGTCATCCTCTGGGGACATGAATGTACAAAATGTCACGACATGCCACTGTTATGATATTTTAGTCTGAGCTATACTGCTAGCATGTTGTTAAAGCATCCCAGCAATACTATAAACTAGGACTTTCATGACACCAGCTGTAAAGAAAGTCTTGGAAAAAACGTGTCTGTTGTATAAACAGTAACATGAAGGATCTTCAGTGTCTCGGTGAAGTCCTGGGATTTTCTGACCTGTGAGATCCCTTTGTTGGACACATGAAATGCAGCAGGGAAGGTAAATAATTGAGCACAGAACGTGGATCACAGGGGGCGCCCAACACTTTGAAACAGCATCACAAGTCCTACAACTTCATGGCTCAAGAGGCGATGGCTTACACATTTCAAATACAAACCCTCATTAATAATACCTGGTGTAGAGGTTAGCCATGAGGCCCAGCGGAGAGCCAGCCTGCAGAGTTCTCTTCCCTTTGCTGGAGCCAAAGTTCAGACCAGAGGGGTCCTCAGAGGACTGGAGGTCCAAGGAGCCGGATCCTGAGACAGCCAAAGAGGGTAGTAATGAAACCTCCAAACCCCACTGCTCCACACTGAGAATCTGCAGAAATAAAAGGAAATCATATCAAAGGTAAGAGGAGTAAAATTGTTAAGACATTCATGAGGAAACAGCAGTGTTGAGTATTGCATTGCTTTGCCAGTACCTCAAGGTATTTCTTCACACAGTCCAAGAAGACCACTTTGGACCTGAGTTCCTCAAGCTGGGACTTGAGTTTGGAAAGCATCAATTTGCTCCCAGAGCCTGGGTGAGACAGTACATAGCTTTAGAGATTATACAGGAGGCAAAGCAGGCCATTTTCTTACAGCAGCAGTGTTAGGAAACGGGCAACCAACCTTTATTTTTTCTCTCTTGCAGAACGAGTTTCTGGTAGAAATTTCTAGTTTTCTTCAAGTTCCTTGTTTCAATTATCAGCTGCTGCTGCAGTTCCTGTTCAAAGGAAATCGCACAAAATCACACAAAGGCCTTAAAATAACAGCACATTGCCTTTCAGTAAGAGAAGCCTGCAGGTGTTTCCAGTGTGTGTGTGTGGGGGGGAGGACAGTTTTTATTTTCCCTTTTCTCCTCTGTTCATTGTGGCAAAAGAACGAATTGGCTCTTTTGAAGTGAACAGAGTGAGAAGTCGCACAGCTCTTAAAAGGTGTGCTATTAGCTGCTGCACAAACCCTCTGAAGGAGTAGTGGTGCCATCAAAGTGTGCAAACACAAAGACTATTCATTAATATTCTTTTGGAAATGATAATAACTTCCTCTGCCAAGGGCTAAGTTCAACATATTAATATTCAGATCCAGTTTAGAGAGAATAATATGCCAATTATCCCAAAGCCCCCCGCGTGTTCTTGTCCTATTTACCCCAAAGCCTGACCATGCCCCACTTCATTACAGTTAAGAAAATAGTTCCTGGACTTATTCATAAAACTCAACCTAGTGACAGGCGGGATGGAATTGGGAAGCTAAACTGCATTGAACAAGCTCTTGGATGGCTCATTGATAATAAGCATAAAGAATCAGAAATCGTATTATCCTTATCTTATCCTAATCTTACAATACTATATAGATCCTTTCTGAGTTGAGTTGACAATAATTAAAACATATTCTGTCTTTTTGATACAAAATATCGAGACCTCGTATAATAGCAGCGTTTGCATTAAAAAAACAAAACTCAACACACAACCCATCGCTGCAACATGCAGAACATACAAGATGCATTGTGTTAGTGTAATAGAATCTGATAAATAAATCAGATGCTTGCTGCAGTCTGCCGTGTGTTCAAACACAGAGTAAAGGTCACATATGACTCACTGGCGTTCTCCTCTACAGGTTCACTCACCTGGGTTTTCAAATCCAGACACGGCGATCCTGTGTGCTGTCCCAGATTCACTGCATACTGCATCACCTCTGGACTAAAACTGTCTTCTCCAAAAAAGGCCAAGGTCCATGCCGGGCTCAAGCTGAGGCCCGCTCCCCCTGCTTTGGATCCGGGCAAGAGGAGCTGCTCTGACACCAGGGAGTCGCTGTCCTCCATGTCCTCCATGCAGTCAGGGCTCATCTGCTCATCATGGAGGGCTCCCAGCAGACCATCCTCTCTCGCCGACAGAAACTCGGCTTCAGAGGGGCTTTCATCGCTGCCCCCCACTGAATGATCTCCTCCCTCCATGACCCCTGCGTCTGAACCGTCCGTGCTCGCGCCTGCAGACAGGGGCAGCGGAGAAAGAAAGAGAGGGAGGGAGAAAGAAGCAAAAGAGAGAGGACTGAATCACATGGAGAGCAACCAAACAACAAAACGAACTGGATTTGAGGAGAAAACAGAGAGAGAGATCAGAGGGTGGTGCTGGGCGTAGTTAGTGCTCACCCTGTTGTGGCTGCACAATGAAGCCACTGTTGAACAGATGAGCTTAAAGGCAGTTCAACTCGTTCTATCACCATCTTTTTTATCTCAAGTATCTTGCAAGAGCCTGTTTGTAACCAAGACCCCATGTCTCACGTATATTAATAGCACCAAAAATACGTACGATAGAGCTTGTGAGTGTGTGTGAATATCATTGGTCAGGATTGAGCTTCTGGAACGAGGAGAGAAAAAAATAATAAAAAATATTCAAACGAAAATCCACACTCTTAAGAAGAGCATCCAGCAGCCGCTCACAGCTCCTAGGACTTTACTCAGAGGCTAAATAGAGGAATAATTCATCACAGACGGGGCTGGTGCTCAACAGTGTTTTTTAATTTGAAGCCAGTGTTGAAAAAACATCCACTAATTCCTCTTAATTTACATAGGGAGACAGTTTCTTAGTAAAAATACAGTTTCATAGTTGTCAGTGCCCCTCCACTATGTTTGGTTGGGAAACATTCAAATCAGGAAATGTAAGGATTCGTTAGATATTTATTAAATTCTGACAAATCTGCATTTTACAAATTTGGAAAGTGAGCTGAAATTGAACCAATCATCAGAAACCAACCCCCTGAGCAAAATCTTTTATCGGAACACATATCAAAGTCAACATGAAAGTCGGTCTCCTACCTTGACTGATGCACTGTTGACTCTGCTCCGATCTTACTTCAACATTTCCAAGTGCACTCTCGTTTTCTTCGTGACAGGAGCGGGCTTCGGCCTCTTCCATAGAATCCATAGTAGCAGGACTGGAGGTGTTAATGTTTCCATTTAGATCAACATGGCCGTGCAAGCAAACTTCTGTCTTTCCTCTCCACACGGATGCAATCAAAGGTGGGGTACGGGCTGCCCTTTTCACAGCCTTTGATGGAGGATGCTCATTAGAGCCGCTGTATGGGGTGAATTAGGTGAGAAAAAAAAAAAAACATGCATACTATTCAAAGTTAATGACAGTCAGAACCTATTAAAAGAATAATACCAATAATGTTTACGTATGAACATTTTTATATTTGAAGAAAATACAAATGATGATGGCAAAACACTTGACATCACATAAAACATCTCGCAGGTCACACACCCATTGATCCATAAAGTTTAACTGCAGCCTGAGACCAAACAACGTTCGCTCCAATCCGTGCAACAGTTAGAATGGATCATGTCTCAATTCAGTGGATACAGTTCTGCCTCTCTTCCCTGTCTGGAGTCAGAATAAAAAAAAAATAATAAAAAAAAAACTCCACAGCTGAGCCCTGAGAGCGAGCCCCCAGCCACTGGAAAACAGCGTCTCTCTCTCTCCCTCTCCCTGCAAAGTGTCTCACTACCACAGCAGATTAAGATGGGGTCTCTCAGCACGGTGCCCTGAGCATGAGAGCATGGCAACGGCTTGATGAAAAAGATGTCTGGGAGAATTGGCAGGCTCGACCCTCCGCTCGTCTCCGGCTCACATACAAATGAAGGGAGACAAGAGCGAAGCATGGACTTCGTTGCCTTCACTCATGTATTCATTCATACACTCCCAGTGCCACTTATCAGTAACAATGCAGATGAGGCTTTACATGTATCTTCAGTGTATCCAGACGTTCTCCTGAGCACTAACAAACATGCTGCACGGCTGTTACCATAGGGACCACCTGAGCTGCCGACTGAAGTTTACGTATGAAGTGCACGCTGTATAAATTCTCATTTGCATGCTGTGTATGGGCGCTGTGCACGTGCAGGTCATGTTTACTTGGATCATTCTGTGTGTCATGTTCTTCACAACCCACGTGAGTATACATTTAAAATCTGAACAGATGAGGGCCCAGCTGGGTTACCTCAGTGTTTACACCACACAAAATATCTATTCTCAATTGAATCAAATATTTTCACCTATCACTTATAATCTCCTAATGTTGTGACTGATTGTGGTGATTCGATTCACCAGGAAAACCCACCCTCTGATGTATTCAAAAGAATAAAAACTGAACTGTGTTGAGAGTGATTCAGCCATTGTTAGTTAAGTGACATGTGAAATTTCCCACATGATGATGTAATCACAGGAGAAATGTCTTTGTTGTGTGGTTTTGTGTGAAAGCCCACCGCTGTTTAAATCACAACATGTAACTGCTGCTGCTACGCTAGTGAAGCGTGATCCCACTGAGCTTCTAAAAAGTGGTTAAAATTACAGTCAATAGTTATGCATTACTGAAGCATGTGCAGCTGGTGACACAACTAGAAATTTCAGTTCTTTGCTGGCGACCTGTCCAGTGTGCCCCCCCCCCCCCCCCCTTGGCCAACGACAGCTGGGATTCGCTTTAGACCCCCCACGACACCCAAAGGATAAGCAGTATGGATATGTCTTTTCTCCCAATTTGCTCATTTTTATTTCACCTACCAAATCCAACCCTAACCCACATCTGAGAAGGACTGCTTGCAAATTATAAAAGAATTTGGACAAATTGCAATCACAAAACTTTTATTTTTATATTGCATGTTTATAAAACAGCCTTACATAGTATATTATTTCTATTTTTACCTTATTTATTTTAGATTCTGTTTCTATTATTATATATTTGCACTGCTCTTTTGTGCTGAAGTGTCAATTTTGAATCTCCTGTAAAATAAATATTTGCACACCTTTTCTTACCTTATTTGTTAGTTAAAGACAAATGTTTGAAGCCCTACTCACAGTGTGGATGAGCTGTAGTTGACGAGGCAGTGTAGAACCCCCAGCAAGTCGTCTTCCCAGTACAGACCACCGAACCTCTCCTTCACAACACAGGCAAACGTGTGGTACTGGAGGTCCTTCAACAGGAAGATGTACTCCCCTTGGAAAAGACGAAAAGTTGACTTTCAAATGGACGTAGCTTTGTTGTTTATTGAAACATGACCACACTGACGATGATAAATGGGACTAAACAAACACCACGCTGTTTAGAACCCACTCACACATAAGAGCTTCCTTTCTCTGTGAAACCGCAGCAGCGTAGTTTACTTCTGCCATGTGCATTGACACTTATACTGACGTCAATGGATCCCGTGTTATAGATTCACCTAGGGGCATCCCTGGGTGTTGAACATGTCTTCTTCCACGTCCTCCATAAATTACACCAGCAGTCTGCAACTGTTTTTTTAATTCACCACATCGTACTGACACACTAATTTCCAAGCGTGCATTTCTGTGTATATATTTTGTTCTCACTATATATATATATATATTTTTTTTTTCTATTCTATTTATCTTTTCATATTTCCTTGTGTTTATATTGCAAGTTTACTTATTACTTACTTTTACTGACGTCTATTTTTGACTGTGTACTTTGTTGCTGCAACACAGCAAATTTCCCAGTTGTGGGACTAATAAATCATTATCGTATCGTATTGTATCTCCCTGACAACTGCAGAGGCATCAGGTTTGTAAAATGTTTTGCTGTTTATCAAGTGTTTTTCATTCTCTGCTCATAGAGAAGAGTTCAAAACCACCACCTTCCCCCAGGAGCATGAACTGTCAATATCGACTGATACATTTTTTATTTTGATATAATTTTTGCCCATATCACCCAGCGCTTGTGGATATAGTAGGTTTTATGTGGTACAAATGAAGCAACAGTACAATGACATGACATCGAAGGATACATACCCATGGCGATGTCCTCTTGTCCATCATCCAAACACCCATCAAGTGAAAACTCTCCTTTGAGCAGGTCGATCACCTCCTGTAAGGCAGGGTGGACTTCGGGGGGGATGGACTCTGCAGGAAGTTGCCTCTCGACTCGTGTCCCCGGATTTGTTTGTCCATTTAAAACTCTGGTCACGCTGCGCTCCAGGCGGCTGTCAGAAATGATGGAGCTCCCACTGACGTTGGATGGCGGGTCATAATCCTGGGGTTTCGGCCTCACAGGCACATTCAGACAGTTAATAAACGGACCTTCAGTGTTCTCTGGAACTGTGATTAATCCTTGCAGAGGCTGTGGGACCAGGGAGAGATTTATATCCAACCCGAGGAGAGACTCGGGAGCCCTGACCTGCACAGGCACTAAAGAAAGATGTCCTGTTGTGGGATCCTGACAAAAGAGGTAATTGTTGAAGACACCACAGCCATTGAGGTTGGTGGATAAAGACTGAGGAAGAGACACTTCAAGACAACAAATATCAGGGAGGACAGATGAAGAGTGGAGCTTTATGTTGGCGCTGGAGGTTGAAGAAGTTGTATTTACGACTGGCTGATAAACAGGCGGCTCCTCCGTATGTAGATTGGGCTCAGTCTGTGCTGGATGTGGGCACTCAGAGTGTGGAGAGAAATCAACATCATTTTCCTCCATCTTTTCACTGGTTTCTGTGAAACCATCCACATCCCTGCAAAGTAAACAGTTGCCGATGAGGTTTAAACTTGTTTTCTCTTAATAAATCTGCAAAGCTTTTTGTGTAGATATTATTTTAACTGCTTAAATTGATTTGAGTTTAAAATGAGAGTGATTTGATTAAATAAATTGTGTGTTCAATGTATATATTTATGTATAAGTTTAACTTATCACTCTGACGTTATTTGGTTCATTCACACTAACTCAACATGATAGAAAACACCTAATTAAATAAAACCCTTTACATTGAATTTATGTACTAAAGTTACATGGACATTTTACAGTTTTAGGCATAATTAAAAAAAAAAACAACCAGTAAACAAATGGACAGGGGTGAAAACATCACATCCTTGGCTGAGGTAATTCCAGCTATAGCTCATTAGTTCATTGACTAAAAACAGCCTAATGAAAACTGAAAGCAGGGGAACTGCTATCCTGGCTAGTTCCAAAGGAAGCTACCAGCCCCTCTAAAGATCACTTATATACATTATATCTTTGTACATTAATAAAAGCCTAAAAGTGACTTTTTGTACAATCAGATTCATCCAGTCCAATAAAATGTGGAAATTCTGGTTATAAACATGTATCAGTGAATTATGTAATGACGTTAGTGTGTGCTTGCAGAGCCAGCAGGAGATCAGCAGGCTCAGAAATAGAATTGCACTATTCCTTGTTCAACCAAAATTGTGGGGTTAGTAAGTTTTGTCGATTGATGGACTTGTTTTAGCTTTGGACACAGACAGACAGTTTCCCCTCTTTCTTTCTTTGAGCCAAGAGAAGCTAACCCTCAATATTAACTCTCAAAGAAACTCTTAAAGAAAGTGTATATCCCAAGACGCCAAACTATTCCTTTACATTTTATGAAAAAGCATCAGTTGAAATGTGCTGTAATAATAGATATTGTTTTTGGAACATTGTACCCTTCAGTGGCAGCTCCAACGCTGTGGCTCTCCTCCTCTGAGTCCCCTTCACTGGTCAGGACGATGGGGCTGAAGTGAGTGGCGGTGGAAGTGAAGGCCTCTGGGAGTTGTTGTCCCTTGCTGAGTGGATAGCTGTGGGGAACAGGGCCAGGCACAGGAGCCAAGCGGCTCTCAGTGGCCATGGGCAAAAAGCCTACACACAGTTACAACAATGCCAGATACAATATCAGTGATATTGTCTCATGCAGGGAACGTCTGTAAATTACACAAAATGTGTAATAATTTAGGAACATCTGCACCGGTGAATTAAATCAACAGCTGTGATGTCTTTTGATTTTTAGGAGAATTACCTTCAATCATGAATGTTAAAGAGTTTTCATGATACTTGACACATCCAGTGTATAATATGTACATTTCGGGGGAAACCTTTAATGCATGAGGGTCATCGATATTAAGTGAAGCTGTCCTACCGCTGCTGTTTAGCTCCGACTCTTCATATGAGCTGTGACGAGTTTCTGTTGCACTCAAATCTTCTGCATCAGTGGATTCTGAGACTGGCTGAAAGACAAATGAACTTGTTCCTTACAAGAGAGAAACAATTTTATTTTTCTGTGAGTTGAAACAGTTCAGACATTTAAATATTGACCAATTGACAAAAAACACACTTCATCCATACTACTGTGTTCCTGTTTAAAACGATCTCTGTCCACACAAGTGTTTTGGCTCCGTATCAGTTTGAATCTGTATCTGTTTTGATCCCAGTCCATAGTAACACTGAAAATGCACATCTGGGCATGCATGTCCCAGTGTAAACAGAAAGGCATGTGTGAGGCGCTGGACACTGGAATTGTCACAGATCGCACGAATAATAGCTCGTCTCCTGAACAAGTAAGTAGTAGTATCCCTGTAAGATGCAGAATTGAACTGCACAACGGCTGTTGTCACATAACATCAGGGTCGGCAACGCTTGTAATTGATTTTCCATGTTGAGTTTTACACTGGCAGCCGAGGCTAATGGTGGTTGTTTTCTTCCAGAAGGGGGTCATGTGATAGGAGCCTGGGATGACCAAAAAGACCCAATCAGCAAGCGCTTGTGAGTGTCTACGTCATTGTTTCAAAATGCCTAAGTTTCTGCCCATTCAGGATAAAATGCATTCAGAGTATTGTGGACGCCAGACGTATCCGCAGCAGGGTTGCGTTTAAGTAGTGTGGGTGTAGCCTGAGATTTCAAATGAAGACATGAAAGTGTGGCTGAATCTGGGAAGAGAAACAGAGGGAAGCTTACCGGGTGAACTAGGCTGATCAGGTTGTTCCACACAGTCTCTGCATTTGTCCCTTCACGTGATAAGTAGTCACGACAGCTCTGGAAAACACATCCACGTGAAAACAAGTGTGACAACAATGCAGCACACTTCACACACACAGACGTCGATAATGTCAGAATGAATTCTGCTCTGACATAACTGGAGCATTGTTTAAATGAAAAACAGCCCGTGTTTCTAAAACTAGCAGCCACTCAACGACTGAGTGACAGCAGAAGAATCCCAGTGAATGATGGTGTTTTTGCAGAAGAGTCCTTGGTTGCGAAAATGGCAAAGCACTTTGACAAATTGGATTCACTATATTTAAATTACAAGTGGTTTTCTTCTAAAAACAAAAAGGCGATGCCTGTGTGTAAAGAGTTGTGAAGTTGTGATGTTTGCACAGTGTTATGCAAAGTTAAATCAGGATCTATTTATAGCAAACCTTTCATGGAGGTACATTCAATTCAAAATGCATTAACGGATAAAATAAAAGTACAAAATTAATAAGAAGAAATAAAAAACAAAAGTACAATTATTGGGGGTTCAGATGGGTTTATCTAAAAGTTACTTTTCTATACCAGTCCTCAGTGTGAATGTCTATTCTTAGGAAGTGAAGTGTTGAACTAAATGCTAATGTCAGCATTCTTAATGTTAATAATAATAATAATAACTTTATTTGTATAGAATAATGAATTAATGTCAGAATTTGGCCATAAAACAAAGTACTGGACAAAGGAAAAACTTGTGAAGACCTTGACTTTATTGGAATTTGTGTCTGTCTTGTTTAAGCAATCAGTGTATCATGTTTCAATTCAAAACAAACCAGTGTCTGTTTTGTGATAAGAAACTGATAGATCTAGATGTAATATGAGGAAGCTGAAAAAATGAATATCATTGGATATTTTTGGTGCTTAAATCAGAGCGTTCGGGGGGGAACAGTGGACAGAGAAACGTAATTGCATGGCTGAAACACTGTGATAGTAGACACATGATCAATTGCTAGCGAATGTAACACTGAAATACATTTCAGTATTCTCCTTGAGAAAATTTTAAAAATACCTTCTTAGCCGTAATGATGGTCGGTCTCTCAATGGGCGTCCTCTTCGCCATCTCCAGGAGCAGTCTCTTCAGTTTGCGAGGCATTGGCAGTTTTTGAGACGGCGATAAACTGAACTTGGCCGTGGACCAGAGAATAGCAGCAACTCCATACACACACACCTGAGCCGAGACAGAAAAGAGGAGAGGAGAGGAAACTACAACCAAAGCAACATATCGATGACAGTTACTTTTAAACCTGAATGACAGACAGACCTTTTCAGTCACAATGCCATGCTCTTGATACTCAGGAGCAAGATAAAACTCATCTCTGGGTCCTGCAAAGAATGAAAGTCAGTTAATCAAGTCAAAAAAAGCCCCTAGACACTGGTGTCTCACGCATAGACTGACAAAGATTGTATATTCAAGCACATAGAACTACTGCATGGGACAGAAGAAAACGTACCTATGTTTTTAGGTTTCAAGAACAGCACCTCTCCCTCGCAGCCCACGTACAATGTGTCCAGACACAAATAGGCTGATGGAGAAGAAAGAATTGTAACATAATTCAAGCCATGCAGCATTTTCATATTCCGCCTCTGTCCTCTGGAATTCACCATCCTTATTGTAAAAGCTGGTTCTTAAATGAACAGGAAAACAATTTGCATTTGTTAAAAAAATGAATAACATGCTCCTATTCAACAGCATATTTCGATTTGGCCACAGGCAGAGTCTACACCAACAAATAAAGGCAGAGGAAGGGTGAACACACTCTGTCATGTTATGTACATTTAATTTAAAGAATTCAACAATATAATCATGCTGTATTCCACAAGCTATTTTTTCTGGATTACTCATATAAGTGTTATTGTCCTGTAACAGACACTGTAGACGTATGTGTGTGTCTACTTCGCATTGTTGTCTTTCAGACCTGTCTGGTTGTTGTTGTATTATACTATCCCGGTAAATCTCTCATACTCACAATTGTGAAATACTCAGTCTACTGTGCATGCGTAATATTAGCTTAACTTCTCTCTCTTCTTGTAATTCATTCTTTTAATGAAACTGTTTATGATTTTTGCATTTGTTTTGTAAGAAACTGTTTAATGTTTCTGGAAAAATGCTCATGTGTTTTCAAGATATGTAGATCAAAGGATTGCTATCATTCTGAGAACCAACATCTTTCTGATATCTCTCCATTACATATGAAAGTAGTGGCACTGAGTAGAGCTCATACTTCCACCAAGGCCCAATTATTCCCTCATATTCAATCATGCTGCACCAATTTCCACACACTCATAATTATCAGTCCCCTAACAACAAGATTCATGAATGATTTTCTGAGAAATGAATGAAAATATTGAAGAATGACCTATTTCCCAATATTCAAGAAGCTTTAGAATAATTCCTAGATCTGCTGCCTAATCTGGATCTGCACCTGAATTTAACGGGTTCTTCCCTGATCCACACAACATCCTTCAAGTTTTGTGGTAATCTGTCCAGCAGCTTTTAGGTAATCTTGCATATAAACAAACCAACCAACCAACGACAAACAGACAGACAGGGTTGAAAACCTAGTCTCCTGGTGGAGATAATAAAAGCCCTGTTAAGAAATGCAGGGTTTCTGTCTGTTTATTTGAACTGGAAGGAAGTGTTGAGTTGATTTACTTTAATAGGGCAAACGGGAGCTCATAAAAAACAACCTTCCCAATAAAATATGATAATCAAACAGAGGGAAGTAGAAATAAAGGACAGTCTAAAATGAAGGCCTGTTCCCTGCTGCAGTTGAGCTTAAGTAAATCTCCTGCACATATTTGAGGAAATCACACTCTTGGGATCTCAGCTGTTCTTACAGGAGCCGTTAAAACATGGTTCCATACATAAAGTGTTTAAAATCACCTGGAAAGTCAATGTAGCTCTGCAGTGAGGACAGACAGGTGTAACACAGAGCCCACAGCTCATTGGCCGTCAGCCTCCGTCCACAACGTGTGAGCAGCTCTCGCATGGAGATCCACTGGATGGAAACAGAAGTACAAACGTAGTCTTGAAAACACATGAGTTAAACACTTCAGCAGGATCTCAGTCGGCCTGATTAACCAACAGAAGCAATCCCTCACTCCAAATGGAACAATTACACGTACATAAAGGCAGACATGTTAGAAATGCTCTATTCTGAGCCAGGACTTTCTTAACAGACAAAAGTACAGCAGAATTTAAAGGACAGGTTGTTTTTTTTTAAATAAAAATAAGCTATGCAGATCTCAGTATTATGTACCAGGGAGAATAGAGAAATATAATAAAGTTATGGACAAAAAATACACATCGATCAACAATAGCAATATTCACGAGGAAGCACTGATGGGTTCTCTTGAATATTTGAAGGTCTTGACTTTATTATGTATGGAACAATGAGAGTTGTGTGGCTGACCTCATCCTGAGACTCTTCATTCAGGCACAGCATGCTTTTGGTCATGTGGTTATTAGGAATGTAGAGGCCGTGGCTCAAGGAGCTCTGGTGCCCAGGAGATTCTTGTGCTGTTTCCAGGTCCTGACAGGAAGGAAACGGAGATGATAAATCCTGGATACAGTCCTTGGATTCACTTTCACGGTGCTCCTGACTCCTTGTTTCTCCTCTGCATAAAGCTTCCGCAGCGTCTTTGCTTTCTTGTGACATTTGGTTGTCCACAACTGAATTCCCATAATCCTCAGTGCGGCTGTTTGGGTAACATTCACAGGACTGGCCCCGGTTGAGTCTTTGCAACCTGTCACTCCACACAGACGTGCAGCTCAAGTGTTCGTCTGCCCCTATCTCAGTGAGGTCGCACACTGGTTCACTGATATCTCCATGTGTTGGAGGAGATAGACAGCGGGGGTTGTTGGAGTCCGGGACAGAGCAGGAGCGGTTCAGAGCCCCCCTCACTCTGTTCAGCCTCTGCTGGACCCTCCTCCTCACTGGGGAGCTGTTGTGGGACCTGCAGTCCACCTCATCTGCCAGCATTGTACCGTCTCCGTCACTGGTTTCCATATCCTCAGCCCACAGAGAGGAATCCCAGCCCCTGCACACCTGCAGAGGACATTCTTAACACTCAGTCACGTGTTGTATTATTTAATTTAATTATACATCAGTGGGTGTAAAACAGAAAGTTTAGATAACTGCAAACCTGTTCTTTTAACTTATGATCTAGGTATGGTCATTTAAGTCGTAGCTAATCAGCTTACTTACAGTATACAGTACATACAGACGGGTTTCTGAAGGATGTCATCTGTGAGATATGTGTTCGAAAGCAAACCAAAATGATGGGATGCTAATGGGGACATCATCATTAGGAGTTGCGTCCGTGCTATCATGTGTATAAATGACAAACCAATGGGTGGAAAATTCTCCTCTTTAGCCGAGTCAATTAGCATCAAGGAATTATGTCTGGCTCTGGGTTTTAGTAAGGTGGTGGATATAGACTTACACTGATACTGGTGAGGAAGAAATGTGTGTTTTAACATAAGGCAGACAATACTAGTACTGTTTACTATTACCATGACTATTACAATATTATTACTATACTATTAATATTACAGTTTTTTAGCTGGTTTAAAGAAGAGTGGAAAAGTTAGTAAGGCTCTATGGTGAGAAGTCTGACAGGAGAAAGAGTTTCAGAGTGCAACTTGCATTACATGCAGAGCTGACAGATGTCTGTCAATCAAAAAGTTTTGCCCACGCAAAAGTTAAACATCCAATTTCTACCTCAAATTGTAATTTTGCTGGTTCTGTCACACGGGTTTGTTTTCTAAATACTGAAAATGTTTATTTAACTTGAACAACCATTAAGCAAGGCCATCTGGTTCATTTAACAGCATCAGTACTGTTTGCTTCAGTTCAATTACTTCCTCCTCTGGAGCAGCAGCTTCCTATAACAGCTGGTATCTACACCCTGTCACATACCTGCTGCCTGGACAGGCCGTTTGTCTTAACAGAAGTGTCACTGCACAGGTCTGCAGTATTATCATCCGAGCTCAGTCTTCTCAGCAGACATCTGGGTTTGGGATGCTGCCATCTCGCCTGCCAGGAACTTTCCTGTCCATCTGCGGATGTGCAAAGACAGTTAGCACCAGGAGAGACCACATCAGAGATTAACCAACAGCATGTCCTAGATTTTGGATCAAATTACCTTGAAACGTTGAAACTGATTCAATGGAAAGCACCCGTCGCCCAACAGAGGACAGTTTCCGGCACAAAGCTGCAGAGGAGGTATGAGACAGCCGTGCTTCAGCCACAGACACGATGTCCTGTGGGAGTATCAGACTTGCAGGTTTGCAGTATTGAACAAAGACACTTCAATGCTTGTGTTCTATGTTTTTGCAACAAATCTGTATCTTTTAAACAAAGGCAGTAGAACTAGCAGCTGACAGGTGCCTGTGCAACCAGTGGAGTTGCAGTTTACATCTGTCAAGACTGAAGGAGTTTAATAAAAGGTGAAATAGATTTTTAACAATAACCATTCAAACATGATTCCACTGCTGTAACCTACATTACATCCAATGAGGAACCATCTTCACTTTTTTGGCTTGTTTTTTCAGTGGAGAAAGCCAAAAGAACGCTGATAGAGAGTGTCCCCACATGGTGCAATGGCAGTTGACTGAAGCCCAGTATAAACTACTGGGCCTGTGCATGGGGACTAGCAGGGAGACAGCAGGACCCCTGTTCTGATCCTGGACTGGACTAACAACACTAAAGCCCTCTTCAAGAGGGGGCAGAGCAGACTGTTGCTCCTGGGGACACTCAGATTCTTCAGTGTTTGCAACAGTTTCCTGTCAGGTGACCGTGACCTTGACCTTTCAAAACCATGTCGGTTCCTCTTTGAGTCCAACGGAACATTTCAAATTTGTAGAAGGTTGTTCAGGAGTAAAAGGACAGACAATCTGAAAACACTCCGGGTCAGGCTGCTGCCGGTTTGGAGACATGAGAACATTTGAGAGACACAATAGGAATCTGACCAGAACATGTTTCTGTCAGAGTCACTTCTCATTTGGAATCAGTGATTCTGATTGTACATTAGAGATACTGCGTTTCAGTCAAGTGACCATGAGGCATCTCATTACATGGTATTGTATTGTATTGTATTGTGGATGTTCACTGTATTATTGACCCATCTCTTGTCATCATGAGATTTAATATTTTAAATATACTTTACATATAATGTGGGTTCTAGAGAATTTAGAATTATTTTATGTTATTCTTGTAAATTTATGCAGTTTATGCTGCATAGCATAGAAGAACTTCCCTTGTGTCTTTTGTTGATTTTGTGAAACTGTATCGTTCCAGTTGTCAATCATACTTTGTACTTGTTTGAGGTTTATTATTATTACCAAAAGTCATTATTATAATTAAATATACATTTTCACTTTTAACCGGATATATTATAGGGCCTTTGAAATATGTTTCTCTCCCCATGCACCTTTTCCATGTGTTCGTCCCTGTTATTGGTTGTTTGTACTTCGTTGCTTCTTTTTGAGCACATGTTTACTGTTTATACAGACTTGTTGTTTTTACTATATTACATGTCATCCCTTTTAAGTTTGATATTTGAATGCACTTTGGGCTTTATAGAATGAAAGGTGTCATATCCATAATTTACTTCCACAATTATTATGATTATGAATGTTATTATTAGAATTGTGAACTAATTTAGATCAAAATTTTGTTTGGTGCTTTTGTTTTGCCCTGTCGATGAAGTTCATGCTGTGGCACTTTCACTGAATGTAGTTTGCACTGACACACAACTTCCACTTGATGCTGCTCAAGAGCACTGGCTGACTTCAGTATCTGAACTACCAATTAGTCCTAACCATAGGAGAGAAATGAACTTAAATGAATGCTAAAGCCATAACGACTGCAAACATAATTTATTCTCCTTAAAGTCCAATGTGATTCTACATCTGAATGTACTGGGGGATTTGAAGGACATTATCCACACTGACCACACATGCTGCCAACCATGTGCTTGGGTCATGATGATTTCATAAAAATACATTCATTTAGTTCTTTATTTGTGTTTATTTCATTATGTTTTATGCCTGTTTTAATTTTTTGTTGATAAATGTATGTCTTACTTGCAAATTTTATATTTAAATTGTTATTTTTAATCACCAAATATCAAAATAAAACAAAGATCATGCGCAAATTTTGCATTTGAGTTGAAAACTAACCTTAAACACATATTTATTTCGTTACCATGACAACACAATTGTCAAGTGAAATCTCTAAGTTATTCCACACTTGTTTCACGAAGGTCAAACCATGTAGCTTTAGTAGCAGAGAGCAGTCGGCAGTGTTTCTGTACCTGCAGGAGCGGCCTATCCTCAGGCTTCTCCTCCTGCATCTGCTCCAACAGCTTCTGGACTTCTTCTCCCAGCTCAGCCTCCAGCTCTGGCTCGATGACAAAGTTCAGTGCTGCAGAAAGTGTCGAGCCCAGAGAGTAAACATGGCCCTGTAGCAGGAGAAGAAAACAGAGATCCAAATCTGTGAAAGATTATAGAAAAACAAAAATTGTGTCCAGTAATTGTCATGTATTGTGTGTATATATGTGGAGCTCTTGTTTTGCTTTGCTGCACAGACACTAGATATTATGGTCAGCTCTTTACCACCAGTGGATTTGAACCAGGTGCTTTAGAGTTCACATCCATGACGCACCGATCACCCCGACAAGTGAAGTGGTCTGCACCCATACGTATTTAGTAAACAGATGTGGGAGGCGGATCCCAGTGTGGGTGACCCAAATAGAAGAGTAAATATTCAGCTGGCCTTAACTCCGGTTTTGCTTCTGCTATTACTTTAGTAAAATCTCCTTTGAGAAAAAAAACACTTGAAAAAACAACACGAGGGAGGTGGAGAAAAGGAGGTGTTGAAGTATGACAAGCTGCAGTAAAATTAGATTACAGTTTATTTTAACATGTGCAGGAGCTACATAACTCTATCTAAATGTATGTGTGTGACAGTGAGAATCACGAGAAAGTAGAACAGTATTACTGAAAGAGTGTAAATAATTTATTTGAACATTCATTAAACCCACAATAATGAGAATAAGAAATATAAGTCTACTACAAAAAGACCCAATAGTAGAACTGCATCAGGAAAGTCAAATATATATTAGTGTGCAGTACATAGACACACACTCATTGTATATTCATTTATGATGTGCATTGTAGTGGAGTGAATTTCTCCTCCAGGGCCCAAAAGTCCCTTATTTAAATTAGCTAGATCTGGATTTTTATTTGGATCTGCACCAAATTACACACTTTCATAAATATCAGTCCCCTAAACCTGAATGATTTTTTTAATCAAGAACCAAATTATTATTGGAGAAATCAACAAAAATGTTGAAAATGCCCTATATCACAATGTTCCTCCTGGATCTGCCCCTGATTCGCACCTACACCAAAGTTTTATGGGTTCTTTCCTGACCTATATATATATATACCACAGCCTTCTACCAAGTTTCATGGTAATTGGTGCAGTATTTCTTCATGATCCTGCTACTAATAGACAGACAGACAAATGCAGATGAAAGCATAACCCCCTTCTGTCTATGTACACGACTGTATAGGTGTACCTAATAAAGTGGTCACTGAAAGTAACATTGGCTAACCTGGGTAATGGATTGTTTCAAACCTGATTGGTCATGTGATGATCATGCTTCTTCCCATTTGACATTGGCAAGAGAGTTTGTGTGGAGGAGTTCTGGGTGAGGAAAGGGAACAACCCTCTCCTCTACATTCAGGAAAAAGCGTCAAGGTGCCCATGACTGTGTGCTGGGCTCCCAGGGGCCAAGTGTGTGAAAATGACTCGTGTGCAGCTGTGAGCACATTCAAATCTGGACGAAGAGTCAGAGTTTCTCACCTCAAACGTGCTGCCTGTGTTGTCAAACTCAGGAGGAACAAAGGAGCCTTCTGGATCATCTGCGGGTCCAAAAAACGCACCAATTAACCCTTAAACTTGTCTGAAATACACACATCACAACGTCATGAAAAGGGGACATACAGTGCATTTGTCGTTTGATGTGTATACACTGGGATGTGTAGCCATGTCAACTGTGTACTGTAACCTACTAGCTAAGCATCCACTGTAATGAGATGCAAACCAGGGGGATATGCTGAACCACAGCGAGCCCGTGCAGCCGTTTCCCCTTTAATTTGCATGATTCATGTGTCAGAGATAATCCCTGACAAACAAGACAGGAGCAACCTGCAGATCAGACGCCGAGGCAGCCTCAGAGGAATCCTCCTCTTCCTCCTGAGGAAGGTCAGAGTTCACACAGGCTGGATAAGCTATAGGCGCACAAACACATGAAAGTGTCACTGTACTCTCCCTCAACTGGACTCAGGGAAGTGGAGACGGAGGGAGAACGAGGTTGTTCTCATGAGTTAGAGGAGAGGAGGTAAAGTGGGTCATGACAGATCTGGGTTTGTCTCCTGGAGTCATGGTATCCCCTCCCAGGTGTAGTGAGGCTGGTCTCTCTCCTTTCTCCTCATCTCCTCTCCATCCCTTTAATCTCTCTAGTCCCCTTACTCTCTTTTGTCCTTTTTAACTTCATCTCCTCCTTAAAGCCTTTTCCTCCTAATCTCCTTCTTGTTACTTTACTTCTTTAACATTTTTTCTCCTTTCCTTTTCCCTCCTTTTCTTTTCTTTCTCCTCAACTGACCTTTCCTTTCCTTTTACCTTCCTTTCTTTCCTTTATTTTCCTTTCCTTTGTCCTCAACTTTCCTTTCCCCTTCTTTCCTCCCCCTCCTTTCCTTTCCTTTGTCCTCAACTTTCCTTTCCCCTTCTTTCCTCCCCCTCCTTTCCTTTCCTTTCTCCTCAACTTTCCTTTCCCCTTCTTTCCTCCCCCTCCTTTCCTTTCCTTTCACCTCAACTTTCCTTTACTTTCCTTTCATTTTTTTTTTACATTCTTTTACATTCCGTTTCCCTCATAGTCTTTCCTTTCCTTCTCCTCACCATCTCTCTCCTTTCCTATCCTTTCCTTTTCTCCCCTACTTCGCTTTTGAATCTCCTCCTCTCTCTTTTTGTCTTTCCGGTCTTCTCCCATTTTATTTCTATTTTCAACTCAAGTTTGATCTCCTCTTTTGTCCTCTAAAAAATGTTGGCAGTTCAAACAAGAAAGGAGAAAGGAAGTCACCCAGGGTGCTAAAGGAGGACAAGGTATTTTAAGTCCTAGAGGTAGGGCACTATAACCCAGTGAAATGTGCTGTAAATAAGAGAGAAAATATAGACAGCCGTTGTCAGTGACGCAGTTGCCTCCAGGGTGATGGTGAGTCATGTATGCCTTCAGCATTTTAGCACAACAGGTAGTGTGAGGTGAGCAGTACCGCTGCTCCGACACGCTCTCCAGTTGGACCGATCACATTTCCCACAGAGCACAGCCGGCCATGTTTTAGCACAAATGGAGCAGTTTGCAATGCTAAGCCTCTTGGGGAAATTAGCATTTTGCTTTGGTCAGCACTGTATGAAAACCATTGGAGGACATTTTGTTGCTCTGGCTGGCTGCCGTGGCGCCTGCACTTCATCCACAGTCACGTACGACAGTGTTCCCGTCATCGCCGCAGTGATTAATTAGCTGAAATGAACCCTATTGATGAGTCGTTGTGGCAACAGCTATTATCACTGAGATTCATCACTGCAGCCCTCAAGGTCACTCCAGGGACGGCCTGTTTGTGTGGAAGCGTGAGATTGGCCGTCCAAGTGTGCATCAGCTTGACATTTCATTGCTATCGGACAAAAAAAAGCTCAATTAAAAGGAATCAATGGGAAACGGTGCAGCGAGGAAGGCACAGAGTGTAGTGTTATGATTAATGACACAGATGCTCAGTGTTCAGCATGAACAACGAACACAAAAAGGTTAATGTGGGCAGTGCGGCTACTTCCACAGGATGAATCAGAGCCAAAGGACTGAACACAATCAAATAAAGCGCGACAACAAATGAGGATGACAACTGACAGAGTCATCAGAACACTGCTCCATAGTGTCTGTTCCTGATGGGGGCGTCTGTGTGGAGATACAAAGTAGATACAACATTGAAAAGGATGCTATGAAGGCTGCGTAATCTGTTTGTGTGATTGTGTGATTGTGTGTGTGTGTGTGTGTGTGTGTGTGTGTGTGTGTGTGTGTGTGTGTGTGTGTGTGTGTGTGTGTGTGTGTGTGTGTGTGTGTGTGTGTGTGTTTGAATGTGTGTGAGAAAGAGGAGCTGTGCAGGTTGACTGCTGATAGGCTAACCAAGCTGTTTCCACAACAACAATCCCCCTGGCAACTCTAGCACAGTTGATGTAATCAATGCCTATCAATTTCGGACATTTGGCATCAGGGCATGGAATGAATTTGTGCAACACTGGGTGTGTGTGTGTGTGTGTGTGTGTGTGTGTGTGTGTGTGTGTGTGTGTGTGTGTGTGTGTGTGTGTGTGTGTGTGTGTGTGTGTACTAATATCTTTGTGAGGACCAGCATAAAGTATAAATCTTATGGAGCGAGGACATTTTGGCCAGTCCTCACTTTTTCAAAAGGGTGAGAGTATAGGGAATGCATTGTTCCAATTACCGTCCTCACTAAGATAGAAGGACAAGAATGCACAAGTGTGTGGATTTGTGTGTCGCGAGTGCATGTATGCGCGCGTGTGTGTATGCGCGCGCGCGCGCGCGCGTGTGTGTGTGTGTGTGTGTGTGTGTTAGCGTTAAGACAGAGTATGAGACAGCAGTAAAATGAGAATGAGAGATAAGATAAGATAATGAGATAAGAATACTACAGAGAAAAAAATGACAAAAAAGACTGGAGACTAGTCGGAGGGACTACAGCTCCTGATAGAATATTTGATGAACAGAACTGTGAAGGAGAAAGATGCATCTTTGGTTGGAATCAGAGCAGACCTGCAGACCTTGGCAAAGCCTGACAGATCCAGTAAGTTACACGAGACACGTTTTCGAGCAGGAATTAGCAAATTGAAGCTGATACAGATCAGGGCAACAAATCACTGACGAGGAAACGACGGCTTCTCCCGGTGTCAAACAGAGCAGAGAGCTTATACTGCAGTTACTAAGGGGCAACCTCATTTCTAAACTTCCTGCAATGCAGTTCTTACCTAATCCCTTATGTATTCACATTATGAAACAGATTCATCTTTCAAAGTAAAAATGCACTACTTCACAAAACTATTGCAGTCCATCTTAACTGCGTAATGCATGGAAGTTAAATCCTATATCAGAACAAGTATAAAAAGAATAAGTGCAAATCAAGGCCTCCAAAATGTATGGAAAGTTGTTTAGTTACAGTTCAAATAGAACAAATATATATAAAAACTGTGTGTGTGTGCATGTCTATCTATAGTTATGAGGGCCAATACTTAGAATAATTAGAATTAGGTTTAGGGTCGGGGTTCGGCATTTAGTTGTGATGGTTAAGGTTAGGGTAAGGGGCTAGGGAATGCATTATGCCAATAAGTGTCCTCACAACCATAGAGACAAGTGTGTGTGTGTTTGTGTGTGTGTGTGTGGTAGACTCACCACTGAGCTGCTCCATGAAGCAAACATTCCCATGGGCATTGAAGGCCAGCGTGTCTGGCGTAATACACAGGCTGTGAAAGAGGTGGGAGGGCCTGATGCTCTGCAGGGCCACGACACACTCTGCACACACCGCCCACACCTCCTCCTCTGACAAACAGCTGTCCCGCAGAGAGAGGATGTCTGCCAGAGACACGTTCTCCTGTGGACACACACACACACACACACAAACAGGTTTAAAAAAACATAGGATATTTGAATTTTAGTATTAAGGAACAGGCCTGAACTGCATGAGTGCTCCTGCTCAATGCTTGTGTAAGGGCAAATTTTAATGAGGAACTCTTGTTGCTCAGTACTTATTACTTGCCGTGAACAAGAGTCAGAATTATTCATTAATGACCACACAACCAAGTTAGTGGAATTCTTTTTCGGGAAAAACAGATTTGAAAACGGGATTATTTGGTGGATAAAGATCTGTAGCACCTCCTAGAGGCGAAACAGTGGTGAGCAGTTTGGGAGGGGCGTGATGTTGCGTTTGAGGAATAGTTAATCAACTTTAAACTTTTCCATTATTGGCTTCCATGTTTCCCTACCATGGGCACCAAAATGCACCATCAACATTTTCAAAACAGTCCCTGCTATCAGCTTCATTTCGGTCTGCTCACTCATGTGGAACGGATTTCCGATTCTTTTTGTAGGTCTATTAAGTCCAGACGACATTTTGGCTTATATCTATTAAGAGCTACCTGCACATGAATCCAGATAAATTAAAAAGGCAACCAAAGTCTACTAAAACGTGATTGATCAAACTACAAATGGACACCAAGAAGATTTCCCGCCCCCAAAATCTTGTTCCTCTACAAAAGATTCTTCACATGCAGAATCTGTTCATAGAGATTATGTATTTTTAAGATAAATTCTTAACAGATAACAGCGTGTGTGTGTTTTTTGGCTAATTCGCTTAATTAAATCTCAGACAATAGAAGGCAATTCATCACATGAATGGAAAACTGCAGTGCATATGATACTGCCACACATTTCTGCAGTGGTCTAATACATGGGTGTTAAACCTGTCAGCTAATAACCAGGTTGCTAACTATTAGGAGGTTGCTACTCTGCAAAACATTTTTTTTCCCAACAACAAATCTGAACTATATACACTTTGAAGCTGAGAAACTCATCTTTCCCTCGTCACGGGACCTCTTATACGTTTGCTGTTTGTTTTCTTTCAGAAGAGCATCTTTGTCCTTGCAGCTGACAACGGTAGATGATGCATTTGTCCTCGAAAAGTCTGCGGAATGAGTAATCAGTCGTCTACCTCTCTTGACACTGTCTCTCGACTATAACTCAACATTTATCTCAGGTGTAGAAAGAGACAGTCGCTGTAAGATGAGTGGAGGTAAATCAAATTGTTGCTCCTCTCGGTAATAAAGAGCCTATTCCTTTGCTCAGCTTTTGCTGGAAAATCATATCTGGAAAATTAAATCGTTAAAATAAAAGTGTGGGTGGAAAAATCGAATTGAGGAAGTAAAACAAGATTTACTTGTGGGTCCTGCTCATATATTCGCGTCCAAAAGTGCAAAGTGAGCACAGAGAAACTTTCCCTCTTCAGTAGATGCGAGTGAAAACAGCCCTGCAGCGTCAAACTCTGCGCATATACTCATCTGCACAGTGCAGCTCAAACATCCGCGTGAAGGAGCAATAAGCAATAGACATATCTGAGAGGAGTGGGCTTTAAAGAGGGAGATACCTCTGTGAAAACTTTCATCAAAACCTATGCTAGATTTCTACCATCTCACAGTTTCATAAGTCCTGTTGAACACAAGGTGAGTAACATAAACCCAGCAGCATGCCCCAAGCTTCGCTCCAATATCATATAAATTCACTAAACCCAATTAGGACAAATAAACAGACCTGCTCTTCACTGGTATGAATAACCTTGTCTTGATTCAACCCCTCTGTTGGACTTTAAATTGATCTGTTTGGATCATTTGTTGGACTCATAGTGTTTGGTTCTTTGGATTCATATCTTTGTTGGTACTTTGAATTCTTGAATTCCTCTTTTACTGTGAAGTTTTATTTCCCTTGTGCGTCTCATAACTTCCTGTCTTCATCTTCTTTCCGTCCTACTCTGGTCACTTGTCCCGCCCTGACTAGATCTACTTGTGTCTTGAAAGTTGATGTATTCAAACCCTGTGTTTCTTGTTGTTCATCATTAATTCGTCTTGTTAGCTTCCCAGTGACAGTTCCAGCATTTTCCTCAAGATTATTCCCTGTGAGGTAGTTTTATTTTTTGGTCTGGCCTTGGCTTCTGTGTTTTATGGATACCTTCACCCAATTCAACAGCACTTTGTTTGATAAGCCCTCGTGGGAATCTGCATTTGGGTGCTCACATGTCTAACAGACCTGTCTGAAACAAGTTTAAAGTGGAACTACTGAAGTACTTTTCAACATCTATGTTTATTTAAGTGGTCGTGTAAATGATTGGTATTTAAAAAAAAAATTGGAATTGGTCCAGGAGATCATCTCCGTCGGCAGCAACGTGGCGGCAGTGGCTCCAATGTAATCTTATGGGGCAACAGCGACATTCCACGAGATGAGACTCCGATTTCCAATTACGTCCTAACTGAAGTTTTTGTTGTCACTATATATGCATGTAAGGGGCACAGCAGCCCACTATTTTTTATTTTGTATTATTCATCTCTCCAGAGAAGTGTTGCCAGACTCTTAGCAAGGACCCAGAATAACAATTTCAGCCTTTTATCTGTGAAAAAACTTTCCTTTGACATTTCATGGGTTGTCACAGTTGCCCCATAAGATATTCTAGCCGCTGCAGCCGTGTTGGGCTGCCAGCAGAAATGATCTACTGCACCAACTGCAAAAGTTTTCGTAAGTATTACATACCCACATTTATATACATATGGTACTGGTTAAAAAATATCGTTCTCCCCCTTTAAAACTTTGGACACTTTCAAAAGTAATTTCCACAGTAGAACTGTCTGTCTTTTGTGTTGTCCACTGAAGAACTGATTCTTTTCATAAAAAAAGCAGGATTCTAATTTGGAAACTACCCCTGAACAATGCCCCGATTTTGACACTATATGACTAGAATATTCAGATTTATTTTCAGTGGCAAGTTCATTTAGTGCATGAAGTACACAATATCCTGCACAGACATGCAAACACGTTGTATTGCCATTTCATTGGAGGGACTCTACATACCGAAAAGAACACACCATCTGTGATCCACTATCACCAAATGGCCCCATTTATCCCGGTAGACGCAGTGATCTCAGAGATTCCACCCGGCATCCTGCATAATGCTGTGCTCTGATTATTACAGCATCTTCTGTTCCGTTTTGCAAGTGAATACAAAAGCTGCCCTCAGCTCCGACAGAGGGGTGGAAGTGGTGAGTGTGGGGTCTTCACAAAGCAGCAACTGTCTAACACTATATCTAGGACTTTAATTACCATGACCTTAACATGTTAACATGTTCTTCCATGACATTATTCATACCACACCAGGGTAACTCTCAATGGAAACTTATTTTTACTCCCATAAAGTCTCCATCTCTTTGAGCTGCATTCATCTGTTTTGCTTCATGACTCTCTTGTAGGCGCAGGAAAGTTGCAGCAGATTGGGAACAAAGCATTCTGGTGTGTTCCGGTAGGCTGGTGCACAATTACAGGGCAGAGAAGTGCCACTTCGAGCAGCAGCAGCAGCAGCAGCAGCAGCCCCAGAAATAGAGAGATTCCCCTGAGAACAGTGCAGGGGAAAGCTAGAAGTCTCTTTCACCCTCCTCAAGTTAAATATGTTGTCCTACATAAGTTTGCCTCTGAGCTCCGAGGTCCTGATGAGACTGGCGGTGGAGTTCTTTCTGAGTTTGCACTCTGGGACCAAGAGGAGAAGTAGAAGAGGGTGCCAGTGCTGTATGCATCTGAGTTTGACTTTAGTTCTTCACACATTCAAAACGATGACAGTGATTTGACAGTTTCCTGATTAGACGCTCGCTGAGCAAATGAGGTTAAATGTTACCAATTTGTCACTTCTGTCTGACAACTGTCAGACTGTTAGAACAGCAGTTTCTTGATGAAACTATTCCTCATCCTATTCTGACAATGAATATGGCACTTTGGCAGTCTAATTAAGATAAATCAAGTGGATGTCTTCCAAAGTTACTGTCTTTTTAGAACAAAATTCCCTCGTCACATCACTATCCCTTGACACCCAATGACGTTAAACTCACACTGAGGTCTCATGTTAACATCAGATCAACTTTGGAATATATTTTTACATAAAACGAGGCCTGTGTAGTTTGTCCAACCATCACCTCAATGGGCTCACTGGGAGAAGATTTCTTATGTCAATGGGAGGGATGATTACAACAAGACAAACCTGATTCAGTTTATAACAACACTTGACTATAGATTAAAGAAAGACTTGAAAAATTGTTAACCTCCCCCTTAAAACACTGAATGGATAATATATGATCCATTTGTTGTGAATAAGCGATAATGCTGCTGATAATGTCGGCAATAACCCTATCAAGTATCAAGAGGTAACTAAGTTAGGAACATTCAGAAACAGTAACAAAAGTTCATCATCAAATAGGTTAAAGCCAGACGTGAAATGTATTTCAGTTGGACTGTAGTATTTCCATTAGACTTTATATTTCTACCACTCCCCCTGCATACATAAAACATTACTTTTCAAATAAATGTTTTTAAAGTGCAGTGCTTGAACTCTATTGACCTGTGACCCACTGTGACCCATAAAACACTGTTTTAGACGTCTATGATAGCAGTTCTATGAAATAGTGATTTGTCTTTAAACTTTGCATGTGGTTTCATTTAAATAAATGTCCAATAAACATGTTAGGGCCTCTAGATGTATCTTGTGACAACTCTGCTTAACTGTATATAGAATAGTTACTTAAGTACTTTGCTGCTGGTAGTTTATTTTACTGTGATTACTTTTGTGCTTTTACTTCAGGAAGAAATATAGTAGGACTTTCACATATTTTAGAAGAGGCTTTTTGAAGAGGCTACTTCTTCCAACAGTTACGGGGACAGAGCTGCTGTGATAAAAATAAAATACACAGTGCGAAGGAAGAGTGATGGATTCAGGTTCATTGCTATGCGGAAAAAAATTGTTGAACCAACTTAAAAAATTCTTCAATTGGTAACACACATAAATTAAACTTGTTCAAGTTATATTAACACAATTGATAACTTTAATCTGAAAACGTGATTATTTTAAAACGTTTTTTAACAGTTTTCTAATTCAGTGTACTAGGTTCAGACCTTTGATATAATTCAGTGACAATGCAGGGGAGGTGCTGGTCCTGGTACTGAAATCTTCTGCTACTGACTTTAAATCCTCAAAAGTTTAAACTTGTGGAGGTTTATATTTTTAAGGAAAATCCCTCCTCCTGTCCCATTTTTAAAAATCATCAAACCTGACATCTTGAAAGGAAATAAGACGACTGGAGACAGTCGAGCCAAAAGCTGCTTGAGTTTCTTATTCTGAGTGACTGGTTTCTTCTGAAGTGAACTTTACAATAGGACAAACCTTATGAATAATTTACCCACTTGTCCTACATTTAATTTGAGATCAGGGAAGCCAATATTAGGATTGCTATTAAATAAATCACGATTGCATTGACCCAGAACTTCTTCAAATGAAAGAAACATCGACTCACCTCATCCTCCAGCAGCGGAGGCAGATGTTCCAGATCGTAGTATCCGTCTCTGTCTCCAGCTTTCTCCAAGTATGAGAGAGCCGCATCTCCGCCCGTAGTGTCCATTGCAGCAACTTTGATCCAATCAAGTATGGTGAAGCGGATTCCGGCCCAGACGGCTCGAGGCAGATGGCATCTCTCCCGGTGCACCGGGCACAGACTGGGGAGGTCCAGCGGCCAGTCAGCCGGTGGTCGCTGCGGAGACAGCGGGGCGAGCGAGAGCAATGCGCCGGGATCGACCCTCTGCAGCCGGCTGATGGAGGCAGGAGGAGGCGGCGGTGGTGGTGGTGGTAGGAGTGTGAGAGGCTGTCATGACTACCACACCTCCGCAGAACGAGGCGACTCACCGAAGCCGATCATGAGCCGCAGTTCTCGGGGAGAGAGAGAGAGAGAGAGAGAGAGAGAGAGAGTCCCGGCTGTGCCCGGTGGAGGAGTCAGAGCTGGCACAGTGTCCATGCTACAGTTGGCTGCAGCTCCACGCCTCCGCTCACACAGTCTGACTCATATTCATCACTTGGCTCGTATTATCTCTTCGGTCCTGTTATGCCATCGTTATGTGCAGGGTTTTATTTCTCCACCACACTGCACATACTCCGAGCCCATCGTTTACAAACTGTCTTTACCTACAAGAAAGTTTTCTCAAAATGGTCACAAGTCTCTTTCTTTGACATCTTTATTGAATATCCTTCTATAAACTGAATTTACACTGAATATCATCGAGGGGCCGCAGTTTATAAAGAGAGGGGACAATTTTACAATCAAAAAAAACAATTAGGCCTAAAATGGTGACTTTATGCATTTCAATTATCAATAGAATGTCCATGTAACTTTACTCATAAGTTCAATGTAAAGGGTCTTATTTAATGAAGGGTCTTCTATCATGTTGAGTATGTGTGAGTTAAGCCCTGGAGAGAGTGATTTGAATTGTGTGTTTAACAGATGTATAAGTTTAACTTTATTTAAAGGTACATGGAATTTTAAAATGTAATTGAAAAACATAGTCAAACAGAGTCATAATTCATTTTTGAGTATTTGTTCAACATCCATGCACAATTCCTGATTCAGTATAAGGTGCACATTGAAGTCATTCCTTTGAGAAAAGCCACACATCATTGTGTACTTTGTCTAAAGTTTAGAAAGTAAAAACTCTTAACAAATAGCCATATTTATTGTTAGTATTGTTAGTAAGTGATATTTTGTTTTAGGGACTACTGACTAAGGCTGTTAGTTTTTGTCAAGACAATTCCTTTGAATATATTTCAACCCCACCCCCGTCAGCTGCTGCTAACAGGTGAGCCCACAGGTTTGTTATGAGGCGACAAAATCCTCATCTTTGAGCGTAACAAAGTTGTGCATAAGACTAACATAGCCATCATTTGACAGGCTAGTCTATTGCACAACTTTGTATAGCTTCAGTTATTTATCTACAAATATTGTATTTATATTTGGCTTTAATACTCTGCCTCGGTTACTTGTGTCTTTCAATAACCTTATACTTCAAATGTATGTCAATATCTCCATCAGCACATATTTCTACAGTGAAAGCTTTCTATCTATCTGTCTATCTATCTATCTATCTATCTATCTATCTATCTATCTATCTATCTATCTATCTATGCCTGTTCACTATTGACCTCCTGTGTACTTAACCCTGAAATCAAGTAGTGTTTTTGAACTGTTCCTCTGTCTCTGTCTTGCACTTGAGTCCTCCACCTTGTACCAGTGTAACAAAAGTCTTCAAACCAGATATTTATATAAGACTTCTTCACAAACTAGAATGGTACTCGAGTGCATA
The DNA here is from genome assembly GCF_009819705.1 of Hippoglossus hippoglossus. Taxonomy (NCBI): domain Eukaryota; kingdom Metazoa; phylum Chordata; class Actinopteri; order Pleuronectiformes; family Pleuronectidae; genus Hippoglossus; species Hippoglossus hippoglossus. The sequence goes on from NC_047165.1 coordinate 19,876,847, forward strand.
GCTCCACCAAGGCCTAACAGTCCCCTTCAAATTCTATCATTTCTTTTTCAAATCCATGAAAAACGCCCCCTGATCCAGATCCACAATTTAATGGGTTCTTTCCTGGAACATACCACATCCTTTCACCAAGTTTTGTGGAAATCCCTCCAGTTGTTGTTCTAAAACAAACAAACAGGGGTGAAAACATAACTTGGCAGCGGTAACAACCAAAACCCAAGTTATGTGCTGTAAACTTGAGACCAAAGTATTGGACAGCACAGCACTATTTTCAGTCCGGAGCAAAGTGGTGGACCAACATGACATACATTCGAAAGATCTACCCCGGTAGCAGAGTTAAAAATAACTTTCACATATCTTAACTCTAGTAACCATGGCGATAGCAACAATCAAGCATATTACATGATCTTCATCAGTGGGTGGAGATTTCTCGTTTGTCCTGTTGATACTCAGTAGTTCTGTTACAGTTTCATCCACAGCACTTTCAGGACTTTTCATATTCACTCTGAAGTTAAGCATCAGAGTTCATTCTCGACCTTTGAAAGAGTAATCTGACAAAACAATCCCAACCCAAGTCAGTATCAACAGATACATCTCTATGAATAACATCTATCCACTGATGGCAACTGGCGGCTAAGCTGATATTTGGACTTCAACTTGGGCAAACTACAACTTCACAAGTCTTATTTACCATGCTGACACTGGTCTTATATTTGCCCGAGTGTCTTACAATAACTTCAATAAACAGTGCTGACAGAAAATGTTGACAGTGTGTTCTGTGGATAACATCATTTCTCAAAAGAGATGTTGCTGCGAAAATGTTGCTGAACGTTTTTTTAAGCTACAAACCAGCTACAAAACATACACTCAAATTGTCTTGGAGCAGGGGCGGGGCTAGCTACCATTAGAGGTCAGCTATAAAGAGGCTTTATTTTGTAATCTGGATGAACTGGACCCTCAATTGTGACCAGTTTATCAATCTTCCCTTAAATGTACACTTTTGACACTTTAATTCATACAGATTTCTTTCATTTCTCAAAATGTCCTCTCTTTTGATACCTTTGACCTACATTCGAGGGAAAAGTCACTTTGCTTTTAACAAACCAGCTCGTCTGGAAGAGACCATGCTGCTGCAGCCCAGTGGCAGCATCATTTGACCAGAGTGGGAGAAAGATGGGAACTCTCCAGAGAAGTGTTCCCAATTATTTGGCTTGTGGCCAGTGCTTGCTTGCAGCCTAATCCTTGGTTGCATATGTGTATGTATAAACCCAAAAGGGATTTTACATATTGATTGTATGGTAGAGGTCTTGAGAAGAAAAGCCATTTAGTAACTTGAAGAAATGAAAGCTATAGGTAATAGCTTTAGATTAGTTAGAGATTAGATGTCTCTGATTTCCCTGTTCCGTCTCATGACCCTCTCACATGTCTGCTGATGGCCCTAGAGACGTCCCGCGGTCCACAGGTTGAGACCCACTTCCCTATGAGAATGTGAACCCCTCAGCCATGCAGGCCTCCCTGCTTTCATATTACAAATGCAATCACACACTTGCACACTTGTTCTAGATCAATACTATTTGTACTCGCTCTGATCCATCTCAATTGCCTACTCCATTTAAATAGCATCTTGTGATGTGTCCTAGTGATGATGGAAAGCCTGTTTGGGTGCCAGCTGAGCCTGGGGTGGCTGGGAATGAGATTGCTATTATGCCGGCGGTGCCCCATGGCTGCTGAGCAGTGATAGAGAGGCCTCGCTGGCCAGGCAGAAGGCTACCACTATTAGATTTGTTGACTGCTCAGCGTCCTGGCATGTTGAGATAATGGAGGGAAATACTTTTTCCTGCAGCAGCCAGGCAATTAATGTGATCATACGAATTCTGGCATATCGCCTCAACAACTTATTACATGAGAACAAGGCGGTCTATTTGATCCTTGTTGGCATTGTACAGTAACCAGCTGAGAGACACATTCAGAAGGTATTTCATCTTCAAACGGATTAGCTCCTAATGTGGAAATACTGCACCGCTCCTCGCCGCCTGGAGCAGCTGATTCATTTACTGTGAGGCAGCACTTGCAGGATGAGCCTGACATCGAAATCTAAAGTCATCCTGTCGTGTTAAGATGGCTCGCTTTGTCTGTTGTAATATTTTAGGAAAAACTATTTTTCCTCATATATTTTCCGCTTCTTGTACAGGTACATTTGTCAGTATGTAGCAATACAATTATCTTTTGCCTGTTTGGTCTTTTTCTGTCACAAGACACTACCTGCTATGACCTCACGGATTGAGGTTTAGCCAGAGATACAATAGACTTTAAACATTTCAAAACAGTATATGTGAGAGAAGCCTCCAAGACCCATTATTTGATTCAATATTGTGATGCACCCTCCCCCAGGTGATGTGTACAAACCATAACAGACAAGTACAGCTGTTTTGAGCTCAGTCATAACAGAAATGAAAGTAGATGATACAAAGTAATGTAGACAGAGATATTTCAACATAAAGTCGAGCCTGATGTTTCAGTCTGTATCCAGTTAAGAGAACTGCTGCTTTCTCTTGATAAGTAAAACACATCTGTCAGACTGAATCTTTGTGTCTTGAGTTCTGTCGATTTCAGTTATTGAGGCCACTGTGCTCCTGGGAATATGCAACGCTGCTAAAGTGGTTTTAAACCTCAGACCTGATCACAGAGAGCTCCTTCATGGTCTTTGTCCTGACATGCAGAGTGAACTGAGGGACATTATGTCAAATCAATTCCATTTTCCATGGGTTGACTCCAGTCCAGTACAACATGTCTTCACATGGCTAGCGTCCTCTTCAAGCAGACACAATGCAACTCACCAGTGCAGACCATTTGGTGAGTGCCAGAGCAAATGGTCTGATGGTTCCTGCAAATATAAACAATGTTAAATGTGATATTTTAGTGTTTGAGTCTTTCATTTTTTATTACATTTCTAAAATTAAAAAATATATCAACAATATGGACTATTGAGCATAGACTGATGAGAAAACATTGCAAATCTTGTTCACAATGAAGTGTCCAGATTGATATAATGTTTACATTGTTCACTAAAGCTGCTCAGACATGTAGTGAACTCCAGATTCTGCGCACTTTCTCCCGAGCAGAAATATGGTCGGGACTTTGCCAGGATATCTGGATTCAGTTCTCGGAGCCAAATCTGGCCCAGAGTTGGCATGAACACGACCAGAGCTGCTTCTCTGTGTAAACCTGCCTCCACCTCCTCCATCTGGCCAAATCTTACAACAAAACAAACTCACCATCAGTGAGCCACAGTGTTGTCATTCTTCAGACGCACAGGGAAATATAACTGCACAGCTACATTTTAATGGTGCAAGATCATTTCGCTTATTTTCGCGGATGATATGGATATTTTTATGTCTAATCATAATAATAATAATAATGATAATAATAATAATGTCTTATATTTATGACCAAAAATTACTCTAATTAGTTTGAGCATTATGTGGAATTCAATTACATTATTCAAGGTGAGAATGTCAAATTATTTTCCGGTAACTCACTACAAACAATGTGCTTAATTAAAATTCTGAAAGGGTTTTCTGATTTGTTAACAGTCAAACATACTAAAATGCACATGTGCTAAAATGTCCTACATGAAATAACACATTAACAGACATATAGAAATATAGAAGGAGGAATGTGACCTACAGTTGTGGTCCTGTGTGTATCCCAGGTTGGCTGACCGACACGGACAGAGTTGTTACAGAGCAGAACCATGACGAAGCTGGAAGGTCGAGCGTGTGCAGTTGTCTCCCCTCTGGGAAATTTTGGTAGATATGTGCTCAAGAAAATGTCTGAATGTGTCTCAAGTTCCTCCAGGGTCGACAGTTCCAGTGTGATGCTTTGAAAGTGTAGCTTCGGGGGTTTTCTCAGCGGGGAAGCTGCTGTGAGAATTTTCTGACTTGGCAAAGCAGCAAGACAGACTTTGGGATGTACAGAGAGTCAGGGAGTGTTGGGTTTAAATGAACAAGAAGGACGCGACTAGATTAAAAACACATTTAGTAGCATGCAATACTGAATCTAATGTCAGATGTGTGCTTGTATAACTGAGAACTAGGTACTACGCGTCACTTACATTAATAATCCTCACTTTTATGCTGTAATGTGTACTAATTCCATAAACATCTCTGTCAGTCTGCATTTGGAACGGAGATCTCGTGAACAGTTTAACTAATCGGCTTCACACTTGGCATGTGTATTGATAATGGCCCAGGGAAGTGCAGTGTCAAGTTTGATGCTATTTGGACACGAGATATGTTCAATACTAATAAAAATGTGAATAAACTGGCGAGCAGCACTCTGTAGCAGTCAGTGGGGGAGGGGCAGTGTGCCTTCAGTCTCTGGACCCAGCTGGACATGTCTTTTTCTATGTCTTCTAAAAATCTTTTAGTTTTGGACTTTTTGATAGTTAAATCTTCAATTCACCACACAGACACAAACAGACTGACAAGCGATGGGTGCTGCTCTCTGTCACTTCAATAATTCATAGTATTACTTGTAGTAATTTGTCTTCAAAGTAAGAGCACAATTTTCTTTATTTTAGGCTCCAATGCTTTATATCCAGCTGAATAACTAAGCGTTTATTTCAAAAAGTTGTGAGCTTGTGTCTGAAGATTGCAATGGTTGCTTTACACACGTCTATAATAGCCGATGTGTACTTTCTAAAAAAATAACACCAGTTAAGTAATCCATTCAAAGTTATGTATAAACCACACATGTGAGCAGTGATTCAGTTTCATTTGATGAAAAAACATTCACTATAAAATCTTCAGGAATAATTCTGAAGTAGCTCAGCATTAGCACAGGTCAAGCAAACAGTCTATTCCAAATAGGTATGTTAAGAACAGGCACTGCACCAGTAATGCATATTTTGAATTTTGAAAAGCCGAGGTGGAAAAGTTTGTGTATGAATCAAAACAAATTGCAACAAGGTGCATTGGAGATACACAATAATCCAATAAATCATCACATGCATAGACCTTATGACACAATAACACATCCGACCTGTGGGGACCAATGGGGATATAAAAATAAATAGATATAGTGAAAGGCATGAGCAGACTCTTTTATGCTTTAGTGATAAAACTGTGTGAAAATTAGGAAAACGCAATATTATCGAGGAAAAAAAACAAGCATGCAAAATAGTGTATTCCTTTGAAAAATGAAGCATAATAACAATCCATCATATGAGCTGTTAGTTGTGAACTGCTCCTCTGTTCCCTCCTCGTGTATTTGTGGATCAGGCACATACCCTACATCAGCATTTAAAGCACGTCGTACATCATGGTTGTCCTGGAAGGATTTGATGTAGTGAGCAGTGTCTACAAGTTGTAGCTCTCCCAAAGGTGCCGCGCTCACCTTTACTCTCATCTCCTCACCTTGAAGATGTGTGTTTATTGTTAAGGCTTCCACAAAGAGACTTGTTTCTGACAAAAGCAACAATGATATCTGTTTCCCAGGACCTTGTTAAAAAACGAGAGAGGAGGGGAGAAAGACCTTTTGGGCTTCTTTTGGCCAGAATGGGAACTAAGCAAACACTGTAAACAGCACACACAAACACACAAACTCTCACTCACACACACTTGCTACAAGGCAACTCTGTTTTACTTGTAAGTCTTCCAGTTTCAATTAGCGTGGCATGCTTTCTGTGGGCAGGCCTACAGTAATATCTGGAGGATTATATAATCACACACTGGCCAAATACAATCCATGGAAACAGTCCTGATTGCTGCAGTTACATGAGGCAGAAATCTATTCCTGTGGATGGGACTGAGACCTGTGGAGGAGATGCTCTCTGCCTCCGTGGGCTCATTTCTGCAGCGGCTGGTGGAGCTGAGGGCCGATCAATATGTTAAAGGGAGATTTAAAAATGCACGTTAACTCTGCGAATCACATTGCAATGACTCAGTTTAAGTTTTTACACTTGAATACGTGGGTGTTTTGCTGATTATATACCATGGGTTCTCAGAGTGTTGACAGAAAAAAAAGAGCCTCGTTATAACTCGGCACTTGTTGTTTACAGGGTTGGGAGATGGCTCTCTGGATGGTTTACTGCGTGTTATTCCCAAAAAACACAAAAAAAGTTTTGTTGGTGAATAGCCTCCCATTGCTACAAGATACACTGTAAAAATGATCAAGGTGGTTAAACTTTCAAACATAAATTGCTGCCCTAAAACAACTTTGTTATTTGATTGTTTTACTGTTGCTCATTTATCTGTTTCGTTTCATTGCTTAGCTGCGTATAATCTGGCTTTTTTTTATGATTTGCAAACTTTGTACTTATAATTATAATATCATTCATGAAAACTTGCTTTCTCTCGTCAAAGAAACATACATTTCAACACCATTTCAACTCAAATTCAAGTTAATACAACATATATATATATATATATATATTCCGACAGTCTTTTTAAGTTAAGGTAAATCATGTTTTAAGGTAGCAATGAAATTGAAACCAGTTTACTTTAACACCACACTGAATAAACTTACAACTCATCGTTCAAAAACATTTATTTGAACAATTACCTCAACTTACATCATTCAACTTCTTCAAATACACTTTTGGCAGATGACTTATTAGACACAAGCCTAAAACTACACTGCTTCTGACAACACTTCATTTTAAGACGAAAACACAATGGGAGCTCATCTGTGCCCAATGTGGGCGCTGGAAGGGAAAACAACACCTGCATAGAGGTCTGAACATAGCACAGATACTTGCGTCGCTCTTGTCGCCACTTTGCGTCGGATGTTATATATGGGCTCCATGGTTACATACCTGTCGAGAAAGAGGCATACTTTTAAAATGTCTGACCCCATGGTTGCATTCAATGCATTTTATTTAATTCCACCCATTCCTTTCAAATTAAAGTTTCTATGATTTAAAATATTTGTATAACCTCCATTGTTATCTTATTGATCAGTTTGTTTTCATGTGCAGCCTTTCACAATAATTTTTTCATCATAACAAACCTTAAAAGCAACTAATTAGCATATTAGCCATAATGACGATTTAATGATGCAACATGTGCAATAATGCAATAAAAGGCAGATTGTTGAAATGTAGCTACAATAAGTCCTTTGCAAATATATATGTATGGAAACAGCATTGCGTGTGTGCAGATTCCTGTTCGTGCACCACCGGCTTGTGTGTGTGTGTGTGTGTGTGTGTGTCTGTGTTTGTCTGAGGGCGAAGAAGCACTCAGGCAAAAATGTTGAGGAGGGAAGAACAAAAATGCATATTCATCAGGCCTTGCAGACAAAACAATGCACTGGCATACACTCTGCAACAGCCCTGAGTTAAACAACTACGGAGAGACTTAAAACTGAGGAACAAAGATTTATGAACTTGAAGTCGCCGCATCATGATGCATCACAGAGACATGAAGGAGTCACAGTGGGTCCCTGCATACATTTAAATTTGCTTGAATCAGCTGGTTCATCTTCATCATCCAATAAAAATGTATTCAACAGCTTGTCTGGATTTAAACAGGGTGTGATTTAGATCTGGATCAGTGCCCCTGTGTTTCTGCTACACTTGGCCAAGACAATATTTTGCACTGAGAAGATCCATAGTGCAATTACACTCCCATTTTGTTCCCTTTTGTCTGGTAATTGCAGTTGCAGTGATCATCCCTCTTCTGCATTAACCTTCCCGTTGACCTCTGTGTAAACTCACCTCTGCAGACGACTGACCGAAGAATCTGTAAATAAAGACGACTCAGCGAAATCCTCCGGTGCCCTTCATTACCTCAAGTTATCAATTGTAACCACTAGATGGCGTTCCTGTACAGAGATCATGGGAGCGGAAGATGCATGAAACCAAGGAGAAGAATCAGATGCTTCACTGTGTTTGCATCGTTGACAGTTGAAGCCACCACCAGCGTCATCACATCAAACAGGAACATCAGCGTCTGTCTTCATATCACGGGTGAACGGTAGCAGCACTTCCCAGGGCTGCTCCCGACTCACAACATTTATTGTAGTGAGGGTCTGATTTCTGTCGCTCGGAGAGGAAAACCCTCAGGTGGTCTCAGAACGCAGCTCCACTTTATCCTCATTTGCACTTTTCTCAATTTGTCAAGTGCACGTTTGAAAAGACAAAATCAGAGAACCCAGGAGACAGTCTGAGCTCATCTGGTGAAAACAAGTGAAAGTGATGACCGATTGACTTTCTGTGCTGGTGCTATGAATTCCTACTGAGGAAGCATGCAGGAAGTACTCCAACATTTGACTCAAGTTAAAGTACCACATTAACTTGAGTAAAATTAAGTAAGTCCTTGCTGTTAACGTATTCAAAGTAAAAGTACTTCCGAGATAAGCTTAAAGCCTGATGCAACGGTCGACTACATCATAATGGCTGAGTCTTGATGGTGTTATCTATTACTTAAAAAAATAGAAAATAAATAATGTGAACATGTAACCTAATGCATTGTCAAAATATAATGGAGTAGAAAGTAGAAAGTCTTTATTTGTCAGCCCTGTGAGGGACTGGTGACCTATCTTGCCCAATGGCAGCTATTCATTGCTCCAGCCACCCCCCTATGGCCTTCAAAGTATAAGTGGTATAGCTTATGGATCGATGGATGGATTTTTTAATCCTTTTCTCAACGTTAACAGTATATCAGATAATTTGATGCGAGAGAGAGAGAGAAGGGGAAGTGTTTAGGGCAAATGTCCCTGAATGGCTGGACGCAAACTGGGTACTTCCAGTTTGCATTTTCATTTGAGTTATTTAGAAAACTGTTGAATTTTATTTCCTAAAATGTAGAGCGAATATAAAGCCCTGACAGTTTTAATTCTGGTTTAAATGCTTCAGCGACTGTTTTCACTCAATGCAGCAGTGTGCAGGATGATTAATATCCCCTGCTCTGTCTCTGTCTGCTGTGGTTGTGTGAGGATACGTCGCATCGCCGCTGATGTTGAACACTCACCTCACTATCATGCACTGTCTGGAGATGTGCTGTGGAATATGGGGCATGTAGTGAGGGAAATAAAGAACACAAAATGATTAAATGTTTGCTAAGACTAAATAAATACATAAAACTTAAAACTACTAAAATGTATAGATTTTATTTAAATTGCAAAGAAAATTTTATTTACATTATTATTTCAATTGATTACAAGCTAAGGAACAAATGTGACAGGTCTGTCCCTGTAGGGAGCCTGATGGGAGGAGCTTGGTAGATTCACCTCAGCTACATCAGCAGAGTTCAGCCAGTCTCTCCCTCCTGGTTTCCACATTGTTTGGCTTTGGTTGTATTTTGTGATACAAACATTTTCATTTCCTTAAAATAAATTTGTTGTTACAACAGCTCCTTTATTCAGCCTTGAGACAGAAATAAAAGCCTTTGTCCTTTTTTTTTGCCAACAGATTGGAGGCAAAAGGAAAAGTATAAAGCTTTTTTTACAATAGCTTTTAGTTGTTTAACCAACAATATTGTTATTTAAAATAAACTTTGGTAAAATGTGGAGGGAAAAACAACATTATTTTTAATGTATTATCTATTTATTGATATTTTTTGTACTTGATAAACTTCTTATTCCCTTTAGACTGTTAAGCTCCTCCAAAGCCCTCAGCACTTTGGGACTAATGCAATTCTCTGACAGAGATGCTGAAATATTTATTCATGTTTTTTTTGTTGGTGTCTTGTTTGAACATACTAGGTTTAAAAACATAGGAATCAGCTTATAAAATACCAAGTATGTGGAATTTTATTTACATTTCTAGAAGATAAAATTATCTGGCTTGCGTAAACTTTACAATTTGATAATAATGAAAATTAATCATATTAAAAACTAAGGAGTATAATAAAAAAAGAAAAAAGAAAAGAAAAGAAAGAAGATGAAAATCTATCAATGGTCTATAGCTTAACAGGTCGCAGGGGGCAGGTACAACCTGGACTGGTAACCAGCTCATCACATGAACATGCTCACAGCAACCACCAAACTAGGAATCGAACCAAGAACATCCCAGATGTAAGGTGACAGTGCTAACCACTGCATCACCATGCCGAACCCCCAAAACAAGACTGAAGGTTGAAAAATTGAAAGGACAAAATGAGTTTTGAAACTATTTTGAAACTAAAGCTAAAAAGAAAAATCAAATAAACAAAATTTTCTTTTATCATTTCAACCAACAGAGGTTAAAGGAAAAGTATAGAGCTTTTTATTTCTGTCTTTGTTATTTGTAAATATATTAAGGAAGTTGTTGTTCCAGCAGCATCCCTTCCCAGACAAACTTTTTAAAAATTATTTAATAACAGATAGCTAAAATGATTGCTGTTCCATGTACTAACTTTGTCAAATGATTTTTCTGTTCGGATGATAAACCTTCATTTTCTGGATGTAGAGGAGGTGGACACCGGTTACTGGCAGCTGTGAGGGATTGAACACACCCATGACAAACAGCTACAGTAGCGTAATCTCCTGGCTTCACTCCTCCCTCCTCATCCTCTCAATTCTCCTCCCTGCTCCCTGGTCCTTTGCTCACCAGGCCGTCCCCAGCTGTCCTATTCTCTCTCCACTGAGAGGAGGGAGGAGGAGGGAGGAGGAGGAGGAGGAGGGAGTGAGGAAGTTGGCGGGCTTCAGCTCCGCCTGCCTGTTCGAGCCTTGATGTTACAGACTGCAGCAGCAGCCTCTTAGGCCCTCATAATCCACTGGATTGTTGCATTAACACCATCACATGATTCTTTGCTCCCTTGCAGTTGTACCGCGTTGCGTCACCATTAGAGGAAGCTATAAATAACAAAGAGGAGCTGCGGGGGAGGGAGGGGAGATGCGGGGGAGGACTGTCAAACACGGAGAACGACACAGATTGGCAGCTATCGGCTCTCTCCGAAGCTTTGAGTTAGAGAGTGCAGTAGTATTCACACTTACCTGACTTCTCTTTGGCATGCACCACAATGCTCACAAAGGACTTGATGCATAAAGAAATTTCACTCGCGCAGCTGGGGCCAATGGCTGTGACGAGAAAACAAGTTAAAGGGAATATTTAGACGTGTCACTCACTGGGGCGTCAAAGACTTGCTTCCAAAATGAGGAGCTACCTCGCATCAGAGGGAAAAATTCAGGTGCGGCTGTGTTGACACAAAGCCACTGTGAAATAGCAGAATGGGGCTGAGCTTGGTAAAATAGGCTGGGGTTTTCTGTTCATTACTTCCGTGTGCTGAGAGGGGGGATGTAAGTCTTCGGAGGTCTTCTTTGGGGAAGCTGAGAGATCGTGATTGGCTGGAAGGCAGCCTCCGCACTGGGAGACACATGCTCAGGCAAAACGCAGCTACGACTGCCAAATAAAACCAATGGAGCTGTTTTTGTTTTCCTGTGTCTGCAGCCCTTGTGCACCGCATTAGCATTCATGCCTTTCCTTATGCCCACAAGGCATAAATCTACAGTGCACATCTGCGTGAGGAAAAGGATAATGTGGGATGACATAGAAACATGCTTCATAAATGTATGTATGTCACCATCAATTACTACGTCACTCGGGATGTAACAGGGATTCCCACTGAAAGTTTAACACTCAAATCATCAGTCACCTCTTCTTCACGTCAAACTGTTGTGTTTTACTCACTCCAAGACATAAAGTCGTCCTGTCCGCTTGGTAAAGATGTCTGTGACGGGTACCTGGACCCAGGGTGAGTCTGGGTGAGTAACTTTGTAGGACATAGTCTCTGCCTCTACCTCGCGTAGGCAAGAAATGCTGTTTCACAGTTCCAATCTGTCGTTAGCATAGTAAGCATGCATTGGCTTGGAGGGATAGCTTGGTTTGTTTACTATGTCACAAAAACATTGCCACAAACCTCCAGCTCAATAAAACATTGGATTTATAGTCTAAATGAAAAAAGGAACAAATATTCTTACTGAACAGCCAAATCTGATTAGACTGACAAAACTCTTACAGCCATAGTCACAATACGTGTCAAATATCTTAATATTATGATAAAAAAATGCCTTGATGGAGTCACGGGACTATGACGATATCCACCATGATACTATCTGATTATTTGGCTGGTTTAGTAAAATGTTTTATTGTTTTTGTTCTAACAGGGTGGAGGGTGGAATCATGCCCAGGAGTTCAATGCGCAAAAGGTGCAGAGTCAGCATCTAGACTGCCAAAATAAAGAAAGATGAATAATAAGAAGAAGAAGAAGAAGAAGAAGAAGGAGAAGAAGAAGAAGAAGAAATTAGCATATTCACCTAGGTCTCATGTTTCTATCACTGTCGATCAGAGATGAAGTCGATAATAACCTGTTTCTGCTGCAGAGACATTTGACCCGGGAGTTAATGCTGATTGTATTCATTCATACTACAGACAGAAGCCAGATGTTAGTGGGTGTTAGTGGGTATTTTTGACCTGTGGAAAACGGGCTTAAGCCTAATGCATGCAGTGACATCACTGTGACATCATCAGGCTATAACTTCTCAGGCTTTACGAAGGTTCCCCCAGAGAAATACAAGTCCTTATTAAAGTGTATACGCAGGCTCAACAACAATCAGTGACTCAAGTTTGATTTACTCTCCATATCTGCAGTGGCCTTAGGACCGGTTCAGACCCAGCATTCACAAGTAAAGTAAAATACATAGAAATATATTGCCAAGTGCGACAAACATCTAGGAATAGACCTGGTCTGTATTTTTTGTCTTTTTGTTGTTGTCTCCTTCTGGCTATTCAATGAACGTAAATGAACGTAAATGGATGGATAGTAAATGCATTTGCAAAGATGCATTTACTATCCATCCATTTACGTTCATTATCTATACTGCTTATCCTTTTAAGGGTTGCGGGGGAGCTGGAGCCATTTAGATAGGCTTTAGATAGGGGGGGGGTTCCATCACAGGACAAACATACAGAGATAAACAACCTTTCACTCTCACATTCACACCTATGGTCCATTTAAAGTCTACAATTAACCCAACCCCAATCTGCACGTCTTTGGACTGTGGGAGGAAACCAGTACCTGGAGAAAACCCACATGGACATGGGGAGAACATGGAAACTCCACACAGAAAGACCCCGGCCGAACCAGGAATCTAATCAGGGATCTTCTTGCTGGGAGGTGACAGTACTAACCACTGAGATGCCCAAGATGCATTTGGTCTTTGCAAACTAAGATAATGTGCAGATTTATTTGTGTAGAGCAGGGACGTGAGATCTGATCACTGATGCTAATGCCAGCTGTGACATACGCAGAACTGTGCACGTGTGATATGATATGATGACGATGAACATGGGCCTTAGACACTAAATCACACACACACACACACATCTATAACATCCATAGACATTTAATGTAACCACACACACCCCATTAGAAATGTAGCTTCCAAGAAACCAGGTGATGAGATCTAATAAGAAGTTTTGCCCACCTATTTGTCTTCTCTTCCCCTTTGATCTCTCCACTTCACTCTCTCTCTCTTCCTTTCTTCCCATAAGCCTCAAACTATCCACTCAACACCCCCCCTTCCCCCATCCCCCATCCCCACCTCTCCCTCTCCCTCTCCATCCTCTCTGCAGCTCTGCCTCGCTCTCCTGCCCGGCCAGTATTTTGAGCATGTTATTTAAGTCAAGGGCGACATTAGCATGACGATCACAGCCTGCTATCGCAAGTCTCGTCTGCCAAGGCTGGAGCTGGAGCTACTGCAGGAGCGGGCTTTGTTATTAGGGCCGTGAGAGAGCTGCTAAACATGAAGGGAGTGAAATGAGACAGAGAGAGGGAGAGGGAGAGAGAGAGACAAGACAATACGCTTTATATGAAATCAAAGATGATCAGTGATATGTAAAACAATGCATACATGAAAAGAAAAACACAGCCACTTTCACGGGCCATATGTTGCTGGGTTACTCTATTGAAGAAAGCCGGCTCCTTTCCATCCCTGACTATGTTTACATAGACACCAATATTCAAACTATTGAGCTGATTATGGTATTTACATAAGTTGCTCATAGAATATTCCATTCAAATTCCTGTTTACATGTTACAGAGCACAGTCTGATTGTGGCTACATCCATACAACTACATTTTCATTTGAAAACACATCCACTCCGCTACAGATACGTCTGGCGTCCACACTACTAAGTGTGGAAACGCTGCTGAGCCCGTTTTAGTTTGAAAACTCCAGTGCTGCATTTTATTCTGGACGAGCAGAAACGGTGGTGTTCGGAAACGAAGACGTAGACACTCCCCACCGCTTGCTGATTGGGTCTTTTTGGTCCCAACGTAGCCTTCGCTAATTCGTCACATGACCCCCTTCCAGAAGAAAACATCCGGGTAACATGGATAATCAATAACAATAGGTAATCATTACATTGTTGTGCAGGTAATTCGGTATGTTTCAAGACTACAACTGCTTACATGTGGAGGAGGTATTAGTCAAGCAATCCTTGTTTTAAATGGCACACGCATGCTCAGTCTACATTAGTGCTCACGTGATAGGCGTTTTTAGGCGTGGTAGCATAGTGTGGATCTAGATTACATCCTATGTTATTTCACCAGTTTAAAACCCCATACTGAACTAGAGTAATGATGGTGCTGCCGTACACCAATTTGGGAGTTTTCTTTCGAATTGTGCAAAAGCTACAGCTCTTTTGTATTTTTCCTTTTTGTTTACACCCAGGGCATGTCGTCAAGCATGTGGTCCTACAGGAAGTTGGCGATTAAGACTACATAATGCAATGAAGGTCAGAATATGCGACATGTCTTTGATTATCGCTTATTATACATGACCTTATTTAGGTCAAGTCAATCAGAAAACGCTGTTTACATGGCTCTGTCTTATTCACAATATTGGCGTCATTATAATCATAGCATTGGTGTCAGTGTAAACATAATAGATTAAAGACAAAAGCATTTTCCACATGTCAAGGGTTTGACACTATGTGAAACCCTTAGTAAAATCAGATCAGATCCGTGTGTGGGATCAAATAGCAGGATAAAAAATACAATACATCATATTGTCTTATCCAGGGCACAAGCACACACACACTTCACACTCCACCCCGTCTCTGCTCATATTCCTATTTACAAACCTATTTATTGCAACAGGAAATTAAAACACAGTTAATTGTATCGTAAACACACATCTGTCTTCCTAAAACTAGATACATTTTTAATGAACAAGACAGTGTCCCAGAGCAATTTCTCCCTTCGCCAACCACCACCACCCAGTTCCACCTGCCGGGGTGTGCACCCCTCCAACCTCACCCTGCAAATACACACTTATTGGTTCAAAGGCAGCCCTAATTAAAGCCATCGCAGCCTTACACTCATTATCTATATCATCACCACTGCAGCTCATCCGGCACTGCAGCACACAAAAATTATTCTGCCTCCTTTTGGAAAAATACTGGCGCCAGACATCTGTGACTCACCTTTTTGCGGACACCCTGCAGTACTCATGTTCAGTCTGGGTCCTCACTGCACACAGAGAGGAAGAGATGGGGTCTGACATTTCACATGGCTTTCAGTCAGACGAATAATCTGATGGTCGGGTGCATGGGTGGGGAGAGCGTCGCGTGGCCTTGGAAAAGGCATAAAAAAACCCCGGCTGAATATTAAAAGTGCTCAGGTGTTTCATGGCCTGTCAAACCTGGCTGTGATTTGTGGTGCACGGAAGGAACACGGCCTCATTTCCTGGGTGGTGTACGCACATGTGGACGTCTTGCGCAGTGTGCATGTATGTACACAAGGTTCAGGCATGCACAACTCTCTCTCTCTCACACACACAGACGCACACACAGCGGCAGTCGAGCCTGCGATCATTTGAATTCCTCCCCTGTGGTGTCTCCGCAAGACATCTCAATCTCCATCATGCTGTCAGAAGAGATAAACACGCAACAGCCGGAATTGAGAAGAAGAAGAAAAAACAAACAGGCTTTTTCTCTCACTCACATCCATCGCCATGTAATGCACTCCCCTGCTCACGCTCGCATGTGGCGGACAAAACAAACACAAGCCAAAGATGCTCTCATCCGTTGCATGGTGAAAAAATACATTTATTGGAATCTGTGTCAATGTAGAAAAAAGTGAAAACTGGCTTTAGGTTTTTGTCACAGTACCACAGGTGAATATTCCAGCAGCCGTCCGGTGAGTCGAAACTAAGTCAGCGAGCTTGTTTTAGGGCAGTACATCTGCTACTGATGACAACAGAAAAAGGTGGCCCCGCAGCGGCCTGTGGCACCAAACGCGTCGTCTTCTCTCAGACACTGAAAAAGCTTGGGCTGCTCCTAAGACCCACCGGCAAATACGCACCTTGCCCAGCAATTAACCTAGACCAATGTTCTCTCAGTTTAATGTGGAAGGGGCTGACTTCAAATGTTTTTGTTGTGATACTGTTACAAATCCCTTTCCAATATCTATGAAGCCAGGGCCAATAATTGCCTGCGTCCAAGGTGGCCCAAAGGAGCCTGTATTATTTGATCAATTGTTGGCCACTCATAAGTTGGGCCCATAATATCCCTTTTTGTTCCACACCCTGGAAATAACTCCACAGGCCCTGTGCAAAGATATGAGGTTCATGCATCATCTCTGATGTCTAACACGGCATAATTACACTATTAAAAGCCTGTCATCCTAATGAAAGGAGCATCACATCAGGATTTCTCTTTTTTTTTCTGTCTGAACAAACATTTTTCATAATAATCACACTGTGAGTGACAATTTCCATTCTGGCAGGCCAAACGTTATTATGTGTAGTGCATTTCTAATTTCTGATATGACAGGACAAGTCATAAAGCATACTTTATGAAGTCAACTTAAAAAACTGCAACAGAAAAAAAGGCATTTGAAAATGAAAAAAAAAACAAACAGACATTTCTAAACTCAGATACTGAGCATTAACATTAAGAGGTCAGTGTTTTTTTCCCCATACAACTTTCATTACATATAGACTTTTATTTTATTCTTAAATATCTTAAATCTCATATAAAATAATTCATCAGAAACCAATTCTATATACACAGACAAGAGTGCACAAGATGGATGAAGAGATGGTGTGCATGCTGAGGTGGTGTAGCTAGAGCAGGGTTTGCTGTGAGATTATATGCGCTGCTGTAGAGCGTACTTTTTTTTTTTTTTTGAGGGGAGATTGCCTTTACTGAGGAAATGTATGACAGGTTTTGTCTGGACGATCAAACTCGATATAAGTGCTTCCAAACCGATACAGCGTCTCTTCTGCCTTCTCCACTGGGTGGCAATCCTTCAAAGAGAATGTGACCTTCATGGTTCCAAAAAAAAAAAAAACTGAACAAAAGATCTATATTTCAACCTTGGCCTCTCCTGACACAAGTTATCAAAGCAGAACAGGGAGCGTTATGATTTTTCAGGAGTGGATTCTGGGATAAATCGAAGCTTAAAGTCGTGTTAAATGGAGATTACCGGTGGGAAATAGTACAGGGTTTGTTGGGAACTAGGCTTAATCCACGAGTGTGACAAAAATGAGACATGGCAAGCTGCAGCAGTTTTATCAGGTCAAAGCAAATAATATGTTCATGGACGGGCATAAATTCACACTGTAAAAAATATATCACACAGCTACGTGGAAGGAGGCGTGCATGCTTTGGGGCATTTACGGGACTAAAATAGAAAAAGAGAATACAATTATAAGGGGTTGAATTTGCAGTGGTTCCTGCCATGTCTCGTTTCAGCCGGTGGTGGGTTGAGGTTGTCTGAAATGTTTTATTGGTTTTTATAGACATCGGTACAGGCTGGAACATTTAAGCAGCTTCTTTCTTTTATAGTCACATTCACACTCTCTTTGTCCTAAAATGCTTCGAGTGCTGGATTTTTACAAAGAAAATCATATCGTCACATGTAGCATGTGAGAGCAGGGCTGAGCTGACGAGTATAAAAACCTGCACACTGGTTTTGGGGAAGAGCTCGCTGCGTGGACCCGCCTCAGTGTGGCACAGTGGTAATGAAAACTTCACACTGGATCCAATGACTCAGTGGCACCGGCTCTCTATTCACAGTGCCCACGCTGTTGCTGTTGACGCTGTTGTTATTTACTCGTCTCCCAGAGAAAAAGAAACACAACGGTGAAGACATCATACAGACGGCACGATCAATACCAACCTGGAAGAGGACGCTTACATTTCACTTTTCTCTTTTCCCCATTACCGTTGGGTAACGTAACTGGCATCCACACATCTCTGGCAAGCGGCAGCATCTTTGTATATTATTTAGAAAATATCATGTCGATATTCACTGTTGCTTGACTGACAAAAAACTACCCATGAAGTCTAAAATTGCTGGTTTAGTCGTCTAAAACATGGATGCCGAGAGTTCTTTAAAGTACTGGAGGTTCACTGTCTTCGTGGAGTATTTGATGGATTCAGATTCAAACTGTAAAAAAAGAATCTTGCAGCGTGTTGCCTTTGAGCACTAACACACATATTCATACATAACCATTCATTTTGTATATATATAGAGAGAGATCTGCAGTTATATGGAATGATAGAAATACCTTCAATTACATCGGATGGAATGATGTGACATATATTTCACAAATTCTTCTTGATGGAAGAGATTCTGTTTTGTGTGTGGATGCCCGACGGGGAGCATTTAGATGATATCAGATTTCTGTACAGTAAAACAGCACACATAAAAACATGAGGACATTGAAATAAAAATATCCCACGCTGATTGTGATGTTCAAAATGTCGTTCAATTCTTTTTTTCGATTCTAGAAGGGTTTACTTTTGGCGGGACGAGGCAGGACTGCTGCCTGTCCCCCCTGTTCTTTCCTTCCCCCACTACACAGTAGTTTCATTCTTCCAGGGTCCAGTGCGTATATTCCCTGTGCTGTCTGAGGTGTACAGGAGTCCTTCGTGTAGGCCCCCTTTTAGAATCCCATTCTGATTGGGCGGGTTCTGGGGGTAGGATTGTCTGCGCGGGGCGTGCATCTCCAGATGGTGATGTGTCGCCGTTGGGTCCTCCTCTGCCACTTTGCCACAGCCACACAGGAAGATGCCCGTGTCGCCTGCCTCTGCCGGGCACAGAGAAGGGAGAAGGTCTGCCTTGGCACAGCAGATATGCCTGTGGCAGGGGTTATGGCACGCCAGGGCCTCGTGCGTGGTGGCTGCCGCTGCGTGGCACGTGTGATGCCCATCATGGTGGCCTTCGTGGGCCAGATGTGGGCAGATGTGGGCGTGGCGCTCGTGTGTGCTGTGGGGGCTGTCAGTGTGTGAGCTGTGCACGCTGCCTCCGTCCACGCTGGAGGGGATGTGATACGCGTACTCCCTCTCACTCCCTGCTCCACAAGTGCCGGCCCCGGCCCGGCGGCTGAAGTGACGGCCTTTAGTCCTGGTGCTGCTCTTTAGGCAGGGGTGCAACTGGATCCCTGGCCTGTAACCCTCGGGGTCTGCGTGTAGGAGTACATGAGTTGCTGAAGGCTCCTGCTCCATCAGCTGCTGGCTATGTAGGGCAGCACAACACGGCGTCACCGGTGCCAGACACGTCACATGGTTTTGCGAGGATGGAAGGGCAGCATGCTTACAGTGACCTAAAGTGCCATGACCGCAGCTCATCACTGCTTTTCCCTGACATGGTGAGTCATGGTGGCAGTGGCTGTGACCATGGCTGTGCCCAGGGGTATCTCCATTCACGTTAACCTTGGGCCGTGCCTGAGCTGGCCCATGGGCGCCAGAACAAGCGTTGGCTTGTCGTCCGGGACAACAGGAGCACCAGCAATGCCAGACATCATCACGCTTGGCACAGTGATGGATGAGGATGAAGAGGCCAAGGGTGACGGAGAAGGCACCGTAGAGGCAGCTGAAGATCATATCCAGGAAGTGGCCTTGTGTCACGGCCAGTGCGCCGAATGTCCAGGTGGCTAAGAACAGGAAAAGGGTAAAGGCCGCAGTTCGTAACTGGGCCTTGAAGGAGTGCTCGTTGGCCAGCAGCGCGGGGTTGATGGGGATGCCTGGGCAGCCCGCAGGGCAGTGACTCCCGCCAGGCGGAGCCGTCAGGGCTCCGGGCTCGGCTCCCTGATGACAGTGGGTCGGCACGTCGACGGCGGCCAGCCTCTGCTGCTCCTCCGTCAGCTGCTTGAGCTCATACTTCTTCTCGGGGTGTCGCCGCAGCTGGATGAAGGTGCACAGGAAGTAGACACATGTCACCAGGAAGATGAAGGCCACTGGGCCGAAGAAGGCCCCCAGGCTGGGCTCCCAGGCCATCCAGCAGCTGCAACACACATCAACACCAGAGTATTTCAATAATTCATACTCATTTTTACAGATAAACTGAACATTACAAACTCCACTTAAATGTAGTTATTTTTTATTTATCCAATGGCACGAATAAAAGCATAATGGTGGAGGTGAGTGTGATTTGTGTCTTTATATGTCGTCTATGGATACCGACATGTAATTTGGTTTAAAAAAAGATTATATTACCGAATGATGAAAGCACTTTGTTTTGGTGTGTCATTCAACCTTAAAAGTGAAAGCAAATCCAGGACTTACTATGGCGCCTGCTCCCCGCTGCCATAGTTGTCGATACTGACGGCTGCCGTGACCCCGCAGATGATGAGGGGCACCCCACCGCTGACTAAATAAAAGCTGTGAGGAGATAGAGGCACACACGGAGACAGAGAGAATAAGAAACGGTGAGAATAAGTTTGGCATTTACAAATCCTGTATCTCACATCTGGACTACAACAGCACACTGTCAAAAACATGACTGAGAAATAGCATGAGACACACAAGAGAAAGATAATAATCAAAGGATCCAAACAACGTGACGGACGAGATTATAGACTGGTGCAGAGGGTGAAGCTCTGACCACAAGTTAATCTGGTTTTTCTCAATTTAAGGATCAAACCATGACACTGAGAAACTGACATATTTGTCAGATATCATTTCTAGACTCGCTGACGAGTGAGCTTTTGAGCTTTTCACGGTGTTTGTCATCACACTCTTAGGGTGCGATTGCACCACAGGTTTGTCTTTTCTGCTACAAGCCAAAGTGTAAATTATAACGATGAAAACAAATCTGTTTCCTGTCGATATAGGCATTTGTCAGCACTGATTGCTGCAATTTACAGCATCTGCTGTTTACAACAGCACAGGAGATGTGAAAAGAAAAGCTGGAGTTAGAGCCAAAAGGAGTTGAGAGTAAATCTAGGGGCTCATCGAGCATTAGAGAGTTCTGACTTTTTACTTGCACTGAGTAAAGCCTTGCATTTTGAAGTTGTATCCGAAAGTTAGGATTCTTTTTCCTTATACCATGCAGACTGCAGGTCTCGTAACAGAGGAACCAAGAAACAAAATATATATTGTGTTTACTGTGTTGGTGCTGTGTGATGTTTCAGGTCCCTACAAATAAGTCAGCTTGTTATTTATGGGTGCAGGGGTGGTGCTGGGTGGTGCAGCAGCAGCTGCAGTAAGCTTTAGCCTTACAACCGAGCCACACTGGTTTCGGCTGCGGTTTGGTTGCACTGCAGAATGGCTTGCTTTTCATTTTGGCGCCCATTATCTGTAACAGATAAGAGTGCCAACACTTCCTGTAGTTTACCTGCGGTCCACATAAAATTATCTTTACCAAGGTTTCAATGTTTATCTGTCTGAATATACATTTACTGTGTGTTGTCAATTGTGAATTATGTGTTGAGCCTGTCAAAAGGAGAATTTCTGTCACCTGGGACAGACAGTAAAGTTTGTCTGTCCATCCATCCATCCATCCATCCATCCATCCATCCATCCATCCATCCATCCATCTATATCACAAACATAAATATTTGCAACCTTTCCTTTAGCTTTCCGGCTTTATATTTAATGGATGGATATGAGAGGATGGAAATTTCATCCTTTGTTTACACAAAATGCGTAGTGAAATTTGGCGTTGCGAGTTTAGTGGCAGGATCAGTTGTGTTTAGCCTCCCATCATTTGCTTCCCGCTCACTCACAATCTGTGCAAGCGAGGTGGAAAATAAAACTTTAGCTTCCTTTGGCATAGCAAATCACAGTGTGGCTTTGCGTAGGGTTCAACTTTGGTGAACTTCCCCCCGCTTAATTTGGTTCGCAATCGTGTAAGTGTGACCATTCCCTTACTGGTGGTGCTCACGTGAACAATGTGGGTAAACGCAACCCATGAATACGTTTACCCACGTGAGGAGAGGAGGACTACTGGCTGAAGTGTTGCACCTGTTGTGGAAATGAAGCCAGCGCTGTCTTGTGAGGGTCCACAACATTAAGATCTGTCTCCAGTGAGTTCCATTCTCAACGCTGATATTTGAACTCGAGCAAGTGAAGCGAATGACGCAAATTTCACATCCTCGTGTGTATTGCCCTTTGCATTGACTTTATACTTCATTGTGCAGGAAAATGTGTTTAGCAGTTGGTGTAAGCACCGTCAGACTTATTTGACTCGGCCAGGACAACAACCTAAAACATGTGTGTTGTTTCCGATCCCTGTACGAGATAACATGTAACATAGAAAGGTCAGTTGAAGCAAAAGTGGATCCATGAGTCTTGTCGAACACCAAAACGCGTAAAAATATTTTACCTAATACCCTAACTCTCTGACCAGATGAGCCTACGTTTTCTTTGGCCAGAGTGACAGTACTCTTCCAGAACTCTACTGTAGCATTGACAACAAAACTACTTACAGCTCTAAATTCTTAGATTGTGCAAAACTAGGTGTTTTCTTGAAAAAGATATTGCGATGCTTCCTGTGGAACAGGCAGGTAGCTGAACAACAACATGTCATGACATATGTCACGAGCTATAAGAATTCAAGGCAGAAATAAAGCTAATCCTCAGCTGCTCCCTCTCTGCACCACCCTTGTCCTCTGCACTGTCATCTACTTTCCTATAAAACACTATGCTATTTCCTCTTCCTTCCTGTTCAATTTCAACCTCTGTCACCGCTCTAACCTCTCCATCTTCCTCCATCTTCATCTTCAGTCTGCTCTCTTTCATCCCTACCCTGTCTCCCTCCCTCTCTCTCTCTCCCTCGCTCCCAATCTGTCCTCCGTCACGCAGCGGCCGTCCCAAAAATTCAATTACAATCAAGATGTTTGTCTGGGCTGTTCGGTGAGGGGTGGTTCGGCGGTTGGAGGGGGCTGGTGGTGGTGGCGGCATTACTGGCCTGTCACTGCCTCTGAGTGGAACAGTTCCCTCAGGGACCCTCCTCCAACAGAAAGCCATTTACACACCCGTCAGCCAGATAAGCATAAATGAGAAGAGCGAGTGCATGTTAAAGCACTCTGCGCTTTATAACACTCATTCTGCTTTCACCCTCTAGGAGAGCCCCCCAGTGTTTCCTGCAGACCTGTGCCCGAGATAACATATGTAGCATACATGCAAAATAATGTAAAGCATGTGAAATCAAATGACAGTCTACATGCTGCCCTGTTTCGAATCAATAAGCGCCTCCTTCGCATTAAAATTCCTTACCCTTGCCTGAACATACACACAAATCTTGCACACTTTGAAGCACATTCTTTTTTTTTTTTTGTTGGCCATTCTATTAAAAAAGGCCTTCAAACTCTGACAGAATGGCTGTGTATGCAGAGTTGTGCTTTGGAGTGAGTTTAGGAACAGTAATCATCTGATATAAATAGACCCTGAAGTGCCTTTCAGCCGGCAGCTACACTGACTCCCCTCCCATCCTCGCTGCCCTGCTTTATCCACTGTCCTCTGTTCGGTGACTATGTGCTGTCCTCTCTCTGGACCCGCTCCAGGATATTCATAGCACAGCTAGGGACAAGTGATGGCCACATAGTTTCCGCACCGGGCATGGGCTTATGGGTAAAACTGCACTATGCAATAGCAACATACACTCACCTTAGTCTAAAATCTGCACTTCTGAAAGTCCTTGTATGAACAAAGTGAGCTTTTTTTGGAGCCATACTTTTGGGGAGAAAAGCTAAAGTGTCTACTTGCTGAGAGTTATACACAGAGACCTTGCTCAGACCTGTAATTAACATCCGACCTGAATGATCCCATCACAAGTGGTCAGTGCAGCTGTGTGGTCCGTTCAGGTCTGAACGCACCCAAATGCGTCCTGAGATCAGATCACTCAGACCAAATTCAGAGGAACGCATGTGGCCACATTCTTCAGGCTGTGTGGACACAAATGTGTCCTGGGCCACATATATGAAAAACTGACTACTCATCTTCTCAGTGTCCATACATTGATTTGTATGTGGTCGAACTGACCACCACATACGTTTCTTGACTCCATAACGGTTTGGGGCCGTGTCTCGTGATGGAGTTAGCTTATCCAACACGACAACATGTTTCCACGTTTCCGTTATTAAAGCCCCTGCAAGGAACTTTTCTTTTTTGTTGATTTTGGTGCCTTTTAGGGAGATTTCCACCGACTCCTATCGTAAAAACCTCGGCCTGGCCAGCATGTGCATTTGCTTTGGAAGGAGTGACAAAAAGACACACAGCTGTTTGCAAGATGCATAGCGACATAAGCTACACATTAAGCCGGGTTGTACTGCTACTATCTTATCATATATGAACTAAATAGAGGCCGCATGTACCTGAAACTCATCACATACGAGGTGAGAGGCAAGAATACAACAGCTGTTTGTCTCATTCGTAGGAGGTGCACTACTCAACCAACCTGAGAGAAACACTAGATGAAGCTGCTGTTGTATCTAGGCAACACAATATATCTTAATACAGCAGTCCACATTTCAACTGTTACAAATTGGTAAAATCTTCCTTCATAGCTGCACACATACATACATTCATTCATTCATTCAGTCCCTCCTGGCTCCGCTCCTTCTCTTTCCATCTCTATGTATCTCTCTCCCTCACATACACGCACGCGCGCGCGCGCGCGCACGCACGCACGCACGCACGCACGCACGCACGCACGCACGCACGCACGCACACACACACACACACACACACACACACACACACACACACACACACACACACACACACACACACACACACACACACACACACACACACACACACACACACACACACACACACACACAGTAACCAGGTGTGAACATATGTACTTAACACTGTCCCCTTGTTATCAGATCTCTCAGGATGGATGTTAATACCGAGTCTGAACAGGGCCAGAGTGAAGCTGCTTAGCTTAGAATAAACCAGGGAAATTAGCTACCCCGGCTCCGAAGGTAAAATTATTTACCCTCCCACACCTCTAAAGCTCAATAATGAGCTAATTTATCACATTAGGCTAATAAAAAAAAATTGTAATATGTGGGGGTGGTGCAGTGGTGGACTGAGCCAAAGTAGCTGCTGCAAGCTGTAGCCTTGTAGTTAATGGACAGATATGAGAGCGGTGTCAGACTTCTCATGTGGCTCAGCAAGAAAATTACTGTGTGTTTCCCAAAATGTCAAATTATTTCATGTAGCAGTCTAGTATATTAATTTCATTCTTTCTGTTCAGTGGTGATGAGCCTTTTATGATTTCAGAGGGATATTATACCTCAGAAGACCATTTCATTTTTTAATACACATTTTTCATAATTCATGCATGGTCTGCCCCTAATACAGCCATTACTACTTTGAGAGACGACTCTACTAAAATTAAATCCAAACCAAGAGACAGTACATTTGTAATATCATCCTAATCTGTTTCCTCATCTGCACTATTTAACAATTGAATTTGCATGTTTGCATTTAATAGTATATAATTCTAAAGAGGAAGGCTTTTTGTTTATTTAAAGGTTCAGTGTGTAAGATTTAGGTGAAAGGGGATCTATTTCAGATATTGAATATAAAATAATGTTAGTGATGTTTTCATTGTTGTTTTCTTTACCCTAAAATGGGGATCGGCAGTGGGCCGCCATGTTTTTTAGTTCAGGGGTCACTAAATTCTACAGAGAGAGATTCTACAAAATAGGGGAGGGTTGGGTAAAGATCTGCACCCATCACACCAGCTGAGTGTCAGTTAATAGCCTGATCAGAGGCGTCTCACGTTAAGCAGATTTCTGACAAAGGTCAGCATGATGGTCTGCTGGATATGCCATCAGATACTGCCAGGGGGTGGAGGGACAGGGGGGAGAGGTAGATGAGCAGGTATAAGTTGGTTGTTTGGAAAGGAGGGGAGGAGGAGCAGGTGAGGAGGAGGATGCTCAGAGGAGGATGCTCAGAGGAGGATGCTCAGAGGAGAAATTGATTTGTTTCCAGCTGCTAAGTCTCACTGCATGAGCCTGTCTGACGGGGAGCATTACAGTCAATCACTGTGGATCAACTTGACTGCCGCGCCACACGATCCCTCCGCCTGCCCCCCGACAAATTATCTCATTCACAAGCAGTGCATGATGGGAAAACCTCAAGAGCGCTCCACATAAACCCGCCCCCCCGTGCCTTCCTCATCCCCCCCGAGTCACGCAGGTGTCTGAAGATTTCGCTTTGCAAGAAAAGTGCTGCTTATGGGTTGAGGGGATCCTTATCTGATATGGGGACCTTATCCTCAGTGACTCTTCAGGAATACATTATTGGGCAGACTCCAGTTTTAATAATGTCAGACGTATGATGTGGCTCGCTTATGCATTTTTATAGATATTAGTTTCAGGTGGAATCAGTGATAAATGTCCATGTGATTGCTGCGGGTGTCGAAATAATCATCTCAAACAGCCAACAGACAGACACTGTAAAAAGCAAGTCATCTATTCCAGTGGGGTTCATATCCAGTGCAACTCCGCATGTATAAATCATTTTCTTGTGTGGGGTCATTCACTTCATGTTCTTCCAAATATTTCATCAAATTGACGGAAATACCGGCAACCGAACCACAGCTTGATGTTTTCCAACAGCTTAAAGGAAATGGCTCACTGAATAAAAGATTAAAGGACAAACAGGCATTTGTTACGGTGCACCTTCTCTGTGCCTCCGTGTCTCTGCTCTCAAACCTTCCCCCCTAACTAACAGGATTTTCTTCCACATCTGGAGTACGAGCTCTGCGGCACGGTTGCAATGTGCAGCGGAGCTCACACAGCACCTTCTCACCGCAGTGGAAGGGCACTGCATGTGTCCAAAAGCTGATCCTCTTAAATATGCCCAAATTTCCCGAGTCAGCAGGAAAGGAATGAAATGGAGAATGATTGGGGGGGGGATAAAATGACAAAAAGCTGAAAATCAATCTGTTGTGTTCACAAATAAAGTTAACCAGTTAACTTAACACCTCTAATCACCTTTCAAGCCAACGTATATTGGCTCAACCTTGTATGTCTCAGATTCTTCAAACAACCCTTTCCCTTCCCATCATGCATTCACAGCTCTACCTCATCCCTACCTCTGCTCAACCACATCCCATCATCCTCCCTCCCTCATCCCTACCTGCATCTATTTATCTTCCCAATACTGTCATCCTTTCATCCTCCTTCCCTCATCCATGCATCCTCCTTCTCTCATCCTTACCCTCATTCCTTCATCCTCCTTCACTCATCTCTTCACCTCAACCCCTTCACTCAACATCCAATATATCAATATCCATTCAAACCTTTAAATCACATATTGGTAGGGTGTGGTCCCTGCTAGGAAAATGGGAATTAAATAAGTCAAAAAGGCTAAATACATTTGGCTCAGCAGCCTCTCCATGAGTTGTGATAATCAAAGTTATAGTTATACCGATTTTTTTAAGCTGTTGGCTTCTTCTTCTTTCCTCCTCTTCCTGACGTTTATTCGTTTTACAGTATAGGGTTGTGTGAAGTCTCAAACAGAATAACTGAGCCAAACATTTACTACAGACCCAGATCAGCTATTCTGGGCAAGAATGTGTAGTTACATCTTTTGGAAAACTGCAGTATCTAAACTACAAAGAAATGATGCATCGACAGGCGAAAAGCATCGGTTCCCAACGTTTTCTGCCCGACACACATCCCATCAGACAGGCTCAACACCAGGTCAGGCTTAGATGTGTTCATTTCAAATGATTTTAAATTGCTTCAGTTGCATTTGAACTCCTATTTCCTCCTCCATTTAGAAAAAACTCTCAAGCCACACAACCTTAATAGATATAGCTGTCCAGACATGACCACAAAAAACGACTATAAATGGTCAAAAAAGCATGCCAGGCCAGTATATATATATACAGTATGTATATGTATATGTATATGTATATGATTCTTATCGATAAAGTCTATATCAAAGATCTGTCAAATACCAGAGGACAACATTATGAGCATGCTCAGTGAGCTTATTCTCCTGTCAACCAGACTACAGCTGCCATTGTTGTTATTGTTGCACATTACACAAAGCAACGATGGACAAACGCTCTGTTTTACACGTACACACAGACACACACAAGAGTGTTTGATAATCTGCACAAAAATCTTTGTTTTAGTAACTTGAGATGCGGTTTGCGTTTGGACGAGAGGCTCAAGCGCAGAGAAAAGTTTGTTTTGCAAAATATCTGCATCAGTGAGGACAGGACCTAAGGCTCCCTGTGACTCAGCTGGGGCTTTATTTAAAGTGCTTCTGTTAAACGTCATGCGAATCTAAAAATAGTTGGATGACAAGACAAGATCTGCAGGGGAAGAGGAAAACACTGCCTACTGGTATTGATGAGTCAGCGGTAATGATAAAATGATCAGATGTGTTGTGTAGGGAGAGCCTGTTGACCATCAGTAAAGCAGTGCGTCACCAACTGGAGCTTCTGAGCTAAACAGGCCTCAAATCAGAAATCGGACTGATTAAAAGGAACTCACTCAACACCCCTGATCTCTGGCATTTATCAGCCTCATTTTCACATTAAGTGAATCATTACCAATCAAAAGCTGCACTTCTCCCCTTGAGGCGGACAGTGACTCAGATTAAAAATCTAATTTCTCAACATGAGCAAACTTGTGAGAAATCCACAAGGAGATCCGACCAGTACAAAGAGGAAGACCTGACAGCTACGTCACCACAGAGTGAACAAAGCCGGCGGCTTGAAAATATGCAAACTAGCTGTGGATGTCTCCGCAGATAAACAATGCAATAACTCCTCTGTGTAAAGCTACTGTTGTCCTCGAGAAGAAAGCAAGAAGCAGCAAACACCTGACAAAGTACAGAAGCTATAGCATAAATCAACAGAGGCACAAATATGCATGTTCTAAAACCCTCAGTGGAGGACACACACACCTCTGCACAGGTCAGCCAGAGAGGAGAACGTGACCCTATAACAGATATGACTGATCTCACTCTTCAATTAAACCACGTGATGTCTGCAATTTGTCATTAGAGAAAAGATGATCTATTTTACGCAGCAAAATATATTATTCTACCTTCAAATCAGTAGAGGAAAGTAAATAAGTATATAATTGTAAATTATTGTAGGCCTACCCATGTGTGATTTAGATTTTATTTTATTTCCCCTGAGTATTTCCATTTAGCTTCAATATACTATTGAACATGTTTTTATACTTTCATTTGACAGCTATACAATAATTGTGAGGACTACTTTTGAAATATTAAACCAGTGGTTGCTCAATCCATGTGTTAGACGCAATTTTCCCCTTTAAACTAATATTAATACTAATACTAGTACTGATATTAATACAATTTTACAAGACATAAATAGAAAAACAATTGAGGCGAAACAAAAGAAAATTAAGAATGTTTAGAAGAGCATTTAATGTTGGGGTGGAAATATATAAATATGCAAAATGTAACAGATAAAAAAAGGCAAATAAAATAAAATTCGAAAATTATCAAAAAAGACAGTGAGACAAGAGTGAGAAGAAAGACTTTGTAAAGTAAAAGTTTTTTAAAAAAGTGACAAAGAGATGAAACTTAATTTTGACCCCATACTCTGAAAAAGCACACTTAGAAAAATGTGTCTTTGAGAGGGATTTAAAAGAGGATGAGGATCTCGCCAGTCAAGTCTTAGGGGAGGTTGTTCTTAAGAGTGGGTCTGGGCACCCTCTGCCCCCAGTCGAGACTGTGGACAGGCAAGGCTTAGATAATGTTTGATGGAGCAGGGAGATAAAACCCTGGAACATTTCACAAAAGGAGCAAAGATTTAGCCCAAAGTTAAAAAGTATATTTTTTTCATCCTCCCCAGTTAATCATCTGAAGACCCCCCAGGTTAATCTTTGAAGGGGGGGTCGACCTCTAGGTCTGGAACCAATGGACAACACAACTGAACTGTATATAAAGTAGTTAGAACTAACAGCAAAGGGCTGCTCACACTCTTATATGTCATCAGTTTAATAATCGTATAGACGTATGATGCAAACCTGTGCCCGTCCAGTCCCGCAAAGCTTCGCACAGGACCCGACCCCTTACCCGGGTCCAAGTCAAATCTGGACCCGGTGTCATAGTCATTCACAAAAAAACAAATCCTTTGCGTCTGGCTAGATTTCAAGTTACTTTATTTAGATGTATAAATACTGCACCATTACTGAAATATCTGATTTCTCCAGAAATAAAGAATTTGTTATCTACCCACTGCCCACATGAGTTCAGTTAATTATTACTCCATACCTATGGATAAATATAGTCTTCACTTTCGGTGAACATTTTTCATAGGTTACAGTACACATCAAGTATTCTACATACATCTTACACACTCGGTCAGGTCAGGCACTGACAAAAATAGCGACACACACACACACACACACACACACACACACACACACACACACACACACACACACACACACACACACACACACACACACACACACACACACACACACACACACACACACACACACACACACACACACCTTTTTTATGTTCTATTCCATTTTGGATGCAGTCAAGGTTGAGGAGGGTTGTTTGTGCTTACCTCAACAGGGGCTGTTTAGGGGGCGGAGGCGGGTCACCATCTTGGCTCTGCAGAGGCTTTTTAGTCACCTGTTTATAAATGTTCCTCGCCGTCACCCCGAGCCACAGCATGGTCGACAGAGACGAGTAGTGCAGCACGACCCCGACCTGAGACGGGAGCAGACAGAGGGCGCTTTAAGTTTTATTTGTTTGACTTTTAGGAACTTTTTGCTAATATATACAGTAAAGTGTGCCACTGAAAACTCTCAAGACTTGACTCAGGGAATAATAGTTAACTCAGGGAATATATGTTCAGCATCAATGTCACTCCAAGGGTGTTTCCGTAGACGTTTTCCTTCAAGACCTGACTGCTTTGTGTTATCGTTCACAGGAAGACAATAGTACAAGAATGGAAAAGCGGGTTCAAAAAGTGCTATTGAATCATCAAGGTTGTCTCGGATGAGAGCATTATGGTGATACTGAGAAGCTCCTTATCAGCTGAGTTAGAGGACACAAGCCCTGTGAATAGCAAATGTGAATATAAATGATAGTCACATCGACAACTATCAGTGCGTGATTGTTTTCCAAAATGCACTGTACACATATCTCTGCTCCGCTTTGTTTTAATATTCATGAGTGATGTTTGAATAGGGAAACTGATCTGACTCTGTTTAAAGACTTTGCCAGCTAATAAAAAGGCAGCAGCGAGAAGAGAGTTGCAGAAAAAGGAGGAGTGAAAGGGGAAAATGGTTGGAGGGAGAAAATTAAACCGCGTCTTTTCTCTCCACCTTAGTCAATCTGTTCATGATGTACTGGAAACCTGAGATACACAATCAAATGGTTTCTCTGCAGCCTGATAGGCCTGGGGACCGAGGCAAGTCTACCAGGGTCCAGATGCTAATTGGAAGTGTCCTTGAGCTGGTTATAGAGAGCAGAGAGCGGATGGTAAGTCAATCACTGCTGCAGAGTGTGCAGACCACAGAGCTTCATTAGTGCCAGGAACAGACAGAGAAGAAGTGTGTTGGTAATATGGAAATAAGAGGAGAACAGGGGGTGGCAAAGGAAGGGGGTCGTACGCTACAGTCTGCAGGAATAAGACAGGACAGCCATGCCATCCAGCTGACAGTTTTTCAAAAAACAGTCATCAAGCACAGCACTAATATATCAGTAACCTATTTAACCCAGTTTTATCTACTTAGTAAGTTTTGATAATCAGCATCTTCATAGTATCACCTTGTGTTGACCAGGTTTGAGTGGTGTCACCACTTTAGTTTGAAAAGCTGCTTATTTCTTGGGTGCAGTCCTGGATGTATCACAGGAACTGGTCACATGACTTAATCCCTGTCTACACAACTGTGGTCATTTTTATATGGATTCCCCCCCCTCCTACGTATAAAAAGAAAAATCTCCATCCACACGACCTACATCGGACAAAATGTATCCGTCCAGATGAGAACCCAAAACTTTAAAACAGGGATCAAGGGCCAGTAGGTGGCGATAAAGTCTACAATAATGATCTGTCAAATAGTAATATTGGGTGAGGCAGACGCCTGTGAATGCTGGTAATGTGGTGCAGTGATGCTAAATATAGCTGCAAACTTGGATTCAGAACTAGCAGAGCTAAACAAACACAGAGAAACTGGTATTAACTGTCATTGTTGTTGTGTCTGGCTCATGCTCATTACACAGAGCAGCAGTGGTACACACAGATACACAGAAACAAGAGTTTTTGAATATCTCTCTCTCTCTCATACATATACATACATACATACACACATAAATGTATGTATGTATGTATGTATGTATGTATGTATGTATGTATGTGTGTGTGTATGTGTGTATGTTTGTAAGTATAACCTGCAGCAGATAAGCCTAAAAGTATTTATAGTTGCATTGGCCGTCTTCTCTTGGTTATAATTAAATATCCCTTTCACTGACTTTTTAAACAAAATTCTTAAAAGCATTATGAATCCTCCATCAGACATCAAATCAATATCATTTAACATCATAAGTAGATACCTGAGGGAAAAAAATGTGGGTTAAAGTTATGTCCAGACAAGACCTATAATTAATTAACACGTGGGTATGATTAGTTCAATTTGCTAAACATAGTCTGACTCTGGTGATTTTCTTTTCATATCTGCTGTGTGCCTCCGCCTGATGTGCTTGGTGTTTGGAGAGAATCTGGGTAAATACATCATTTCAGTCAGTGATTGGATCAGTGAGCAGCACAAGGATCACGCAGTGAACAGAACAGGAGCTGGAAACAGCCTCTAACATCTCCAATCAGCCCCACAGCTTCTGTTACCTCGAACTCACTCTTTCATCACTGAGGATGGGCGTCAATGATGCATGAAG
This sequence comes from Hippoglossus hippoglossus, assembly GCF_009819705.1. Classification (NCBI taxonomy): domain Eukaryota; kingdom Metazoa; phylum Chordata; class Actinopteri; order Pleuronectiformes; family Pleuronectidae; genus Hippoglossus; species Hippoglossus hippoglossus. The sequence goes on from NC_047165.1 coordinate 19,909,935, forward strand.
AAATCCAACCCCACACCCACAAAAACACATTGACAGCCAAAAATTCACGATATTCATTTTGCACATGAGCCGACAAGACAAAGATGTTATAATCAATACAAGTCAAATCCTGATATCATCAGTGTGAAGAGACAAGAGAATATAAACTTCATGGCTTGATGAACCTTTCTGCAAACTGTCCTCCAGGACATGGACCTGTGGGCAACGTTATTATTATGTCATTACAATACAGCACATAGTATGTATTGTAATGGCATAATACAACACAGAAATATAGCAATACGAAGACAAGGTGTTTAACTTCCAGTTCAATTCCCATTTGGAGAAAATGTTCCCATCAATTTTTAAAATCCTATTTTTTCCTTCTCTAAACTCTTAGTGCCCCACCAAGATCTGAATTGATAAAAAATACTTATTCTCTCATCTGAGTCACTTTCATTAACGTCTCTTTTGGGTTTGGGGGCTTCAGGCGACAAACAGGTTACCCTACCTTATTAATGGAGCTTGTTAGAGCCTGACAGCTGGAAAACCTTTTCTTCTGTTTTTTTTATTATCTACCTTCATTTGTAATACACCTTATACTTTTTTATCTACAGTTAATAGAAACATTACTATTATGAATTAAAAAAAAAAAGACAACTGAGTTAAATATCAATCAGATAGAGAAGTAAAGTCCAGTGTATTTTGTAGTTCAGAGGAAAATACAACATTATCATCACAAAAGCATCAGGTCTCTGAGTGAAACTTGGCTCGGCGTGTTAACAGCAGTCGTACAAAGCATTTCAGGTGTTTTTTATACTTCCATTCTTATTGGAAACCTTTTCATCATCATTTTCTTTTGATGAATCTGAGCTCTCAATGTGTGTGGTTGTGTGTTTAAAGTCAGGATCAAATAAACACCTTCATTATTTCAGGGAGAAAATGTGAAGTTTAACAATGAGCTACTAAGACGTTGCCTGACAATATTTATCAAATTACTTTATGTTGTAATGTTGTGGTGTGTTTTTTCCATCAGTTGCAACCCACAATACATTAGGATCCAACATCAGATACACACAACAGTCTAACAAGAAATGCTCTGCTCTGATTCAACCAGACAGTAATGCAGTCAGAAGAAGACAGAGGGATACAGAAGGATACCATGCACATACAGAGTATTCATACATCACATCATGTATGACGATTACAGAGTAAAAAGGTAACAGTACAAAAACAGTAGTGTGAGTGATCATTGCCTACAAATCTGACTTTATCTAAATATTTGGCTCTGCACCAAAGTGGACAAACTCATAAATATCTACCTGATCATGTCTGATTTTTCAATAAAGATCCATGAATCAATCTCTGGGAAATCAATGAAAATGTTAAAAAAAAACGCAGAAAATCTTACAATGTTGTTGAAAGTGAAAAAAAAAAATATCCTGGAACCACCCCTGATCCAGATCCGCTCAAAATTTGAATTGGTTCATCCCTGACTCATACCACATCCTTCCACCAAGTTTTGGGGTAATCTTTTTTTTTTGCGTAATCCTGCGAATAAACAACAAACTAGGCTAATGCCTCGCCATGCTAAAATAAAAATAAAAATGGATTCTTTGCTGACTCGTACCGTATCCTTCCACAAAGTATCGTGATAATCGTTTTTTGATAGTTTTCCCACTATCTCGCACACAAACAAACATACAAACATACAAACAAACATACGTAACATCCTTGGCGGAGGTGATAATCTGAGGGACAATACTTTCCCTGCCCTGGCGGTTCAGAGGCTTATATAGCATATCGCTCTTTAAAAAACTGAGTAGCTCACTCAATCGTTCAGTCCTGCTTGCCAATTAAAATACATATGTCTGTCTACATTGACTGAACGTGCAGCAATCCTCTCGTGCATTTCTTTTCCTTCTTCAGTGATGTTCACAGAGAATGGCGTTTTTTTTTAGCTTGTGTGTTTGTGACAGTTTCTGTGAAGAGAAACACCGTGAGACCAATTGTTTCACCAACTTAAGCATATGTTGAAAGTGCTGCATTCAAAAGTGCCTCCAAGCTGTCTTCTATGGACATATTCATTATATCAGCTCCCTACTGTTTTTGATGCGTAAGTAACCAGACTACGGGAAGCCTTTTACATGTGGGCAAATGAGCTCAGGAACACTCAAATTGGACCCAATGAAAGTACAAAGCAAATCACTGCAGATACTGTAATGTCTAGATTCCTTTTTCCTTCTCGCCCGCGTTCACCGTCACAACTAATTTCACTAATGAGGAAGTCCTCTGTATATAATATTTAAGCTGACAGCCGGATGTAACCTCATATATAGGTCACATTCTTTGCCAAGTTTCTTGCTAAATAGTTTATTTAACGCTGGTCACACTGACTGAAGTGAAACGAGTAATCCAAATTCGGATTGTGTGAGGTAAGATGAGGTGAGGCGAGTGAAAACAAGGATACTCTAAGTCGTTTGGCTGTGATGTAACGTGACAGCTGGGGTGTTGCTCGAGTCAATGACAGAGCAAGCCTCGTTGGAAGAAAAGACAGAAATAGAGATTAGAGATGACTTTGACTTTGGGGCCATAAAGATATCGGATGCTGCATAGCGACAGCGCCACAGTGGGCGGGGGAGGCGGCGCTAAGATGGAAGAGCGGCATAGTCTAGGATGCAGGATGGTAAGGGAGGAGGCCGAGGGACGGAGAGTGCATGCTTGATGTGCTGTGAGAGCTGCCACAGCTAGTTTCAGAGCTGCTTGGAGGGAGAGCAGGTACTTATGTGTCCCCCTGGGAGCAGAGAAGGTGGGTGCATGTGTATGTGTATAGGAGGGAAGGTAGGGAGACTGAGGGGAGCACTGAGAACTCAGCAGACATGTGTGTGTGTGTGTGTGTGTGTGTGTGTGTGTGAGCATTTGAACGAGTATTTGTGCGCATCGTGTGTGATCACACATCTCCTCAAGCACTCCTGTAATTATCCCAAACTGTGTCTGGTGGGGCCTGCCTCCATCCCAGTGGAACGGCAGACAATCTGGGCTCCCGCCCAAGTCTGCCGAGAGTTATCCTGTTAACTGTGATTGGCTAAAGGAGGAACAGCACAAATATATTCAACGGCCCTGGGATAAAATTAGATAAATGCATGAATACTAAAGTTAAAGAGCAAGACCAGGGCCAAATAAAGTTGCATGGCTCTTCCAGCGATCCCTGCACTGACACTGCTACACGAGCAGACTTGAGTTAGATTTATGGGTTCTGCGTTAATGATATACTTTGAGGGTTTTTTAAGTTATGATTGATGAATTTATTAATTGCAAATAAATGAGCCAAAAGCATTTTTCATGTCATGTTTTATAGATCAGTAGTAAATGAATTAAAAGAAGAACTTTTTGCCATGTTGTGAAAAATCCTTTTAGCTAAAACTGTAATTCATTAAAACTCTGATGTTTTGAACTGTTCAATGAACCACACCAGAACGCATTGATTAACAGCTGATAAGAATAAACAACTGCATTTGATGTTTTACTTGTGGTAGAAGGATCATTTAATAAGTAACATTTGTCGAGGATTTACCTTCTGGTCAGTGTTTTACCTCTAATAACATTGGTTTTTCATGGTCTAATAATTAGTAGCAACTTCTTAATAGTTTCTTTGAATTTGTCTATAAAGCATTGAAGACAGTTGTGAAACAAATACTGTGCAAGTTTTCATCTTTGTATATGTTTTCCATATGACATATCAATAATAATTCATAATGTTTATGCTGCCACACTGGCGTCAGCTAAGGTGTTAGGTATAGTGTTTTCAGTTTATCCATTCATCCATCCATCTAATTCTTGTGACTGCAATATCATAGGAACCCCTGAAAAATTCACTCGGATTAAAAGATGAACTTATTGCATTTGGTGTCCCATTGTAACTATAGTACAATAGTAGCATAGTAGAGGTGGAGGAAAACTGCATGTCATGACGATCACCAGGCGTTCTATGTCACTTGCAGTTCTGGTGGAGGAGTCTTGACGGCTGCGACACGTGTGGTGACTTCCTTCACACTTCCCCTGTCACCCAGCCTCCTGCTTGGCAACTCAGGCAAAGCCGCCTGGCATGAAATATGACGCGTTGCTTTTCAGTATGCAGAGTCTTTACCCTGTGTAATAAGGGGCCACCTAAAGTGCTTTTGACAGCAGAAGAGGCAACCGAGTCCCCAACATGCTGCAGCTCACAATAAAAAAGGAGCGAATGGGACCCACTGATACGAACAGAGAGTGAGTGAAGGCAGCTGAGGCTGTGAGCGTAAAGCAGAGAAGACGTGTGCATCAATCTCTTCACGGCTGCATACTGTAAATGCACTCCCCCCCCTGCTGAGGTGTGCCTGACAGTGGAGGATGCTCTGCTCCAGCTTGTGTTTCATGCTCACTACCTGAACAGGTCCAGATATCAATCAATGGGAACAGAAATCCACCAGGACCATATGGCTTTCCGAGCATGTGGTAAAGCCAAAGAAAACATATTACAGTTTATCCTCACCCTCTCTCTCTTTTTGACAGCGACTGTTATCCTGGCACAGGTGTGAACTATACCTCAGTGTGACAGGAGTAAATCAAACAGAGCCAATATGTGAAATGAGGATCACTTTCTGTATCCTGACGCTCACTTCCGTGGGGGCCGTGCTATAAATGGAACGTGGTCTGCACTTACATAGCCCTGTTCTAATGACCACTCAAAGTGCTTTATCCCACAGTCAACCAGTCACACACTCACACAGCCTGTGACTGGACGCCATTAAGAGACATTGCGGTCAGCCTTTCTGTTAGAATACGTCCGCAGTTCTACTTGCTGGCCTAAACTTATTGAGTATGTTAACATATTCCTGTGTCATTTAATTTGTGTCGTTGAAGTTATATGATCACATCTGACCAGAGGATTGTGTTAGAATAAACAGTGATAACCTCAAAAGACATCCTCATCCTTGTCTGACTCTTCTGGGCTCTCACTGCTGCCTTGTTTGGTCTGGACCTTCAGACGTTTCAGTTTAGCCCTAACCAAAATAACAGGTGTGAAAGGATTCATGATTCAGACCCACCAAGGAAAATTTAGACTGACCAAAAGAGGTGGTCTCGGTCGGATCAAACAAAACCTGGATTGGATTGTTTGCAGTGTGAAAACAAATCTTTTGTGATACTTTGGATTTTTTGGACCAACTGCAGGACGTTGAGACATCATTAAACAGAAAAAGGAGAAACAGAAGCAAAGGCGGCTCGCCGGATTGCTAGTAGTCTTCACCTCCGACTATATAACGTTTGAATTACGAGGATGTTCATTTTGCTGTTAGATATTACAGTGGAAACAAATTAAAGAAGTGAACCGGTTCGGTCATTTTCTTTACTGAGGCAGAAAGGCACATTTTTTTTTATTTTTCAAAAAAGTAGCGAACATTGGAGCCGAATTGACAACAGGCTGACGTCAGACCCACGGCCATCTACAAACTAATCAATGTCAAGTACAGGTAGACACAGCACACGTGGGTGATGATGATAGGATACACGATTGTCATACAACATTATTTAGAGTGCTCCCTAAATTAAAAACGTGACACCAAAATGAACCAGACAGAATGTAAACAATGTAACAAGGACATGAAGCCTGGTTCCGACCCTGGTCCCGACTTTCAGGAGTAAAAACGCATATTCTATACATCAGCTCACACAGCGCTCCACACAACCAGTTACAGTTATATACATATAATGATATATGCATTTCATATCCTCCTTTGTTGTATTAAAGCTGAAAATTGGTGAGGTGCCAGCAAATGAAGCATTTCTCTGACCTGTATCCAAATCTATCCTGCCATCCCAAATCTCCATGTCCCTCCACGCGTCTCACTCTCTCATGCATAACCCTGGGCTGCAGAGACAGAGGCATCATCCATGTGACCACACAGTGAGTGCAAATGGTGAGAAAATCAAACTGCAGCGACAAAACTCTCTGCCTGCATCACATGATGGGGCCCGCTGTCGCAATTATGGTGATCCAGAGAGACTTCAGAAACCCCCTTTTGTTCTGTGTCTGTGTAAAATATATTCTGCAGACTAAAAGTTCACAATGTTGACAGTTTCTCAGTTTCTCTTTGCAATCCGGCTGAGAGCCTTTCTTTACAAGCTGAAGCCAAGTAGATGTCTGTATTTAAACAAGAGAGATGAGGAATTTTGGAGGTCAACGTAAACTCAACAACCACAGACTGAAGATCATAGTCTAAAACAGGACTAAGAGTCTACATCCACATTTCTGCTGTACAGAAGCAAATACTAACATCACAATGCTAACATGCTGATGATTAGCAGGTATAGAGTTTCTAATTTCCATTGACCTAATTTATCATAGTAGTATGTTAACATGTGCTTATTAGCAATTATATAGAAAGTACCCTACAGCTGGGATGGGAATGGCATTTATTTTTGGACAAACCTACATTTAGACAAAATAATGGTGCCACATTAAGTCAGGTGATGACCAAGATGAACACAACTCAACCTAAGGAATGGCAACGGATCTAATAGTAGTAGAATTAGCTCTCTAAAAGCAACATTTGTAAACCTCCTAGGCTTTATATATAGATGGACAACATGTCTCCACTTCCTTCAACTATCCAGAAATACAGCTGAAATATCCTGGACATGAACGCTGCCATCTTGCGCCCACGGTGTCATTTGAAGCCAGAGTCCACGCAGTTGTGATCAAATGATGGTTGAAAAGACCTGCTCAACCAATTAGTCTCAGCTGTCAATCACGCGTTTGAACACTTGAGGAAGCAGGGTGTATTAACCGCAGCCAACCACCAGGGTGTCATCAAGAGTCTTTGGCTTCACTTTTTGTTGGCCGTCACATCGTCACAGTCCATGGTCAACATCATGCTGGTGTCAGAGGACCTTTCACTTACACCATTACTTGAACTGTAAATATGTGGACCAAATCTCTATGTTGAGATACTGTAGTTCCAAACTGAAATAAGTGGAAGCTTGACGTGCTGGTGGCACTAACACAGGGCATCGCCAAAAACAGTAGGGTTCATCCTGTGGGCATCACATGATTAATAATCCAATAGCTGCTGAGATATGCTACTATGGGTTGTATCCACATTTGTGGACATGGATTGCTGGGAAACGTTAATGCCAGACATTTGCCAGCATCATGCATGCCATGGGGACACACCACTGAGCCTTTGTTGAACAATTACATATAACCAGTGCATGTTTCCATCTTTCAGTTATTAGTGAATATACATTAACTGTAAAGATGAAATTTAAAGGGAAAAAAAACATTTACAAAAGATTAAAATGACAAAAGAATAGATATAACACATATACTGTATATAGTGACAAAACAGCAAAACAGAGTGATGCACAACACCCACAGTAACCCTTGGCAACAAAAGAGAACACAGTCAGACAACAGAGGGACAGGGAGCAAATGTATTCATGACGAGAACGCCTGAATCACCAGAGCTCATTGTGTCAACACTTCAGTGACAGAGTGACCAGACCATACGTGCCGCTGAAGCATGAAAGACACATAAAGCTGGGCTACTCTACAACCACATATTGCACTCAGTGCCAACACCTCAATAGACATTCATAATCAATTTTCTGAAAAGCTTTGAGAGTGGGACGAATGAAAAGGGAATGCACTTACTGCTTGACAGATGATGGGGTATTTGATTCGATTGATGCCGCCGGCAAACACAGCGAAGGTCAGAGCCGTGTGGAAACAGAAGTTGAGAAGCATATGCCATCCCTTCCGACTGATGCGGATTGCGCTGCCATAAAAGACCAAGAATCAAAAAATTAGCAGGTACATACCCCACAGTGTTTGTCATAAACTAAAATGTTACTGAGACTCAGTGTTCAAGGCCTATTACCCATCAGCCAATTTGGGTAAGATTTAAGCCACTCTTTTACAAGGCCTGCATAAATTGCCCTTTTCTTTTACCTTGCTGCTGCCATATAGATTAACAACCACAGAGGCCAGGAACACTGCTGACAGAGCGTGTGGCACAAACAGGCCTGTCTGAACTCCACTGTCAATGCATGAGCTGAATAACATCATATCTTAAAGTAAAGTGAAAAGCTTTAATTGGCTGAGCTTTAAAAAGTAAGGTCATAATTCACACCAAATATTTTAGTCAACATAATCCTATTGATTTTACATAAACTGTCTTCAAAATAAAAGCAAACTATTTAGCAGAGTTAGGTATACAGTACTATTTATAATCATAATAGGTCATTTTCATTTTTTTGTATTTTACCACATCAAACAGTGCAATATTGTGATGAATTATGAGTCAGGGAGATTCAGGATTTTAACCAGCAACTAAAATATTTAAACTTGGGGTCAACATCATCATCATCATCATCATCATCATCATCATCATCATCATCATCATCATCATCGCCAATCACACACACAAAATTACTCATGGTCAAACCACATTCACTCTTAATGGTTAACTGTCTTACAACAATCACACTGTGGGACATCACAACAACAACCTCCACATAAGAACAAGAACATTCAAAGCTTTATTCCCCTTCAGTTGAAGAGATACATCAGTTGGGAAGTAGTCACGGGATAATTGTTTAAAATCTTCCGACAATGAAGAGAAAATTATGAAATTTTTTCTTCCAGAGACTCGGCTTTAAGATGCTGCACCTTTGCAAAAGGTCAAACTCTGCACGGTGAAAGTTACTGTGGCTTACAAGGGACCAGAATTCTTCTCCACTGACAAGATGGTAAGATTTCCAACAAACTGTGCGATCTTTGTTTCAGAAGAAAAAAAATATGAGAAAAGACTGCATTCTTTATGTCTGTGAATAGTCTTTTGTCTGAGGACTATATTCTTTATACAGAGTCTAGTGAGAACTCATTGTCTCATTCAGTGTACAATCTTCTTACACTGCTCTTTCGCTCTTTTTCAAACATACAGTAGTGCAGTGGTGTATGCATTCAAATATGAATCCCTCTGCTGGTTTGATGATGAAATCAAAAGAGATTGCTTCCAGTTGACTGGGCCAATTGAAGTTTTTACAATGTAAAACTATGCACTCATATCCACTTTGTGAAATATGGCATCAGCCAGGGCGTTACGCAGCCTTAGGCAGGACACTTAACCCACATTACGTCTTTCCATCAAGCTGTTAGAAAACAGAATAAATAGGTCAGACAATATCAGCGTGCAGCGTTGTACTGTGTGCATTAACACACCATCGATTCTTTTAATTACTTTCACGTGTCAGCTCCCTCCTTTTAATCTATACAGTCACCGTCACCATTTGAAATTATATAACCCTGTGCTGGAAATCTCCACTCCCCAAAATGGAGGAGCGGAGCCCCGGCTGCACGTGAGCCAACTGTAGATGAAGCAGTGGCTCAGCAGTGAGCTATGAGGCGTGTTTGGGGCTGGGCTCCGCTGCTCTGTGCAAGAGGAGGGAGAGTTCGAGCCGCTGCTGTCGATGCCTCTGCCGCGGCCCAGGTACTGAACTCCTTCCAGCGACGGGGCCATAAATCAGGCCAGCTCCTGACCTCCCTGGAAGGGGGTTTTCATAGGCTCTGCTCTGGGCTTTCATTGGGTCAAGTACATTAACCTGGCAACCCTCCACATCCCCATCTCCCAGAGGGTAGGGGGGTGGAGGAATAAAACTGTTCGCTCGCTGCATCTGCTCCCTCATCTGCACCTGAGCCAACTGTAAGGGACAATAAAGCCATGGATGGTATATAATAACACATAATACTATGGGCACATTCAGCTGAGGAATTTAATCAGTGAATGTTCCAAACATGCTCAAAATTCCCATCAACCATCAGTAGCAGCACTGTTAAATGAAGAAATGGAAGCAGTTGCATGCTAAGAATGATGGCGAGCAGGATGTAACGTTGCAGTAAGGCTGGGGCTTTATGGTTAAAATCAATAATGTGGTATTGTGTTACTTGGAGACAACAAGAAGCTATAAACATGACGTATTATCAGCTCATAAAGTTGTTATGAACATACCTAGAAACGGTTGCCTAGTTACAGATCCAGTAGATGTAGTAACAGTAGAAGTTAGAATAGTACTCAGTGGAGTGAATACCTCCACCAAAGGCCAACAGATCCTTTAAATTCAACCAAGCGGCACCATATCGCGCACACTCTTAGATATCAGTCCCTTAAACAGGCCTTTCTTCAAGATCTATGGATTATTCTTTTCGACACAAATGAAAAAGGTAATGTCATAGGAGGTGATATAAATATCCTAAGTCAGCCAATTCGTGTGGATGTGTGCAAACATTTTATGGATTATTTCTTGACCCCATGTCTCATCCTTCCACCAAATTTCGTGGAACTCTGTTCAGTAGTTTTTGTGTAACCCTGCTTACAAACCCACCAACCAAAAACAAACGGACGAGGTGAAAAAATAATCCTCTTTATTTGGTAATGTTATGAGTCACTATTCTGCCTCCAGTCACAGATAAGTGAGGTACAGGCAGAATGTCTTGCAGTTTTAGTTCTGCTTTGGTCTCCACCAAATCATGAGCAAATTGACTGTTTTCGTAGCTGGCGATCTGTCTGATATTTGGAACACTCTGCAGTTGGAAGCCACACTGATAAGAGCTGTGAGACTGAGACAAAGACTAAATTAGCCTCTTGTGTTCTTGTGTCCATGTTCTTGTTCTTTTTTCACTGAACATATGTTGGCCGCCATTATTAACCAAATACGCCTGAGGCTGCTCCCTTTAATTAAAGGCCTGATGATGGTTGATTCCTGTGACAATATATAAAGTGTAAAACAAAGAAAACAAAATGCTCTTTTCTTTTTTCATTTCTGATGTTTTTCCTCTTCCTTTGGGATCAATTACAATTCATTTTAGATTTCACCACATGTATTTAACTCCTCTCCTTTGTTCTTTAGTGTGAGTTATAAGAATTGTCCCTTTAACATGACTTCTTAGTGGATTTATCCTCGGTGTACATCAATGATTACTTACTGTAAATCCAGAACTATATGAATGAGAGTGTTTCCCAATTTGATTACTTGTGACACAAATTGCACCAATGGATTCACTGGGTTCAAATATGTTGGGTTCAAAGACTTGATACCCGCCACTATGTTCTCCCCAACTTGGTGTCTGACAAAGAACCAAATGCTGAGTGAGCACATTAATGCCTGTGTTTAAGTGTCAGCGAGCTAAAGTGACAAATTCGAACATGCACTCTATACTGGGCCTGTTCTTCGAGCACCCTCCCTCGCGTTCTGCCCATTTAACACATAGTGCCGGTGCTTCGCAGCTTGGTTACTGTCAGTCATCTGGAGTGATACTACAAAACTGGAGTGTTACTAAACAGAGATGTGTTGTGGAGCTGAGGAGTGCGCGGAGGGAGGTGTGGAAGAGGAGGATGAGCTGGAGTTTGTTCATATGAGCGTCACTAAAAGAAAAAGAAACCCTCCAACCCTCCCCTGTGAGAGAGAGACACCCAAAAGCTCCATAAAGGCCTGTTCTCGCTCCAGTTTGGACCAGAGTTAATGTCCTTTTGCTTTGAGCATCTCTCGGTAATAAATGTGTGCGTTTACGTATGGATGCTGGCTATGATCTGGTTTTTGAAGTATTCCATTTATGGGTTAGCAATGTAGAACCCAAATCCTGGTTTCTGAAACCTGGATAACCCATTACCAGGTTGAAAGAAACCTGGATATGTTAGCTGGTGCCCTCTGTTGCATGTTTATCCAGGTCCCAGATCATTCTCTGCCATGCTCACAGATGTGTCATCAACTCCGCAATATCAAAGTAAATGACATAATGATGATCAGAACAGTGACATAAAGGGAACATCTGACAACAGATCATAAACTGAATTGTGGTTCTCTTTTTTTCCCATTAGCTGTGATGAGATGAAGAGGCTAAATCCAGCAGACTGGCAAATGCAGAAGAGTTCAGACAGCCAAAAGGTTTTTGTGCAACAGTGAAGGTAACACAGTCAAAACAGAAATAAGCAGCTGTTCAGGAATTAAGACACAGCTGCAGGCAGAGGATCATAAACCTGGATTCCGTTATGATTATCTATGCAGGGATATGAATCACGTTTCTCATTTTGTATAATCACCACAACACTAATATGATCTACATCAGGAACTGAATTTGTATCTGTATCATGTAACCCATAGTTATTTTGTATCCTCTACTGACACTACGAAATATAAAAGCTTTTTTTTATGGTTTGAGTCCTGTGTGCCATTGTCTTTCGATGTTTGTTTAGACATTCTTACTTCTATAATATCCTGCTCAGCTTCTGTGATTTCTCTGTGTGCACATGGCCCTGCAGTTGCATGTCCTTTTATGGCCATTGGCGGGGACTTGACCTATGCTAATTAGAAACATAAAAAGTCACGGCGTTCATCTATTTAAGAAGACAGGTGCTATTCTTCAGTTTAAGAACGTGCCATGAATCTGACATAGAGTTTTCTTAGGAAAGAACAATTTTTAAGAAGATATTGGTGAATGAGGTCAAATGTTATTCTCTGGTATTTAACGGATCACTGATGTTGAATTTTTCGCCACCCACTGGCCCAGCATGCTTGGTGGACTGTTTGTAGTCATTTCTGTGTTTCTCGTCTGGACAGAAATTTAAAATGTAAAATGAAGGCTGTGCAGAAGGAGAATTTTGATTAAATGGAGAGGAAAATATCCATGAGTAGTTTAGACAAAGCCAACGTCTATGAATAGATTTGGCCAAACAGCAACAGGGCATCCGTGCATGGACATATGTGTAAACAATTATTTCTCATTTTACCAATGGGGTTAGTGTATATATGGCGGTTGTAATATATAGTTTCCATGCAAAACGTTTTAAGATGCTAGATCTCATATTGCAACATAAATCCTGTACCTCAGTTTGTAAGATGTCTGACAGTCTAGTAAAATACATGTTAAAACAGCCATTTTATATATATTTATATCTTTCAACAACAAATCAATACTCACTAATTATCTAATAATCACGTTGCTTTACAACCATTACAGTTTAGCATCTATAACATATAGCTAAAGATTCATTCAAATAGTTTCTAAATTTCATCTAGAAAAGAGTTTCCAAGGGCTTTTAGCACTTTTCTTCACCATGTGTCTTTAAATGTCTGTGCGAGTCTAACAATGGCATAAAAATTGATTTCGAGGCCATTAATTTTGCACAAACACCAGAACGTCCACGGGTGATTGGAAACGGTTGACATTTCAGCTCAAGCTAAAAATCTTAATCCTCTGCAATTTTGAAATTGCTTGTGCCTGTACCGCGCCTCGCAATCTTTACTTCAGTCAGTGCTGCAACGCCAGACGACAGAAAGTGATGTTGCTGCTTGGATGCTGTCATTGCTGTCTGACTGCAGAGGAACACTCCCTGTCTTTGTCCCCTGTGTCACAGATGGATGTTAACTGCGAATGCTGCGGTGCCTTTCATAAATTTTGTGCTCCAGACACAGCACGGACAAGGAAACACATAAAACCAAAGATTTAAGTCGGAACAACTATCAGTTAACTGTGTTATTCTTACAATAACACAATACATCTTTAATATTTCAAATAAAAATGTGACATTTGTCACATTTCCTGCATCTTTTATATTAAAATGGATGGTAAGCTATTACAATAATACCACATGAATGCCACAGACAAGTTAAAGTGACTGATGCTCTGTAAGAACAACAGATGATAAATTGGTGTGCTGAAATAATACATAGCGCAGGCTCCCTCCTGGTTTAACAGCAACCGCGGCAGATGAACATAAGTGGAGCAGACAAATGCCACAGTGCACAGCCACAAGAGCCACGCGGTGCATTGGTTGTCCTCATCTCCATATGGAATAAAACGAACAAAGGTGGCCGAAGTAACCCATAGAAATCCATAAGAGGCATACATTTATGCTGTCTGTATGAAACACACACACGCACACGCACACGCACACATACACACAGGCACGCATGCACAAACGCACGCACGCACACACACACATTTGTCTTTGTGCTTTAGATCCTCTTAGTCAGACAGGCTGCAGTGCTTTACGCGGCAGCCTGGAGCATCTGATTCACATCACAGTCAGCTCAGGATCTGTGGCAGAGGAGTCAAAAACAAACTGTAAAACCACGAAGGTAAAAAAAGGCGACAAATGAGGCGATTACATAAGCATCTGCCTAAATGTCCAGAGGTAGATGCGAAGTTCTGGAGCTGTGATTCGAATTCATGACACGAAAGGTTTAAATCTTTATTCCTCCTTACCTGTGGTGCACTATGTACGTGATGATGGAGGCGAAGAGGCAGAGCAACATGACCGCCGTGCAGGCATACACGACCGGGTGCAAAAACTCCCCAGGGTACGGGGGGAAAGACAGCACCTTCTTCAGATCCTGTGGTAGAAACAGGAAGAGAGAGGGGAGAAGTGGGGATGAGAATAAGCCATCATGAATGCAGTGTTACAAAAATAATCACTGAGCAAGAACTAGGCCTGTATAACGACAGCATTTTCTTCTGCTGCTAAACCGCTTGAAACCAGCGACCCAGTGGACATTACAAACACTGTGGAAGTAACTTATAGGAAAATAAAATGTGTCAGTGTGGACATGTTATACCTCATTTCAACAGGTTGAAGCTCGGCTACATGCCAATAACTGTCCTCACTTAAACCAAACACGTTTCAAACACCACGTAACTAGATCAGCAGCATGTCGAACAAACAGAGAAACGATCCACAAAACCTGGTACCTTCATGCTATCAACACAAGCCCAGGCTCAGTTCACATCAAAGTGTGACATACACAAGTTACATCTTACCTCTGATAAGATACTTTTAGAACCGTAAGTTTTGTTTTAACTTTTTAACTCTGGTAAAGCTGCTAATCCAATGTCTCTGTGTCCGTTTGAAACGACTTCATGGCGCATACCTGTTGTTGTTCTTCTTCTCTCGGTTAATACCTCTCCCACTTTGCACTACTTTACTTAATGAGAACAAAAAGTTGGCACAGATAATGTTAAGATGTTGTGGTATGGATTGCTGGAGGTTTGGGCTACAACTGGATGATTTGAAAGTGGATACTCACTTTAAAAGTGTAACATTTTGTTAGAAGAAAATTTAATCGATCATTTTACTATGTCGTAAAACACGAGGGTCGTTCAGTCCTTAGGGAGTTAACAACGCTGACGTTCAGCAGTGGCTAACTGATCCGTGCAGTTCACCGTTCACCAAACATATGAGCACGTTCAATGAACTGCGCTCTTTTAGCACGTTCATGCACAACACTGACAGGCACAGATTAGTGCGCAGATGAGATATGCAAGCAAACTTCAAAATGGACGTCGGGGGAAATGTCTTTGCGTCAGAGAGCTGTCCAATGAGCAGAAAAAGAGCAACAACCTGTCAAGTGAATAGTCTCCCCCCTGCATTTACTTTCCACATTTCAGGCATTAGCTGACAATCTTAGCCGGAGCCTCTGAACACAACAATAGCATAAGCTTCCTACTCTGCCAACAAAAAGAGGAAAACAAAACTGGATGGGAGCCAGGGAAAAAGAAAAAGAATGAAAAGAAAGTTAAGTCGCTTTTAGTGGCTCCAAAAAGACACATTGTTAAGAGGCGCTCATTAAAACCTTATCAACATCACGGTTGATTTGCTTTGTAATTTATTCTGAGTTAAAGTCTGTTACAGTAAACTCAGAGTAAGGACAACTTTTAAATATTTCACTTTATCACTGTGTCTGTAGGCTTTGTATTAAGAGACAAAGGAAGCTATTGTAAAATCTGCACGCTCGCTCCTCATGCACTCGACCGCCCTCTCTCAGCTCTGTGCCACAGGCAGGTGCACAGCCCGCAGTGACGTCACGCATTTTGCCGCCGTCGTGTTGACGCTGCTAAATAAAGCGCACCTTATCTCCATATAACCCCAGCAGCTCCATGCGAGTTTGCGTCTGCGAGAGTGATCCGCATACACGCTGTCTGACTCCATCATTGTCTCGTTGAGTATCCGAGTGGGATATTCGCTCTCCCTGTTTATCCAAAGGCTGATGAGCCTGTCGGGGCCTGTGAGGGGTCGCAACCTTCAACTGAGCATTTATAAGCACAGTTGTAAAGCAGTGGCCCGAGATGAAATGAATGGTTTGGGGGACAGGACGCTGGGGAGATGTGGAGCAGCAGAGTGTGTGGTAGAGACACTCATCCCTGAGTATAATGAGGCCTTTTCTGTGTGTTTAAGAAGGAAAATAAATGTGAACTAAAAAAGTTTTGAAGACATTTGCAAAATCTTTATGGCCCTTTTAAGAGTAACAAGCAGTCATTGCTCTGATGTTGCTGTGCTACTTCCCAGAGATCACCTCCTTTTCTAGGATTTTGGGATACTGAGTCTATGTGCATTCTTACATTTGGATTGCATTTTATTTGCTAGTGACCCACATCATTTACTGTAACCATCCATCCATCCATCCATCCATCCTGGAGCCTTTTTCCAGTTCACCAACCACCAAAAACAGCACACAATGTCTTACGCTGCTTTCATACGTGCATTGAATTTTCCAGAAATTTTCCGGAGGGGCTGTGTGTGAGAGCGCAAATTTCCGTGTCAGTTGCTCTGGACATTTTACCAAACTTTTCCTGCCAGCCCCCTAGTAAAATGTTCATAAAATGTTTGTGTGAGCCCATGTGAGAATACAAAAGAGCGAATCGGTGGAAGACAATCAAAAGAATATAAATATCTCAGTTTCATACACGTAGAAGATACAGATGAATATGTCAACTGGGATAGACAATGAGATTGGAGAGCATTCGGTGATAAGGGCCGGACACTGTGTCCATTTGCTGTAAATAAAAACGTGATTTCTGCATCGGAATTTGTACATCCTGTCCTGCCTACTGTGCGCTCTACCTGGAGTCTAGAATGTTCAGGACATTTTCCTGTTGTTGTGAACACATCTGACCTGCACAATCTTTTACTGTGTTCTTCAAATGTGAAAGGCAAATTTTGGAAAATGTCTGGACCCAATTTTCCAGTCATTTGCCGGCTTATGTAGAGCGTTGGACCGACATGTTTAGCCAGATCATCTTCAATGCAGCTTGGTAATGATCCTTTAGTCTCTGGAACTCTACTGGAAGGAAAACATATCCCCTCATTTGGTGTTTTAATGGTTAATGCGTACGTTTCACGCCATTTTCATACTCATCAAATCATTCAGTGACCCCCTCGTACCCTGTGGATGGCGGTATTGACTTCCTGGAGGAGACCACCCTTAACAGGAAAGAAATGGTACAACATGGGATAAGGGCAATCACTCAGGACAGCTCTGCATTGATTTGCAGTAGACCCAAACCATGTCAGCGTAGCAGAGCCACTGATCCCCTCACTGTAGGGGTCAAGCATTCAGGCCTGAACCTCAGAATGACTCATCTGACCATATCATTTCCACATCTCTGTAGACCAGCGTCTGTGGCTTTTGCACCACTGAACTCTCAAATGTGCATCCATCTTTGTAATAAGAAGTCTATGCACTGCAGCACCACTTTATTACCCCGTAATGTAAACGCACTGTTCTTGCTGACAGAGTCTAATCACGTCCTGCACTGACATTCTCAGTCAGAGTTTGCTCTCCTGTTTTTTCCTTACATATCGCTCTAAAGCACATGCATCACCATCATCTTTCCCATGAAATGCACACAGACACAGCTGAGCAGTATATGTGACAGACACGTCTGCCATCCATGCCCCGATAATGAGCCCTCTCTCAAAGGCCCTGTTCCGACCGGGTGTTAACATCCGTCCTGAGGGATCCGATCACAAGTTGACAGCGTTAAACATGTGTGTTCACACCTGACATTAAAATATGTCCTGAATGTGTCTCTTGTGACACAGATCTCACTTTCCCTCTCTATATGTGAATAAATACAAACGTCATTTCTGCTGACAATGTTTGAAGTGTCAATGTGGAGGCCAAAGCTGATATTGTGGTGGATGCTACAAAAAAAATCTCTCTGGACACTGAGAAGCATATAAATCTGTTTAATCTGTCGCTGGTCAGAGGACGTCAGCTGAGTATGCTGTCCTTCACATGAGGCGCAGGACACATTTGCATTCACACAGGAAAACAAAATGTAGCC
The DNA here is from genome assembly GCF_009819705.1 of Hippoglossus hippoglossus. Classification (NCBI taxonomy): domain Eukaryota; kingdom Metazoa; phylum Chordata; class Actinopteri; order Pleuronectiformes; family Pleuronectidae; genus Hippoglossus; species Hippoglossus hippoglossus. The sequence continues at coordinate 19,928,071 of NC_047165.1, forward strand.
ACATGCATACCAGACCACCTCTGAATGTGGCCTGAGTGATCAGATCTCAGGATGCATTAGGCTTAGTTCAGACCTGAATTTAGTGCTGACCACTTACTAATCAGAAGGTTGGTGGTTCAATCTCTGTGCTTTCTCTGTCCTTGGGCAACACACATTGCCCCTGATGAGTGTGTCATCATTGTGTGGATGGAATGTGGATGGAATGCGATAGAGAAGCGCTTTATAAGGAAGTGCTGCAGAAGTGTGTGTGAATGGGTGGATGTGACTTAAAAGTTAAAGTGGTCATTAAGACCAGAAAAGTACTACATAAATACAGTCCATTTATCATTTCCACCAAGTAAATTATAGATCCTTCACTAAACCCCCTCCCCAAGCAAACCCTGAAATAGCCAATCAGAGCGAGCTGACCAGGAGGCAGGTTTTGTATATATACTCATAGCACAGAATCACAGCTGCTAACAGCAGGTATAGCAGCCCCATTGGAGACTAACAATAAAACTTTATTTCCAACTCACCGACCACATCACCATGCCGGTGGTCGACTACAGCAGCTGTAGTACCAGCTTTAACATCTCTGAAGAACAATTCTTGCCGAAATGCAAAGTGGTGGAAGAAAAATCAGCATGATAGATCTTTAAAAATGCCGACATTTATGACTTTGCAGCTCGTAGCTTGGCCGAGGAGTCAAAGAGGGAGGGATGGAGAGGGAACTGCAATTAAAGACGAGCAATGCACCACGTTTTGAGTAGCACCCAGAAAAAAATCATACTTTAAGAAAGAAAGAGCACTGAGCGAGTGGGCCTTTTGGGTAAACGCAAAACATGACAAACGCATTCCAACATCGTAAACAGCCATACATAATTTGGTAGTTACAGATTTACAGGGAATTATAAAGTTTGTATTTGTCCTCCGAGCGATGTCAAGGCGGGACAATGAAAGCTGGTGTTAATTACAGCTCAATGAATTGATGTTGCTTAAAAAAGAAAATCACGGCCTGAAGCACCAGCAAGAAATCCTGCTGAAATGAAGCTTTTAAGTCCGTAAGCTGATTTATATACTTAAAGAGTAGAGAGTAGCACTTCATTGGAGTTCAGATCACGGAGAGAATAACCCCACATGAACATCGAGTTAACTAAAGGTCAAAGGGAAAACATTTCAGAGGGAATCCGTTACTGCATCGGTAAAAACTAAATCACGCTCAGACATATTGAACAGTTTGGTGCGATGCTAAGCGGCACATGATGATCGACGGCAGCTACGGTTAAATGGCTCTAGGTGCGAGGGAGGAAGTCAAATGTTCTCCTGGGAAGTATTATCATCATCATCGCTGCTCTTATAATGCTGCCTGAGAATGTCAGCCGCCTTAACCATTTCTCACCTCAATGCATACAGCTCTGCAGCTCACAGCTGTGAGCTGGGCGGCTTTTCTCAGAATCTACAAGACAGCATGATTCTCAGTGTTTACTCTCAAAACCATTATTATATTATCATTTTCAATCTTTCAGCTCATCCTTCTATGTCAAACACTGCATTGTGCAATAGCAACACTAAAAGTCCAAAATCAAGCAGTTTTAGCATGCAGGCTGGCAATTTGGAGATCCTTAATTTGTTATCTTTTTCACTGTGTATGGGCTCGATCCTTGAAACACATTTAGAGTGAGTACCATGCAAATTGGATACTGATTAAAAGCCAAAATGCCCGGCTAACAACAGAATGTAATGTTCCCAGCATCCAGGCTGAACCAAGACAGACTCCGACACGTCCATCTGTGCTGAGCTGTCGATAATGGAGCTAAACGTCAGGTGTGACTAAAGCTGCAGAAGCAGGAAAGGTCTTCATATCTGAACAGCGGGGCAGGACTTTCACACACGGGTCCTGCTGAGGTCTGGCTTCCTGCTGGAGGTGATATTAACACTAGATTCATACCCACTATCTTCAGTCAACTGTACAGCGACTGCTCAGACCGAAAAAGGCAGTATTCATTTTGAATTCATTATTAAGAGTAATTCATTGTTGTTGTTCTTATCAATATCTGAGAGTAACACACTTAATATTTTACTCTTTTCATACTATACACTGTCATTTAATGTACTGGTTGACTTCAGAGCAGAAACCCTTTGGGTTCTCAGTTCTTAGTCTTCTATATTAGTAAAACTATCATTGTCATTTGGAATGTGATTCATAGAATACTATATATATTTTTTGATAGTTTAATATCGTTTCAATGTGTTATAGTCATTTTTTACACAACAACCTTTAAAAAATTGCAGTAGCATGCTAGCGTTTTTTTTTTTGTGCATGATAATCCCATAATTTCATGTCACATCCCCCCCCTCTTTGAAGACACACGATGCACTTGATGGAACCCGAGTAGCAGCGATGTTACTGAACTGAACTGCTCGTCTAATAAAAAAGGATCGTAGCAGGGTTTTATACAGACCACTGCTGGTAGCCTGTGTGCTTTTGATTCATAGTTGAAATAATGCAGAGCAGCCAAGCTTTTCAATTTCAAATGTCATTGATTCACCTGCATTAGCATAGATATTACAGGTTTGTCACTTTAGTATCTATAAGCAATGGCATTGGTTTATTTAAGATCTCAACAATGTTATTACAATGACATCTCCAGCAAAACGCTTTCCCTCGTCGGTTTACATCGACGACTACTGATGACGTGTCGGGTGTTCGCGATGACTACTGATGATGTAACGGCTTCTTGAAGGGCTGTCCCAATCCGTAGGTGATGATTTCAACCACTAGCCCTTGTGACTCCGTTTCAAGGGGCAAGATAACCCTCGAAAACAAGGGGTAGGGCCAAGGGGTGAAATGGGATTGGGCCTACGTATCTTACTTTAGTTATTTTGCATGTGAATATGCAAAATCTGTAGGTGAGAGACAGAATTTGGGGGCTGGGAGCTTTCTGTTTCTAGTTTGACCAATCACATTCTAGCAGTGTGGAGAGCAGAAGCTAAAATGCACCAGCTGCATTGGCTTTTTAATTTATCTGCATTCAAATGGAGGAAGGTGTTGATAGAGAATTAGCCAAAATGTCGTCTGGACCTAAAGTACCAAGAAAAAGACTTTGCTGTTGGTGTTTTGTGCAGAGAAACATTTGACTTGTGTGATGAAAGAAGGACTGTAAGCAGTGTATGGGGAATGGAAGACATTCAAGTCTTGGCCCAGATATCTGCTGTCTACACCAGAAGCCCCGGGGGATAACCGATGGGCTCCTAGATTGAAATCATACATATTGAAGTGTTTCAGAAGTAAAACCTTTGGAAAGGTATTACAAACGTAAGCAGACTAGAGGATGACTATATACTATGTACAAGTCTGGTGCTGTTGACCCCTTTTAGGCCAAAAATGTCATCGTAATTCCTTTAATTTTGTGTTTTGATATAAGATTCTTAGCAAATATCCGTGCACATCAAAAAATGTACATTCAATCAAATACAATCTATAGAAGACGAATATGGACAAAACAAACAGGAATACAAAAACAAGGCAACATTATTATTACAGTCTGACAATTTTGTCAGAAAGAAGAGCTCATGGACCTGACAGCTTTGCTTCCATTCAAAGAAGGACAGCAGTGGCCTCCAGGTTTGAGAAGAGTAGGCTGAGGGAACCCTTCTGGCTGAATGAATAACAACCTTTCCTCCACAACTACATAGGTACCCTTGTGCAAGGTGCTGAACATCTGTTCGGTGGCCAGCAGCAGAGGAACTGCCATTTTATGGGGCAGCATATACGATACAGCAGCACTGTATACAAAGGAAGGGCGAAGCTGGAATAGAGCATGCATGCTCAGCAGAACCCTTCCCCGGACAAATAAAGGTTAGAAAAAGACCTTTAGTGGGGCTGCAGGAGAGAATGGGAGGGGAACAAAAGGAGGCATGATGAAGGGAGTCTGTCCCTTTCAGCAGATTGATTGACCCAAAGAAAAATGGCGAGGCAGACAACTGGGTGCCCTGAACAATTTGTTGGCTCCAAGAGGCAGTGCTTATGCTCCTGGGTTGATGTGGGGCAAACTGCTGCAGTGCATATCAGAGGAGAAGGCTTGAGTGGGCTGAATGTGGTGTAGTTATTCTGAACACTGACTCTTTGTACTACAGCTTTTCATTACTGCTGTTATTATCATCAATCATGTTCCTAAAAGCACGTGCAGATTTTCTTCTATATCCCTTATTGTGTTCTACATGTGAGCTTTACAATGACTCCTGGCTATTAAGGGCAACCATTTCACTGTACATATGTTCACACTGTACAAATTCTTTCTACACTGTATATACAACTTCTTTACTCCATTTATATTTTTTTGTATCTCTTTACATTATAAGTATCGCATGCTACTTCTTATTACTTTACTTATGTATATATTTGACTTCCCTATTGCTGCTGTAACTTTGCAAATTTCCGCACCGTGGGAATAAAAAAGGGTTATTTTATCTTATCTTTACTTAATCCCTAAATTTTGGCTGAAGTGTCTCTTCGTGGAAATTAAGACAACACAGGGGCAGGGCTGAAACACGTCTATCTCCTACCCCCCTCCCCCATCGCTCTCTCCCCCCACACACAAACATTGCAAACACACACACACACGACATACCAATTACCTTGCTAAAGCTAAGTTATCTAGGTTGTCCGGTGAGTGCGGTGGTCCTGAGCCAGTCCAACCAGTGGCACAGGTGCTGGGGAGATGATGGACGTTTCGGAATGGTAGGGCATACGGTGGTTTAAGGGGGTTTAGTAAAATCTTAGATTTGTTAAGTTTTTCATTTATAAAGACTAAGCCAACCGTTTGGGATGTCTCTACGCAGGCACTGGCCCTGCAAAGGTATATGACGGTTTGAAACACGAGGTGATGTTATGAGTTACGTTCAACCCACTTATTGATTTTTTTGTACACCGGGTAATAAATATGATTTTAAAACCAGCATTGATGCATTTCATCAAGGAACAGTCATAGTTTAGTTGACAGCTATAAAAACAGATTTAAGTGTGCAGGATCTCTTTACAGATAGATACAGACTGTAAAGGTAGAGTAGCTGTTGACCTGTCATGGGGACTGATAAGGGGCGTAGCTTGCAGCGTGCTCTGAACAACTCTTTCCTTGCAGAAGCCGACAGCAGAGTGTAATCTGGGAACCGGAGCAGCCATCTTCAAATGGGATTCCTCCACTCCGGTTATTGTCATTATCACTATCATATTACCTCACAGCAAGTAGCCACTTTATTACTGTATCTGTGAGGCAGGGCAAAATGACCAAGCCTTTGACAGTGCAATTTAGCCAGGCAACACTATTACCATACAGGGCAGTTTAACCTGCCCTCTTCTGGATTAGAACTGGCATGTTACGTCTAAACATGCCTCCATTGTTCCCCAGCGTCGGCAGCTAAACAAGCCCCAGATCCCCTGTTTGTGTTGTAGTTACAACTTTAATCCGGGATCCTCCCTCCCGCATGCCAAAATCAGATTACCAGAGTCAATTAAACTTGATCCATAATCTCTGAGCGCAGGCACAGTGGGTGCAAGGTTATCAGGCCTGCAAAATAAAATGGGACAAACACGCCGCTGATCTGAGGACTTACAGGCTCAGAGTCTTGTTTTAGCCCAGTGATTGGTTACGATGATGAATTGCACAACCTGTGGAGCCTACGAGCAAACAATTCCCAGACTATTACAAATTTAATGCATTTTGTTTTTAATTGATGCTGCTGCAGCGGCGGAATCTGTAAGCCAATCTGTGACATATGTCCTCACAAATGTGCTCCTTTCCCTGTTGTAATCACATTGGTGCATGCAAGAATGCACAAACACTGTGGGAGAGACGGAAGAGAAAGGGAGTGAGAGAAAAAACAAAATTAAAATCCTCTAGTGAGCAGCCTGCGGGCTCCGGGCTCCCAGCTCCCATCCAGCACTGTATTTTATCATCCTTGAGTGGCTGTGCGAGGGCTGGAACAGAACCGGAGTGAGTGTGCAAATCAAACCCACTCCGGCCTGCCCGAACACCGCCGGATAACAGAGTGAGACAGGACAGTGGCGGGGCCGAATAACCTCCGGACTTGACAACACTCAGAGAAATGTCCATGCCCCATTAACGCCGGTCGTCAATGTTTCAGCGGTGCCTTGTGGCTGTCACTCAGCTCGTGGCTTTGAGATACAGTCCCGCTCGTCATCAGCACCTCGACCTGTGAGCGCTCAACAGCCGAGGCAAACAAAGCTCCCCGTGCAACGAGCAATCAAATCACATGGAATCGAGCGCACATCCATCAAATCATCAAGCATTCTGAGCTGATGAGGAAACATCACCCGGCATGGATGATGAGCCTCTGTAGACGAGCGCCAAGATTCGAGGCGTAGCCGTATCTGTTGTGCTGCATTTATCTCCTTAAACATCAACGGGCCATTGTTTCATTAGCATTAATTTCTCCAGAGACTCAGATTAGAAGTGTTTTATTTAGCTGCGGGCGATTCGAAATTCCTATACAGAAGTTATTGTTATCGCTGTTCTGTGGAGATATTCAAAGCGTGACTATCAAATAATGGAGCCTCATGCACTGGTCAACCTTACAAACAGAGTACAAGCGTATAAAAGGCAAACGCCCTCCTCTACAACTGGAACAAAGAAATGTGAATACTCAAGTCTGCTGTGAACAGAATGAATCAATACGAACAAATGTGAAAGCAGCAAGAAGATTGTTTTTTAATACAGGGCACAGACACTGGAATGACTCTAATCTGTGTCTTTCTTTAGCTTTTATTTATTCGGGGAAGATTTGCCAGGCATGGTTCCTCCTTTCATACTCATGAACACAAAGGCGGTTTGGTTTGACCCATCAACGTTCTAACTAGTTTTGAATGATATTTAGGGGGAGATCTCATTTTTCTTGCCTGAGAAGAAATCTGCAGCTGCAACCTCTCAAGGATCCACCGCCCATGTCACAAGGAAACCACAGTGGGGGTCCGGACTTTCTCCGAGATTTGCCATACACATATAAACACTGCAGCAGGAGATTCTCAGGTCAGACGCGTTCACAGCAACACAGAAACCTCTGGAGCGTTCAGGGGAGGGGTCCCTCAGCAGGCAGAGGCCGGACATGACGTATATATTCCGCTGCAGAGATCACATGTTTTTCTTTACAGCACATCGACACTGGTGTCAGCCCTTATCACCAAAATCACTCAAATTCCATCTTCATCTCCGGCAGTATCCTCCGTGTATTACACCTCTTTTTCACCCTGAGATATTTGTATTCCTTTAGTTTTTTCAGTATTTTGTCCGTTAGAAACGTCATCAACGCACCCACTTGCCTGTGGTGAATCTTCTCCTGCTGTTTTCTCAAAAGGCTCATTCGGACATTATCCAGAGCGTTTCCTTGGGGCTGGCAGGATAAAGGCTGGAGAATATGTGCAGCAACTGACTTGGACATTTGCATTCTCACGTACAGCCCCTCCAGCTAATTTCAGGGAAATATTTGTCTGGAAAGCAGCATCAATTCAAATTGCATATCCAAAAACTGTGCAGTTGATAATTACTAGTATATGTTCAACAATGCGATGCACAACAATGGGAGGAGGTGAGATGGATTGCTGCACTTTATTTTTGTACCATCATTTTACAATTGGCCCGATGCTCGCAGACCGGTGGAGGTGCATGCCTCATTGCAAAGTGCTGGCGTGGCCATCGAGAGCAATTTGGGGTCTAGTGTGAGTGCTCAAGGACATGAGGACACGAGGATACAGGGATCACTTCACCCATCCTGTGATTTATGGACAATCTGCCCTTCCACCTGGGCCGCAGCCACCAAACATAATGAGCATTTTGTTTTTGTTTTTTTATGCGATTTATGTGTCTGACGTTGGTTTGCAAACATTTCCTGTTTGTCAAAAATGTCTAATTTATTTTTGCATAATACTTAAAAAAATGACAGCCCATTCCCAATAATTGAGCAGTCTTGCTTTTCCATCATAAAAAACGTGTGAGTCTGTGTTCAATTAAAGACACCAGCTTTTAGAGGGCATGCTTACTAGACTTTCATTTTAGAGAAGTTAATTAAAGAATTACCTTTTTTTAGCTACTGCTGATACAATCTGTCATTTCAAGAGACAAAGAGCGACAGTTGAAAATCAGAAACGTTTTCCTGATAGTGGTGTGTTACAAAAAAAAAAAAATACAATACATGATAGAAGATATTTGTTAGTTTGGAGTTTAATCCAGGTATTTTTTCAACCTGGAATCAAATCCAAAAAGACACCAGCTATTGGAACTCAACCACCAAGTTTCGTAAGATTCAAGCTACAGCCCTGCTCCACCGCACTTGTGAGAGAAACCTCCCATCTGCTGAGTCTGAGAACATGAATCAATCAAAATAAATGTGAGAGAAGATTACAGTAAAATGTAGAGCAAAGAGACGGCAATGAGACAAACCACTTGAGCAGGGTTAGTCTTCTTTGTTATAAAGTGAATACATGAGCAAATCTGAAACGCTGCTCTGTTCTCTCATCGTCTTTGCATGTGTGTGTGTGTGGGTCTCAGAGAGAGAGAGAGAGAGATGGTCGGTAGGTGTTGTCTGAGAGGGGTGACTCATCCCTTCCAATCGCGACACACTACAGAATGCTCAATGGCTGTGGCTCTGTGTGTTCAGATGCGCACGCACATGCACACACTCACTCACATTCATGGGCACAGACTCAGAAGCGCACGCACGAGAGCACATGCCAGGAACACCTCAGCCTTTTTACACACACTGCTCACGCTCTGTCCTCGGCTGCCTGAGATGGCACGCTGCTCGGCACACAGAGTGGGAGCATACATTAGGCCGGTCCACACTCCGTTGTACCGAAACATGGCTTTTTTCTCCCGTAACAATGGATCAGAATAGGGCAGCGCCCCCACAGGTTCTGCTCTGTTAACACTAAGGGATGGTGCGGCGGAGAGGACGCACTGCAAACCCCCGGCCACTGCGAGTAACACAATGCAAGCCGCCTCTGTAACGGAACGCATTGCTCTCCGGCAATGGAGGTCTCAGCTGGTGAATGAGCTTACGTTGGCCTGTGTGGTGCTTAACGACGCCGAGCTGGTGCGTTTATAGAGCTCTAACACACACATCTGTTGCTGTCCACCATTTTCATGTCCTCCATACAAACCTATAACAGCCCCTCTGGTGTTGGCAGACGACATAAAAAGCAGCTGTGTAATGTTGGGCATTTGATAGCTCTGTTTTCATCCATAGAAACCACATAGTTAACAGGGCTTTTTGGAATAGAAAGCATGTCTGCAGGAGAGGGGGTCTTGCCACTGGCTCCCTGAAAAGCAACAAATAAACATTAACGGCCCAGTCATGATGGTGTTTTCAGGGCTGTCAGGGAGTGCAACCAGTGCTGGACTGTTGCTGCCATGTTCTCCAAGTGTGGCGGCATTTAGCCCCCTGTGACAGCAGTGCTGAGAAACAAGGAGGGTTGGGAGATGCTCTGGAATGAATGCAGCCAACCATGCAAAGAATAAATGCATGGAGAATATGTTACGTGGTGCGTCTAATAGAAAGCAGCTTGTGGCAGGGACAACAATGAAAAGCAGCAACAGGGGAGATAAGGAGACGACGAGTGACATAGCATTATGTCGACAAATACAGTGGCGACAGACGGAGAGAGAGAAGTAATGTTTAGCCCAGGAAGTCTCTTCCTTGATCCCATCCCCCAATCGCAATGCAATTTTCCTCCATTTTTGATTACAGATTGGACGCCTTGATCTCAGCCCAGCTCCATTTTCCATCTGACAGTTGTGCTATCTGTGCCATTTAGACCTAAGTGGACGCTCCATCTCCTTCACTGCTAATTTACATGCTCGCATCTCGTTAGAGCCATTTGTAAGGCGCGGCATCAGGGCAGGGGACCGAGGAGGGGATTTCAGCGCCCAGATTAGTTTTCACCTCTGATCGCAGAGCACATCGCTCACCCGCGTGGAATGGGATTTTGACTAGGAGATTTTTGAGGGAGCTTTGAAGTAAAAGCGGGGAGACAGAATGGTTGTACAACGGTTGTGTAATTCACTCCAACATGCGTACCTCAGACATATCGTCACCCACTGACATTTTCTCTAACACGCATGGCAACAGAACGCATGAGCTCAAATGAAGATGGAAACACAGAGAAAACGCTGCCACTCAACAGAGCAGATAAACCCAAAGGGGGAAGGTTTTCCTTTGAAAAGACACACTAATGCCATCCATCAAGCTAACATCGCTGTGTTCGGCAGCACCGAGAAGCTTTAGTGGATTGCTTGGAGGAGCCAGGCTTCCTCGCTGCCTCACCAGACCAGGAGCAAACTGAAGAGCTGATAGTGGATCTGTCATGGACTAGTGCAGAGCCAGTTCTAAACCTGCCTGTTTGGAATGGGCTGTTCTCTTGCCCTGTGTCCTGTGTCAGAATGATTCCTTGTCATTAGTGAGTCCTCCTCAAACAGTACTGTCACTTTTGTATTGTTTATGTGCTGGAACGTTGTGTGCAGAGCTTTTCATAAAAGATAATTGATTTCTCTCATTATTTCGGAAATCCGTCAGATTTGTCAGATGTAGACATGTGTCCAAATCGTACCAAACTCTGGACATTAAGTTCACATATACTACGTGTGAAGTTGATAAGATGAATGGTTCATCAAAAAGACAGAGGTTTCAGAAATTAGTAGGTAGATACTTTCCATAGACTTACTAAATGGGGATTCGTTTTTTCAGATTTGACATTTCTGATTATACTATTCCATTATATTTAGATTCTTTGGTTTTAGTGTTACATTTTTCTGTTCCTTATTAAGAGCCATTTTTCTTGTACACACAGCTGCCCAAGGAGGGGGATTTCTCTTTGAAGACTCTCCTGAGGATTCTTACTTTTTTTCTTTAAGTGCGGAGGATGTTTGAGGAGTTATTCTTTGTTGCCGCCTTGGGCTTGTTAGGCACTGTGAGCCACTGTGTGCGATACTGGGCTTTGCAAATAAATTTGAGTTAAGTTGACTTTTAACACCTTTTCGGAGTTTTCGTCTTTCTAAACCCTTCGACTGGTTGCATCCACCAAGCACTGTCGAGAGCCAATTCATTGCCCAGAGTGGCAGCTACAGTCCTGCTGATTTGTGTCATCCCTGTTTGAGAAAGGTCCAAGCGGCAAAAATATTCAGTTCCAAGTGTCCTTCAATGACACGGCTGCCACCAGTCCACGTAGTTCCCTTTGTCAACAAATCACTTGAAAAGTCCAAAGCCAATAATGTGCCGTCTCTCAATACTTTCCCACTTCTCTGCCCTGTCAGTAGCAGTCACCCCAACGCCCAGTCGACTCTAATTGGGGCATAAATCTTTAGAAACTTCTCACAAATTGACCAGCTGGGAATTGTAGTTTTTAACAAACATCGCTGAAACAGAAATAAATGATGCATTTTTTGGGTACTATTTTCAGCTGTGGATTAATGCAAACCAAGGAGTATTTTGTGCAGCAGGACTGTGGAGGATCAACTCAAATAGACTACAACGCCCACATTTATGAAACAAAGGAATATGGGAATCAGCGCAACAATGTGACGAACAATGGGCGTCGTATTGGGGAGAGAGTGGGACTGACTCCCCCGGGCCCCTATTGGGCAGGTGAGACAAGTTTGAGCTTTAGAAGAAGTGCTGAGTAAAAGTTATTACAGCAAGCATCTTACACTGAGGTGTTGCAGATCTCGCTATAAAGACAGTTCAACTTTGGAATGATTTTAGCCTCTTTCCCAGAGAGCTAGCACAACATGTTTGGTATCAACGGATTTGTTAAGATTCACATGACACGACTGGCTTTACGCCGGCTTAAATACTGAGCCCCCAGCAGCCTTCAAAAGACAGAAATGTTAATGCCAGATGATCCACCATCATTTCACGAGGGTTAAAATTAGGTCAAGTAAAACCGAGAACCGAGGAGCAGAGTAATTCCAATTTTAAGATCATGGTGATCAATGAGGCAGAGTCTAATTAAAATGAAACATGTGGTTCTATTTTTTTCGCTTTTAGTTGGTTAAACTATGTTAGCCACAAGCTGCAGCTTAATTAAAACAAGATCATTTATTTTGAAGTGAAACTAACTCACAGTTTTTTCCAATCACTGCAAGATTGGTCATCTAATTATTAACATACACTTATAAATATTTTTTTCCCGAGAGCTTTCTAAAGATTTGATCAATTTGCTTTTGAACTATTGAACCATTATGTAGTAATATATAATTATGGAAAGTGTACAGACCAACTTGTTAAGGCTAGTGGTTACTGTAAAGCTGAGTCTTTTTGTATCTGCACATTCAATTTTACTCTAGTTAAACATTGTATCTATTATGCAGTATAGTACGCATTTTCTGGACTAGAGAAAAGACTATAGCTTCAGAAATGATAAATAACTAAAGATGAATAAACTAATGATGTGATACTTGATATCACACATTAGTTGTAATCAAAAAGAGGGTTGAAATGTGGTAAGATTTCACACTTAAGCACATATTATTATTACTCACTTAGGTATTACTTCATACTGTGCTATGAACAGTTCATTGTTAACCACCATAATAACTACCACAGATTCATGTGTTCTGTTGTTGGCTTATTTAGTTATAAAAATGCGCATATGCGATTTGGATCAGGAGAGGAAGCCCACAAAAACTGATTTATCTATTGGGCTCAGAATTTTGTGCTACACACCAGTGACTAACTGATGTGTTTTTAATAGTTTTGAGACACCAGTGGAGCTCGGTGGCACAGAGGAATAAGCTATAGACATACAGTAGCATCAGGCTTCGGCTACACAGGCCATACTTCAGAATCAGAATCAGAAATACTTTAATGATCTCCCCACAGATGATTAAAGCAACACACAGTTTGGAAATAAATACGTACAAATATTTAAATACACATTAGGTGAATAGACAAAAAAATGTAGAGACGGGTGCAAAGTCTCGTAGCTGAGTAGAAGATGTCACATGCAGTTGCTGGGTTAACAGATTATTGGATTTAAACCTCCGAGATAGAAGTCCTGGGTATCTAAATGGACATAGCCCCACTTAGAGTCCTGCATCGGTTGGGTAACCTCGCAAAAAAGTTGTGCAATGGGTAAAAAATTGATTTATATAAATTCCCGGGCAACAATTAAAATGATCTTGGCAGGTAGGATTTCAGGAGAAATCTGAAATTGAAACGGTTATGCAGCATTTTTTACATCTAAATCACCTTATATGAAACCTAGTTTAACCAATTTTATTGTGAAAGCCTATGGCATCCCCCAACCTCCCTTCCGCTCAGATAAGCATCACTACAGACACTCAACTGAGCTAGTACATTAAAATGGATCACATGAGGTCAAAAATAACCAGTGGTGAGCACACTCTCAGTGGCTTTACTGCTTGTAAAAAGTTCCAACAAGTATAAGCTTTTGATAGTCGCAAGCCAGACATTGACTTCTGCTCCGACAATTCTAAGATACTTTGCAACAACTACACCACCAAAACGGAAAGACAAGGAGGCCATAACCGATTTTGTGTTTGTGATCGTACATGTAGCATTTATTTAATCACGGCTAAAGAGTCGGGTCGCAGGTCATATGTGTCCGCGAAGGTCAAGTTTGACATGAAGATAAAGAAGGGTGACGGGACAGGTCCAGTACGGAGCTTTGCAGGTGCGGGTTTGCGCAAATGACCCCGTGCAGGACTCTGGCCTGGTGGGGGATTTAATAATAATAATAATAATAATAATACATTTATTTGTATAGCACTTATATAAACAAGGTTACAAAGTGCTTCACAAAAATCCATGGCAAAAAGATGAATGAACTAAAATAAATGGTATTCAATTCAGTTCAATTTTAAGCGCCAAATCATAAACATTATAAGGTCAAGACCTTCAAATTCATAGAGAAACCCAACAGTTCCCACAATGAGCAAGCACTTTGGTGTTTGTCAGTTTGTAGGGGAATGAGGGGGGGATGCCAGCCCCTTTAAACCAAAATGACAACAAAAAAACCTCCTTATTAACCTGCCAATCCCGTCTCAGCCATTCCCCCCATCCCCTATGAGAGAGAGGGCTGCATGTGCAGGTGAGCACCCTATAGTTAGTGACCACCCCCCTGGTCAAAATGAACAAATCACCCACTGCCCACAGAGGACAGGTTAAAGACTGGGCTGCAGACAGAGTCGTTTTCCTGTCTGCCTGAACCGACCGAAAGCTGTCGATGGTGGCGATGAGATACAGAGTATCTTCCTGCAGCCAAGTCTCTGTTTTACACATAACACTCCACTCACTGAAGTCCCTCTGAATCCCTCCACTAGCTCATCCATCTTACTGTCCAGTGATCTAACGTCGCACATTTATCTCTTAATAGGATCAGTTCATTGTTGGCTGAGATCTTTGCATGGGATTTGTAAACTGAAGGGGAAAAT